>NC_089865.1:27606809-28282566 GCF_036373705.1 Amia ocellicauda
TAATACCGTTTATTAAGTATGTTATTAAATATATTATAACGTGTTACAGCAAAAAAGTTTTAAATAAAAATGTCTAATAATATATCTATAATGTGTAATAATAATCATATAACAATTAATGACATAATTAATAATGTGTTAATAGATTGTTTATAATGGACACTTAAAATAAAGTAAAGTGTTACCAAAAAGTTGAATTCCTCTACCTGGAGGAGCGAGAGTACGTGACGTTACACCAGGCCATCCCCTGATATAAACAACTGGCGGTCAATGGCAGATGACAATGGAGCGCCATTTGTGCCAAAAGTGTTCGTCGGTCAAATCGGTAGTTCATTGGGAAATTCATTCTTAAATTCATCAATTTGCCCATTCGCCAGCACTTTGGCCATAGAGTAGTGCATTCATCCTGTAATCTGTTAAGTCATTTATTAACTTGTCCGATTCTTGTGTCAATGAATCCGTAATTAAATTCATCAACTATGTCAGTAATGTGGCTATTCATTCATATATACAGACAAACTTCCAGAGAAACAGACCAACGTCCATGCAAACATACCTGCAGTTTTTAATCTACGTGACATAGAAGGACAAGCATCAATGGATTATATCTACATAAAAAGCGATTGGATCCTTGATCGTCAGGGCGGTGCCAGCCATTTTTCAGTGGCGGTGGCTTGACATTATTTGGGGGGCTTCTCTTTTCACATTATTGGCACACATATGTATTTCTTTATATAACAATACACTTAAATGTGTGTTTTTGTCTGTGTTGATCTCAAAAGGAGAATAAATAGATTTTGGTTTTAAACTTTACCGATTGAAAATCAGTCATGCAACACAACAATT
This sequence comes from Amia ocellicauda, assembly GCF_036373705.1. Lineage (NCBI taxonomy): Eukaryota > Metazoa > Chordata > Actinopteri > Amiiformes > Amiidae > Amia > Amia ocellicauda. The sequence continues at coordinate 27,607,656 of NC_089865.1, forward strand.
CAATGAATAGGCTAATATTAATTCAAAATTGGTTATTAGCTAATGACTTAAAGTCAGATAATGTACTCTATTTTTTTACATGAGGAAAATCAACGAAACAGACTTTACAATGCTTTGAGATTCAAGAAAGGGCAGTACAACTGTTTTCATTCTCTTTGGGATTTCTTGTTTGTTGTTGTTGAAGGAGATATGAAGTTAGAGAGACACATGCTGGCAGTAGGGATGTAGCTCAGTGGTAGAGTGCATGTTTTGCGTGTGTTAGATTCCGAGTTCAATCCATTGCATCTCCAGGCTGTCTTTTAATGGAGCCCGTGCACTATTTCATTGGTTGCATATAGCAAATACCCGTGATTCATCACTCACACTAGTGTAGGGCTTATCAGCACTCTCTCCCAGCATTCATCTGAGAAACAACGTGTGTATGCATTCATTGTGAAAAGTGAAACAACGGGAAAAATTGCAAGCTGGTTAGGTAAAAGTGCGTAGACTGTAAGACTTAGGCACTTTCAACAGCACGGTGAACTTGAACATCTTCATCATCACATTGATGCACATGCTGTCTAAAACACGCGTTGTCTTCACTTGTTGGCTTGAAGTTAAACACAGACCGCCATCAGGACTAGGGAAATAGTGGGGACAGCTGCCAGGTGTGATACAATGGAGGCACATGCACTAACACTGAGTAATTTCAATTCTAATCCACTGCAGTATACATTTGAGGTTTTCAAAATTTTGTCACTTTGTCACATTTTTGAAGTGTGTATTTCAATGTCAGTGGGGTATAATATTAATGTCTTGATTGTATGCATCAATTTTGACAGGTACCATTGTATTTTTCACTTAATTCTAGCATATATGTGAAGTTTGCATTGTGTCATTCAAAATGCAGACTGCAATTCCCAAGTTTGGCCACATGATGGAGGTAGAGGTGTACATAAGGAATGTCATGATGTGATTGACATGTGAAGTTTTCATTTTGGTTGGTGTACAGCAGCCAGGTTTTGTGTCCTATCAACTTGGCTTCATCCACTTTGACAGATCATTATACTAGTCTAGTCACTAACAATTTAAGTACATTAGGCTATAAGATATTTGCTGTCATAAGTGACATAATGTAACACAATTTGGTGAGTTTTTGAATTTTGCTGATAGGTTTTTCTGGGGTCAATTTCATGCTTTTATAATTACGTGTATTTTGCATATGTGCACAGTCATTTTCTTGTGGCTGCCATGTTGTTGCACACAGTCACTCGTCTCTTGCAGACATGATAGATAGCAGTGTCTACGTAATACATGCAAAGTTTCAGGGAACTGGGCTTTAGAGTTCCGGAGTACTATCTGTTTTCATTTTCGCACATGGACACATGTTAAATCCAACATTGCAGCTTAACTGTGTACCTCAAAAACTTAATTATCAGGTTTTATGTTCAATGCACAGACATAGACATAGGTGCTGAGTTTTATGTGCGTACTACATTCCAGTGTAGAGGTAATGTGAAGCGACACATACGTTTTTTTTCATTGGCCCACAGCACCCATGTTTTTCACTGGGGCAACTAGCCTTTAACACCCTTGGTAGGACTCTGTACTAGTGTCATGCATGCCAATTTGTGTCACAGTGGGTATAAGTGGCATGGATTAGAAGGCATCAAAGCTGGAATCAGGAATGCTACATGGTGGACAAAGCGTGCACCCGGGGAACTTCTGATGAACAAGTGTAATAGTGGGGCATAAGGTATGCATGTGTGTGAAGTGGCATATGCATGTGTCATTAGGTTTTGGAGAAGAAGATTTCTGTTGCATTTCACAATTTAGACTCCTATCACAATATTTAGCAACATCATGACACCTGTATGTGCAGTTTTCATTGCATTTGTAGGTATAAGTGGTTTCTACAACACTTGTGAGTTTCGTGAGTTTTCATGCATGTATAAGCGTTTTATGGACATTTGAAAGTTTCAAGTTATTTGCATTGAAGATACAGAAAGCAATTTCCAAGTTTGTCCTCATGATGGAGGTAGAGGTCTACATAACGAATGTCAGTATATGGTTGAGGCTGTCATTTTCATTGGTGTATAGCAGCCATGTTTTTTGTCCAATCAACTTGGCTTTTTCAACTTTGACAGATGTTTGTACTAGTGTTAATCACTGAAAATTTAAGCACCTTTGGATTCACTGTTTTATAGATATTCACTGCTGCATGTGACATGGCCTTCAGCATAGGTACCAGCGCGCCGTGTCACTGTTGGTGACAAAACTCACCACAATCAAGCATAACATTGTAATTTATTATTGTGCCAAGTTTGGTGAGTTTTTGAATATGGCTCATGGGTTTTGTCTGGGGTCAAAGATCATGCTTTTATAAATACGCGTATTTTGCATATGTGCACAGTCATTTGCTTGTGGCTGCCATGTTTTTGCATGCAGTCACTTGCCTCTTGCACATTTGATAGATAGATATGTAAGACATGCAAAGCTTCAGGGCACTGGGCTTTATCATTCCAGAGTAGTAGCCATTTTCATATTCGCATGCGGATTCATGTTAATTCCAACATTACGGCTTAACCGTGTACCCCAGAAACATCATTTTCTAGTTCAAGGTATAGACATAAACATATGTGCAGAGTTTCATGTGTGTGATGCATTCCAGTGTGCAGGAAATGTATAACTTGTCTGAAGCGGTGTGTACTTTTTTTAATGGCCCACAGCACCCATGTTTTTCACTGGGGCAACTCGCCTTTAACAACCTTGGTAGTACTCAGTAGTACTGTCATGCATACCAATTTGTGGCACAGTGGGTATAAGTGGCATGGAGTAGAAGGCACCAAAGCTTGAATCAGAAAACGCAGCCTGGCGGACAAAGCATGAGACCGAGCAACTTCTGATGAACAAGCGTAATAGTAAGGTATGCATGTGTATGAAGTGGCATATGCATGTGTCCATTGGTTTTGGAGAAGAACATTTTTGTAGCATTTCACAATTTCGCCACTAATCGCAATATGGCAGCAGCGCCATGTGACCGACACGTGTAGTTTTCACTGCATTTGTAGGTATAAGTGGTGTCTACAACACTTGCGAGTTTCGTGAGTCTTAATGTATGTATGAGCGTTTTAGAGGCATTAGAAATTTTGGCGGAAGGAAAAAATAAATAAATAAATAAATAAATAAATAAATAAAATAATAATATTAATAATAATAATAATAATAATAATAATAATAATAATAATAATAATAATAATACAAATCCTAACAGAAACAATAGGTTTCCAGCACATCGTGCATGGAAGCCTAATATTATTATTATTTAAAGAGGAGTATTTGAGTAATCATTCATAAACAACAGACCTCGTGGCACAACGGTAGTGTGTCTGACTCCAGATCTGAAGGGTGCGTGTTGAAATCACGTCGGGGTCAGTGTTTTGTACACCAGCACTTATCCAGGGCGAATTATATTTGTACCTATTTATACAGCTGGGTATTTCACTGGAGCAACCTAACTGAAGTATCTTGCTCAAGGGTACAACAGCACTGCCCCACCCAGCCTTTGAACCCACAACCTTCCAGTTATGAGTCCAGAGACCTAAACAAAACTCCAAAGTGCTATAGATATAAGACAAGATTGTTTTGAGGGGTTCTAGTGTTCTAGTGTTACGTGGGCGATTCAACATTTTTTAGAAGGACAGCTTATAGTACTAGTATAGTAATAGTTGTATAACCACTATTAAAAATGAGAATTAAAGTACAATATGCCGGTAATGTAATATTGTAGCGATTGTCAAGCCAGTCCTCAGTGGCAAAGGAGACCGGGGTTCGAGTCCCTGCCCCGCCGCGGCTGGTAAATCACACCCCTGTGTTACAACGTGTTTCTGTATTGTGTTTCAGGGGTATGGGCTCAAATTAGCGCCATAAGTATCGCATTAAAAAAAAAAAATTGTAAACAAAAATAGAAAAACGAGAAAAAATTGATGTTGAGATCAAAAAAAAAATGGAATGACATTTTTTTAGAATTGTAAACAGAAAAAAATGTATCGAAAGCAAAAAAAAAACGATAGCAAAACTCGCCTGCAGTTCCTGTCTTTGCTTTGTGATGCTGCAATTTTTGCTTTCTCCACCAGTTTCTTTGCTTTCAATTTTTTTTTTGGCACTGTTTTGTCGTGAGGGCGGAATTTACAGGGAGCCGTGGATCCTGGGTCTCCATTGGTCCAGCAGGCTTGAGTGACGGTTCTTCCTAACCCAATCAGTGAGCAGGGTGGGCTGATCTGGGTGATCTCTGTGTGGGATGGTATCCACTGTCTCGGTTTCAAAAGCAGCGCCGATTCAGCGACTCATTAAACACTCTGTGTGTGCAGAGACCTGCAGTCAAGAGCTGGACAATCACTGGACCCCACAGCCATTTGAGCCCAAACATACAGCACTGAAACAAAACAGAGGATCCACCTGCTACGTGCACAGTAACATGTTTAATATCATGTTCATATTAATTTAACCTGCAGAGCACTTTAATTCAGCTGCTCAGATAACACAGTGCCAGACTAATGGAGCTCACGTCATTTAGCAAGAGGCAAATTGAGGGGTATGTATTCATTAAGAGCATGTGATGTCCCAGTTTATGTGTAGGTAAGAAACACACACACACATACATACATGCACACATACACACATGGACACTATATATATGCACAGTCACCTACAAAATTACTGGCGCCATTGATAAAGATGCGAATAAAGGTTGTATGAAATAAACACATGTAATATGTAGAAAGCGATTGTCCACAACTTTTATTAAAAGCATACTTTGTTTATAATTAAATTCCATGTGGTTGCTCCACTCAGTCTGGGTCAGTCAGTGCTGAAGTCAGATGTGTTGCAGAGTGACTGTCAGACCAGGCCACCCTGATCACTAATTGGGTTAGGAAGAATCGTCACTCAAACTTGCTGGACCAATGGAGACCCAGGATCCACGCCTCCCTGTAAATCCCGCCCTCACGACAAAACAGTGCCAAAACTTGTAAACGAAAAAAAAAAAATCGAAAGCAAAGAAACTGGCGGCGAAAGCAAAAATTGCAGCATCGCAAGCAAAGACAGGTACTGCAGGCGAGTTTTGCTATCGTTTTTTTTTTTTTTTTTGCTTTCGATACTTTTTTTTTGTTTACAATTCTGAAAATTTTGCATTCGATTTTTTGTTTGTTTACAAAATATATTTTTTTGAATGCGATTTTTTTTTTTTAATGCGATACTTATGGTGCTAATTTGAGCCCATACTTCTCTGCTGACAAGAGAGAAGCGTTCAACAAAACAAAGGAAATAGGTATGGTTACTTTTTCTTCACATCAAAATCTTGTGGCTTCCAGTTCCTAACTTCTTCACATTGGAATGCCAAACACAATGATACATCATCAATGATGGTGGAGCATGGTGGATATATATATATATATAGACAGACAAATCCGATTCGACTGACAAAATTCGGAGTCGGGTACAGCCCTAGTTTACATATTGTATTTTGTTAGTTTTCATTCTGTAGATAGAGAAGTGTTGAATTAAGTCCTACCTTTTACTCTATTGCATTTATTTTAGGCTTCATATAATGTATTGTGAAGCTATAGAATACATATACAGATATAGGTAGGCTATATATATATATATATATATATATACACTCACCTAAAGGATTATTAAGAACACCTGTTCAGTTTCTCATTAATGCAATTATCTAACCAACCAATCACATGGCAGTTGCTTCAATGCATTTAGGGGTGTGGTCCTGGTCAAGACAATCTCCTGAACTCCAAACTGAATGTCTGAATGGGAAAGAAAGGTGATTTAAGCAATTTTGAGCGTGGCATGGTTGTTGGTGCCAGACGGGCCGGTCTGAGTATTTCACAATCTGCTCAGTTACTGGGATTTTCACGCACAACCATTTCTAGGGTTTACAAAGAATGGTGTGAAAAGGGAAAAACATCCAGTATGCGGCAGTCCTGTGGGGGCGAAAATGCCTTGTTGATGCTAGAGGTCAGAGGAGAATGGGCCGACTGATTCAAACTGATAGAAGAGCAACTTTGACTGAAATAACCACTCGTTACAACCGAGGTATGCAGCAAAGCATTTGTGAAGCCACAACACGTACAACCTTGAGGCGGATGGGCTACAACAGCAGAAGACCCCACCGGGTACCACTCATCTCCACTACAAATAGGAAAAAGAGGCTACAATTTGCACAAGCTCACCAAAATTGGACAGTTGAAGACTGGAAAAATGTTGCCTGGTCTGATGAGTCTCGATTTCTGTTGAGACCTTCAGATGGTAGAGTCAGAATTTGGCGTAAACAGAATGAGAACATGGATCCATCATGCCTTGTTACCACTGTGCAGGCTGGTGGTGGTGGTGTAATGGTGTGGGGGATGTTTTCTTGGCACACTTTAGGCCCCTTAGTGCCAATTGGGCATCGTTTAAATGCCACGGCCTACCTGAGCATTGTTTCTGAGCATTGTTTCTGACCATGTCCATCCCTTTATGACCACCATGTACCCATCCTCTGATGGCTACTTCCAGCAGGATAATGCACCATGTCACAAAGGTCGAATCATTTCAAATTGGTTTCTTGAACATGACAATGAGTTCACTGTACTAAACTGGCCCCCACAGTCACCAGATCTCAACCCATTAGAGCATCTTTGGGATGTGGTGGAACGGGAGGTTCGTGCCCTGGATGTGCATCCCACGAATCTCCATCAACTGCAAGATGCTATCCTATCAATATGGGCCAACATTTCTAAAGAATGCTTTCAGCACCTTGTTCAATCAATGCCACGTAGAATTAAGGCAGTTCTGAAGGCGAAAGGGGGTCAAACACAGTATTAGTATGGTGTTCCTAATAATCCTTTAGGTGAGTGTATACTGATATAGATAGAAAGAGAGAAAGAAAAAACAGCGGGTAAACAATCCTGGAAATAAATACATGTCCATGGTCTTAAACACCATAATGAAATATATCAGAAAAAAACAGGTTTATGAATATGCTACCATTAACAAAAGTGTTTAGATGTTACATGGAAAGAACGCTGAACAATACGTGTATTGTTTCCAGTCGGGTGATGACGTGTGCTGCCCCGTTTATCACCATCTCAAAGCACACAGTGCAGTCAAACAAAATAACACATTTTTCAAAAACAATGTTTATTGTTAAGAAAGGTGTTTACATGAAGTGGATTTTCAAGAGGTCTAGCAACACGTCAGTTATCTTTTTTACATTTATTTCAGTCAATCGCCCACATAATTGAAATTAAATAAAGCACAAACCTTTCATTCGAAACAGTGCTATAACTCTTAGTATAAATTATATCCTTGTCTGTTTTTTATTAAAACTGTGGAATATTTAATTTTAAATCATCCAGGCCATCTGGTGTTTCAAAGCTCAGAGTAAAGTAAAAGTGACAAAACCAATCTTTATTAGTAGGTTACACATGTTTAATACTGGGGTGACTAATAGCGTTAAACCGTCATTCAGAACATGTGTGGGTGTTTTGTTTTTTTAAATAATATTTTGAACAGAGCTAGACTGGCCTGATTTATTCTCACGCAGTGCAGATTCTACACTTTACAAATTCACAAAGCAATGTTTTAAAATGATGAATGTTGATGTACATTTACAAACCTGTACAATTTCAGAAGCACTTAGAATTTTGTTTTCAATATACAGATACAATCATTACTTGTAAGTTGTTTCGATCATCATGGATCATGTTCTCTATACTGTAAGTTCATATTGTCTTAAGGGAGCTCAAGACATGAAATGTTAAAACAACCAACCTCTCTGCTCATTCTGTACATACCCATGCTGTTGATGTTGAGGTGTCCTGGACTGCTTTGTGTTGAGCACAGGCTCTCACCTTAATGACATAAGTTGGTACTAATTGATATATGAGGTTCCTAGAAATCCATTCGCCATGGGAAAAAAATAAAGTTTTGGTTTGGCAGAGAATTTAATTTTTCTTTAGATCTATGAACCGTGTTGATAAATGTTTAGACACATTCTGAACTAGTACCGAATCATCTCCAGAATCATCTCACTACACCAATTCGTTTCAGGTTTTCCTTCCTCCAAAAATGCCCCTTCACATGTACAAGCCAGCATCAGGATACAGAGTATTATTATTTTTTACCTAGCATCTCTGCCTTATGTGTTAGTATCAGCAATTTTCGATGTATAAGCATCACATAGCGATGTCTGGGTGAGATCCTTACCTTTATTACCTTGTTTGTATTTTATTGATTTAATTTGAATTCTTCTGCATTACCCTGTTTATGCATTATATACTGTACAGTATATGAATTTAAATATAGTCTAAGTTATGGTAACAACTTTTAACATTTAGTATTAAAAAATGTCCGACTTACGACAGGTCATAGGAATGGAACCCTGTCGTAAATCGGAATGCGCCTGTATTTGGAATGTTTGGCTTAGCACTGAGTCCTGCATTGTACGCAACATTGCCTTCTTGTGGTCAGTGTCTACATAAAGCCATAAATAAACATGGGGTTCTATTCTGTGTTCAGGGCTAATGTCTAAAAGACTAAACGTGCCTGGAATGCTGCCACTTCACTTCCATAGAATCCACAATGTTGATGATAATGTTGACTAAATCAAGGACAATTATATAGCCTTTTTTATTTTTTATTTGACCTTGATAAAAATGGTAAATGTTTGAATAAAAACACATTATTGAACTCCAAACATAGTGTTTGTGTATATTATGGTTATGAATACTTAATTGTAACATTTAAATCATGGAAAAACACAGATTCTCTCATTTAGAGATCAGAGAATTTTCTTTATTTATCATGGAAAACTAGGCAGCTTTCAGCAAACTAGGCAGCCTAGGCATCACAGCCTGACTCCACTCTGAGGGCCAAGTCAGAGACAGGAAGAGGAATTAGGTTTCAGGTCCTTATATAATTTAATTTATGCTCTTTCAAAAGAGAAATTCTGTAATATTATTGACATGATGTTACAACTGATATACTAAGATACCACAGAACACTTCTGAACACAGCTGTACGTTTCTCGGGTGTGGATTGTCTGGTGTATTGTAAGGTTCCCTGAATGGCGGAATCTTTTCCCACACTGAGCACAGCAGTATGGTCTCTCTCCTGTGTGGATGCGCAGGTGCTTATTAAGCAACGATGAACTAAGGAAACTCTTCTCACACTGACTGCAGTTATATGGCTTCTCTCCTGTGTGTATTCGGTAATGAGCTTTCAGGTTTCCCGATGTAATGAAACCCTTGCCACACTGATCACAGCTGTAGGGTCTTTCTCCTGTGTGAATTCTCTGGTGTGAATTAAGATGTGCAGACTGATTGAAACTCTTCCCACACTGTGCACAGGTGTACGGTTTCTCTCCTGTGTGGATGCGCAGGTGTGATTTAAGGAGGGATGAGTTAATAAAACATTTCCCACATTGACCACAGTTATATGGCTTCTCTCCTGTGTGAATTCTATAATGAACTTTCATGTGATCTAATGAAATAAAACCCTTCCCACACTGATCACAACTGTGAGGTCTTTCTCCTGTGTGAATTTTCTGGTGTGAATAAAGATGGGCAGACTGATTGAAACTCTTCCCACACTGTACACAGCTGTATGGTTTCTCTCCTGTGTGGATGCGCAGGTGTGACTTTAGGAGGGATGATTTAATAAAACTCTTCCCACATTGACCACATTTATATGGCTTCTCTCCTGTGTGAATTCTGTAATGAACTTTCAGGTGACCTGCTATAATGAAACTCTTCCCACACTGATCACAGCTGTAGGGTCTTTCACCTGTGTGAATTTTCTGGTGAGATTTAAGGGTGTCTGACCAACGAAAGCTTTTACCACATTGATCACAAAAGTATGGTCTCTCTCCTGTGTGTATGCGCTGGTGTATTTTAAGATGCCAAGCTGTACGGAAGTCTTTTCCACACTGTGCACAGTAATTACAGCCCACAGGGTTTCCAGTGAACTCTGCTGTGTTTCTGGTCACTATCACTGGGTTGCAAGTGCTAAATGTTTCATTTCTGTGTTGTAATGATAGTCTCTCCACTCTCACTAAGCAAGGCCTCATTTCCTTCTGAAGAGGAATCTTTGGTTCTTGTTGTTGCCCTCTACTTCCCAAATCCTGCCTGTCTTGTTCCAGGTGGGAGGAATCTAGCTCAGTGTCTGTGTTCTCATCTTTAATAGACTGTAGCTCAGTCTCTGTCTTATGAGTGACACAATTCAAAAGAATATCATGTGTATCAAAATGGTAAGTTCCTATAAGAGGTCCATGCAGCCTCAAATCGGAATACCGGTGTTTCATGTGAACAGTCTGTGGGTCAGTGTGCTGCTTTGAAACATTAAAGGTATCCAGTTCACTCAGCTCTACCTCTGTGTGCTCCACTTTAATGATAGATCCAATTTCATCAACATTTTCTGCAAAGTTCTCTGGATACTGATTATTGATTGTTTCTCTGCTGTGCTCAGATCCTGCTGGAATGTGCCTTTGTGTTACATGCTCTGGTCCTGGCTCTGCCATGTGCACAGACCCCAATCCACTGAGCTCCTCCACACTTTGTTCACTCCTGTGCTGCCCATTGCCATTGCTTTCAAAAGCACTGTGCTGTGTATGCTGTCTCAGACTGGAGCTCCACTCCTCTTTGCAGTGCTGCTGCTGAAAATGGCTTCCTTCCCCAACTTCACAGAGATCGACAGCTCCTGGGGAAGATGGAAGGAAATACTGTTAGCAGCTCCACTAATTCAATAGTGAGGGTCAATGGTGTCAAACCAGAGGTGCCAATTCCAAAAGTCTAAAGGCCATACTATAATTTGCCAAGTGAATTTGCTACTAAATATTAAACATTAAACATCTGCTCAGAAGGGAATGATTGTCTAAAGCACAATTCTGATCAAATTAAATAAAGTGCTAAATTGGCAGCACCTGGCTACTCCTTGGGTAGTTTGGTGAACCTGCTATCCAGTCATACTTGCCATAATACTTATACTTAAATAATTATACGACATTCATTATTTCAAATATATTTGAAATACTTTTCAATAATTTGTAAAGCTATATTTTCCTGTGTGACACCCATAAAACAAGACAAGACCTGCTCACCATACCTCTAGCAATTGCAATGCTCTGAACTAAATCAACCACTTAATGTTTGCTGTATGGTATTTAAAATGTATTTTGTAAAATAAGTAACTTTTGTATTTGGATTTAGTCTTGGTAGTCAAAATCATGTTTGCATAAGCAAAAATCAAAGTCAAAATGAATTGTCATTTGAATTAACATTTAAATGCATTCCAGCCCCATTAGCACCAAGCAAATACTGCTAGTGTAGCTGATGCAGGTCGGAGCTCCCCACCCGGGATTTGAACCGAGCACTCCACACTGCAGCAGCTCCAGCACAGTACAGCATTAAGCCCTCTACACCAATGTAGATGGACAGTCCACAATGGGAAGTGTGGAACTGTCTCTGTTGTTATATATGGTTGTAAGTAGACTTAGTTAGGTCCATAAATATTTGGACATGGACACAATTTTCATCATTTTGGCTCTGTATGCCACCACAATAGATTTGAAAGAAAGCAATCAAGATGTTCTTTAACTGTAGACTTTCATCTTTAATTTGGGGGTAGTTACATCGAAAATGGGTGAACAGTGTAGGAATTACACCCATGTGGTCCACCCAATTTTAGGGTCTTAAAAGTAATTGGACAAACTAACATAATCATGAATAAAATTGTGAGTTTCAATATTTGGTTGCAAATCCTTTGCAGTCAATGACTGCCTGAAGTCTGTAACCCATAGACATCACCAGATGTTGGGTTTCTTCCCTGGAGATGCTCTGCCAGGCCTGTACTGCAGCTGTCTTTAGTTTCTGCTTGTTCTTGGGGCGTTTTGCCTTCAGTTATGCCTTAGAAATCAAAACAAACCAATCAGAAAGATAGCAAAAACATTAGGTGTGGCCAATCAACTATTTGATACATTCTTAAAAAAAAAGAACACACTGGTGAGCTCAGGAACACCAAAAGGCCCAGAAGACCATGGAAAACAACTGTGGTGGATGACAGAAGAATTCTTTCCCTGGTGAAGAAAAAAATCCTTCACAACAGTTGGCCAAATAAAGAACACCCTCCAGGTAGGGCTGGGCGATATGGCCATTGAATTACTTTTCCTGTTCTGGGTCAGTTGTCTTGAAACCAAATAATGTACACACTAGGGCTGTGTGATATGACGATCTCGTATGATGATAGAAAAACGTCTATCATTTCATATTATGCTTTATCGTTTATATAGTGGTGTCGCAAATCCCACTCTTTATGGCAATGTTTTTCGTCATTAGGACGGTATGCGTTCTTCCCGGTTCTTCCACACGTGTCGGATGCAGCAAGAATTGTGCATCAGAAACACAGACAGACAAGGAGGAGAGTGAACTGACACAGAATAACCAACATAACCAAAAGATACTTTAATGCGCAAGTGCACACGTTGCGCCCCGCTCTGGTCGCCGGGCTGAACTCGATCTGCAGGCACCCCCACCCCCGCTAATTTAGACGGATATAGTTTATATAAAATTAAATAATAATAAAGTTTGTTTGCATTTTAATAAATTGGAACGCAATGCAAACAGATGCAGAAAGTTGCATTAGATGGTGAAGTGGTACAACAGTTTATTATTATTATTATTATTATTTAGTATTAACACATGCTGTACCGGTAAGTAGAATCGAAACGTGACAGTAAGAGAAGAAATGTCCCCGTCTAGCAGATATTAAATGCACCACTATAATCCCGGCTGTGGTAAATCTACATGAATCTATAACATTTTACAGCACGTGTTGCATGATTACTTTGTGAATTTGTAAAGTGTAGAATCTGCACTGCGTGAGAATAAATCAGGCCAGTCTAGCTCTGTTCAAAATATTATTAAAAAAAACAAAACACCCACACATGTTCTGAATGACGGTTTAACGTTATTAGTCACCCCTGTATTAAACATGTGTAACCTACTAATAAAGATTGGTTTTGTCACTTTTACTTTACTCTGAGCTTTGAAACACCAGATGGCCTGGATGATTTAAAATTAAATATTCCACAGTTTTAATAAAAAACAGACAAGGATATAATTTATACTAAGAGTTATAGCACTGTTTCGAATGAAAGGTTTGTGCTTTATTTAATTTCAATTATGTGGGCGATTGACTGAAATAAATGTAAAAAAGATAACTGACGTGTTGCAAGACCTCTTGAAAATCCACTTCATGTAAACACCTTTCTTAACAATAAACATTGTTTTTGAAAAATGTGTTATTTTGTTTGACTGCACTGTGTGCTTTGAGATGGTGATAAACGGGGCAGCACACGTCATCACCCGACTGGAAACAATACACGTATTGTTCAGCGTTCTTTCCATGTAACATCTAAACACTGTTTTGTTAATGGTAGCATATTCATAAACCTGTTTTTTTCTGATATATTTCATTATGGTGTTTAAGACCATGGACATGTATTTATTTCCAGGATTGTTTACCCGCTGTTTTTTCTTTCTCTCATTCTATCTATATCAGTATACACTCACCTAAAGGATTATTAGGAACACCATACTAATACTGTGTTTGACCCCCTTTCGCCTTCAGAACTGCCTTAATTCTACGTGGCATTGATTCAACAAGGTGCTGAAAGCATTCTTTAGAAATGTTGGCCCATATTGATAGGATAGCATCTTGCAGTTGATGGAGATTTGTGGGATGCACATCCAGGGCACGAAGCTCCCGTTCCACCACATCCCAAAGATGCTCTATTGGGTTGAGATCTGGTGACTGTGGGGGCCAGTTTAGTACAGTGAACTCATTGTCATGTTCAAGAAACCAATTTGAAATGATTCGACCTTTGTGACATGGTGCATTATCCTGCTGGAAGTAGCCATCAGAGGATGGGTACATGGTGGTCATAAAGGGATGGACATGGTCAGAAACAATGCTCAGGTAGGCCGTGGCATTTAAACGATGCCCAATTGGCACTAAGGGGCCTAAAGTGTGCCAAGAAAACATCCCCCACACCATTACACCACCACCACCAGCCTGCACAGTGGTAACAAGGCATGATGGATCCATGTTCTCATTCTGTTTACGCCAAATTCTGACTCTACCATCTGAAGGTCTCAACAGAAATCGAGACTCATCAGACCAGGCAACATTTTTCCAGTCTTCAACTGCCCAATTTTGGTGAGCTTGTGCAAATTGTAGCCTCTTTTTCCTATTTGTAGTGGAGATGAGTGGTACCCGGTGGGGTCTTCTGCTGTTGTAGCCCATCCGCCTCAAGGTTGTACGTGTTGTGGCTTCACAAATGCTTTGCTGCATACCTCGGTTGTAACGAGTGGTTATTTCAGTCAAAGTTGCTCTTCTATCAGCTTGAATCAGTCGGCCCATTCTCCTCTGACCTCTAGCATCAACAAGGCATTTTCGCCCCCACAGGACTGCCGCATACTGGATGTTTTTCCCTTTTCACACCATTCTTTGTAAACCCTAGAAATGGTTGTGCGTGAAAATCCCAGTAACTGAGCAGATTGTGAAATACTCAGACCGGCCCGTCTGGCACCAACAACCATGCCACGCTCAAAATTGCTTAAATCACCTTTCTTTCCCATTCAGACATTCAGTTTGGAGTTCAGGAGATTGTCTTGACCAGGACCACACCCCTAAATGCATTGAAGCAACTGCCATGTGATTGGTTGGTTAGATAATTGCATTAATGAGAAACTGAACAGGTGTTCCTAATAATCCTTTAGGTGAGTGTATATATATATATATATATATATATATATATATATATATATATATAGCCTACCTATATCTGTATATGTATTCTATAGCTTCACAATACATTATATGAAGCCTAAAATAAATGCAATAGAGTAAAAGGTAGGACTTAATTCAACACTTCTCTATCTACAGAATGAAAACTAACAAAATACAATATGTAAACTAGGGCTGTACCCGACTCCAAATTTTGTCAGTCGAATCGGATTTGTCTGTTCAATACAGAGACTATTCGTAAGCTAACCAAAATGTTTTATTTCACTGTAAACATTAAAAACAACGTGTAAATGAGTAAACAAATGACCGTTCACGACATTGCCCGACTGACATCTCTTCTTACAACAGGATAGGCCTACTTCTTTATTTATCTTTAAACAACTAATAAATAAATCGTAATGCCGCCATACTTTAGGACTTCTTCTGAGACACAGCCTTTACCAACAATTCCACCACCTCAGGTTTCAGCTTCTCTCATTAATTAGGCCGTGTGTCCACCAAAGCGTTTTTTCCTGAGGCCAGTGTATTTTTTCAATTATTTGCAAAGGGAGCGCCACGGATTTAAAAAGCCAGCAGCGTGAGGAGGCACTGAGAGTCTATTCCACGCCGAGTGCTGAGCGCTTGGCATTTTTTTCTGTTCGCCGAGTTGAAAAATGTTCAACTTTGGGTAAAACACAGCGCTCGTCACCGTCACTTTTTATCCAGTGGAGGAGGGGCGGGACAACTACCACACCGACCGTCCGTCCTCTAACTCTACGTGCTTCAGCCTTCCCTTCATCCAGAGCAAGGGCCAGAGCAATTACTCTACCTTGTGCCAACATTTTTACATTCAGTATTTGTTAGCAAACACAAACTATCTGCGACATCAGGTGCTTCAACACATTACTTCCGCGGATATTCCGATTCATAGCAACCAAAGCGCCTGAGCTGAAACAGCGTTGAGCCTCCAAAGCTCTCAAGCGCTCCCAGCTGGGCTGTCAGAAGAGCGCCGGTGTTCTGACAAACTGAGCTTCCTGTCATCCTGTCAGACAGAAAGGACCTATCAGAATGGGCTGCCCTCTGCTTTTCAACACTCATAATGTATTTTAACCCCTTCAAAACCAAGGTAGCTCATCCTGTCATCTATTCATAAATAGCTAATTGGTCACTATAAAATACTATGGGCAAAATAATTTTAACTGTACATAATTATAGGTTAAAATTATCTTAAACAACACAGAACACAGTCTACTGAGGTGACAAGTCATCAAGCTGAATCTAGCTTTTATTTTTATTTAGTGCACATTTCACACACATATATATGTTAGATCTGATGTCTTCAGTCCATCGATTTCTGTAAATTAAAAGCAAATGCAAGTTATGTTCCTATCCACAGCAAATCAGCCAAATATCTGAAATTCTAAAGTGATTAAAGAAGGAAATACTTTAAGGATATTCAAAAGTTAATTATGTTCTATATGGAAGTCTGTGGCATATTGAAAACTTGCCGTCAATAGTAGCTCGGATTTAACAGCGTGTATGGGGTCACTACGCAGGCGCAATTTCAGAAAGCAGCACATCCTGAAAGGCAGCTCAAATGGTCAGATTAACCTGACAAATTGACCTGCCCAATAAAGATGAGCTACCCGCAGGTAGCCCAGATTTATGGGCGTGTTTTGAAATTGTTAATTCCTTTCGTTAGGAAGCTCATTCTGACAAGTAGCTCAGTTTGTCACCGGCACCGGCACTGTCAGCTGCAGAAAACGCCAACCACCAGGCTGTTGTCATGCAGATTCTTTTTGGTGCAAGCGCGCCAGCTTGCCCTGCTAGAATATAAAATATAAGCCTAAGTCTACAATTATTGTAATACTCCAATAACTTTTGATTTGACTGGCCAAAAAAAAAAAACGACTGCTCGACTTGAAGAATCTCTGTAAACTGAGGGGTCTCCGACTGATGATTCGACTCGCCGACTTTCAGGGGGCAGCCCTAATGTAAACTATTAACTTCAACTTCCATTGAAACACGTCTGTCCACTATTGCTCTGAATGTCTGACTTCCGACCAGTTTCTATGGCAACACTGTAAAAGCGGACAGTCTGCATCTTCATGTTAATAATCATCTTCACGTTCATCTTAATTTTGGCACTGATCACCCTCTATACTACACCCTCGCTCACTCGCAAAGTGTACACTTGTCGAAGGGTGTAGTGAGCAAGTGTGCGTTTTGGGACGCAGACTAGCTGTGGCTGTGAGACAAAGAGATGATGCATGGGTCAGGAGGGGTGTGTTAAGCGGATGTGAACGACAACTTATCATCACACAATGAAGCCGTGAACAGCATTGTCAACACCATACAAATATAATTCAAGATCGACGCTTTAGCATTGTCAAGCTCCCATGAAATGTCCCGGCCAGGACTCAAACATAAGTTCATTCTGATTGGCCGTGGGGAAATGAATTACGATTGGCTCTCATTCCCGCCCTGCTATTGGCTATTTGAATCACCTTCTGTTTAAAATGTGTCTGGTGGATTCTGCTACATCATTATGCCTCGGCTCCACTGGCTTAAGCGTCGTGTCGTGCCATGCCCTGCCGGACGCGTCCCAGAGCTTTTTTTGCAAAACCAGGCCGCTGTAAATCCGTCCCTCTGATGGAGGAGCAGCGACTGTGGGTTTGGTTTGTTTCGTTTTAAAAACAGAGACAGAGATCAACACTACGAGCGATACAGCCTGACGTGGAGAGGACTTTTGTGTGTTTTATTCTTTCTGCTTTACATGATTGAAGACAGCGTAATAAATACACGTTTCTGTTAAGAGATATCAGGAAGAGCTAAACGTGTAGAGACATTATATTCAGACAAGCATGTTCACATAAGAATACGGTTCCATGTGAAACAATAATACTAAATAGCAAATGTGTGTTGTTATTATTATCGTCATCATTTGTGCTAGTATATATGTATTTTAAACGGAACAGCGTGACTCGCTTAATGTATTACCCTTACTACAGATTTGTAACTGCAAACGATACTTTTTGCCGTATTATTTATAATTTATTTATCAGACATCCTTAACCAGGGCAAGTTACAGTTGAAACAAAATACACACGTTTCATTAATCATCCAGATACATTATAGCAGGTTATAATTAAATAACGTGTGCACGTCTCAGTCATGGCGTTTATGGACGCATTTATTAAACCAGTCCTTAATGTTTTAGACGGAAACCCAGATCTGCTGTATTTATTTATTCATTAATTTAACTTGTAAATGGGCACATTAACTAAATCGTGTTCGCCTTCATACTGATTGTCTCCATGCGGATTGTCCTGCACACCATTCAAAAACACAGCCTGATACACCGTCCAGCTGTTCATAAAATATTAATAAAATCGGCTGCTACCGATCTGATTATTATTATCCTTCAGTTTATTTTTAACTAGTCAGGCACTGCACCGGTCCTGTGAAATCCAAGTTTTTAATACAATCGGATATTAATTGTAACAGCCATTGTTTCTGTACGTGGATTTCACTCCATGCTGCTAATAAAACCGCTCCTGAAAGCGAATCATGTCCTCAGTGGGGACGGACGCTTACGGACACGTCCAGCACCAGATAGTTAACCGGCCACAAAACACGGACGCGTCCGCCAGTGGAAACGGGGCACTAGACTGCTAGCAGGTAGACGAAGATTATCACTAACACGATTACGCACACAAACAACACTTTATATATTATCCTTCACTAAACTACATCGAATAGTACTGCGTTAAAACTAGGGATGCACCGAATGTTCGTCAACCGAAAATAGAAAAATAAAAGCACTTTCGGTGTTCGGCTGAACAATTATGTTTTTGATGACGCGATCAAATAGCAACCAGCTATTGCTATTTAGTTTGTATTCGCTGTAACTCGAACGCAGAGCGGCAGTCTGAGTGTGGTTTGGAGAGGAAAAGCCAATCGTTTGGACTGTATAAATTAGCTAGCTAGATAGGTCTTGTACATTTTGTATTGTATAATCAAATATTTACACACACGTTTATATGTAACTATTTATGCGTTAACCCACCTTGTCCTGGCAGGGATACTGTTATATGTTTGTGTTTCTGTAATCTGTTTATTTGGTCCAACTCGTAAAACAAATGCACTCTCTTTAATTTATTTGATCCTCGTATCATTAGGTTATTGGTGGACACCAATGAGAAAACAGGGTCCAATGGCCTCTCGTTTATAAACTGTCTTATGTTTCTAAATTTAACTTTACCGACTTAGATGACACATGGGTTTTTAGTATTAAAGCAGTAATATTCGATGTAGTTTAACGAAGGATAATATACAAAGTGTATGTTGGTGTGTGTAATCATGCTAGTGATTTTAGCATGATTACAAATGTATATATTTAACTACTTTTGTCTAAAAGGCCGTTTATAATCTTTGTCTACTCGCTAGCAGTCTAATGATGTAGCAGAATCCGTCAAAAACATTCAAAACAGAAGGTGATTCAGCAGCCAATAGCAGGGCGGGAATGAGAGCCAATCGTAATTCAATTCCTCACGGCCAATCAGAATGAACTGATGTTTGAGTCCTGGCAGGGATAGTCCTGACAGGGACATTTCATGGCACCTTTCTCATGCGAGCCATTGTCAATGCTTTATTAAATAATTCAATTATTTAAAGAAATATAATGTAAATCTATGCTGCACAATAAATCTGTAACTTAAATGCCTGGCAATTCCAATTGTTTTAATAATAACTTTAGAATAATACAAAATCGAATCATCCAATCACATCGATTTGTACATGATCTGCGCAGAAAAGCGTTCTTCAATCTGCTGCTTGTGACGCCAGCACTGCAAGCTGTGGGACCATAGAAATATTTCATGGATACTGAAACATTTGGTATCTTTTTTTTTTTTTTTGGGGGGGGGATGCCAGATATTGCAAGAAGTACACTGACATATTTGCCCCCACCCCTTGAGACGACATGGGGTGCCACATATTTCAGTATACTTGCTGAAATAGAGCGGTCTGCGCATGTACAAAATCAAAGTGATGCTACGGGATGCAAGATATCCATTGGTGTGCCGGATTCGTCATTAACACCTGCATACAATCCACGTACATTGTTTTAATTCAGATAGAGGTGTCAATATGTTTGAAACTGCAGCTCACGAGTTGTGAAAATTATTAACTGTAAATATACATTGCATAACTTAATTACCACAATAATAATGATAATAATAAGAATAATGATCTAACTAACTTACCAGCATCTCCTCTCCCCAGTTCTCTCGCTGTGGTCTGATAGGAATCCTGGATTACAGAAGGACTGTTTAAAGACTCCATTGTTTCCACACGATCTGCTCGATCACTCGGCTTCGGGTTTAATCTCCCTTTCTTGTTTGGGGATACTTCCAAATGAAAATCAAAGCTCGTCTCGATAAGCTTTGTAATCTCACACACTAAAAACTCAAAGAGGGAGGCCAGTTTAGTTTGAAAGGCGACCACAGATTCGGACCAAACGTGTGATTTCATTCAGAGTCGCTATGGCCAGTTTCCATGATGCTGGTGAACTGAGACTGCAAAGTTTCCAAAAAATCTGACGTGATGCATTCTCTTACAAAAACAAAATGACCGATTCCATTCCGTTGCTATGTAAAGCAGTGCAAGCTCTTCTTGTTTCTTGTTCTACAGCTGCAGTGCTGCGCCAATAATGGCTGCGTTCACTACACACAGACTTTCCTTTGGCAAGTAGTAAACCAGTTCAAATTCGACATCTGTTTGAACTGAGTCGGAAGAAACGTCAGAAGGTCACGCAGACTTTGGTTGCGTTCTTGCCGCGTAGATTTCTGCAGGTCTGCACAGATCTACACAATTCCACTGATCCAATTGGTGGAGCAGCGCAGATCTGCGGAAAACTGCGCAGCACCAACGCGAACTTTGGCTTACATTTCTGCACATCTGCGCAGGTTCTCAGGGGGCACTGCGCAGGATCAGACCCGTCTTCACAGCAATAAAAGATCGCTAGCTAACAAAGAGGAGTGTAGTCAACTGCACACGATCCTTACTCCAAGCGCTACTGCCACCTAGTCTGCGGGTGTACGTTTTCATTAGAATGGCATATTGTATGGGTGGTAATAAAATAATATAGAAAACCAATTGAAAGAGATAATGAGGATTCCCAGATTCTGTGAAGGTTATGAGACCGTAGGGAAAATAGGTGTTATCATTTATAGTTCGAGACGGAAAAGTCCTTATTTGGAATCATATTTGTGGAATAAATTATCTTTAATTATTATTAAATTATTAGTAATGACATGCTGAATAAAATATAAGTGTAACATACTATTGTTAAAATATAAATCAGATAAACAAGGTACACTTTAATTTGGTAAAATCTCACTACTCTAATCTTGTAGGCAACTCTTACAGACAACAATACATTGATTTATGAAGTCTGATTCATTCCCTTCTTCCACTGGCAGTGTCAAACTAGAGGCAGTTAAATGTTTTGAGAATATGTTTTGATCTACTGTACTGTACTATTGCTGTCTAGGACCAGGGCTGGTATTGTAGCTCTCAGTAAGACACATAATTAGGGGACTGAAGTAGGAGACAGGAGTTTTATGAATGACTATGGGGACTGGAGTGAGACAGTGAGAGATAATGAAGAAGTGGATTTACAGTGCAAATTGTAGAGATGGAGACAGTGGGAGAGTGAGACAAGAGACAGGGGGGTTACAACACAGTGTGTTCTCTCTCTCTCTCTCTCTTTGCATGCTGTGAATTTGTGGGAAGAAGGAGTGCTGGCAGGAAGGTTGGGAGACAAGTGTGAGGGTGTGCTTATTCTATCGTTTCAGCTCCAAATTGATTTATTTGATCTATGAAGCAGTTAAATGAATCACTGGAGACCCCACCTGCTTTTTGATATGAAAATATCTAAGGTCAATTTGAGGTTGTGGCTCGGTAGCAGGTGTCAGTGGAGGACAGTGTGATGGAGATTGTCAAAAAGGTTTGTTTCTATAATAAAACAAAAGTAATGATTTTCATGTACCATCTAGCAAGCTCTAGGTAAATAAACTTTAGGTAAATCGTTATCTGGATGCTTGTTAAATTGCATTAGAGCGATCACACAGCACATGTGATTCATGTAACAGCCACACCTCCCATTTCCTGACCCTAATTGAGCGATATGTAAATCCCGAACTGTCTTAGAATTGACTATTTCTAATAGGGTAAAATAATTGATTATTCCAGCATTTAACAATGTTGCCAAATGTTGTCAAAGGCATGGGAGAGTATCACTTTCTGTTTTCACTCTGCCGCTCCTTTGTTTCCATTTTTCATTATTATTATATTGCATGACGATGTGCACCTGAACCACTCGAGTGTGCGTGCCTTTATCAGGAGCATCAGGGACTTATAGTGGCCCCCTGTCACACACCCGCAACACAGAGGTCCCCTGTGGCATCTGTACAGCACAAACCCAGAGCTCCAGCAGAGTGAGCCAGTGGACCCACAGAGCTTCCCCCTCACCCAGTCGACTAGCTACAGCAAACAAGGGAAGCAGCTCTGCGCTCTGTCCACTCTATCCCCCATCTCAAGCCACCACACAGCAGCTATAGTGCGTTCCTCCAGTCTCCCCTCAGTAATGGTCTCCCTGCTGTCCTTTTCCACCTCCTTATATCCCCCCTGTATCCCTTAAAATAAATCAGGTCCATCATGTCTAACACCTGCCCATTAAACTTTTCCAGCAGGGAGAACAAAGCAAATTAATTAATGCATAATACAATTAAGCAATTAAGCAAATAAACCAATTAACCAATAACCATCAGCTAAAACCCATTTTACCATCTGTGACAATAATATGGATTATATTTTTCTATGTTCTAGGGATTTTGTATTTAATTGATTCATTTTGACTGTTTTTAAGCCCTTGCTTTCCCCCGTGACCAACAACCAGCAACCTGAATTCAGCCCCACACGTCAGACGATGGGGGTTGGGGGGTTGGTAGATGATAAGAAGACTGTTACTGTTTCTTCACTGTTTTATATTTGTACTATATTACCTTGTTATAGTGTTCTAATGTATTTTAATATAATCTTGTTTTGTTTCTACAAAGTTAATCATTTTTATATACATTCATTTATTAACTAAAACCAACATGCATATATATATATATATATATATATATATATATATATATATATATATATATATATATATATATATTAAAACAGAATACTAATCGTTCATTTTATTTATTGTTTATGTTATTGGTTGTTATATGTTATGTTTTGCACACCATTTTATGTGTTTTGCTCTTGGTAAAGCATTTTTGCACCTTTTTGCCATACAACCATGTCTTGAACAAATAAGTGCTGTTTTTTATTTGACCTATTATATATATTTGCACTGTATATAATGTTACATAAGGGTACAGGGATTCAATGTTACACTTGTAACTTTTTTTTTTGAGGTCATAACAGTTTGTTGTTTACACCTCCAGCCCCCAGCTACTATCCCCACTAGAGTGTCCTCTTTATTGAAAGTTCAGATATGGTAACCCTAGCTAGCTCTGGTTATCTCAACTAATTAACAGTGGAGCAGTAACTTTAGCTATTGGGTTAAAATGGGCTGCTTATGTACAGTGTGATTTCGGGGGGTTCTGTAACCATTCTGTCCAGTCAGGTATTTTCTTTATTTATTTTTGCATATTGAGGGGACCCTATTTTGTTCATTAATACCATTCCCTCTTTGTAATGACGCGGATCGTCAGGTGTTGTGGACCCAGATGCAAAGCACAAGAGTCAGGTTGGGCGAGGGGTCGATAGCCGGCAGAGCAGAACTCAAGGTCAAGGAAACCTATTGAAAGGAAATAAAGCGAGAGCACTGGAGTCCCTGGCCGCGTTCACGACACGCATACTTTGCCGAGTCTGCGACGAAACTGTTCAAGTTACCCGACTGCATGAACTCACCCGGAAAACACGTCACAATGCGACGCATCCACAGGCTGCAAAGTCTGCACAGCCGCGCAGCTTCTCAAGAGGTACTGCGCTGGTGCAACCGCGGCTTCAAAACAACAAAGGAGCGCTGTGTGACAAAGACATGTGTATCAGCCAGAGACAGACCTCACTCCATGTGCCAGCGCCACCTAGTCAGGGGGTGTGAATCACCCTTGAATCATGTCATGAAGGATCTTATTAATTTCATGCTAGATATGGCTAAGTACAACAGAAATAATATATTTTAAACATTGACAGTTCAACAATAAAATAATATGCATGTTTAGTGGTGTACGTATACATTATAACCTATTTTCCACGTATTATGTGAATTTGTAAATTGCACACCTGGTAAGGAAATCCATAATAATACATACAAAATATTGTACATGTGTATTTATCTGAATGCACAGGTTTAATGTAGATTCGAAAGCAGTGTATATATAATATTGTACACACACAAACAAAATCTGTTGCAGTTAATTTGATCAGTATGTGAGAATTTAACCCTTAAGTGTCCCAACAATGAGTAGGAATAAAGATTTATATTAATTAAAGATTATTAACGGATCGCAAAGCTACCTAATCTGATATGAAATGATTAAATGGTCCATTTTCTGATAACACTGTAAAGTGTGAAGCTGGTGCAGCATGAAGGGAACTTTGATTGCATTAACTTCTGTGATTAGGACTGACTTCTCTCAGCACCGACTCCATGTTTGTTCTGCTGGAGTCTGCAGCTCCAAGGCAAAGCTGTCCACGCTCCGTCTCCACAGACCGTGACGTTACATGCAGACTCCCGTCTGCAATCTAGCCGGCACAAAAGTGTCGTGAACGTAGCCCCTGTGTTTGGTTGCGATGCTGCGATCTTTGCTTTCACCGCCAGTTTCTTTGCTTTCGTTTTTTTTTTTTTTTTTTCGTTTACGAGTTTTGGCAGTTTTGTCGTGAGGGTGGGGCTTATACGGAGGTGTAGGTCATGGCTCTCCATTGGTGCACTAGGTTTGAGTGACGATTCTTCGTAACCCAATCAGTGAGCAGGTGAGCTGGTCTGACAGTCATCATTATGCAACTGAGTCTGTGTAACTACATGGCTTTGGAATTTAATTCTAAACAAAGCATGTTTTTAATGAAAGTTATAGACAATCGTTTTCTGCATATTACATAAGTTTATATCATACAGCATTTATTCTCATCTTTATCAGTGGTGCCAGTAATTATGTAGGTGACTGTGTGTGTGTGTGTGTATTTCTTACCTAAACATAAACTAGGACATCACAATGAATAATGAATACGATGCCCCAACATTTGCCTCTGGCTAAATTATGTGCGTGCCATCAGTCTGGCACTTATCCGAGGAGCTGAATTAAAGTGCTCGTGAGGGTTAAATTAATATGAACATGATATTAAACATTTTACTCTGCACGTAGCAGGTGAATCCTGTGTTTTGTTTCAGTACTGTATGAGGGGGATATTTTGAAGAAGCCGGTGGGGATTTTCCAGCTTTTGACTGAAGGATTATGAACACACACAGGATGTTTCTAAGGCGTTGCTAGAATCAGCGGTGCTGTTGAAACCGTGACAATCGATTACCATCCCACACAGGAATCACTTGAGAACCGTGAATTCCAACGCAGACCAACCCACCCTTATCACTGATGTGGTTAGAAAACCGTCACTCAAACCTAGTGGACCAATGACCTACGCCCCCCTCTAAGCCCTCCAGTGCTCTTGCTTTAACATTATTTTCTTTCAAAAAAATCTTTTTGCATTTGATATAATTATTTTTGTTTACAATTCTATACATTTTGGCTTCGATTGATGTTGAGATCAAAAACAAAACAATTTTCTCAACTTTTTTTTGTTTTGTTCACAATATTTTTTTTTATTTTGAATTTGTTACTTATGGCGCTAATTTGAGTCCATACGTAATGCCATCCCAGTAAAGTGCTCTGAGAACAGCTGGAGTCTGTTTCCAATGGCTCAGATTTAAGAAAAACATACATGCATTATAGATTTATATATATACCACTGTAAAATTTTAATTTAATTTTTTTAAAGCAAGCTTTTTCTCTGCCTCCAGAAATCTTATTTTTTATTTTTTTTATTTTGAGAATTCAATTTATCTAACCAACGTGGTCTCACTAGCAAAACAACAACAACCTTTAACTAAAAAAAATACTTTATTATACAGTATTGGAAAATGAGCAATATATGAAACCATTCAAATTTAAGCCTCTAGAGGGCACTTTTGCTTTAATAAACAAGAAGATTTTTGGTTTTAAAAGGCGTGCCCTCCATTTTAAAGCATTTTCCTGCACAAAAAGCACAAGAACTGTACGTAGAGCTGATTTACAGATTAAGGTTAAAACGTTGAACTGAACTGAAGTGAACTCCACCATAGATGAAAATGCATTCACTTTGTATACTGTACAGGGTAGTGCAGAAAGATACAGTCTTTCAAGGAAAGGTAGTCAATAGTGGTTAATTTTCTACCACCACAACCGTCCGTTCTTGGAATTATAGTTTATCCAAAATATTTAGTCCCCTCCAGTGGTGTAGTGGTCGAAAAAAAAAAAAAAATCAGCGGGGGCTGCATGCACTGTTTGTATGTGAATTATGTTAATGATTCTCATCATATCTTAATGTGCAGTAGACCAGGTGAATATTTGTAGTTTATGGTTACTCAATGTAATTTTTGTTGTTGTATGTGTAGGATTAGGATAGCAGGTTCCTCAAACTACTCCTGGAGTAGCTGGATACTGCTAGTTCACTTTCCATTTGATCAGAATCACAATTTAGACTAATTTCCTTCTGAGCAGATGTTTAATATTTACCTGGGCAGTAATTCATGCTCATAAAATCGGATCATGTCCATTAGACTTTTGGAAATTGGCATCTCTGATTTGACTATTGATCCTCGCTATTGAATTACTGGAGCTGCTAACAGTATTGTGTAGCATAAGGTACACTTATAAATTTCAATTAAAGAAGTGAATTTATAGTATCACCTTATCACGAGTCCTGGAATCTTGTAGAACTCAATTTCTGTAGTAATTGGACGCAGATACCAATTCCAAAGATATAAATTGTCAAATTTATTAAAAAACAAAGACTAAATTTGGCACTACACTAATTAAACAAAACGGAAAAACTAATTAAAATTTAACTCTTGATCAACAAATCAAAGACAAATCACTTCCGTGACCAAATCAAAGACCATGGGATCACATGATATCGCACCAATTGTTAAACAAAAAAGGTTATAAACACATTGACTACAATACCAGTTAGTAAGACGAAGGTGAATCTCTCATTAGTATTGTTAGTAAGACATTAAATAAGTACCCAGGTTAGTATTTATGTCAGGTAACTTCTCGTTATATATATATCAGTCTTATTTACGGCAGGGCCACCAATAATCTAATGTCTATTAACATGTGTCAATTTCAGACTAAACAGTTAAATAGGAATGAGAGGATATTTCTCTGCGTTTTTCTAAAATTTCTAAAATTATCAACAAAACAGTTTAATGCAACACACATTTATATTTAAGAAAACTAAATGATATTACACATTCTAGAGTTATGAATCACAGATTAACATTTCTAATTGATTTCTCAAATGTCATGAATCACAAACTCCAAACTGTTAAACTTATCTGAACTTCGTCACAGAGAGGCCTCTCTGGCTTTGGGCTTAGATAACGGCACACGCCATGAGGTCTGTGTGATATGGAACAAAGGCAGTCCGGTTCGTCTTTGTCCAAGAACATCCACTCAGTCGATGCACCTGGAAGTTGGGGTTTCGCGAAACAGAGTCTTTTCCAAACAGATTTTCCACTGGTTTGAAGGCTCCAAGGTTGTGCACAAAATCTTCTGGGCAAGCAGGGTCGCTCCCCGTACTTATTTGAAGACAAAGTCTTTGAGGAAAGCAGGGCCCTGTTTGGTTCCAAGGGTCAAGTTTCTTAAGACCCCAAAAGCTATTTAAATGACTGACACTTTCGTATTCAGTCGACTTAGTCAATTGTCCAGCTGTAGAACTCCACTGATCAGGTGGGCACAGGCGGGCATGCGCAGTCTGTAAAGTTCTTTATTTAATAAAGTTCTTTAAAAGAATTCTTCGTACGGCTCAATCTCCTTCTCCCAGTTTAACTCTTCTGTTGCCGGCAAAGACTTGGTTGGTTTCTGGTTCCGGTTCGGGCAACAGAGCTACAGGTTGAGCTGTGGCAGCGAGTTTCTGTTTCAGGTGAGAGAGAGAGAGGCCGTGCACTGTCCTTTATACGCCTGTCAGATCAATAGGTGATTGGTTCTTGAGTTTTTGAGATTGGATTTTGGTTTCAGCCCCCAGTGTCCTATTGGAGGGGGGCTTGATTTATGACTGATGTCAATCCATGCCATCTTTTGGAAATGCAGGTTGGCCCGGGTTCATTGCTCTATGACGGGATTTCGGCTTTCGTCCACTTCAAAGAGTTTTTATTACTTATAGGCCCCCTTCTCCAGACATCTCACAGCAGGATTCCAAACTATTTGGCCTATTCTCGGTGCCATCCTCCCAAAACTTTGATGTAAACCAGTTCCACACTTTAAGGAAATATGATAACTTTAGGGGGAGAGGTATTCTTTAGATCAGTGCTTCAGCTCAGAGCTAAAATGCTCTTATCAAAATACACCCAACATAATGCTACAATTGTATTTCATCTCTCCTAGGGGTTGTAGAAGCCAGTGCTCTCTGTGAAGTTGGGGAAACCATTTCTATTGAGCACCAGCACTGTGAGGAGGTGTGGAGCTCAGTGCTATTGAAAGCAAGGTCAGTGTACACGCATCACAAGAGTGAGGAGGAGCCTAGTGGATTGGAATTCCACATGGCGGAGCCAGGACATGTAACGCAAAGGCCCAATCCAACAGGACCTGAGCACAGAAGAGAGGCAATCAATAATCAGGATCAAGGGAACTCGGCAGAAACTTGTTCAGCTTGTATCTGTCATTAAAGAGGAGCATATGGAGGTAGAGCTGAGTAAACTGGATACCTTTAATGTTTCGGAGCAGCACATTGACCCACCGACTGTTCACATTAAACCTGAATGCTGGTAAATCTGCAAAGGTAGCCTCCCGCGGGGGCATCTTTACTAGATGCCCGGACAACCTCATCTGGCTCCTTTCAATCTGGAGAAGAAGCGACTCTACTACAAGGCTCTCCTGGATTACTGAATCCAGCAACCCTGTGGAGAAAACTAATTTCAGCCGCTTGTACCCATGATCTCGTCCTGATCCCAGTCATTATTGACCGTTCATGGCCATAGGTGAGGATGGGGATGTAGACTGATGTGTAAACCAAGAGCTTTGTCCGAGGTCTCAACTCCCGCTTCAACACCACGTACCGATATAGCAATACCCGCAATACTGCAGACGCTGTAACAATCCGCCTGCCAACCTCACACTCCCCCTTTCCATCAATCGTGACCTAGATGTCAGACCTAGAAGCCACAGTGCTGGTGTGTGACTATGATGTCGTAGGAGTGACAGAAACATGGCTTACAGAAAATGGGGATGAATACAAAATGAAAGGATGCACAGTTTAGGAAAGACAGGAAAAATGTAAGAGGTGGTGGGGTAGCATTATATGTCAGAAATGACATTGAGGCAGAACTCAAATTAGATCCTAGAAACAGAATCTTTGTGAGTTAAACTTTTGAATAAAAGATCCAGAGGATTAGTGGTAGAAGTGTGTTACAGACCACCCAATTTAGATATTCAGAAAGATGTTGCATTTGTACAGTGTAATCAGGACTGCATGTAGCAAGGATGTGGCTGTTATAATGGGGAATTTCAATTTCCCAAACATAGACTGGGGAAGATCGAGTCAGAGGGACACTAGTTAGAGAACCAATGTCAATCACAATATGGTTAGCTTTGAGGCATACTTTCAAAAAATAAGGACCAAGTCTAAAACAATGATCTACATTTTTAGAAAAGCAAACCTTGAAGGTATGAGGCGGTACTTAGAAGAGTTACACTGGGGCACACTGGATACAGATTCAGTCATCGAATATGGATGGTTATATTTCAAGAATATATATATACATTTGAAGCCCAGGAGAAATTTGTACCAAAACTTAGCAAACTAAGGACCACAAAACAGTAGCCAAAATGGTTTAATAGAAGTAAGCAAAAAAATATCAGGAGAAAGAAAATGTTGTATAGAGCATATAAAAGGGATGGAGATGAAACTAAATACAAAGAATATCTAGAACTCCAAAGAGATGTTATGAAAGGGATCAGGAAAGCAAAGAGGGAAATAGAAAGAAACATAGCACTTAGAGCTAAAACTAATGCAAAAGTTGTTTTTTTTTCAATGCAACAGCAAGAGGTCAAAGGAGGAAGTGAAACAGATATAGGGCAAAAATTGAAGTATCTTGGAAAAGGAACAAGATGTGGCAAATGTTCTAAATGAGTATTTCACAGAGGTTTTTACAAAAGAAAAAACAGATAACATGCCACAGGTTGACAATCAGTCCAGTCAAACCCTAAGAGAGATCAGGATAAATGAGGAGGAGGTACTAAAGGGACTAGCAGAATTAAAAACAAACAAATCACGTGGGTCAGATGGTGTATTTCCAACAGGACTATAATAATTTCATAATAATGTGTAGGTTGCTAACTAAACTATTCCAAATGACACTTAGAACAGGGGATGTCAACTGATTGGAAAACTGCAAATGTCATACCAATCCACAAGAAATGGGACAAAACTGAGCCAGGAAATTACAGACCAATCATTCACACCTGCATTACTTGTAACATGTTGGAAATAAATATTAGACAGAAAACATGGGTTTAGACGAGGCAGATCACAATCTATTAGAGTGTTTTGAACATCCAAATGCAATTGTAGGACACGTGAAAGCATATGAAATTATATATTTAGATTTTCAGAAAGCTTTTGATAAGGTTCCGCACCAAAGACTGATCTTAAAATTGGAAGCTGTAGGTATTCAGGATAATGCAAGTAGATGGATTACGAACTGCTGGATGTATAGGAAACAGAGGGTGTTGATTAGAGGAATTGCTTCTAATTGGAATGAGATTGTTAATGGAGTGCCACAGGGATCAGTATTAGGGAAATATGTAGGTATAGGGGTTTCATACTGTTTGGGATGTACTACAACAAACGGTGCTCCGATGTGACTGTGAATCGAGTCCCACACGGGGTCCACTGGGTGATCATCAACACGCCCATGGCATTCAATAATTATAATAACAAACATTGTTGCAAGCAGCAATGTAGGGGGCCAAGCATATGTGGAGGGATGTGGCATATTTAACAGACTTTAGGGTTTCAGCCATGCTGAGATTTGAACCCAGCTCTCACACACCACAGTGCAGTGATTGAACCACAACACCAATGGCCCAAGCTTCAGAGTATGTCTTCAGAACTGCTACAATATGATAATGCTAGTACATGAATATTGAAACTAATAAAGCTATAAGCAGCAAAAAACATTTGTAGCAGTATATTATGTTTAACGTACTTTTAAGTTCTGGCCATTGTGGTACTCAAACCCAGGTCTCCTGTGCCATAGTACAGTGACCTTAATGTCTAAGCCATATCCAACTTTAGCAATTTACCACAAAACTATCCTATGCCTGTGAGAAGGGAGTACTTGGATCATAACTTTATGTTTTGTAATATGAGTCACCATTTATAATATAAGTGTGATATGTTATTCATATATATTACAATATATTTTTTGTACTCTGCAAATATAGTACATTAACTAAAGTCTTTTTCATTCTTAAAATGAATACATAGACAATATAAACTATTGTTAACTATTTCAATATTTGTAAAGATTACTATTAGTTAAATTTGTATTGGTAGTACAGCTCCCTCTCTTTTTCAGGTCCACATGAATTCATAACATGTATCGCCTAATAAATGTACTCTATTATAAATCCAAGCCTTAATAACAATCTCCCCAGTGGCACAGTGGGTAAAGGCATGAAACTCAAAACTAAGAGATGTTCTAGTATCTTGTATATATCAACACCTGCATGTGTCCCAGTTCTTGTGATACAATCCTGCTGGATGGTTGAGTTTCAGAGTATGTGGTCTGTACTGGAAGTCCCTTCAAGTGGTGGTATTGTCTTTAATTGATACATGTGGATTAGATGAAGTTTGTGAAAATACAGGTGACTTTAGTTTTATAAATCTTTTTTTATGAATTTACATTTACAAATCTGAATATAGGTCATAACATGAAGTGTCATGCACCAAGTTTCACATCTGCCCCATTAGCGGTTTGGAAGGAGAAGAGGTTTGAATATAGTCTTATAATTGTCACTTAATCTAATATTGGCACCACACCATATGCCGTATGACCTCAAAATTTAGTGTGGGACAACCTGCTATAGGTATCTACCAAAACACAATTTTGGTGAGTTTCTCTTATGTTGTTTTAATTTCTTGGTTGTTTTAAAAATTATGGACAAAAAATATACATTGATTTGGTCATAGCAGACAGGTTATTTGATGAATCAGCTGGCTTTTAACAAATCTGATAGAGGACCAAGCTAAAGTCATGTGTACAAAATTTCACTTCAGTCCGCCAATCAGTTTCAGAGAAGAAGATGACTAAATATTTTTGACCAATCCAATATGGCTGCCAAACCATGACACGGATCGACTTGCCTTGAACAAATCTTAATATAGGTCATAACATAAACATATGCACCAAGTTTTACATCTGTTCCATTAGCGGTTTTGGAGAAGAAGATTGTTGAATATTGTCTAATAATTGTCATTAATCCAATATTGGCACAAACGATAAGGTATATGACCTCCACATTTCTTGGGACAAGGCCATATAGGCATCTACCAGCATACCGAATGTGGTGAGATTCTGTACAGTAGTTTTCATTTTATGGCCATTTGAAATACATACAAGTTACTTGGTGGAATAATAATAATTATCCGACCAATTACAAAAGGTTGTCCAGCAACTTTGTTGCTTGGCCCCCTAATAATAATAATACCTTTATTTATTCAGCTCTTTTTTGATGGTGCTCAAATCATCACAATACAATCCCGAGCTATAATACAAGGATTTAAAAAAATGTTTTTGCATGTAATTACGGAGATATCTCAAAACATTAAATGTTTCCTGTACACCTACCAACAGTGCCAGTATTAATTCTATGCAAAATGTAAATATATGAATGGTATATTTTACTGATATTTCATCATGAAGCCCCTACATCCAATCTGCCTACATAACGTTTCCAGTTTCCTGTATTACTTCCTCCCGGGTTTTTCTTTTAAATAATTATAACCAGTCAATAGCTCTCAGTGCTTAGTCCTGCCTTTCATAAGTCAATTACTCAATCAGTAAAGAGATGTTTAGGAAAGCAACTCTGCTCATAGGTCAGAATGTGTATGATTCCTCTGATTGGTTACTTGGCTTTAGGAGGTGGGACCTTAGTTTCAAAAGCGTATTGTTCTTTTTAAGAAAATATAACTGGAATTTATGCAAGCAGGCGTTGGTCTGTAATGTTACTGTGATTATTACTGTTAGAAAGTGGGAAATACTGATTTCCGGGTTCATGGGTCAGCCCCGCGCGGGAACAGGAGCACTGTGATTGGGAAAGCTACGCACGGGTGAGGGCATATATAGGGGGACCCTGGGTCCGCCGCAAAAGCCAGACAGGACAGAATTGATGTGGACAGGTGTTGCTGCATTAAGAAGCTGTTCTGAAAAATAAAACCTGTTGCAGGAAACATGACTTAGTCTGATTATTTGTTGTTTTGGTGGCGAACACACATATAGCATACAGCAGATATCACTACAATATGTATATTGTGGCAGTGTGAGAGGCAAGGCTGGGGTCAGGGCAGGTCTTTCAGTGGAGGACACTACAAAACCCCTCCTCCAAGACTCCAAACCCCAGAAGCCAGCAGGGCTCCTGATGGCCATAGCCCCGCCCACCACTTCCACTATAAAAGGAAGCAAACCAGTGTGTGCGTGCTTGGCCGGGTGGTGGGTCGGTAGCAAGGTGCACAGGAGGGAGAGACGAGAGACGAGAGACGAGAGACGAGAGACGAGAGACGAGAGACGAGAGACGAGAGACGAGAGACGAGAGACGAGAGACGAGAGACGAGAGACGAGAGACGAGAGACGAGAGACGAGAGACGAGAGACGAGAGACGAGAGACGAGAGACGAGAGACGAGAGACGTTCACTTTTGACGGATTCACTGGCTTATGACCCTTTTTCTGGACCTGGACCATTCTCCCTCTTAAACCCCGGACTGTCTGACAACCTCCCACCGGTAACGAACTTTGATTACGGACTGTGACTACAAACCTGCCTTGCCCCTGTCATGCTTCTGTTTGCCCGGTGTTCGGCTCTACCAACCCGGGCATTTACTGTTATTGTTATTGTTTGTTTTATAGTTAGGGATTGTTGACGTTTAGTTAGTGCTCGCACAGAGCTAGGTTTTGTTTTGCTTTTTGACACTGTGCCTGCCATTAAGGGAAGCAATAAAACAGCAGCAGGCCTGCTTTGTACCCTCTGCCTGCCTCCCTACTGTGTGTTTCAAGACCAGACCCCGCCTACATAAAGCCCTTTCTTGTGACAGGCCCCCCAACCCGTTACAATATATATGCGCTAACATAAAAAAATGGTATGCCCTTACAGTATAGCATGAAGCAGCTATACCCACATATTTCAGTTTACTATAGTTGTTTGATCATGCAATGTTCATTAGGAAATAACATGAATAAGTCATGAATTTAAAATAATTGACTGTAAACATGAAGTGCATGTGATTAGCTTGTAAATAAGCATGATTCTTTACAAGAAAACGTAACTTGGCATTACGCTGATTATTGCAAGAAAAAATACATTTTAAAATTCAAAATTGTGATTAATCTATACATTTTGCTTGCTTTTATTCAAATAGCCAGTCCCGATTTGTACACGTGATTAACACCATTTGTTGCAAAGGAATTAGGCATGAATTCATGAGGAACATACTGGAGAAAAGAAGACCCTTAATAACCATGAATCATAATGAATTCATACCCTCTTACTTGCTCACCAGGGGGTTGTGAGGACCTAATATATATATATATATATGATCAACTTCATTTATTAAAAATGAATTCCATATGGATAAGAGCCTTTACATCATATATTCATGTGTTTTTCCTGTGTTGTACTATCGGAATTCATGAGGAATTAATGCCCATTATTGTAAAGTGTTACCGCTTTTTCTAATCTATATTAAAGATCTGGACTCTGGGATAGTTAGCAAACTTGTCAAATTTGCAGATGATGCTAAAATAGGTGGCTCAGCAGATACAATCTCAGCAGCACAGGCTATTCAAAGTGACTTAGATAACATTCAGTTGTGGGGTGACACGTGGCAGATGAAATTCAATGTGGACAAGTGCAAGGTAATACATGCAGGTAACAAAAATGTCCACTATAATTACACTATGGGAGGAATAGAACTAGAAGAAGTAATGCACAAGAAAGACCTAGGAGTCTATGTGGACTCCTCACTCTCCCCATCCAGACAATGTGGGGAAGCAATAAAAAAGGCAAACAAAATGTGTGTATTGTCAAAATCGTAGAATTTAAAACAAGGGATGTAATGTTAAGACTGTACAATGCACTAGTTAGAGCTCATCTGGCATACTGTGTATAGTTCTGGGCTCCTTACTTCAAGAAGGATATCACTACAGTTTAGAGGACAGCAACCAGACTTATTCCAGGTTTGAAGGGAATGTCCTACTCAGAGAGACTGAGGGAGCTGAACCTTTTCATTCTGGAACAGAGGAGACTACACCTTGATATCCTGTCCATGAAAATCACAAATAGGAGTGGGGACAAGTGGGTGCACCACCCACCTTGAAAGTTTTTCACTGATCACCGAGAATACAGACACAGCTCTCGTTCTGATAATAAAAGGACCAGATAGCACGCATAAGCAGCCCTGGAACCCCATACTCCCGCAACACCTCACATAAGACATCCCGGGGAACACGGTCATATGTTTTCTCCAAGTCCACAAAACACATGTAGACTGCATTAGCAAACTCCCACGCCCCCTCAAATATCTGCGAGAGGATAAAGAGTAGGTCCGTTGTTCCAACACCCAGACGGAATCCACATCATTCCTCCTGAATCCAAGGTTTAATTAACGGACAAAGTCTCCTGTCCAGCACCTCTGGCTTTACTAGGGAGGCTGAGGAGTGTGATTCAATTAGAATAATAATTTTGTTTATTTATGTATATAACGATATTCATGCCAAAAAGAACTTAATGGGGAACTCCACCGAAAATCCATATTGTCTCAGGGTATTCTATAAATAGAAACATATTCTGTGGAGTGAGCTTTTCATTCTATTTACCAGAAATCAGAGATGGAAAATGATGCCATGATGTCACCAGGGTGCTAACTCTGGAGCTGCTTTGCTTTAGTCAATGGAGAATATCTGAAAAGTCATGAAAATCATGTTCGATTGCGCCATCACCCTATTTCCACAAAAGATCCATTGGTTTGTAGTCATAAAAAAGTGTTTTTTTATAACCCCCCTGCATTTACGCCCCCCCATTTCAGAATGTGAAATGGGGGGGGTGGGGAGATAGGTGACCATCTGAACGAGACCCCCACTGGAGCAGAGTTTAACACCCCGGGCAGTAAATGATGGTGGGCGACTAAAACTTTTGACTGGTAGTGTATTAATTAATGCATTTATTTAATCTATAATGGATTATAGTGTAATATTTTAGGTGGGGGAAAGAATGCAGTTGCACTCTTGCAGTTCTTTTCAAGTGGGCTTTATTTCGCTTGTGTGCCTCGTGACAACCCCAAACAACATGTGTATAGCTCCACACGAGGGGGGCGCCAATTCCTCCAATCCCCCAACAAGCACTCCTATATATATATATGCATGAAACATCCCCACATGATCACCCTCATAGTCCAATAAAACAAATACACAAACACATGATATGGACTTAGTTTAGCAGGGACCATTCTACAATTACATGCAAGATGCCCTAGTGCTTTTGTTGTAAATGGTATATTCCTACACTGATATGCAAGAGGAATTAGTCCCCAACAAGACTTATCACTTACGGCTTGCCCTATAAGACCGCACAGAGCACTAGATGGCGTGAGGCATGCTAAAATAGCAATGCTCGAGTTTCAGGTATTACTAGTCAGGCTCTGTCATGACAGCTGGTACCAAATGCGACTGCTATAGTCCTAACAAAACGAACAAGAGATCCCACATCTCTCCAGTGTTGGCTCAATACACTTGCTTCCAGTATATTTTAAGGTTGAATTTAATAGATTGTACTAACATACAAAGCACTAAATTGCATCTGAAATTCCGACTCCCTGTCTGGTTGGGCTTTTGTTTTGCTTCCCCACGGTTCCTCTTTCTTTCGTGCAATGCCAGGTAAATGCAGATTTAATACTGTATGGCTTGGACAAATATATTGCATGGCTTGAGGAAGATGAGGACCCGGGGCGTGCAAAATGTAAATTGTGTTGGAAAACTTTCGATATTTCGAACACGGGAGAGGCGGCGCTATCTAGCCATGCTAAAGGAGCAAGACACCAGTCTGCTGCTGCTTCACTCGTATCAGCTCTCAACCCTATAACCAGCTTTTTCACCCTGGTGACTGATGTTGACACCCGCTGCCAGCTGCAGTGCTTCCCTCTCATCCACCAACAAACAAGGCACCATTTCGGGTGCTGTGTCGAGAAATGAAGTACTGACTGCAGAGGTACTGTGGGCGCTAAATGTGGCTAATTCACACTATTCTTAGAAGTCATGTGAAGACACAAGCCAGCTTTTTCAGGTCATGCTTCCTGACAGCAAGATAGGTGCCAGATTTGCATGCGGTGATCTCACCCTCTCTGGCAGAGTTCCCCTTTAAAGTGCTTTAAACTGAGAATTTACATTTCACATTAAAGAAATCCAAGGAAATGTGCAAACAACCATAGTCATAAACCATAAAAGCATAATCTAAAACTATTTGAAAATGCATTTTCTTTTAGAAATATTAAGTGATGGTGCTCTCATAAATCATGACAGAGAATTCCGCATTCTAGGTGTATTGTAACTCAATGCAACCTCACCTATCTTTTGTACTAAACGTCTGGTATGCAGAGAGGGGTGCAGAGAGGGGTGCTGTCATCTGACCTACAGGGCAGCCCTACCACACAAATATATATTGTTTCAATTAACCAATTTGGTCTAGGTAATTTCTATGGCAATTACATGGTTACATGATATTGCCAAGGGACCAAGAAAATGCTGATGCGCCAAACAGCACAGCCCTGACTACAAAAATACCAGCCCTATGCTGCTCCGTCGCTCTCTATGCTTTTGTAATGAAGCTGTATAAAGGCTCTTTACACTAGTGCACTACTATGTGTCTGAAAGAGGGAATTTTATATTTGTCTGTCTGTATCTCAGTCTTTTACCATGTGATGGTCTGGGTATCTGGCAATCTCTGCTGTGTAACTAACCCTGAGACCTCCACTTTCTGGGCTTTCTGTAATGCAGAGGTTAATTATCAAGATCACTTGCAGGTGTTGTGTGGATTAGAAGTTAGGGATCTGGATTCCTGAGTGGAGGGTTTAATCCCAGGTGGGGGACTCTGGAGCATATCATCAATGGGTAATTGTATGTTTATAAATAATAATGTAAAAAATTAAGTTGCCCTGGATAAAGCAGTTGCTAAGAAATATAATCATAATCAAATCCATATCCACCCTAGAGATATCTCTGTAGTTTATAATTAACTAAGATGTCATGCTGATTCTGTCTTGCCAGTACAAGGGTCATATTGGTCCAAAACACTGAAAGTAAAAAGCCACAGTTTTATAAGAGAAGGACAGAAGAGCACATACAAACAGGTAAGAGTAAAACATTAATAAGTTTCATTCAGAGTAAGGAGCATAATGGAGATTGATGGGGAGATTATATGTGTGTTAGCAGGTCTTGGCAAAATCGTGTGACAGACGCTACAAACACAACAGTTTGGGTTGTTAAAGAAAACTGAAGGAGTCTTTCTGTACAGTGTATGACCTTTATGATGAAGTACAGTTAAAGGGGAACTGCAAACCAATTTTTTAAATGTTCATTGTTAGCTGTATATATTGTTTTAAATATGTCAAAAATACTCTAGATTTATGAACGCAAAGGTGGCCGCCATTTTCTCTCTAGCAGACATCAGTGCGGCCACACAGTGTGGTGAGGCTGTCTGTCTGACACTGATAGATACGGGGGTATTGGCAGTCATTGTCTGTGTTACAAGCATGACATACCATATGGCTTTTGGCTGTACACAACACAGTGTGCTGTCAAAAAGCCAAAGATGATTTTGAAGACAATGAGGAGGAAGTTAAATTATTCCCTTTCCCAAAAGATCGCCAACTTGCCAGTCAGTGTGCTGTCAACATACTGACGTTGGACCGATCAACATATTTCCTGATCGTAGTCAGTCGTACAAAAGCCAAGGTCCAACACATTCAGGTTGTGTACCAGGCACTTCACTTCAGATGTTTCAACAGGATCTCAAAGCAGAATTAACGAGTGACTAACAAAACTATTCAAGAAAAGTCGATTCAGATCAAAACTTGCATACCGTCACAGAATTAGTGTTAAAATATAGTGTTAAAAAACAGTGTTGTTTGAACACTCATTGTGTTAAATTAACATTTTGAGAGTTAAACCATCTTGAGAGTCAGTGTTAATACTTAAATGATAAAGAGTGTTGAATTAACACTGTACTGGTGTAAAACCATAATGCATTGTGGTAGTTTCTGGAATAATTGTTGTTTTATTGTG
The DNA here is from genome assembly GCF_036373705.1 of Amia ocellicauda. NCBI lineage: Eukaryota > Metazoa > Chordata > Actinopteri > Amiiformes > Amiidae > Amia > Amia ocellicauda. The sequence continues at coordinate 27,647,354 of NC_089865.1, forward strand.
TTATTTTTTCTAAATTATTGTGTAAATATTAATTAATGTAAAGCAATTATTGTTGAGGGTCAAATGTGTCTTTACCCGGCAATATATTTATATTTGTGTAATCTGGTTTTGCTACCTTAAGTCGAAGTTATGTCTTTGAGTCAACACCTACCAAACTTTTTTTCTTGTTTATTTATATATGTATAAAGGACTGCTAAAAGTGTTGGGAACCCAACAATTAGTGATGGGGGAAACAAAGCTTTCTGAAGCATTGAACAATTTGAAGCTATTGTACTGAATGTGTACATGTCCACAAATATGTAGTCATAAATCCTGCTTTGTCACCAAGGTATTATGTAATAGTTTAGACTTAAGACTGAATGTGAAGTGTAATCTACATTTCATATACCCTAGATATAGTCAACATTTATATGTATTTCCTATTCATATATCTAGGGATGTGGTTGTGTAATGATCCAAGTGATGCAGAAATAGAGTAAAGACTACAATATGTTTATCAGACAGATATACTTGTGCAACTGGGAAAGTGATGGTGTATATAACAGAGGACAAAATAAGACTATATTGTAGCGTGTCAGGGTGTACGCCCTCGTCTGGTACGTTGTTACTGAATAAATACCACAGTTGATTTACTCCTTTCTTTTGCCATAATTGTATTGTGTTCGAATTGATGTTTAGGGGTTACCCCAGATATTCTGATGGGCCGGGTAGGACTCAGCTTTCTCTGGCCCTTGGCTTCTTTGAAGAGAAGGCCTAAAAATTCCACTCTGTATTTGAATTATTGTTTTATAAGAACATAAGAAAGTTTACAAATGAGAGGAGGCCATTCGACCCATCATGCTCATTTGGTGTCCATTAATAACTAAGTGATCCAAGGATCCTATTCAGTCTATTTTTAAATGTTCCCAAATTTTCAGCTTCAACCATATCGCTGGGGAGTTTGTTCCAGATTGTGGCGACTCTCTTTGTGAAGATGTGTCTCCTGTTTTCTGTCTTGAATGCCTTGAAGCCCAATTTCCATTTGTGTCCCCGGGTGCGTGTGTCCCTGCAGATCTGGAAACACTCCTCTGGTTTGATGTGGTCGGTGCCTTTCATGATTTTGAAGACTTGAATCAAGTCCCCATGTAGTCTCCTCTGTTCCAGGGTGAAGGTTCCAGGTTATAATTGCAGCAGAAGTGAGAAAGGTAACATTCTTGGAGAGATATGATTATGCAACTGGACAATTGGTGTAAATTTAATGATTTTTATTTAAAAGAATAATTGTTTCTACACTGCTGTGGCGGATAGGGATACCTATCTATCCCTAAATTTATGTCTCTATAATTATCTAATTATCTCAAAATCTATCTCTCTATCTAACTCGATATCTATATGTCTCTCTCTCTCTCTCTCTCTCTCTCTCTCTCTCTCTCTCTCTCTCTCTCAATAAATGTATTCTGTAGCGTCCGCAAATCTGTCTCCTCTCTATAACCCTTGGATTTGAGGTGGTTCAGATCTCTTTTAAGCATTAAGGGGTTTGATACACCGACACGTTTTCCAAACCAATTCGACAGTCTGACAGGTGTGACATAATGAAGCTTCATTTGCAGTGATCACATGGTTTCTGGCGAGGTGTCGTAGGGTTTCTAACCATTGTTTCAATACACTGTGCTTCGGAAGCTGCTTCGAGCATAACATCACTACCAACAATGAATGAGTGTTAATTCAGTAACATTTTTCAAAGTGTTGAATTAAAACTTTTTTGGATGGTCACACATATACACTTTAAAAGGGTTGATTTTAACACCTACAGTGTTGAATTTGCTAATTATTTTTTGCTGTGTAGTGTTGCTAACACTGGTGAAGAATACATTTTTGACTCTGTGTAGTGTTGGAAAAATGCAGTGTCAACAATGAGCACAGGGGTATTAGCACTGATGTTGTGTTTATGTTGAACACTCAAAGTGTTAGAAACTGTGTTAGAATTTCAACACTTTTAAAAGTGTTGATTTAACACTTATGTCCACAGGCAGGAGGCACATGCACAGAAAAACCCCAGGGGGGGGGGGGCTAGACCCCCAGCCCTTTCCACTGTGACTCTACAGGTGCCCCCTCAGTGCCCCTTTTTTGCTTGAGCTCCTGTCCCCCAAGCTATCTGAGCATGGCCCTGGTTCCCATATATACACTTCAAAATGCACTCATGGTATTAAACTCGTACATTCAGATTTGCAGTGTGTACTGATAAAACACACACACTGGTCTGATTTATTCTTTGTGATTAGCGGTAAAAGTGTTATTTCGTTTATTATAAAATAAACAATTTGTCATTGAGTGTCCTGCTTAAAATGGGACAATTTACTCTTAGGTAGTTAGTGTCCAGTAAAACTGTTCAGTGCAGCGAGTTCATACATATTGTGACAGGTTCATTTTTGAACATGGCAAACAGGGAGTACAGAAGAGAATGTGCCTTCTGGTGTTTTATTTAGGCTTTTCAGCAAATGCACAGTAACAGAGCTCAAGCTCTGCTCTACATGCTAAAAAAAAACAGAAAAAAAAAACTTCCTGGTTGCAATGGATCCGGCGATTGTTTTACATACTGCAAACAAGACAGATCTAAATAAGGAGATAGGCTACTTTTCATATATTTCATTTACATCCTACATAGATCTATAACATGGGGAACAAAACACAAACAAAATGCCAGCTAAAATGCATATTGTCAGTCGATAATTTCCCATAAATTAAATCTGTACTCTCTTTCTGGGCACCAGGGTCGTTTCTAGACTTCAGGTTTTAGGGGGGTTTGGCACCATGCTGATGGTGTTTTTTTCTGTTGTAAGGTGGTGGGGTTGTTGAAAGGAGTTACTTCTTCATTCTTGGATTCTTTTGTTGTATAATGTTTAGGGGGGCTGAGAAAAAATACAAGGGGCGGTTGACGGTGTTTTGTCGCACTGTTTGACCACGCCGTTACTTCATAATCGTATTATTTTGAGGGGGGCTGAGATAAAATACAGGGGGGCCGAAGCCCCACTAAATAGGGTCTAGCGACCTACTGGGCACCACACGTTCAAACTTTCTCCAGCTAACACACAACATTTCCACAACATTGTATGTTAGCAGGGTTATTGTAAAAAAAAAAAGTGTTTCCAGTGCTATAATTTAAATATTTATAATTTATTGAAAGCTAAGTTTGTTGTTGTTGGCAAAACAATAATGTTTTCATTTATTTTACAGTGTTTTGAATATTGCTATAGGCTACCTGTACTGCTATTATTATATATTAAAATAATTTGAATTTTATATTAATAATAATATTAAAAAGCAACATTCTTCTACTTATTAATAAAAAATGGGGTAGAGTATAATTTTGATTTGATGGTAGGTCAAAGTTTTGATTTGGTCTCTGTCTCTACAAAAAAAAAAAGGTAATCTGGACAAATCATGTTTTCTTGTGTTGAAGTGCTTGGTACTTCATTAATCACAAATGCACCTCTCAACTGCCACTAAATAATTATTTTGAAAAAATTGCATAAGTATACTATAAATGTACTTAATATATACCAAGATATTAAAAATATCAACACATTTGTGTTATACTTAAGGCCTTGTGAGTTTCAGGCTTTTGGCTTTATAACCTGAGAGCCGATACAGGCCCCTTTGAATCCACTTATTGAGCAATCATTATTATCCCATTGCACTACCTTAATAATCTCAATCAGTAATTTTTGATACTTTGCCAAGTAGGATAAGAGTGATGTACATAGCTATTGACACATATTTAACCATGCACACAGTAGTATTACAAATAATGCATCAACACACTGAGAAGTTCACCAGGAACATGTATAGTTTTTTAATACATGCAAAATATTGAAACCATAAAATCAATGCAGTTTTTGGTGTCAAACTTTTAGTGTCAGTTTATCTTGTGTTGCCTCTAGATGTATATTCTAGCATTAAATCCATCCTCTGTTGTAATGTGACCATGGTAGGATGAATTTGTACCTTTACACATTCAGAAATGTTTTCCTTTGTTATCACTTGTGGTACGTACTTTGAATTCAGTTTCTTTAATGTAATCATTCAGCTTATTTTTTAATTATGATTTCTACAAAGCTGTGTAAGAAATCAAGCTTTTAATGGTATGGATCAATAAAACATAAATTGATACTTCAGGAGACAAAAAAAGTGAGAGGATATCAGTTTTAACAATTTACATACAATTGTTACAATTGTTGTCGGCCTATGTTAGAACTGGGATATCTTTGTTTCTCAATGTTTCAGCTTTAAATCCATCCTTAATAATAATGTCATGGGCTCAGTTCAATCCTATGTGGAATTGAGTCTGTGCATGTACAGAAATTGATGTGTAGGATGCTATAATGTAATGAGCCAATGCTTATATCATAATATATACTATCTCAATTAAACAACGTGCAACCAAAATAAAATGTATAAAGTATTTGCTCTAAACATGGCACCTTTTTACTGGAAATTTAGTTTTGTTATCTTTGGCGTTATGTACTTTTTGGTCCACTTAAGAGGGCAACCCTCCTCCGATTATGCTCCCCCCCATCCGATTGCCTATAGGCATCATAACAATCAGAAATGAATGCCTCTCTCCTACAATTGACCAACTAAGTTTTGTTCCTTCTAGTCTTCTTTGGTTCCTGAAGTGCTCCAAATTCACTGGCTCCACCTCATTTTGACCCCCTCATTCACTCTCATGTATCAGGCGGCCTTCCTCACTCCACAGATTCCACAATATTTTGTCTTAAATGAAATAAAACAGACCCATCAGGAAAAGGTTCATGCATTCACTAGCTAAACTCGACTCCTCTTCAAACCTCTCACCCTGCAACTCTGTTATTTCCCAGCAGCCACAACCGTGGACACACACAGTATTTCATTACTAAAAATGGTCACATAATAACTTGACACTAGTTCCTTCATCATCTTTGTCAAAGTTTCACCCAAGCTGATATAATCACTGAATAATTCTCCAACCACTCCTTCCGAATCTAACCGCCTCTCTGCAGTTCAACAAAGAATCCCAGACCACTTGATCAAATCACTCGGCCATTGGACCTTTGAAGCTTATAAACATTAGATCAGACATTAGGCTATGCAAATATGCACTACATACAGGAATTGCCTTGGGATTTGACACTCTGGTTCTGGCACCAGACTCAGACAAGCGAGTGAAGCCAAACCTCTTCACATTTAAACGTCACACCAAATCACAAATCGATGTTGTAAACTATTGATCATTTATTTAAAGTTGAATAGGGCTTCTGGGTGATTTAGGTTAGCTGCTATAATACCAGAACCACAAAACTATCCATGCTGTATATAGAGTACATTCTTCTTGGTATCTTGGTGGTTAAAACTAGCATCACTCATACACTTAACATTGCCCTTATGCATGGAAGCCGTAATGTAGTTTGACCCTCCTGTTACCTAGCAACTACACAGACCATTTCCTAACTAATCTTACAGTTGTAAGAAATGCAAAAAACACATGGAAACTAAACACAACACAGACGTTTAAAAATAGAACAACACGCCATCCAAACATGGATACAATGGTTTTGTTCTATAGAATAAAACGTAAGCGATACAAAATGCAAGTCACATAAACAGGGAAGGGAAGGATATTGATATTAATAAATTAACAGTGAAGTGAAAAAGCAAATCTTAATAAAATAAAGGACACATGCATATTATTAAAAAGTAACCCCCATGTTGCATCACTAACCATTTTTTTCTATTATCTGTTCTATTGTCTAAGCTGTCCATAATGTCAGATGCTTCATCATTTCTCCTACAAACTCTGTCTGAGTTAGAGGTGAAGGAGCTGAAACTGTTTAAGTGGTATCTGAGTCAAGATGTGCTAGAAGGCTTTCCACACATTCCAAAAGGGCAGCTGGAGAACCAGGATGTAACGGACATCATTGACAAGCTGAAGCAGTGCTATGGCAGAGCGGGGGCTCTGAAGATTACAGTGCATATCCTGGGGAAAATAAACAAGAATGACCTTGTTGAGAATCTGGAAAGAGAAATTGAGAAGCGTAAGTACATTTTTTTTGTTCGAAGTGTAGCCATTGTTAACTTAGAGTAAAGTATATATCAACAAATATTATTATTTTTGTATTTATTTATTTTTAAAACCATGCCCGTGGCCCACAGGAATTCTCTCGGTGCTCCGCATGGCCAGTTTGCTACTGGCTCTGCACATTTTCCATTTTCCTTTTCCATTAATCTTGGATTCTCTTTTCTAAGAATCATGTTATTACTATAGAGTCAATTCAGTTCTGCACTGTTTCGATATCCTTTTAACCCTCCCACACACACACAAAAGTACCGGAGTGGCCGCCATTAACATTACCACCTTACTCTCCTTACAGGTTCCCTTGACTCTGGATTGGAAGCAACATGCTTGACTCAACAGACACAACTAACAAGTCAGTTCCACATTCATATTTGTTTTTCATTGTTCATTTTATTTATTTTCAGGGAAAACTATAAACATAGCTTTAAAACCATTTCTGAGTGAGTAATTAAGGCAAACACGGCACAAACATTCCCTAACAGCAGTAATATATTTATGTAAAAATACAATTATAAAACATCACAATTCTCTCTCAGTGTGTATCCACTGAGCATCTCTTGCACAAGCTGACAATGTATTTGGAGTCTTCATCTTTTGATATTGAAGAGTCGCACAAATCCAGAGAGAGATCCAATCAAAAGGTTTTCATTACAAGCAGCTGCAAGGAAGAGGCTCAAGAGGCAATCTCAAGAACAGTCTTAGAGCAATTACAAACTACAGGCACTTTTATGCCGACCAGACAGGAGAGAAAGATAACACGGCCCACATGTCTGTCCCGTGATGAGTGTAAGTTCGGTTTCTGCCTGACAACTCCTCAGAAAGACCCATATATAGTCCAACTGGGGTGAATTAAGGCATACGTAATGTTTAATATAAGGGGTTTGTACAATGTATAAAGCCCAAATTGCTGGTGAAAACTGGTTATCAGACCCTGTTCTTCTAGGTATCAAGGTTGAAGTATAGCACAGTACCGTAGCACAGTGAGACAGTGACCAGACACACAGGGAAAGAAATGCAGTTTTTCGGATATGTTTTTAGAGGCTAGAATAACTGTTTTCTTCATTTAATAACTTTCAAAGTTCCCACCAAATATAATGTATTGCCGCAATATTTTGAATTCATTTTCTTGCAACACTCAGGTCTAATACCTGAGTCTAACAACTCCATTTCGTGAGCAGTGTACTCTGGCCTAAAGACAACACCATAGAGGTCCCTCTTAGCCTCGCCTGCACACTCACAAATATCTGATCCCACAACTAAGCCATCACATTAAGGTCCATCATGTCTGTGGAGCTTTCCAGTCCACATGATTCTGGCTGTTGTCCTTATCTCAGGGGTGTATTGTACGGAAGCTTATTAGCGTCACAGAGAAAAAAAAAAAGTTGCATTAATATGAGATAATATTGCATAATTTTGCAATAATTATTGCGTTAATATGAGATAAGTATGCTTAGGAGAAGCTCAGAGAGGGTTAAAATGAGATAAGAGGAAGTGATAAGATGATTTCAGTACTATTCAAATATTGTTAATTGATTTACTTGTGTAATACATGTGACGTGTAACGAATCCACAGGACCATGGAGAATCAATAAGTTGTTTATTGTATAATGGTAATAAAATAATATAGACAAACAAGTGACAGAGATATGGAGGATCTCTGGACTGAGTGAAGGCGAAAAATATGTGTGGTTATTTATAGGTCAAGACCTCGAAAGCAAAGAAAAGTCTATATATGGGAATAATTAGGAAGAATCAATGAATATGCATTAAATACTAATGAATATGCAAATATAACAGGTTGTAATGGCTACTGAATAATAAACAATATAGCAAATTAGTAGATATGTCAAACCCTTTGGTACTTTTCCACCGTACCACTTCTGTAACCTTGTGGGCGACTCTCAGAAGCAACAGGAAGGTTCGTTATCAATATAGCCATGTTTACCTCATTATCTGAAAGTGTCAAGGCAAGGGAAATCAAATATTTTGAAAACTGAGTGTCTCTGTCTGCTACAGACTTCTCAAGACACATAAAGAAAGGCAGATACACACAGGCCCTGTATGAGCTGAACTGAATTAATTTAGATAAGTTCAATATAGTTCCTGATCAATAATATCAATTCTTACACTTGCAACAAATACTGGACTTGAATTGCTGTGTGAAGGGCATAAAGAAATGCAGATTCTACTGAATACAGACTAGACTTGACTAACCAAAATACTAATATAATATTGTTGACGTGATGTTTTTTGTTAACAGTGTGTTAGGTCTCCCACTCACTCATCCCCAGTCTCCCGAATTCTAGTCTTGTTTTTATAAGTTCTGCTCAATTAGTTAATCCTCATTTCCCTGCACACAGCTGTTCCTTACCTCTCATTGCAGAGTATTTATACCCCTTTGTACCCTGTCTCCCATGTGAAGCATTGCTTGCTCTTGAGTGACAGGTCGGAGCCTTATTTCCTGAGTTTAGCTTACCATTGTTCCAGACCTGTGCTTTCTCTGTAGACCCCGATTCTTGGATTTCTCAGTCCATCCCCTGTGTTCACCAGCCCCTAGGACCCCCCCAGCATTACACAGTGGGTACAAACTGAACTATTTGAGAAAATTGTTCATGCTGGTAAAGCATATACAGTTCTAAAAGATGTGTTAAATATGTGAAGAAAAACATTAGCAGTAGCAATAATGCAGTTCTGAGATTAGAATACTGTTTTTCCCCCCTTAGGAAAATGTAACGGTCAGTTGGTACTTATTTTAAACAAGTGAATCTCACTCTGGTCCTGTGGAGACACATCGACCAAATGTGAAAAATGTAATTACTTAATTGAACTAATTATTTATCCTAGTTGGTCGAAAATATTACTGTATTTATGCATTAACCTATTGATTATCCTCAAGGATTTGCTGAGGGGTTTTCACAATTCTTCTGTAAAAAAAAAAAAAAAAAAAAGATCAGCACACATCGTAAAAACAGTGTAGTCAGAGTAAAATGCATGTTCTGAAAAATTTCCCTAAAACTGTAGGACTGACTTCTCATGGCCAAGATTTGGTGTGTCAGCTTTAGATAATTAATGTATCCCTCTGAAAATAATGTATACATGTATAGAAAAGCTCAGACATATAGTGTTTTGTAAGATACTTATTTTTTACGAGAAAGTATATATAAATCACTCTTGCTCTGAATAAGCAAAAACCTAAAAACGTCTTGTTTTTTCAATGATAAATGTGTAACCTCTTCAGGTTTCTTTGCAAAGTCCGACAACTCAGAATTATGCTGTGGTTATGAGTAAAGCAAGACACAAAATATTTCTGCCCCAACCACAGCTGAGAATACGTCTTGATGAGGTCATCAGCTGCTAAGAGAATCTGCAAAATAGGAAAAGGAGAAAGCAGGCTATCAGAAACTTATTACAGCTTTTAAAATGTTTAAAATACATTATGTTTGGATAATGTTCTTTGAATACAACAATATGGGCACAGGCATCTAACCCCAACTGTGCATGCCACACATCTTGCTATGTTAGGTCTCACTTGCCATGGTGTTTCATACATTTAATTTGCATTAGGTACGTTAGGTATTTTGCACATTATTATTAGATCAGAATGAAGCTTACCGTGCTGTAGAGCAGTTCCTCTTCCAACTCCCTACTGACGAAAGTTCCTCCTATACTAAAGAATGATCTGAATCTGGAAGCATACTCAATAATTATTGCAAAATTACACAATAAAATATCTATCTCTGTAGCGCTAATATGATTCTGTAGTATTGAGGAAAGATGAGCAATTCCTAAATGAGCTGCTAGATGGCAGAAGCCAGGTTTATTACAATAAAGCAATTCAGAGATCCAGCATGACGGTGTAAAGTTGCCTCAACAAAGAGCACCACACACAAACAATAACAACATATGTGTAATGTATACCCCCCTAATGGCCAGGTATACTTAGACTGGACTTTCTCACCACAGACCTAATGCAATATGCATGTTCAATGTGAATACATAATACATTCTTGCACATGTATTAGGGGAAATATGTTAATGAAGTGAGATGTAATATATTACATTTTATTAATTTAGTTAGATAGTTAGAAAATTAGACCATTATTCATTTGCAGCTAAGTAGGTAGATTTCCAGCATGCAGCATATGATGCATATTGGTTAACATATACAGATTCATGTTGTTACACTGGTGACCCTGTAATGAAAACAATCCATTTACAATCACAATGCTTTTATTTGTTTCAAATTAAGAAATATTCAGATTGTGATATTAAGCCTGTGCTTTGGTCCATTAGATGAGATAGTTGATGATCAGTGACCTTTTTTTATATAACTGGAAGAATTCAAACTACAAGGCTGTGCAATAAGAGAGAGATTTGAAAGTGTTGTGTTTGGTTTGTGTGTTTGGGTAAGTATGCATGCATAGTTGTGCTTATGTTGTGCTAATTGTTTATTCATGATTATTTTTAGCAACCAAAGCATTATGATGATAATGTTCCTATTCTTTTTTGTGGTTTCAGAGCAAAGTTCAGATCTTCATTTTCCCATGTATCTACTTTTGATAAACCCTGTATTTTTATTTCTTAATTTAATAGTACACTTAATTTGCATCCACCCAACCATCATATGTAAAGCAGCATGTTGTTAAAAATCACTCCCGAGTTAATATTTTTTTTCCCCTTTTTCCCCTGTTTTTAAGATGCATCACTGAAAAGAGCCCAAGAGCAACATAAGTCCAAACTGAAAACTAAGTTTGAATGTATATTTGAAGGGACAGCAGAGAAAGGAAAGAAAACCTTCCTCAATAATATTTACACAGAACTCTACATCACAGAGGGTGACAATGGAGGGGTCAATAATGAACACGAGGTGAGGAAGATTGAGATGACAATCAAGAAGACAACCTCACAAGAAACTGCAATCAAATGCAGTGACATTTTCAAACCCTTGCCTGGCCAAGACAAAATAATCAGAACTGTGCTGACAAAGGGAATTGCAGGCATTGGAAAAACAGTGTCTGTGCAAAAATTCATTCTGGACTGGGCAACTGGAGAAGCTAATCAGGACATTCACTTTATATTCTTTCTTCCTTTTCGTGAGCTGAATTTGATGAAAGACGAAAAATACAATGTGCTAGAATGTCTTTACCGTTACCACCCAGAACTGAGAGAATTCGGTAATATTGAATGTGGTGATTACAAAGTTTTGTTAATCTTTGATGGTCTGGATGAAAGTCGTCTTTCCTTGGATTTTCAGAACAGTGAGATCTGGCGTGATGAGACACAGTCAATGACTATGGATGTTTTGCTGACAAACATCATCAGGGGAAATCTGCTTCCCTCTGCTCTCCTCTGGATAACCTCCCGGCCAGCAGCGGCTGGTCAGATCCCTGCTGAGTGCATTGACCAAGTGATGGAAGTACGAGGGTTCAATGATGAGCAGAAAGAGGAGTACTTTAGGAAGAGAGTCAGTGATCAGAACCTGGCCAGCGCCATTATCCAACACATCAAATCATCACGGAGCCTCCACATCATGTGCCACATACCAGTCTTCTGCTGGATTTCAGCCACTGTTCTGGAGCGAATGTTGGGTGAGGCGAGCAGTGGAGTCATCCCAAAAACTCTGACTGGAATGTACACATACTTCCTGCTGATTCTGACAAATACAAAGAATCAGAAGTATCTTCATGGAAATGAGTCAAATGCACAAAATGTGTTAGCATTAGAGAAGGAAAATATTATGAAACTCGGGAAGCTGGCCTTTAAACACCTTGAAAACGGGAATCTAATATTTTATGAAAAAGACTTAAAAGAGAGGGGCATCAATGTCCGTCAAGCTTTGGTGTACTCTGGAGTGTGCACAGAGATATTTAAGGAAGAAACCTCAATAATAAAGCAAAAAGTATATTGCTTTGTACATCTGAGCATTCAAGAGTATTTTGCTGCTTTGTATGTTTTTCTTTCATATACAAATAACAATGTAAATAATCTAATTCCATACAAAAGAAGAAAATTTGACCAGGTTTTTAAAAGAAAGTATTTGTTTGACTTGCTCAAGAGTGCAGTGACTAAAGCTGTGCTGAGTGATAATGGACACCTGGACCTTTTTCTCCGCTTCCTTCTCGGCATCTCAATGGACACTAATCAGAGTCTCTTACAAGGCCTCCTGACAGAGACACACAGTAGCTCAAAGAGCATTCAGAAAACAATTGACTACATTAAACAGATAATTAGGGATAATTCCTCTTCAGTGAAATGCATCAATCTGTTCCACTGTTTGAATGAACTGAATGACACTTCTATGATATTGGAAGTCAAGAGGTTCCTGAACTCAAGTAGCCATTCAGGGGAAAATCTCTCATTTGAACAGTGGTCAGCACTGGTGTTTGTGCTGCTGACGTCAGAAGAGTCATTAGATGAGTTTGACTTGAAGAAGTATGGCAGATCTGTGAAAAGTTGTCTGAGGCTGATGCCAGTTATCAATCAGTCTAGAAGAGCTCTGTAAGTACCTGTATTAATGATTGGTAACCTCACAGATTGCTGAATCATTTGCCCTGTTTTGACCTAGTTGAAGTTGAGTAATTCCTACCATATTTCATAGGGATTATTTTCAGAGACAAGGTAAAAAGCTTATTGTGCAACAACTGTGCAGTAACTGTAAAGTTATTATAGAGGGGTGTTAATACAAGAGTTTACTGGTGCTAAAAATATTTTTTTAATAATAAATAAAGGCAAAGGTGTGGTTCAACTCACAAACCATATATTACATTTTATAGAAAGTTTGTAATATTTAATCAATAAGAGTAGGGGAGCAATGTGACACTAAAATACACAAAATTATTAATGCATCTCAATTCACTAAACATGGACATTTAGCCTAGCAGAAGGTGAAGCCATACTACTATTATGATGAAGGCTTAACACAGCCTGATGTCTTTTAATGACTGATGGATCACACACCAGTGTTCACCACCATAGCTGTCAATCTGAAAATGCTACCAGAGATTTGTAGAATAACTTTGGAAGTGTTGGTATTAATGTGTCATAACCTCACAGATCACTTTGGACCAGTTGAATTATGTTGTCCTTTCTGACCTAGTCAGTAGCTTAACTTTCGTTTCTGAAGGGGGGGAAACATTCATTTTGAGTCTGGCAGGGGGTGTATGGGTGCTGCTGTATTTTTGAGTAGGGTGGTATGCTGCGGAGAGCAGGGTGGCAGTCAAAGAGGTAGGGAAATGTCAAAGAGTGTGTGTGGGGGGATCTTACCCCTACACCTCATAAATAACGTCTATGAACAAACTGACACTCTTTCAATATTGGGGGGGACAAGTCCCCCCATCCCCCCTAAACCTACACCCATTTTGTACAGGCCTATTGTGGCACAGCTGTATAGTCACTTCTGTAAAGATTTGTGGAAGAGTGCCATCACTGCATATATACAAAAGAGTTTACCGTTACTGTTAGAGGCAGAGGCCACAACACAATATTATTAAACTAAGGTAATGTTTTATGAGGGTACAATGTCCTCATTTCCACTAAAATGGACATTGATACAGCTCAATTAACCAGGTGCTTTTTACATTGATTTTAGCAAAGTAATAATAATTCAAAAATATTATTATGATTATTATTATTATTGTATACAAAAAAGTGAAAGTGTAGTGATTTAACAATAATTATGTCTGTCAATAATTCTTGGATTACACATCATCATTCACCAAACTTAGATTTCACCTTGCAAGGCTTGGTTTTTTATAAATGTAAATGAGTTAGTTTGAAATTTGATACTCAGACCATCATGTAGGGCAATAAATTGCACTCTAACACAGAGGACTGGGTTCACAGACCTAGATTAGCACTAATCACACACAACTCAAGACTGGTGCTAATCGAGGTCTGTACAACTGGCCCATAACTCTTGAGTGAGGTGGTTAACTGTTTGAATAGTTTTCTTTCATTTCAGTTTTTTTTTATTTCATTGTACACTCCCACACTGTTATACATGGGCATCTGACTCATGATCCTGGGGCAACTCCACACTGGTATTCAATTATTACAAAATGTCCAGAGATGAGAAACCACATTCATTCCAGGACTCGCAGGCATGACTTCTGAGAACAGATAGAAAGAACATATGTCAAGACCAAGTCTAAGCTTGACTTAGAAACTTGTACAGGTTTCTTGGGCATCTTCATAAAAATATATTAAAATGTATACAAATTAAGAAAACAAAAATTGTATGTTTAAACTAAGTGGGCAATTTTTAGTTCTCCCACAGTATCCCGCTGTGTCACAGCATACGTACTTCACTCTGTCTGTAAGTGTTGCCACAAAATGTCGTTTTTTGTGCAACATGGCTCCTAAATGCAAGAAAACTACTGCTACTGGCGCAGAGAAAAAGAAAGCACAATCTGCTTTAACATTAGATGAAAAGCTGTGCCTCAGCTGTGTATAGCGACTGTCGTCATCATTTCATTTCATTTCATTTCATCGGCTGTACTTTTTAGTGCCCTATAATGTACATTTATAAGCAAATTACAGTACCTATACATTAATGCATATGTAAACAAACAATATATTTTACTGGGGAGTAATTAAGGTGCAATTGGCAGTGTTTATAAGAGTAGTCTTAGCTAAACGCGATTTTGTCTAAACGCGGGGGGGCTAGGAACGCACCTGCACCCATTCGAGGTGTAATTTATTGTAAAAGGTTACTTTCTACTATTTAAAAAAAAAATGTGTGTTTGTCATATTTTGATTTGGTGTAGACCTTAGTTGCGGTTCTTGTTTATTTCAAGCAGAACACAAGAACTCATATGCAAATAAAAAAGTGGTCAATTCTGCACAAATCTTTTACACAATAAATTATGAATGCATGAAAAATATGCTAAATTATGCTGTGGATTGTGATACGTTTCTTTTTTCAGATTAGTCGGACAATGTGATACAATTATGTTGTGCAGAGGACAGTGTCAGATGATATATGAAGATTCATTTGTATTTTTAAAATTATTTTTCAGGCTTGACCACTGTAATATCAATGACGGGTGCTGCCTAGCTCTGGGCTTAGCTCTCTACTCAGACTCCTCAGCCCTGAAAGAGCTGGATCTGAGCTACAATAACCTGAACGTCTTAGCAGTGAAACTGCTTTCTGGTGCACAAAACAATCCCAACTGTAAAATAGAGAACCTGAGGTGAGTACTGCAGGATTCTAAAATGAGCCAGCCAGAACTGGATTACAAATATTCTATTATTTGATAAAAGTGTTGAAGCTCTTTTCAAATCTCAGGATCCTCCCCTAGAACTGATTATGGTGTTCCCTGTGGAGCCATGCCTCCCACAGCACATCCTTGTAGCGTAAGGTACATTTATAAATTTCAATTAAAGAAGTGAATTTATAGTATCACCTTATCACGAATCCTGGAATCTTGTAGAACTCAATTTCTGTAATAATTGGACGCAGACACCAATTCCAAAGATATAAATTGTCAAATGTATTCAAAAACAAAGACTAAATGTAGCACTACACTAATTATACAAAAGGGAAAAACTAATTAAAATTCAACTCTAGATCAACAAATCAAAGACAAATCACTTCCGTGACCAAATCAAAGACCATGGGATCGCATATGATAACACACAAATCGTTAGACAGAAAAGGTTATATACACATTGACTACAATACCGGTTAGTAAGACGAAGGTGAGTCTCTCATTAGTATTTTTAGTCGGACATTAAATAACTACGCAGGTTAGTATTTATGTCAGGTAACTTCTCGTTATATATATATCAGTCTCATTTACGTTTAGGTGCCGAGAAAGATCCTATCATTACTTGTTACCACAATTTCCCTTAACTGATTATTATTCAATGATTAAGAATAGGCAGGGCCACCTATAATCTGGTGTCTGTTAACTTAAATTTCAGACTAAACAGTTAAACAGGAATGAGAAGATATTTCTCGGCGTTGACAGATTTTATTTCTAAAATTATCAACAAAACAGTTTAATGCAACACACATTTATATTGAAGAAAACTAAATGATATTACACATTCTAGAGTTATGAATCACAGATTAACATTTCTAATTGATTTCTCAAATGTCATGAATCATGAACTCCAAACTGTTAAACTTATCTTAACTTCGTCACAGAGAGGCCTCTCTGGCTTCGGGCTCAGATAACAGCACACGGCACGAGGTCCGTGTGGTTTGGAACAAAGGCAGTCCGGTTCGGTTTTGTCCAAGAACTTCCACTCAGTCGATGCACCTGGAAGTTGGGGTTTCGCGAAACAGAGTCTTTTCCAAACAGATGTTCCACTGGTTTGAAGGCTCCAAGGTTGTGCACAAAATCTTCTTGGCAAGCAGGGTCTCTCACCGTACTTATTTGAAGACAAAGTCTTTGAGGAAAGCAGGGCCCTGTTTGGTTCCAAGGGTCAAGTTTCTTAAGACTCAAATAGCTATTTAAATGACTGACACTTTCGTATTCAGTCGACTTAGTCAATTGTCCAGCTGTAAAACTCCACTGATCAGGTGGGCACAGGCGGGCATGCGCAGTCTGTAAAGTTCTTTATTTAATAAAGTCCTTTAAAAGAATTCTTCGTAAGGCTCAATCTCCTTTTCCCAGTTTAACTCTTCTGTTGCCGGCAAAGACTTGGTTGGTTTCTGGTTCCGGTTCGGGCAACAGGGCTACAGGTTGAGCTGTGGCAGCGAGTTTCTGGTTCAGGTGAGAGAGAGAGAGCGAGAGAGACCGTGCTCTGTTCTTTATACACCTGTCAGATCAATAGGTGATTGGTTCTTGAATTTTTGAGATTGGATTTCGGTTTCAGCCCCCAGTGTCCTATTGGAGGGGGGCTTGATTTATGACTGATGTCAATCCATGCCGTCTTTTGGAAATGCCGGTTGGCCCGGGTTCGTAGCTCTGTGTCGGGATTTCGCTTCTCATCCACTTCAAAGAGTTTTTTATTTCCTACAGGCCCCTTTCTCCAGACATCTCACAGCAGGATTCCAAACTATTTGGCCTATTCTCGGTGCCATCCTCCCAAAACTGTCACTTTGATGTAAACCAGTTCCAAGCTGATGAGTTAAGGAAATCTGATAACTTTGGGGGGAGAGGTCTTCTTTAGATCAGTGCTTCAGCTCAGAGCTAAAATGCTCTTATCGAAATACACCCATCATAATGCTACATCCTGATGGCTCCATTGTAACAGTTGTTCCTTCCCCTGTAACAAACTTGAATAGAACAATCTTAGAAGTAACCATGAAATATGTATAAATAGGTACATTTCAATTGACCACGTGAATTGGTAAGTATTCATCATTTGTATATTGTAAAGTGTGAGGGAATCTGCATAACAACCTCTATATAAATGTTTTTGTGCTGGTCCAAGAATGTGCCAGGGTTCGTGACTTTAAGGATGTGTAATTTCACGTCCCACTTCTGCTGGTGGCCTACTACCGCCATCACCCTGACCCATGTCACCCCAGAAACCTCGGCACACACAGTGTGGTTAAGCTTACGGGCTTACGCGGCACTTGTATCCCACACTTCGGTGTCTGGATACACAGTGTTCTGTCTGGCAGCAAGGATACATGCGGTTGGTGTTACAGGGCCCCCGTGCAATGGCGATTCCAGGGCGGGACCACGGCCACCTCGCAATGAAGCTTGGCCACCCCACTGACCCCAACTCTCGTCACTGCAATGTTCAGGAGAAAGTTACAAATAAAAAAAACTTTCTGCAGCAGAATTACCACGCTTTAAAGGTTTAATATGTGTAGGTTTTAATGCTAAGTGTACACAAAACAAGTCTGAAGTGACACCTCTGTGAAAAGTCCAGATCACTCGAACGTCACACCAGTACAAGCTCACTGTCTCTCAGGCTGTTTTGCTGCAGTAGCCCTAACGAAAACCCATTACCAAACAATAATAATAACGCACCCAGGGGAGAGGTACCATGGTAAATAGGTGTATCATATATGGTTACATCCAGGTATGTAACAACAGCGTCTCTGCATTATTAAGGCCATACAAAATTTACACTTACAGTGAGGGAAAAAAGTATTTGATCCCCTTCTGATTTTGTACGTTTGCCCACTGACAAAGAAATGATCAGTCTATAATTTGAATGGTAGGTGTATTTTAACAGTGAGAGACAGAATAACAAAAAAATCCAGAAAAACGCATTTCAAAAAGATATAAATTGATTTGCATGTTAATGAGGGAAATAAGTATTTGATCCCCTATCAATCAGCAAGATTTCTGGCTCCCAGGTGTCTTTTATACAGGTAACGAGCTGAGATTAGGAGCACTCTCTTAAAGGGAGTGCTCCTAATCTCAGCTTGTTACCTGTATAAAAGACACCTGTCCACAGAAGCAATCAATCAATCAGATTCCAAACTCTCCACCATGGCCAAGACCAAAGAGCTGTCCAAGGATGTCAGGGACAAGATTGTAGACCTACACAAGGCTGGAATGGGCTACAAGACCATCGCCAAGCAGCTTGGTGAGAAGGTGACAACAGTTGGTGCGATTATTCGCAAATGGAAGAAACACAAAATAACTGTCAGTCTCCCTCGGTCTGGGGCTCCATGCAAGATCTCACCTCGTGGAGTTTCAATGATCATGAGAATGGTGAGGAATCAGCCCAGAACTACACGGGAGGATCTTGTTAATGATCTCAAGGCAGCTGGGACCATAGTCACCAAGAAAACAATTGGTAACACACTACGCCGTGAAGGACTGAAATCCTGCAGCGCCTGCAAGGTCCCCCTGCTCAAGAAAGCACATGTACAGGCTCATCTGAAGTTTGCCAATGAACATCTGAATGATTCAGAGGAGAACTGGGTGAAAGTGTTGTGGTCAGATGAGACCAAAATCGAGCTCTTTGGCATCAACTCAACTCGCCGTGTTTGGAGGAGGAGGAATGACCCCAAGAACACCATCCCCACTGTCAAACATGGAGGTGCAAACATTATGCTTTGGGGGTGTTTTTCTGCTAAGGGGATAGGACAACTGCACTGCATCAAAGGGACGATGGACGGGGCCATGTACCGTCAAATCTTGGGTGAGAACCTCCTTCCCTCAGCCAGGGCATTGAAAATGGGTCGTGGATGGGTATTCCAGCATGACAATGACCCAAAACACACAGCCAAGGCAACAAAGGAGTGGCTCAACAAGAAGCACATTAAGGTCCTGGAGTGGCCTGGCCAGTCTCCAGACCTTAATCCCATAGAAAATCTGTGGAGGGAGCTGAAGGTTCGAGTTGCCAAACGTCAGCCTCGAAACCTTAATGACTTGGAGAGGATCTGCAAAGAGGAGTGGGACAAAATCCCTCCTGAGATGTGTCCAACCCTGGTGGCCAACTACAAGAAACGTCTGACCTCTGTGATTGCCAACAAGGGTTTTGCCACCAAGTACTAAGTCGAAGGGGTCAAATACTTATTTTCCTCATTAACATGCAAATCAATTTATATCTTTTTGAAATGCGTTTTTCTGGATTTTTTTGTTATTCTGTCTCTCACTGTTACAATACACCTACCATTCAAATTACAGACTGATCATTTCTTTGTCAGTGGGCAAACGTACAAAATCAGAAGGGGATCAAATACTTTTTTCCCTCACTGTACAGTGAAGAAACGAGATACGAGCTAGTTTGTACAGATTTCCCGAACTGACCCTGCAATCCCGGACAGAACGGGATTTAAAATTAGCGGCTAAATTGAAATAAATGTGTTAATTATGCCTACACCTTTGCTAAAATTAATATGGTTGCTGAATGAATGTGCAACAAGCAAGTAATTCTGATCAGTTCAACATTCTGGTAGAGCGAGTGTTTGTGGCCACTTGCCCCAGCCACTGTGCTGCTGCAATCTGCTCCTTTCTCTGTCCTCTGCAGGGCATGGCCATGACCGCCGCCAGGTCCAATTATCCCCCACTCCAGCGAGCGACAGTAGGGGCTCAGGAAGCCTGGACCTCCGCCTCTCCCTGAGTCTCCTCCTCCAGGCCCGCAGCCTCGAAGGCAGCAACGCCCCCCTCGCCTGCTGTTCCAGCCTTGCCTGCTGTTCCAGCCTTGCCTGCCGTGCCCGTGGCGCGCGCCGCAGGTCCGGCTCCATAGACAGGCAGAGAGATATGGCCATACTAGCCCTGAATAGCTGGATGGACCAGAACTGCGCTCTCCTGGCCGCGCAGGCAGCACAAGCAGCACAGCTATGGAACACAGACACAGGATTGTGGACACTATAACTATGGCCTACGAGTCCACTGGGACCCTGATGCCTGAACACCTTGTGGCCCACTCAACTCAAGGCATTGCCACATCATGGACCCTTTTTTCCATTGGTAACGATATGTTACGAATACAACCACTGTTATCTGAGAAAGGAAGCACTGGCCAGGGGTTGCAAGGCCGCGCGAGAGTACAAGCTCCCATCAAAAGGAGGAAGTCTCTGTGCAGATGTCACCTTTTATTCAAACTGGAAGTGGAAGGGTGCTGTTTGAGTGATGGGCACAGGGGCCAATGGCAGCTTTGATATACAAATGTCTTTGATACGTTGCAGCGGATGTGTGCTGAAACCCCTCCCCCTTGGGCAGTGCTTCCTTTCTCAGATAACCTTGGTTGCATTCGCAACCCATCGTTACACACAGTAGCGCAGTTGCATTGATTGCCATTTGACAAGTGTCTAACCGTGAGGACTGATACAGACACCGGTGGAGGGGTCAGAGTTGTGGAGTGTGAGTGGCAGATGCTCTTTTGACCACTAGGCACCATAATAAACCTGTCTACTGGAGTGGAGCAGAGAGCTCCCATGCCCAAAGATTGTGCAATAGCTGGATTTTAACTCTGAAATCTAATTTATGATGTATTGATTTGGATAATGAGTTTATGAGGATGAACTTTGATTTGGGGTGGATACATTTTTTAGAGGGCCTCTGCCCCACCTGCCCATATGAATGAGACACGCCTGCCGCTGTGCCTGATTCCCACTATTGCAGGCATGGTTCAATGCATTGACGCTGCATTAGCAGCACAGTTGCTATGACCGAGTTCTGGTTTGTTGGAGGGCACTCTGTTGGTGGTGTCAGCCCTCCCACCTGACACACAACATCACCAAAAATGCTCACCACCAACACCTTGGGGGATGTTGTCCTCCATGTGTTGGTGTGGATAGACAAAATGTCCGTGGTGTCGAACATCAACCGCCAAGGGGGCCTGCGATCATTATCGTTACATATACATATATATATATACACTCACCTAAAGGATTATTAGGAACACCTGTTCAATTTCTCATTAATGCAATTATCTAACCAACCAATCACATGGCAGTTGCTTCAATGCATTTAGGGGTGTGGTCCTGGTCAAGACAATCTCCTGAACTCCAAACTGAATGTCTGAATGGGAAAGAAAGGTGATTTAAGCAATTTTGAGCGTGGCATGGTTGTTGGTGCCAGACGGGCCGGTCTGAGTATTTCACAATCTGCTCAGTTACTGGGATTTTCACGCACAACCATTTCTAGGGTTTACAAAGAATGGTGTGAAAAGGGAAAAACATCCAGTATGCGGCAGTCCTGTGGGCGAAAATGCCTTGTTGATGCTAGAGGTCAGAGGAGAATGGGCCGACTGATTCAAGCTGATAGAAGAGCAACTTTGACTGAAATAACCACTCGTTACAACCGAGGTATGCAGCAAAGCATTTGTGAAGCCACAACACGTACAACCTTGAGGCGGATGGGCTACAACAGCAGAAGACCCCACCGGGTACCACTCATCTCCACTACAAATAGGAAAAAGAGGCTACAATTTGCACAAGCTCACCAAAATTGGACAGTTGAAGACTGGAAAAATGTTGCCTGGTCTGATGAGTCTGGATTTCTGTTGAGACATTCAGATGGTAGAGTCAGAATTTGGCGTAAACAGATTGAGAACATGGATCCATCATGCCTTGTTACCACTGTGCAGGCTGGTGGTGGTGGTGTAATGGTGTGGGGGATGTTTTCTTGGCACACTTTAGGCCCCTTAGTGCCAATTGGGCATCATTTAAATGCCACGGCCTACCTGAGCATTGTTTCTGACCATGTCCATCCCTTTATGACCACCATGTACCCATCCTCTGATGGCTACAACCAGCAGGATAATGCACCATGTCACAAAGGTCGAATCATTTCAAATTGGTTTCTTGAACATGACAATGAGTTCACTGTACTAAACTGGCCCCACAGTAACCAGATCTCAACCCAATAGAGCATCTTTGGGATGTGGTGGAACGGGAGCTTCGTGCCCTGGATGTGCATCCCACAAATCTCCATCAACTGCAAGATGCTATCCTATCAATATGGGCCAACATTTCTAAAGAATGCTTTCAGCACCTTGTTGAATCAATGCCACGTAGAATTAAGGCAGTTCTGAAGGCGAAAGGGGGTCAAACACAGTATTAGTATGGTGTTCCTAATAATCCTTTAGGTGAGTGTATATATATATATATATATATATATATGTATATGTATATATGTATATATATATGACACATTTGATCTGCTTCTCTCTCCAGGCTGTCAAGCTGTACAATCACAGAAGAAGGTTTTGAAGCCCTGGCCAAAACTCTCCGTTCAAACCACTCAACACTGAAAGAGCTGGATCTGAGCTCCAATCACCCAGGGATCACAGGGGCGATAAAGTTCTTAGCTGCACTGGAGGATCCCAACTGTAAACTGGAGAAACTGCTGTAAGTAGAGGATGTGTGATTGTTTGAATACTTGGTCATTAACAGGGAGAGTGGCTGTGGCTTCTGATTCAACTCCACTTCCCTGCCCTATCACTATCTCTCCTGCTACTCTCCTCAGTCTTGGTCAAACTTGCGGTACCTTACCTCTCTTTCCTAGTCTGATATATTGATTCCTCCTCACCCTACAGATGGACAGAATAGGTTGATTTAGGAATTCAACTAGTTAAACAGATTACCGTATTTATTTATACTGAACAAAAATGTAAACACAGCGTGTTGTTTCATGAGCTGAAATAAAAGATCCCCGATATTTTTCATGCGCACAAAAAGCTTATTTCTCTCAAGTTTTGTGCACAGATTTGTTAACATCCCTGTTAGTGAGTATTTCTCCTTTGCCAGCATAATCCATCCACCTGACAGGTGTGGCAGATCAAGCAGCATGATCATTACACAGGTCCACCTGTGCGGGGGGGAAATAAAAGGTCACTCTAAAATGTGCAGTTTTGTCACACAACACAATGCCACAGATGTCTCAAGTTTTGAGGGAGTGTGCGATTGGCATGCTAACTGCAGTAATATCCACCAGAGCTGCTGCCAGGGAATTGAATGTTAATTTCTCCACCATAAGCCGCCGCCAAAGTCGTTTTAGAGAATTTGGCAGTACGTCTAACCGGCCTCACAACCACAGACCACACATAACCACACCAGCCCAGAACCTCCACATCCAGCTTCTTCACCTGCGGGATTGTCTAAGAGCAGCCACCTGGACAGCTGATGAAGCTGTGGGGTTGCATCACCAAAGAATTTCTGCACAAACTGTTAGAAAGCGTCATTCCTGCAGTCAGCATGCTTATTCTATAAAGACATTCTAAAATGGCTTGGACAATATTATTGATACCCTTTAGAAGTTATATGAAATAATTGTATTGTAGTGATACTTCAAGCAGACTATTCTTTAAATTAATATCACAGGTGACTTCAGTCGCAAAATCACTCATACATCCAGTTTAAATGGAGAAAAGTACTCACTCTGCTTTTTTGTGTCACTGTGTTGTAAATAGTTTAATGAAATGAAAGGATGCTGATCTGATTAGATACAGCCAAAATGTTGCAATGGACAAATTGTTTTAATTTATCATGAAATTTATTGTTTTATTAGTAAGTACTTTCGATTGGCCTAGGATTTAAAACTGGAGTTTTCGTTTTTATCGGGTATCAATTATCAGAAGAAATAATAATTGCTGAATAACTTCCTATTTTCTAGTGACCCCCACACATACAACACACAGCGGTCAAGTTCTCTGAACTTGGTATCTGGTTGATACGCAAGTTACCACAATACTTTAACTAATATGAATTCAGATTAGCGGTGAGGTTGATCTGCATGAATTAATCTTGAGGCTGTTTCGTTTTATACAGATATAGTTTAAAAAAAATGTAAATAGACAACATGTATTTGCAAAGATAGGATAGAGACAAGCAGGGTGGATAATATTAAAAGTAAGAGTGAGAGGAGATCTATCCAATACTCGAGTTTTGACTCGAGGCACAAAACATGTAAAATATCAAACAAGTATTATGATTATGCTACCCATTCCTACAATTTAGATCCCATACACAACTAGGTTTTATGAAATTGTGGTTTACCTAATTCTTGACTAGTACACAAAATATACTACCTGTGTGGTTTACTGAGATTCAGTTATGCAGAAGGTTGAAAGCGGCAGACTGCATCGACTTAAGGATGGTTGCAAAGTGAAGAGTTGCAGAAAATAGCAAGAGACTTGGTGTGTAGTAGAAGGTGGATTCTTTATTCCGGCAGCTGCAGGGGAGCCTGACCTGAGAAGTTTCCTCAGACAGTCTCAACAATTCTAAGTTACATTTGGTATTTTATGGGTTGTGTTCAAGGCAGAGAAGACAGTTCTTTCCTTCTTGATTGGTGTAAACAAGCTTACTAAGCAAATTGTAACTAATTAACAAGAGATATTTAAATTACTTACTACATAGACTTTATGAATTAATAACCTCTTGGTCAAGGATGCCAACACAGCAAGTTTTGTTAAACAACAAGATGTAGTGAAATGACAGAATACAGAGCCTTAGAGATGAGGTATCTATATTTGAAATCTATACTGTTTGAGGGAGGTTGTGTCAGCTTTAACTAGGTCCGAAGAGTAACAGAGCTTTAACAGCTTTAAAACTCTAGGAATGTGAAATGTATCTAGAAATATAAAATTTAGATCTTCACAAAGCTTTCAGGTTTTTGGTGGAGAAGTTCTGGTTCTGGTTCCGTTCAGTCTTCCTGGATTTCGTTTCCTTGATTTCTTCTCCCAGGATGTTCCACTCCACTCCAAATTGTACCACTCCCAATTGTGCCTCTCCAAATTGCTAGTTTTAACTGTCTAAAATGTATAAAAAATGAAAAAAAGATTCTAATCTCTTTCCTTTCAAACTTCTGATTGGTCAGTGTAGCGTAAGGTACACTTATAAAATTCAACTAAAGAAGTGAATTTGTAGTATCACCTTATCACGAATCCTGGAATCTTGTAGAACTCAATTTCTGTAATAATTGGACGCAGACACCAATTCCAAAGATATAAATTGTCAAATTTATTCAAAACAAAGACTAAATGTAGCACTACACTAATTATACAAAAGGGAAAAACTAATTAAAATTCAACTCTAGATCAACAAATCAAAGACAAATCACTTCCGTGACCAAATCAAAGACCATGGGATCGCATATGATATCACACAAATCGTTAAACAAATAAGGTTATAAACACATTGACTACAATACCGGTTAGTAAGACGAAGGTGAGTCTCTCATTAGTATTGTTAGTCAGACATTAAATAACTACGCAGGTTAGTATTTAATGTCAGGTAACTTCTCGTTATATATATATCAGTCTCATTTACGTTTAGGTGCCGAGAAAGATCCTATCATTACTTGTTACCACAATTTCCCTTAACTGATTATTATTCAATGATTAAGGATAGGCAGGGCCACCTATAATCTGTTGTCTATTAACTTGTGTCAATTTCAGACTAAACAGTTAAACAGGAATGAGAAGATCTTTCTCGGCGTTGACAGATTTTATTTATAAAATTATCAACAAAACAGTTTAATGCAACACATTTATACTTAAGAAAACTAAATGATATTACACATTCTAAAGTTATGAATCACAGATTAACATTTCTAATTGATTTCTCAAATGTCATGAATCATGAACTCCAAACTGTTAAACTTATCTGAACTTCGTCGCAGAGAGGCCTCTCTGGCTTCGGGCTCAGATAACAGCACACGGCACGAGGTCCGTGTGGTTGGGAACAAAGGCAGTCCGGTTCGGCTTTGTCCAAGAATTTCCACTCAGTTGATGCACCTGGAAGTTGGGGTTTCGCGAATGTAGAGTCTTTTCCAAACAGATTTTCCACTGGTTTGAAGGCTCCAAGGTTGTGCACAAAATCTTCTTGGCAAGCAGGGTTCCACCGTAGTTACTTGAAGACAAAGTCTTTGAGGAAAGCAGGGCCCTGTTTGTTCCAAGGGTCAAGTTTCTTAAGACTCAAATAGCTATTTAAATGACTGACACTTTCGTATACAGTCGACTTAGTCAATTGTCCAGCTGTAAAACTCCACTGATCAGGTGGGCACAGGCGGGCATGCGCAGTTTGTAAAATTCTTTATTTAATAAAGTCCTTTAAAATAATTCTTTGTACGGCTCAATCTCCTTCTCCCAGTTTAACTCTTCTGTTGCCGGCAAAGACTTGGTTGGTTTCTGGTTCCGGTTCTGGCAACAGAGCTACAGGTTGAGCTGTGGCAGCGAGTTTCTGGTTCAGTTGAGAGAGAGAGAGAGAGAGAAAAAGGCCGTGTGCTGTTCCTTATAGTCTGTGAGATCAATAGGTGATTGGTTCTTGAGTTTATGAGATTGGATTTCGGTTTCAGCCCCCAGTGTCCTATTGGAGGGGGGCTTGATTTATGACTGATGTCAATCCATGCCATCTTTTGGAAATGCCGGTTGGCCCGGGTTCGTAGCTCTATGTCGGGATTTCGGCTCTCATCCACTTCAAAGAGTTTTTATCACCTACAGGCCCCTCAATGAGAACACCAGCGTTTTCTCCATATGCACCTCTGCCATTACTAGTCAAACATCGATTCCTCCAGGATATGATTAATTATGTGCATATCTCCCATGTGGAATATATCGGTCATCTGAAGACACAATGTGTGGTTCACACAACATCAGAGATCCTCCTTATAAAAGGCATCTCTATCACATGTGCAGTAGTTGACATTCACACAATCTATAAGGTTTCCAATATAGGGACAATTAAAAACAATAATAATCTTGGTTCTAGTTTATCACAAATTATTTCAGTTTAGCACTCAGCTGTTGTCAGCAGCATCATATCTCCTGTATTTACTGAATCAGATTTACTTCCTAGTGTAGATACTCTTTTTTGTGTGGAGCTGTCAAACTATCAAAACAATGTGCTTATCTCTTTCCTTTTTATCTAACTTAAATCTTTGAGACCATTACAGCAGCTCTTTCAACAACATAGTTAATAGTTAGGTACAGTGCATCCGGAAGGTATTCACAGCGCTTCACTTTTTCCACATTTTGTTATGTTACAGCCTTATTCCAAAATGGATTAAATTAATTATTTTCCTCATAATTCTACAAACAATACCCCATAATGACAACGTGAAAGAAGTTTGTTTGAAATCTTTGCAAATTTATTAAAAATAAAAAACAAAAAACAGCCTTTGCCATGACACTCAAAATTGAGCTCAGGTGCATCCTGTTTCCACTGATCATCCTTGAGATGTTTCTACAACTTGATTGGAGTCCACCTGTGGCAAATTCAGTTGATTGGACATGATTTGGAAAGGCACACACCTGTCTATATAAGGTCCCACAGTTAACAGTGCATGTCAGAGCACAAACCAAGCCATGAAGTCCAAGGAATTGTCTGTAGCCCTCCGAGACAGGATTTTATCGAGGCACAGATCTGGGGAAGGGTACAGAAAAATGTCTGCAGCATTGAAGGTCCCAATGAGCACAGTGGCCTCCATCATCCGTAAATGGAAGAAGTTTGGAACCACCAGGACTTTTCCTAGAGCTGGCCGCCCGGCCAAACTGAGCGATCGGGGGAGACGGGCCTTAGTCAGGGAGGTGACCAAGAACCTGATGGTCACTCTGACAGAGCTCCAGCGTGTCTCTGTGGAGAGAGGAGAACCTTCCAGAAGAACAACCATCTCTGCAGCACTCCACCAATCAGGCTTGTATGGTAGAGTGGCCAGACGGAAGCCACTCCTCAGTAAAAGGCACATGACAGCCCGCCTCGACAGGCACCTGAAGGACTCTCTGACCATGAGAAACTAAATTCTCTGGTCTGATGAAACAAAGATTGAACTCTTTGGCCTGAATGGCAAGCATCATGTCTGGAGGAAACCAGGCACCTCTCATCACCTGGCCAATACCATCCCTACAGTGAAGCATGGTGGTAGCAGCATCATGCTGTGGGGATGTTTTTCAGCGGCAGGAACTGGGAGACTAGTCAGGATCGAGGGAAAGATGAATGCAGGCAATGTACAGAGACATCCTTGATGAAAACCTGCTCCAGAGCGCTCTGGACCTCAGACTGGGGCGAAGGTTCATCTTCCAACAGGACAACAACCCTAAGCACACAGCCAAGATAACAAAGGAGTGGCTACAGGACAACTCTGTGAAAGTCCTTGAGTGGCCCAGCCAGAACCCAGACTTGAACACGATTGAACATCTCTGGAGAGATTTGAAAATGGCTGTGCACCTACACTCCCCATCCAACCTGATGGAGCTTGAGAGGTCCTGCAAAGAAGAATGGGAGAAACTGCCCAAAAATAGGCGTGCCAAGCTTGTAGCATCACACTCAAAAAGACTTGAGGCTGTAATTGGTGCCAAAGGTGCTTCAACAAAGTATTGAGCAAAGGCTGTGAATACTTATGTACATGTGCTTTTTTTATTTTTTATTTTTAATACATTTGCAAAGATTTCAAAGAAACTTCTTTCATGTTGTCATTATGGGGTATTGTTTGTAGAATTTTGAGGAAAATAATGAATTTAATCCATTTTGGAATAAGGCTGTAACATAACAAAATGTGGAAAAAATGAAGCGCTGTGAATACTTTCCGCATGCACTGTAAATGATGGCAATTATTAATCTTTGTTTTTCAATTCTTTTTTTACCAATAAACCATCATTTGAAATTATTTCCATAGTTTCATTAGGAACAATTCCTATTATTCCTATTTGCATTATTATTTATTTCTCTAATATTTCCTTCCAATATTGCCATTATCTTGATTTGTATTTTACCCATTAATGGACATTCATTGTCCCAATATACACACATATATATTTTTTTCTTTGACTAAAACTTAATCTTTAATAATAGATTACATAATTCCATACTTATTCTACAAAACTAAACCTTATGATGACTGGTGTACACATCTTTGTATAAACATTATTATCTATAATTTCCCAAAAGTTAGAACCAAATTGGCCAATTCTATCGCCAAATAGACTTATTATGCTATAAACCTTTTTAAATAAAGCATATATGTATTAATCGTTCATTACAAAGCATTGGCTTTGTTACCAGATACAATTTTAGAACTCGTTTTTCACACAATTCCCATATACAACAATACAATATACCATAGTACCATCATTCATTGTGTACCCACTTACAGTTACATTGAAACATTACATATAATTTCACATTTCAGTCATACAGCCAAACAGCACAGTTCTTTCAATCCAGAAGTCACTCTATTAAACTATGGAAGGGATAGTTAATGAAATGCCCATAGTCCCACCAGACTCTGTATCCTTCAATTGCGCTTTGATTTAAAAGAGGTGGGAGATGTATGATTATTCATGTATCTTTTTAATCTATTTCCATAACTATTTGTTTGCATACACAGCAATTCCCTTTTCAATATATTGTATTTTTTCTGAGATTTCTTTAGGCCTTTTCTCAATTTTTCCTGAAAGATACAATTATGTTATTTTCAGCACCTGTGGAGTAATGAATCGTTAATGCTCTGTCTGTCTATTCCTGGACATCGCCACCCTCCTGTTGTCAGTTGGAATCAGCAGAGTTAGTTTATTTTATTACTTTTACAATAGTACGGTAAGCATCGTATGCTTCCAGCACCCCCCTCCCTCCTGTCCGTCCACACACACTGGCATCAGTGGCCATGAGGACGGATTATGGGCCGCAGCACTAAGAGCGGAGGCCAATGCGAGAGGGGAGAATATGTACTTTGCTGTGTCATGGCATGTGGACAGGGAACCTGTGAAATAAATGTGAGAGATATTCATTGTTGCTGGTTCCTGTGAAGACAGATAATAGTAGTTATGTTTCTATTCCTCTGTATCAACATCAATATAATTAGCATTAGTAATGTAGTTATTCTTGATATCCCAGGACATTACTGTTTGTTGACACTTGCTTGGTTTGTAGTAGAACACTTGCATTTAGTTACAAGGCAGCTCTCTTATCTCTCTCTCTGTCTTTTTCTCTCAAGCTGCTTGGCTGGCAGGCGAGTGGGGGAACTGAGGCCACTGACAGTTTCACACCCCTACTCCCCCATGACTTTAGACTTTAAGCTATATCTCATTCAATTATTTATTTATTTTACATTAAGTTATACCTTCAATAACTTCCTTATTTTCCCTTATATTCCATTCAATCGCCATCAAAAACTATCATGCTAAAAGTGGCAGCACTAATATTAGTCCTCTATCCCTGTTAGATAGCACTTCAGCTTATTATGCTCCTCGCGTTCTTGATTGTTTTCCTCCTTGCTCCCTTTCCCGTAGCCCTCGTCTGTAACCCTACATCTTGACAGCACTTAGCTTTCACCGTCCAGGATGTAGGAAGTCTCTTATTGTACTTGTGTAAATTGTAAATTGGAATTTGTAAAATATATTATTTTGAATTGCTATGTTTTAGCTAAGTTGAATTTGTAATGATTGATGCCTTGTACTTCACTGTATTTTTGCACTTTGTTTGCACTTGTGTTGTAAGTCGCCCTGGATAAGGGCGTCTGCCAAGAAATAAAAATAATAATAATAATAATAATAATAATTCAGAAGAACTGTTCCCAAAGCCAGATTGAACTGATCAATAGTTAATTTCTTACCTACACAGTGATCTATTTAGGGATCTATTTCTAGTGATTTCAAATAAACTTAATTGTGGAACTCATAGCTACCAAATGACCACATTTTTAATTTCCTGGAGTATCTGTATCTATTGTATTCATATCTTCAACACATTTTGCTGTTTCCTCAGATTCCCATTTCAAAAATGTCCTCTAATTCAATTTTCAACATTTTATTTTTTATTTCTAGTTTGTAAAACTCATTGTAGTAGTATTTTTCCTATTCTCCTTTAAATTATTCTATATTAATTTAGCTCACTTATTCAATGCTTGTAATTTTATATTTTTATAGTATCCTTAAAATTAAAAAGTGTCCTCTTACCCTACTTCACTCATCTTAAATCCAAGGTCTAATTAACTTTTATTTCAGGTATTTTATGCTAGGCACCAGTAACCAAACACTTTCTGAAAATAAGACTATAATATGTCACTATACTGTTTGCGTTCTCCTGCCTGGATTTTACATCAGGCTGTCAGGGCTGCACCAGAGTGCTGCTCCTGTGGATTTCAGCCTTTCGTTTAATTTAACTTTACAGAATTTGTCCATAATATGATTTTTAACAAACAAATCCTTGTCCTTCTGAGTCTTAGTGGACATCTTGACTATTTATTATTATTATTATTATTATTATTATTATTATTATTATTATTATTATTATTAATAATATATTAATTGTATTTGTATTACTTTAACATTATTCTTAAAATAATTTCTTACTTATTTCTGATGTCGTATGCACTCTGTACAGTTAAATGTTTAGATCCTCATTAATCTGTTGTTAAAACATCAATAACTGCATAATTAAAATATAATTCTGAAATTATTGGTTACTTTTTCTGGACTATGCACAATATTAAAAATACAGTGCATACAAAACAGACATTTACCTTACATAACCTTCAGACTATATAAATACATAAACTCACAAAGCACATACACATTGAAATCCAAAGATAATTCAGATATTAGATTAGTGGCGTGTTTTGTGGACCCTGCAGTTTCTCAAACAGCTCTTATAATTTATTTATTTATTATGTTATTTATTTATTTATTTATTTATGAAGCTTGTTATTATTTAAAATAAGATGTAAAATTATCTTTTTCAATTATTTCACTACCTTTATGTTTTCTTGATCCATAGTGATCAATTTCTTCTCTAAATTCTTATTATTCAGACAAAGAATTATAGAAATGTCGGTTTTTATCTTGTTTTTACCTGGGGGTCCAGTCAGGATCCCACTCTGTCTTTACCATTTTAAGTTTAACATTTTTAAACTTCTCTTGTAGGAATTCACATATAGACACGTCTTGTAATGCCATTATGCCAATCCTATCTTGCCAAAGATGGGGCAAATCATTGGACTTACACAGTAGTGTAACATAGTGCTCAGTAGGCCTTGCCATGCCGTTCAGTACCCTTGACATTAATCCCTGCAGATCTGTCTAACCTGGAGTTCTCCTCACTGAGAACCTCCGCTGCGCAGTCAATAACAAAAAACACACATAACAAACAAACTGTACAGTCACACATTTACCATTTATCATCTGTGCATCTCCTTCACAGGTTCAATTTTAAATTACACTCTGAGAGCCTCGAAAAATCCTGAGACCAAATCTAAATATACAGGGTGGTAGAATAAAAATACTCACCCATTTTGGTCCCGGGAGTGGAGGCAAGTTCAGATCCTTGTTCGTGACACCAAGTGAAGAACCCAGTCTCGATGCACAGATGATAACATGTATTTATTTTGCATGCAGGCCTGGAAGGCCCTGACATGGAAGCTCTGCACCTCAGCAGTCTCTCTCTGAACAGCAGAAGTGAACAGCTTTTTATACAATGCATGACATGTGGGTCTGTGGGCAGGGTCAGTCACAGGTTTCCCAGAGTGTTGTCTTGAGGTCAGATTTCTGACCCTTGTAATGTTCATGGTTGTCTTCATGGGGAGAAGTGTGAGATCCAAAGAACAGATGTCTTTCTTTGATATACACTGGGGAGGTTTGATCCCACAGGTCTTTATTTAACAACTGTCAATCAATCATTAACAAAGACAGTTCCTGCCAAACTGGGGAAGCAATTTAAGTCCACAAGCAGACTTTTAACAAACAGCCTTGCTAACATTTGCATGCTTGACAATTAATACAATTGGCTCTACTGACATATTAGTATTTCAAACATTATACATTTTATATAAAACATTATCCCGGGTTCCTCAGGTAGAATTACTTAAGTGTCATTAAGTTAGGTTTAAGTCATCTTTTATTGTTTGTTATCAAACTGAGGAAGAAACTGGGTAACACTTCTGTTAGCAGCAAGTAGTTTGTATTTGGGTTTGTTGCTCTGGTCTATGGAATATATAAAGTACCTTGAATGTCTGTGTCTCACAAAATAAATCTTCAATTGGAATGTGATGCTAGTCTCTGTAGAGACGGGCATGGCAGCCAATTTGTCAGTTGGGGGGGTCTTCCAGCATGGATGTGTTATCTGTCGTACTTTGTCGTAAAACACAGAACTTCAAAGCTATCTCCTTAAGACCTTTAACACAAGCCTACATTTCTCAGTTAGGAAGGTGAAGAAAAGGAGGAAATGCACTACAGGTGTACTTTTGTCAATTTCTACTTAGTTCAGAGAAAATTGTGAGTTTTTTTATTTTTAAAGTGGAAGGGTACCAATACTTTGGCCACGTCTGTATCTCCTTGAAGAGTCCAAATAATCGAGAGATGTATTTTCAATCAAGAGGAATTTATTACGAGCAGCCGCACAGAAGAAGTGTTCGAGAGGAAATCTCAAAAACAGTCTTAGAGAAGTTTTAAAGAAGTTATAAAGTACAGTCTGGCTCGGTTTCTGCCTGACAACTACTCAAGAAGACCCATATATGGCTAAATCAGGGAAAAATGAAGGCATACGTAATGTTTAATATAAGGGGGGCTTTTATCATGTATGATGCCCAAATCCCTTTCGTATCTGTCTTATCAGACTCTGTTATTTTAGGTATCTGTAGCACAGTACTGTGAGACTAAGACTGTGAGATAGTGACCTTGTTCACACAGGGAGAAAAATGCAGTTCTTCATACTTTTTTTTATCTCTCTATACAGGCTGGGCAGCTGTAATCTCACAGAGGGGTCGTGTGCAGTTCTGGCCTCAGCTCTCAGGCCAGACCACTCTCATTTGAGAGAGCTGGAGCTGAGAGACAATGACCTGGGGGATTCAGGAGTGAAGCTGCTCTCTGCTGGGCTGGAGGATCCCAACTGTAAACTACAGAGACTAGGGTGAGAAACACTGAGCTCATAATGTAGATCAGCACATAAGGAGCAAATAAATAAACTAAATACAGTGCTCAGAAAACATTTGTGAACCCATTATAATGTTCTGTATACCTGCATTAATTTGACCTAAAATGTGATCTGATCTTCATCTAAATTCTAATAATAGATTAAGAGAATCTGATTAAACAAATAACAAATCATACTCTTTCACGTCTGTATGGAACATATTGATCCAACATTCACTTGTGTGTTGGTTTCACAAAGTGGCACTTCTCATTAATTAGTTCTACCAGTCGCCCAAATGAGGGGTTTAAGCTTGCAGATTTTGTTTGTTTGTTTGTTTTGTTTTGTTATTTGAGTGCACAAAGAAAAAAATGAAAATTTGCAAAAATAAAATACATTTTAAATTACTAAATGGATTTTCAAAATCTACACATGAAAATCAATCTATGATTTCCAGAATAAAATCATTGTCAAGGACACAAAATGTGCTAAATGTCATCCAGATTTTGAAACACCTGAGAAAACAAAATCATCAACCACTCACATACTTATATTGTCTTGTCTCAATATTAAAAAGCTGAATCCCCCCCAAATGATTGCCTATGAAGCCATCTCTGAAGATCTATCAAATTTGCCCTGATAAGGATTTCAGTGGCACCTTGATCAGTCTGCAAATAAAAATATGGTTCCAAAATGAATTCATAAAGACAATTAGTAATGTAGTTTCCAAGTACAAAGTTATGATGGATACCGTCAATAATAACTTAGTTATACAAATATAAACTAAACATTTTCAGCAAATATGATTAGTGGGTCTGAAAATTAAGATTTTTATAGTCTCATTTCAGTCCTGTGAATTAAATGCTTTATGTGCTAGATGAGGCCAAGAATAGCAGGAGGCACCAAAATCACAGTTTTTCACACAACCGTTCCTACCTGAATGTGACAGAAAACTGTCACAAATGTCAATTAGACTCTTGATACTAATAGTAAGTTTATTTAGCTTGTTTTGAGAAAGTTTATCATGAAATTTTACTTGGATATAACACCTTAAAATAGGACATTGTACAGGTATAATAAGCTACTTAAAAATGAGAGAGGCTTTTTGGAGAATGATGTCTGGGAATTCAAGAGATTAATTCATGTTTTTTTTTTTTTTTAATTGGCATCTTCTCACTAAATCTTGAAATGTAGAAATGCTTAAAATCGGTCCCTTCTTACTTATTTCAAGATTTTGGGGTTTTCTAGTTGGTTGGGCATTTCTTCTTATTTAAAAAAAGTGACATTTTCTCACTGCACTGGCAGATAATTTCACTTAAGTAATTTTCTCTCAAATTTTACTTAAATTTGGAGGTGCATTTCTTGCAGTGTACCAAAACTGTGTAGAAAACATACACCTATGATGGAGGGAATGAAAGTAATGTTATCTTTCAAATCGAAAGCATTGCCCAAAGGGGGAGGGGTTTACCTCATTTCCATGGAACCTCATCAAAACATTTTTCTATCCAAGCTGCCGACAGGCCCATGTGTGTGTCTCTCAAACAGCAACTTCTAGCTTCCTGCTTGTATATAATGTGACTTGCACACAGGGACTTCCTCTTTGCCATTTCGACTTGGAATCATCAAGATTATTATTATTATTTATATATTAGCATACACCCTTATCCAGGGCAACTTACAAAACAAGAGCAATACAAAGTGCAATAATACAGTACAGTTCAAAACATGATGCAATTTACAAATTCCAAAGTTCACAAGTGTATAGGAGATATACTGTAAATAATATGTAAGTCTTACATCCTAGATTTTAAAAGCTGATAAGTGCAGACAAGATGTTAAGTCAATGTTAAGAGCTAACTGAAAGGCGGCATAGGGAGAAAAAAAAACAGTACTAGTAATGCAAAGCAAGAAGTATGACAAAACTTTGTATAAGTGCAATTTTACAGAAGAATAAATTACTAAATTAGAAGTTCAGTCTGAAAATATGTTTCTTGAGTAATCGCCAGAAGGAGGTCAGGGACTCTGCTGTTTTGACTTCAGTGGGAAGGTCGTTCCACCACTTAGGGGCCAGGGATTTGTCCATAATATGATTTTTAACAAACAAATCTTTG
The DNA here is from genome assembly GCF_036373705.1 of Amia ocellicauda. NCBI lineage: Eukaryota > Metazoa > Chordata > Actinopteri > Amiiformes > Amiidae > Amia > Amia ocellicauda. The sequence continues at coordinate 27,683,760 of NC_089865.1, forward strand.
TCCTTCTGAGTCTTAGTGGACATCATGACTATTTATTATTATTATTATTATTATTATTATTATTATTATTATTATTAATATATTCATTGTATTTGTATTACTTTAACATTATTCTTAAAATATTTTCTTACTTATTTCTGATGTCGTATGCACTCTGTACAGTTAAATGTTTAGATCCTCATTAATCTGTTGTTAAAACATCAATAACTGCATAATTAAAATATAATTCTGAAATTATTGGTTACTTTTTCTGGACTATGCACAATATTAAAAATACAGTGCATACAAAACAGACATTTACCTTACATAACCTTCAGACTATATAAATACATAAACTCACAAAGCACATACACATTGAAATCCAAAGATAATTCAGATATTAGATTAGTGGCGTGTTTTGTGGACCCTGCAGTTTCTCAAACAGCTCTTATAATTTATTTATTTATTATGTTATTTATTTATTTATTTATTTATGAAGCTTGTTATTATTTAAAATAAGATGTAAAATTATCTTTTTCAATTATTTCACTACCTTTATGTTTTCTTGATCCATAGTGATCAATTTCTTCTCTAAATTCTTATTATTCAGACAAAGAATTATAGAAATGTCGGTTTTTATCTTGTTTTTACCTGGGGGTCCAGTCAGGATCCCACTCTGTCTTTACCATTTTAAGTTTAACATTTTTAAACTTCTCTTGTAGGAATTCACATATAGACACATATTGTAATGCCATTTGGCCACGTCTGTATCTCCTTGAAGAGTCCAAATAATCGAGAGATGTATTTTCAATCAAGAGGAATTTATTACGAGCAGCCGCACAGAAGAAGTGTTCGAGAGGAAATCTCAAAAACAGTCTTAGAGAAGTTATAAAGAAGTTATAAAGTACAGTCTGGCTCGGTTTCTGCCTGACAACTACTCAAGAAGACCCATATATGGCTAAATCAGGGAAAAATGAAGGCATACGTAATGTTTAATATAAGGGGGGCTTTTATCATGTATGATGCCCAAATCCCTTTCTTATCTGTCTTATCAGACTCTGTTTGTTAGGTATCTGTAGCACAGTACTGTGAGACTAAGACTGTGAGATAGTGACCTTGTTCACACAGGGAGAAAAATGCAGTTCTTCATACTTTTTTTTATCTCTCTATACAGGCTGGGCAGCTGTAATCTCACAGAGGGGTCGTGTGCAGTTCTGGCCTCAGCTCTCAGGCCAGACCACTCTCAGTTGAGAGAGCTGGAGCTGAGAGACAATGACCTGGGGGATTCAGGAGTGAAGCTGCTCTCTGCTGGGCTGGAGGATCCCAACTGTAAACTACAGAGACTAGGGTGAGAAACACTGAGCTCATAATGTAGATCAGCACATAAGGAGCAAATAAATAAACTAAATACAGTGCTCAGAAAACATTTGTGAACCCATTATAATGTTCTGTATCCCTGCATTAATTTGACCTAAAATGTGATCTGATCTTCATCTAAATTCTAATAATAGATTAAGAGAATCTGATTAAACAAATAACAAATCATACTCTTTCACATCTGTATGGAACATATTGATCCAACATTCACTTGTGTGTTGGTTTCACAAAGTGGCACTTCTCATTAATTAGTTCTACCAGTCGCCCAAATGAGGGGTTTAAGCTTGCAGATTTTGTTTGTTTGTTTGTTTTGTTTTGTTATTTGAGTGCACAAAGAAAAAAATGAAAATTTGCAAAAATAAAATACATTTTAAATTACTAAATGGATTTTCAAAATCTACACATGAAAATCAATCTATGATTTCCAGAATAAAATCATTGTCAAGGACACAAAATGTGCTAAATGTCATCCAGATTTTGAAACACCTGAGAAAACAAAATCATCAACCACTCACATACTTATATTGTCTTGTCTCAATATTAAAAAGCTGAATCCCCCCCAAATGATTGCCTATGAAGCCATCTCTGAAGATCTATCAAATTTGCCCTGATAAGGATCTGAGATAGTTTTCAGTGGCACCTTGATCAGTCTGCAAATAAAAATATGGTTCCAAAATGAATTCATAAAGACAATTAGTAATGTAGTTTCCAAGTACAAAGTTATGATGGATACCGTCAATAATAACTTAGTTATACAAATATAAACTAAACATTTTCAGCAAATATGATTAGTGGGTCTGAAAATTAAGATTTTTATAGTCTCATTTCAGTCCTGTGAATTAAATGCTTTATGTGCTAGATGAGGCCAAGAATAGCAGGAGGCACCAAAATCACAGTTTTTCACACAACCGTTCCTACCTGAATGTGACAGAAAACTGTCACAAATGTCAATTAGACTTTTGATACTAATAGTAAGTTTATTTAGCTTGTTTTGAGAAAGTTTATCATGAAATTTCACTTGGATATAACACCTTAAAATAGGACATTGTACAGGTATAATAAGCTACTTAAAAATGAGAGAGGCTTTTTGGAGAATGGTGTCTGGGAATTCAAGAGATTAATTCATGTTTTTTTTTTTTTTAATTGGCATCTTCTCACTAAATCTTGAAATGTAGAAATGCTTAAAATCGGTCCCTTCTTACTTATTCCAAGATTTTGGGGTTTTCTAGTTGGTTGGGCATTTCTTCTTATTTAAAAAAAGTGACATTTTCTCACTGCACTGGCAGATAATTTCACTTAAGTAATTTTCTCTCAAATTTAACTTAAATTTGGAGGTGCATTTCTTGCAGTGTACCAAAACTGTGTAGAAAACATACACCTATGATGGAGGGAATGAAAGTAATGTTATCTTTCAAATCGAAAGCATTGCCCAAAGGGGGAGGGGTTTACCTCATTTCCATGGAACCTCATCAAAACATTTTTCTATCCAAGCTGCCGACAGGCCCATGTGTGTGTCTCTCAAACAGCAACTTCTAGCTTCCTGCTTGTATATAATGTGACTTGCACACAGGGACTTCCTCTTTGCCATTTCGACTTGGAATCATCAAGATTATTATTATTATTTATATATTAGCATACACCCTTATCCAGGGCAACTTACAAAACAAGAGCAATACAAAGTGCAATAATACAGTACAGTTCAAAACATGATGCAATTTACAAATTCCAATGTACACAAGTGTATAGGAGATATACTGTAAATAATATGTAAGTCTTACATCCTAGATTTTAAAAGCTGATAAGTGCAGACAAGATGTTAAGTCAATGTTAAGAGCTAACTGAAAGGCGGCATAGGGAGAAAAAAAAACAGTACTAGTAATGCAAAGCAAGAAGTATGACAAAACTTTGTATAAGTGCAATTTTACAGAAGAATAAATTACTAAATTAGAAGTTCAGTCTGAAAATATGTTTCTTGAGTAATCGCCAGAAGGAGGTCAGGGACTCTGCTGTTTTGACTTCAATGGGAAGGTCGTTCCACCACTTAGGGGCCAGGGATGAGGAGGAGCGGCTCTTGAGGAAGGGGAGTGGAGGAGGAGTTAGTCTTCTGGCAAAGGAAGAGCGCAGGGGTCTGGAGGGGATGTATGGAGAGACAAGGGTCATGTCCAGACAGCAGAAGGTGAGGGTCAGTGAATGTCGTAGATTCCAAGGGGATTGAGATGGACAGGTTAGCAGAAGGTGAGGAAGAGGGGGGAAAAAGAGGAGATCAGATTTGGAGAGGTTGAGCTTGAGGGGATGAGAGGGTCAGAGGAGGGAAAAAACAGGAAGATCTGGCATCATCTTCATGGTAAGAGAAACCATGGGATGCGATGAGGGGGCCCAGGGAGCAAGTGTAGAGAGAGAACAGGAGGGGTCCAGGATGGAACCTTAGGGTACGTCTGTGAGGAGAGGTTGGGGAGTGAATGAGGAAACTCGCCATGTCACTTGGTAGGTCCGGTCATTGAGGTAGGAGGAGAACCAGGCGAGAGCAGTTTCAGAGCAAAGTCAGCGAGGCAGGAGAAGAGGATGGAGTGATCGACAGTGTCAAATGCTGCAGAGAGATGGATGAGGACTGAGGAGAGGGAGGCCACCTGAGCACAGCTGAGGGAGTCAGTAACTGCCAGGAGAGCAGTCTCAGTGGAGTGAGCTGTGCGGAAGCCGGATTGCAGAAGATCAAGGAGTGAGTGATGGGCAAGAAATGCAGAGAGCTGACGGTGGACAGCTCACTCGAGGGTCCATGAGAGGAAGGGGAGTAGGTAGACAGGGTGATAGTTCTGAGTAGAGGTAGGGTCAAGGGTAGGTTTCTTGAGGAGTGAGATCACAGCAGCTTGTTTAAAAGCAGAGGGGAAACAGCCAGAGAGGAGTAAGGAATTGAGGAGTGAGGAGATGAAGGGGAGTAGATCAAGAGCAGGCACTTGGAGGAGGCGAGTGGGGAGAGGGTCCAGGGCACACGTCATGAATTTGTGACCTAAGAGGAGAGAGGTAAGAAAAGAGGTGAGAAAGGGAGAAAGAGTTGAAGTGGTGGTCAAGATGTCCAGGGGTGTCACAGAGAGCATAGAAGGGGAGCAGCCTCAAGCTGGCCCCCTACCCTGTGATTGGGGGAGATGTGGAGAGAGAAAAATTTAAGGAGGAGGAGGTGGAGGAGGGGAAGAATTCCAGCAGAGTGGGAGGGGTTGGAGAGGTGGATGTTGAAGTCTCCCATGAAGATGGTAGGTGAGGAGAGTGAGGGGAGGGAGGAGAGGAGGAAGTCGAGTTTGTCCAGGAAGGCAACGAATGGAGCAGGAGGGCAGTAGATAACTAAAAGGAAGAGGTGAGAGGGAGAGGTTAGTTCTTCTGCATGGAATTCAAAGCTGATAGTTGAGATCAAGGAGAGAAAGGGGGGACAGAGAAGAGGAGAGAAGGGGAGAGCAGCAGCCCTGTCCCTCCTTGCTGCCCTGGTAGGACGAAGGGAGTAGGACAGAACAAATAGAGAGGATAGGGCAGATCAGGGGAGATCCATGTCTCGGTGAGAGCAAGGAAATCCAGAGAAAGGTGGGAGTTGAAAGTGGAAATGAAGTCGGCCTTGTTGGAAGCTGATTGGCAATTTTACAGACCTCCTGTGAGGGGAATAGAGGGGAGGGAGGAGGAGGGGAGAGGCAGAGTGATGAGGTTAGAGGGATTAGGGAGGTGGTTGCAAGGAAGAGGCAGGAGAGAGTGGGACAGGAATCGGATAGATAGTTATAGCTGCCTGGTGTCGAAGTGCGGCATCTCCTCGTAGTCTTCTTCTCGCTGGAGTCCCACAGCCAGAGTCTCTGCTATTTGTAAGTGTGGCCCTTCAATGTGGACAAGTGCAAGGTATTACATGCAGGTAACAAAAATGTCCACTATAATTACACTATGGGAGGAATAGGACTAGAAGAAGTAACGCATGAGAAAGACCTAGGAGTCTATGTGGACTCCTCACTTTCTGCATCCACAAAATGTGGGGAAGCAATAAAAAAGGCAAACAGAATGCTAGGGTATATTGTCAAAAGTGTAGAATTGAGAACAAGGGCAGTAATGTTAAGAGCTCATCTGGATACTGTCTACAGTTCTGGGCTGCACACTTCAAGAAAGATATCGCTGCTCTAGATGCAGTTCAGAGGAGAGCAACCAGACTTATTCCAGTGAACTGAACCTTTTCACCCTTGAGCCAGGAGCCCGGAGTGTGCCTCCACCAGTGACGGTGGACCCTTGGTGACTCAAGGCTTCTGCCTCTCCCTGAGCACCTCTGTGTTACAGAGTTCTTCCACTCCCATTCCAACTGCCCCAGACCCCCTCCTCTTCACCCTCGCCTCCGACACATGGGCCACAGGGAACAGCGCAGATTGCGCCACGTAGTACTGGACTTTCTCACCACCAGGGTAGACCAGGTCTTTGAGATCCTGCGTCTCCAAGCAGAATGCCACGCATCCTCCACATGAACACTCTACAACTTGAGCAGCATTTCTCAGACTCCAGCTTTTACTGCCAGCTCTAGTCAGGACGGACAACACAATGGTTATTGCCTATATCTACAGGCAGGGAGGTCTCCGGTCACCCAGGCTGCTGCCTGGCATATCGCCAGCTACTGTGGACACTGGCTTCAGTATGGCGCCTCCTCTACTGGTAGTCCAGAAGAGAGCCCACCCAATGCCCTCTATGTTCTCTATCTGAGACCACTCCGGAACCCTGGGGGTGGCCACAATGTCTACATGTGCATTCTTACACAAGAGGTGTGTATCTTCTATAGGTTGGATGTGACAGGACCAGCCTACTATATTGGGAACCTGGTTTTGGTGTCAGTTGAGCCTCAGTAGTTCCTGATCTACTATCTACATGTTTGCCCTCCTATGTCAGTGAATTCTGGTAGGTTCAGCCTCGGGTGGAGCTTGAAAGAACGGTTTTCCCTTCCACCAGACTATGCCCTCCAGTCAGGCACCCACTAGAGCTGTTCCTGGTTTTTGTGAATAGTTTCCTGTAGAGCACTGTCTCCAGACCCTGTTCAAGTGGCCACGCAGGTGCCTTGCTGGGCCACCCTGCATATAGTTAATTCATTGTCCAGCAGTGGCTATTCAGGTGCGCCCTGTCTAGCCCGTTGTATGCATATGTATCTATATTCCATTGGTACACAGTAGAGCTTGTGTTGCCCCATGTCTAGCTATGGTAGTTGCACAGGTAGTGACCGCTCCTGTGTTAAGCATAGGGGCGCATGAGCTGGCCTCCTGTTGCCCCCGCTTTGTATATAGTTAGTTTGTTACGCACAATTAACTTATTGCCCTGTTTCTAGCTGGGATAGTTGCGCAGGTAGTGACAGCTCCTGTGTTAAGCGGAGGGGCACAAGAGCTGGCCTCTTGTTGCCACTGCTTTGTGTATAGATTTTGTTGTAACTAACCTTGGGTGAGGGAGTAGGTGCTGTTGACCTTCCCCTCTCTGAATTACTTCCCAGTAGAGCATGACTGAGGTATTTGCTCCTGGGCAGCCCAGATGTGTCCTTGAGGGGCCCTAGCAGGTTCTGCTTCAGGGCAGGCTTTCTCATCAGTCCGCTGCCCTCCTCCCTTGCGACGTATAGCTTATACAGTAACCCCTCCCCTTTTCGGCAATGATTTATTTTTTTAGATAACCTGGGTTGCATTCACAACCTATTGTTTTAAGCATAAGTATAAGTATCTGGCCTCGAAGTTGACGGATCTCATCTATGCGTGTCGCACTTCGTATGCAATATTTTTAAGCTAATTGAGCTCAGCTGAAGCTACAGGTACATCAATGAACACTGCACATAAGAACATAAGAAAGTTTACAATCGAGAGGAGGCCATTCGACCCATTGTGCTCAGTTGTTGTCCATTAATAAGTTAGTGATCCAAGGTTCCTATCCAGTCTATTTTTGAATGTTCCCAAATTGTCGCTTCAACCACAACCTGTAGAGCCACAGCAGTGTGTGATGCTGCATTGCAGTGCTATTCTGCAGTGAGAAGAGACTGACACAATTTTTGTTTCATTCATCATGTTTCTGGTCATATATTATAAGAATAAATTATAATATTTAATTAATTCACAATATTGCTGCTGTTTAACTGAAGTACTGTATGCAAATACATTTTGTCCACTTACCCTCAGAGTAGTTTGATTTTCGTTAATGTGTTTGGCCAATGAAAGAGTGAGATTTGCAAACACAAATGAGCCTTAATAGCATTTCCCCTTGATCCTCAAACCTGGCAGGGTGACTGTAGTGATAGTTCCAGTTAGGAACAGTGTAGCTAGGCTATTGAACCTAATGTAAGAACAGCCAGACTAGGCTGAGTGTGAAGACAGATCCACAAAGAGTACTCAGTAAATAGACTGATCATGAAATTATCTGCTGAGATAAATCATAAGTCTTTCCACCTGCCAGACTGCCTGAGTGATCTGTGGTCACTGCAGAGCTGAGAGAGTGAGAGAGTGTCTCCTTCTCCCTGCAGGCTGTCTCTCTGTCGAGTCTCAGAGGAAGGCTGCACAGCCCTGGCCTCAGCTCTGCGCTCAAACCCCTCATCTCTGACAGAGCTGGATCTGAGCTACAATTACCCAGGGGACTCAGGAGTGGTGCTGCTCTCTGCTCTACTGGAGGATCCCAACTGTAAACTGGAGAAACTGCTGTAAGTGCAGGGTGTGTGTTTGTGTCAATATGCAGTAACTCACAAGGAGAGACAGTGGTTTCTCAGCTTGGCTCCTCTCTCCTGCTCTAACCTTCTCTCCCTCTACTCACATCAGTACTGCTCAGACCTGTTGTCTGTCACTGCTCTGTACTTGTCTCATATAATTCCCTATCCTCTTAACAATCAGACTGCAAGTGTGAGTATTAGAGCAGGCTGCTATAGTCTGATAAAGCCATCATATTGACCAAAGAAAACTAGCACATCTGGAGATTATACAAAATCACAGCTTGGATTTAATACCATTTCTAGTCTCACAGGAGACCAGTGTTTGTCTAAGAAGTAGAGAGGTGAAGAGATGAGGCCAGTCCATCCAGGAACACATTTAGTATTTCTCCGTTAACAACTGTTCAATGACATAAGGTATAAGGACATTAGCCGTCTTATAGTGCACTCTTATAATAGTAAAAAATAGTCCACTTTCCTCAAAGTAAAACGAGAACAGCCCTGTGTCACTGTTCCTCTGTAACACAGCACATGAATACTGCAGTGTAGTGGTAGGAGGGGGTAAGATGGCTGACCAGGTTCCTCCTACCACTGCACCACAACATAGGCAGAAATGTATATCTGTAGGCTCATCAGGCTCAGGCTGGGTTCACTTCCTCAGGCCAAGTAACTCAGAGGAAATAAACTCCTCTTCTAGTCCACCAGTCCTGCCCCCAGCTCAGTCACTGACCTGGTGAGTTATACTTCAGACACACTGAAGACACTATCTGTCCCGTGTTGGTCACAGGCACATAGATGCCAGCCGTCTCTGTCTCCCAAGAGTGTCCTACACTTCGTAATGGGAAAATGTGATACTGAACTTAACTCCTCTGAATTTCCTTATTTGTGAAGGGGAGTTTTGAGTACATTATGAGGATTTATTTTTTTGATCTGATTCAATGCACATTCAGCCACAACTGAGAGTAAACAGGATTGTACATTGACATACTGTAAAATCAGGCTAATCCAAGCTGACTCAGATGGACTAGAAAGTGGAATGATGTTCACGGATTTACTGATTCATTTAGTACACCAGGGAAACGGCCCGGGAAATGACTCCCTCTGGAGAGGGAGGCTCATGAATTACATCACACTTCATAGACAGGCTGTGTGCAGGAGTGTCACTGGTCCTTGTTATGGTTTCTTACAGGGTCGACCACAGTGGGGAGATCAGGGTCAAACCAGGACCCCTGACATGTAAGTCTGTTTGGACTGAGGAATCCAATTAATTCCAAACTATGTGTTTTCATAGAGAGATTGAGAATAGAGTGGGATGAAAAGTAATAGAATTTTCACTCACCATCTGTTCTCGATCTTCTCTTTCCTCCTCTCTCAGCACCCCAGCTCCTCTGCCATCTCTCTCTTTCATCTGTCTGTCTCCATCGCTGATCACATGCAGTCTACAGCCCCAAATAAAAAACATGACATTATATTGTGTGTTAATCTACTGTATATCTATACCAAAAGTGTGGGTGTGCAGATCTGCAATTGATTGAATGCTCGAAACAACCTATTTTATTTTTCATTTTTAAAAGTTTGACATTACTGCAAGAAAATTAAATAGCTCAAAACAAACTTCAGTTGGGTACACTGTAATGCAGTCTAACACGTTTTCCTATATATAGAGAGATATTCTGCATGATTTAATGGTATATAACTTCTGACATATGTGTGACAATAGTTAGCATTACATACATTACCAACCTGTTAGTTCATCAATAACACTCACTCAATTTACAGCAACTACATTATTTTCAACCTCTTTTTAGCGACCTGTCCGTTTTTTGTTGAGGTCACGATCACAAGTTCTTGGTCAAAGGTTGCTTAACCAGGTTGGGTTGTGGTCAAAACACGAAAATGTGCCCCTATTCTGATTGGTTACGTCAGTTAGCTGACAACGTGTCGACAACATAAGGACGTGACGCGTAATATGCCGGCATTCGTTTTCCTGCTCCATTCACACAGACTCGTTGCTAGATTTTAGACTAGGTCCTGAGATGGAAAATTGCTGGTGTCAAAATGCCGGTATAAACCCTTTCACACAGACCTTGCTGGCAACAAAATACCACCAAAAAGCCAGTGTCAGAAATCTTTACAGATGCTGTGTGTAATACCTGTGTATTACTTTTCAATTATTTTACTGACTATATTACTCATTGTGTTACTATTTCCTACTTGCCTCCTTCTCCTTTTTTCCCCTCTCTTCCTATCCCTGCAACTTTTCGCTCTTCTCATCCCTCCCTCCAAAGCTCACATTTTTCTCATTCTGCATTCTATCCTCTCTTCCTTGCCACTTTCTCTACCCTTCCGCCTACTACTCTCTTCGCCCATCTCTTCCTCTTACTCCACTCCTTATCTATACCTCCCCTCCCATTGCCCCTTCCCCCTCTCCATCTGCCTTCCTTTCCTCTCTGTCTTCTCTCCCCACTCATCTCTCTCCCTCTGTCTCTCTTCTTTCTCCCAGTTTCTCACTCTCATGTTTCTTCCTTCCTCTCTCATGTGTAATTGGCATGACTACACGGCAAATGTGACCAAAACAAATAGAGATATCCCATACCTCCCCACTGTCCCAATGCAATTCAAAAGAGCTTTGGGTCTTATACGTTTTCATAACATTTACAGTACAATTAAGAACAGAGCAAAAGGTAACATCAAATACAATCCTACAAACAGAACATTTACAGACAGTTTTACAGTGCTGAGTGTACATTAGCTGTTTTCAGCCTCAGTAAGGATTGGAATGAAAGAACTGACAGAAGAGACAAAATAATTCAGTAGCCCATATTCATTTAAAATAATAAAAACATGCAATAGAAATACTAAGCACAAAAAGAAACCAAAATCCCCAGATTCACCACAATAGTATCTCTCATTTTGTTTTGGGGTGATTATATAGTTGTCTCTCTATGCTCACCTAGAACTGTCTTTAGTATTCACTTGTTGTCTAGCTGGAGGAAGCCAGGAAACTGCTGTCATGAAACTGAATGTCAAGAAGAGTGTCTACTACGCCCACATTTTTTTTAGTTATGAGTTTTCTTTTAGTTAGAGTTTATGACTTTTGTATCCTATTAATATTTAGTTATACTTATTATTATTATTATTATTATTATTATTATTATTATTATTATTATTATTATTATTATTATTATACTCCTCATTGTTATTTAGTTGATTCTAATGAATATGTTTTCTCTTCTTCCTCTTGTAAACAGATGCCTGTCAACTCACACTGGACCTCAATACAGCATGCAGATGGCTGTCTCTGTCTGAGGGGAACAGAAAAGTCACACGGAGCAGAGAGGAGCAGCCACACCCTGATCACCCAGAGAGATTTCACTACTGGGACCAAGTGCTGTGCAGCGAGGCTCTGACTAGCCACTCTTACTGGGAGGCTGAGTGGAGTGGGGGTGGAGCTGCTATAGGAGTCACATATAAAGGAATCGCCAGGAAAGGACTGGGAGATCGCTGTGGCCTTGGACGCAATAAAGTGTCCTGGAGTTTGCTTTGCAGGGGTTCCAGTTGCTCAGCCTGGCACAAAAACAATTACACTGCCATACCTGTCCCCCCTCCCCACAGAGTAGGAGTGTATCTGGACTGGCCAGCCGGCACTCTGTCGTTTTACAGCGTCTCCTCTGGCACACTGACCCTCCTGCACACCTTCCACAACACATTCACTGAGCCCCTCTACCCAGGGTTTAGGGTTGACTATGACTCCAGTGTGTCCCTGTGCCAGCTAGAGTAGCCTGGTGTGTCCTGTAAGAGCCTCTGTCTGGAACTCCTGTCTGTCTTCTCTGCTCCAGTGATCAGACAGAGGAGGACCTTCACACAGAACTGTGACCCCTTCTCTCACCCCCCCTCTTTCTTTTCTCTCTCTCTCTCTTTCTCACCCTTCCTACCTCATCCATTTTTTTTTTAATTTTGTATCATTTAAAACATTTTCCCAGTGGTTGTGTGTGTTTCTCCAGGTTCTCCAGCTTCCTCCCACATCCCAAAAATAATGTCTGCTTAAGTTGACTGGTCGCTTTATATTACCCCGTATGCATGTGAGAGTGGTGTGTGTGTGTATCTGTGTGTATCTGTGTTTTTCTGTGTCTGTCTGTGTGTGTGATAAAGGTAATATTATTTACTAAATCTAATTTGGAATAATGAGTGACTCAGAATACAATATAACTTAAAGATCTGCTTTTATTCTCTCTATATTTACTGTGAAAAGGAGAAAGGAGAAAAATCAGAGAAACCACGTAGTGAAACTGGTACAAATGCATTTGATACTTTCATTTAATAACATTTTCTATCCCAAATTCCATCAGATACTTTTCCTTACTACAAGGACTCTCAAATAAACTGAAGATAAATGGGGAATTATCCCTGTCAGTTGTTTTATTTGCATATAAATATACATCAGAGAATCAATGTGTAATCCAACATTGTGAAAGGACAATTCTTTTTTTATTATTGTTTGCTTTGTAAGGTTCTAAAATCTGTATGAATTATGCTAATTAAGTTAATTTAAGTAGAAACATATTCTGAGGAGTGAGCTTTTCATGTCCAGCTCATTCTATGTACCAGAAATCAGAGATTGGGAGTGCTGACTCTGGTGCTGCTTTGCTGGAAATCAATGTAGAAAAGTCAAGAAAATCATTAAAAAATAACATTTTATGCACGTTCGATTGCCCCATCACCATATTTTTCTGAAAGATTCATTGGTTTGTATTCTTAAAACGTTAATTGCAGATCACACTGCGTTATGTGGCAGCACACATCAGTGAGCACAGTACAGTCAGTGTTTGAGCTGGATCACCTCTGGGCCAAGCCCGGTACCATCCTACTCCTACGGCACAGCTCTGAAAAGGCAGTGTGGCATTCTGGGTGTAGTGAAAATGGCAAGTCCAGAAACATAGAGTTACTATAGGCCAGGGGAGTCTCACCCTTGTCCTAAAGAGATAAAGGTTTTTCTGGTTTCCATTGTAACCAAGCTCTCAGTGATTAATTGTCTTAACTACTTAAAGTCCTGCTGGAACATGCCCTGATGGAGTGAAGTGCTGCCCTGGTTTGGGAGTTTTATTAGTCTGCATGTGAAAACATGCAGAGCATTGTTCTCTTACAAAATCTGTATTATTCTTATTCTTCCGTTCATCCAGACTGTTACTTCTACAGTTCTTACCCTACACATACCATACTTCACACACTTATTCATCCTGATACCGTTCAGGTTGCTTCTGCTTTTTGTATGGCTAGGATCGATATTTACTCAGTTATGATCGATTAAAAACCCCACAAATCCCATCGACTTCAATGGTGGAACATATTCTCGCTCAGGGACCTTCAAAGCTGAAGGTCAGTAGCCAATCAGCATTGGTTACATCCCAATCAGTGGTCATGGTTCTCAGAGTTCGATTCTACCTCCCTGTCTCTGCTGTTCTCCTGTGCCTTGCTCAGTACTGGGATAACCCATTGCAGTCCTCACATTGTATATTATTTGATTTTCACATATAATACTGTATTATACTAATACTACCACTTCTACTACTAATAATAATTATACTATATTACATTTGTGTATACGGGGCTTTAATGCGGATTATTGTAGTGTTATTATTCTATATTATTCACTTGTCACAACTTTGCGCTACAAAATGTCAGTAAAAATATGCTCTCCCTGCCAAGTTCCTGCCAAGACCCAGAGCCACAGAGGGCTGAAGTGTTCCTGCTGCCGGAGCCACAGAGGGCCGAGGTGTTCCTGCCGCCGGACCCCCGGAGTGAGAAACCCGAGTATCCAGTGTCTGAGAGGGAGGAACCCGAGTGTCCCGTGTCTGAGAGGGAGGAAATCAAGTGTCCTGTCTCCGAGAGGGAGGAACCTAAGTGTTCAGAACCCCGGAGGGAGGAACCCGAGTGTCCAGTGTCCGAGAGGGAGGAGCGAGAGTGTTCAGAACCCTGGAGGGAGGAACCTGAGTGTCCCGTGTCCGAGAGGGAGGAACCCGAGTGTTCAGAGCCCCGGAGGGAGGAACCCGAGTGTCCAGTGTCTGAGAGAGAGGAGCCCGAGTGTTCAGAGCCCCGGAGGGAGGAACCCAAGAGTCCTGAAGATGAGGAAGAGGTGCTGCCTTGCTCGTCCCACTCCAAGGGTGAGAGTATCTGCCACCGTGTCTGGCAGAAGAGAGTCTGCCCCTGAGCACTGAGGAGCTACCAGGAGAAGATGACTTCAGGAGGGAGTTGCTGTCTGTCTCCTCAGAGGCCACACCAGAACAGGAGGTGCCTATAACCCAGGAGAAGGCACCACCTGTTTTCCCCTGCATTATACCAGGCCCTGAATCTGGAGAGCAGCTGGAGCAGCCAGAGCAGTCGGAGCAGCCGCAACAGGAACAGCAGCCGCAGAAGCTGCAGTTAACTCAGTCGGGAACCCAGAAGACAGAGGAGTCACAGAAACCAGAGGGTGAGACTCTTGTGTTGTGCTTCCTCCATCAGGTCTCCTGGACAACCAGAGTTCCTGTCCTTGACCTGAGTTACTGGCCGCAGCAAAGGAGATGGTGTGTCTCCAGGCTGGACCAGAGACTGGGGGGGAGCCAAGTGATACTGTGGCAGCGGAGAGGTCTCCGCCAGACAAGCCTGGTTCTTGGAGGGACCAGGCAGCAACAGGGGAGACACCTCCAGTGAAACTGGGGACATGCCAGTCCACCTCGAGAATCAGATGGGCGTGAAACGGAGAAGGACAGGACATGAGGGAATGGCACATCCACCGTGAGGATGACCCAGCAGATGGAGACCCCATCTGGCTCTTCGGCCCGCCCGCCCCTTGTGTCTTGGAGGGGGGCTTGGCCTTGGTGTGGCCGTCATCGTGTGTGCCCCTGGCTTCACTCTTGAGGTGGAGGATATGTGGCAGTGTGAGAGGCAAGGCTGGGGTCAGGGCAGGTCTTTCAGTGGAGGAGACTACAAAACCTCTCCTCCAAGACTCCAAACCCCAGAAGCCAGCAGGGCCCCTGATGGCCATAGCCCCGCACACCATTTCCCCTATAAAATGAAGCAGGAAACGAACCAGGGTGTGCATTCTTTGCTGGGGTAGCAAGGTGCACAGGAGGGTGAGAAGAAGTCAGAGAGAGAAGAGAGCGAAAGAGTGGAAGAGCAGAAGAGCAGGAGAAAGAAGCGTGAAGTTGATAGTTGACGAATTTACTGGCTTGAGACCCTTTTTCTGGACCTGGACCACGCCCCCTCTTGAACTCCGGACTGTCTGACAACCTCCCACCAGTAACGAACTTTGATTACAAACTTTGTAATGGACTCCACTAGACCTCTGAAGGTGTGCTGTGGTATCTGGCACCAAGATGTTAGCAGCAGATCCTTTAAGTCTTGTAAGTTGTGAGGTCGGGCCTCTATGGATCAGACTTCTTTGTCCAGCACATCCCACAGATGCTCAATTGGATTGAGATCTGGGGAATTTGGAGGCCAAGTCAACACCTTGAACTCGTGATTCATCAGACCAGGCCGCCTTCTTCCATTGCTCCGTGGTCCAGTTCTGATGCTCACTTGCCCATTGTAGGCACTTTCGGCAGTGGACAGGGGTCAGCATGGGCACCCTGACTGGTCTGTGGCTACGCAGCCCCATACTCAACAAACTGCGATGCACTGTGTGTTCTGACACCTTTCTATCAGAACCAGCATTCACTTTTTCAGCAATTTGAGCTACAGTAGCTCGTCTGTTGGATCGGACCACACGGGCCAGCCTTCGGTTCCCACGTGCATCAATGAGCCTTGGCCGTCCATGACCCTGTTGCCGGTTCACCGCTTTTCCCTCCTTGGACCACTTTTGATAGGTACTGACCTCTGCAGACTGGGAACACCCCACAAGAGAAGAGAAGAGAATAGAAGAGAGTGGAAAAGCAGGAGAAAGAAGGGTGACGTGTATATTTGACGGATTCACTGGCTTGAAACCCTTTTTCTGGACCTGGACCATTCTCCCTCTTGAACCCCGGACTGTCTGACAACCTCCCACTGGTAACGAACTTTAATTACGGACTTTTATTAGGAACCTGCCTTACCCTGTTATACTTCTGTCTGCCGACCCAGGCATTTACTGTTATTATTGTTATTAGTGTTTTGTTTGTAGTTAGGGACCATTTATGTTTAGTTAGTAGGTTTTGTTTTGTTAGCTTTGACACTGTGCCTGCCATTGAGGGGAGCAATAAAACTAAATAAATAAATAAATAAAACTACAGCAAGCGTGTTTTGTATCCTCTGCCTGCCTCCCTACTGTGAGTTTCAAGACCAGACCCCGCCTACATACAAGCCCTTTTTGTGACAGGCCCCCCAACCTGCTACAATACATATTATAGTGCCCCCACATTGGCTGCATTTCATCAACACCCCCCTTCCCAACACCCCAAACGCTGTGCCACCCCAAGAATATGTACTGGACCCCCCTGGCCCACCCCGTTTCACATTGTCTGGAAACACCACTGATTATAACCCATTGCGCTGAATGTTAATAGAGCTTAATATGATACTTAATATAACTTTAAATGCTTACTCTTTTGAATGTAGTACTGATAGATGCCTGTCTTTTCTTTTATAAATGATATTCACAATAAGTGATTATATGCATGTTGTAATCATATTGTTTATGTTAGAACATATCAATCCTTTATTCATAGTATTAGGAAGTGCCTATAACTGTGAACGTATGCACTTTGAAAAGTAATGGTATGTTTAAAGCACATTTTACATTTTCTTAAAATAGTTTTAGGCTCTCTAGGTACATGTGGCACCATTTCCTATACGAATCATGTGAAGCTCATGCGCCATTCAACCTCCAAGTACCGACACTACCTGTTAATACATTTAAACTGGCCTCTATTAAATCTCTTTTTCTAACAGCTACTGCTACTACTACTACTACTACTGCTACTACTAATTATTATTATTATTATTATTATTACTATTAGTAGTAGTAGTAGTAGTAGTAGTAGTAGTAAAATTAACAACAACTTACATTTACTTATACTAACTTACATACTATCACTACAAATATGAATGTACCTGCAATTACTAAGCTGCATACTTTTACATACTATTATTGATGCTCCTATCCCAAATTATTCCACATCTACAATAAAAAGTATTTGATAAATCAACTATTAATTGGGAAGGAAGGGGTTAATAAAGTGTTTATTGCTTACATTTACAGAGCATTAATTATCAGTAGGTAAGAAAACATGGTGAACCAGCTCAGAAAATTGAGACCAAGAAGACAAATGGGGTTTCATAGCTGTAAACTATTTCTTAGGTTCTTTCCCCAAAAGTCTGGGCATCAGTGGCGGAACTAGAGTTTTATATATGCGGTGGCCAAGGCTACTTCAGGGGGTCTATAGACCATGACAGAAAATTAGTGTGTAACCCTAACCTGGCATCTAAGGAGCATGAATGAATCCTATGATTGCTTATTAGAGGTAGAAGTGATAATTCACTTAACCTGGAGTTCTTCAATGTGGCAAAAGGGTTACTTCACTAGAATTCTTTAACATATTATGAATAGTCAGTGTCTCTGCCTCGGAACTGCAGCTCAATTTCTTTCTCTCTCTCTCTCTCTCTCTCTCTCTCTCTCTCTCACACACACACACACACACACACACACACACACACACACACACACACACACACACTGTACTGTACTCACATACTGGAGAGACTTGGGTCACTCTGTTTTCATGAATATATAATCTGTGTCTATAAGTGTTGAACATCCAACATTTTTTCAGAAAATAAAGCTCAAGCACCAAGGAGATAAGATAGCATTTGTGTGTTACATAAATTGCATAGTTTATTTACAAAAAAGTAAATTTATAAAAAAACACACTGCAATTTGACATACCAGGTATCAAGCAGAAATGGACATGAAAAAAAAAAAAATTGGTGCCCATTAATATTACAAAACAGTATCATATTTATGCTCATATATATTATGTTAATTAATAGCAAAGAAAAGTTTTGGAATTGGCCTGATCAAGACCAAATTAAATCTGTGTGACATGATAATCTATATTAATGATCTGGACTCTGGGATAGTTAGCAACTTTTTGCAGATTTGCAGATGATACTAAAATAGGTGGCTCAGCAGATACAATCTCGACAGCACGGGTTATTCAAAGGGACTTAGATAATATTCAGTTGTGGGCGACACCTGGCAGATGAAATTCAATGTGGACAAGTGCAAGGTATTAAATGCAGGTAACAAAAATGTCCACTATAATTACACTATGGGAGGAATAGAACTAGATGAAGTAACGCATGAGAAAGACCTAGGAGTCTATGTGGACTCCTCACTTTCTGCATCCACAAAATGTGGGGAAGCAATACAAAAGTAAAACAGAATGCTAGGGTATATTGTCAAAAGTGTAGAATTGAGAACAAGGGCAGTAATGTTAAGACTGTACAATGCACTAGTTAGAGCTCATCTGGATACTGTGGACAGTTCTGGGCTCCACACTTCAAGAAAGATATCGCTGCTCTAGAGGCAGTTCAGAGGAGAGCAACCAGACTTATTCCAGGTCTGAAATGAAAGTCCTACTGAGAAACTGAGGGAGCTGAACCTTTTCACCCTGGAACAGAGGAGACTACGTGGGGACTTGATTAAATTCTTCAAAATCATGAAAGGCATCGACCACATCAAACCAGAGGAGCTTTTGCAGATCAGCAGGGACACACGCAAATGGAAATTGGGCTTCAAGGCATTCAAAATGGAAAACAGGAGACACTTTTTCACACAGAGAGTAGTCACAATCTGGAATAAACTACCCAGCAATGTGGTTGAAGCTGAACATCTGGGAACATTTAAAATCAGACTGGATAGGATCCTTGGATCACTCAGTTATTAATTAACACCAAACAAGCACAATGGGTCGAATGGCCTCCTCTCGATTGTAAACTTTCTTATGTTCTTATGATACCCTTTGGATTTACCATTTTAGAATGTCAGTGTACTAGCTAGTACACAGTGCAGTGTAAATAGTTTCATGAAATGAAAGGATGCTGATCTCATAAGATACAGCCAAAATGTTGCAATTGACAAATTGTTTTAATTTATCATTACAGTTATTGTTTTATTAGTAAGTACTTTCGATTGGGCTAGGATTTTAAACTGGAGTTTTCATTTTTATCTGGTATCAAATATCAGCAGAAATAATAATTGCTGAATAAAGTCCTATTATCTAGTGACCCCCACACATACAACCCACAGTGGTCAGATCCTCTGAAAACAAGGCTGGGTTGATGCGCAACTTATCACAGTACTTTACTAATACGAATTCAGATTAGCGCTGAGGTTGATCTGCATGAATTAACCTTGAGGCTGTTTCGTTTTATACATATTAAAAATGTAAATAGACTACATGTATTTTTAAAGATAGGATAGAGACAAGCAGGGTGGATAATATTAAAAGTGAGAGTGAGAGATCTATCCAATACTCGAAATTTGACTCGAGGCACAAAACATGTAAAATATTTAGTTTAGTAAAATACTAAATAGCATCCGGTTGTATTTTTGATATCAAAAATGCATATTAATTAACATCCGGTTATATTTTTGATATAAAAAATGCATACTAATTAGCATCTGGTTTCGGCTGCTTTCCATGTTATAGTTTTTGATATCAAAAATAGGAACCGGGTGTTAATTAGTATGCTTTTTTGATATCCAAAATACAATTTCTGATATCAAGAATACAATTTCTGATATCAAAAATACAATTCTTGATATCAAAAATACGATATATGGGGGGGCTGGTCTGATGCCCATGTCAGTGGAGGATCAATTAGGATGTGTGAATAATTCTCTAACCAAATGTTAATTTTGCATTGCATGTGAAATATAAATGGTCCAATGGTTGTTTTAGCTAATGGTCTTTCTTTTAAGACTAAACATGGCTTGAGCATGTTTTGGTTCTGAGGTAGAATTACTTAAGTGTCATTAACTTAGTTTTAAGTCACCTTTTATTGTTTGTTATCAAACTGAGGAAGAAGCTGGGTAACACTTCTGTTAGCAGCATGTAGTTTGTATTTGGGTTTGTTATAATTATTATTATTATTATTATTATTATTATTATTATTATTATTATTATTTTTATTTCTTGGCAGATGCCCTTATCCAGGGCGACTTACAATATCAGTGCAAAAGTCCATTGTTGCCCTGGTCTATGGAATATATAAAGTACCTTGAATGTCTGTGTTTCACAAAATAAATCTTCAATTGCAATGTGGTGCTGGTCTCTGTGGAGATGGGGTATGGCATCCCATTTGTCAGTTGGGGAGGTCTTCCAGCATGGATGTGTTATCTGTCGTACTTTGGTGAGCATAGGCCTGTCGTAAAACACAAAGCTGTCTCCTTAAGTCCTTTAACACAAGCCTAAATTTCTCAGTTAGGAAGGTATATGCATTTCTGTATATATTTGCCAAAATAAGGTCGTATGATTTACAGCAGGTTTTAATCATGACCAGAGGGACCACCTAAGTGCCAAATTATTGTAGGTAGATTTAAAACAGCATAATTCTGTTCTTCTGGTGAGAACTGGAAAAATGTTTCACAAAGTAATCCATGTTGAGGGAGTGTGCCCTCCTTGACTCAACACTGAGAAATCCGAGGTGACTTAACCTGTCATCAACCATTGTTGTCCTAAGGTGGGTTTTAATCAGTTTTAAAACTGAGAAGCTTCTCTCGCAAGAAGCACTGCTGACTGGTGTAAAAACAGAAATCTTACAAAGTCGAAATAGCTCATGGAAGACCTCTTTATAAGGTTCTAGAAACACAACATAGTCAAGGAGAGCAGACGGTCTGTCCCTTCCACTTTTCTCTCTCCTATCAAGAAGCCGCTTGGTTTGATAAACCTCATGTTTGAGGTCCTCTAAATCTGACTCAAAGGTCTGAGCAAAAGGCAAACATAGGCTCCTCATTCAAGAATGTTGTACTCTTTGGGTTGAGAGACTGGACCCCTTGCATTATCTCGCAATTCTTCTTTGAAAAATGTCTCTGCAGCTCAGCTGTAGGACTGTCAAGCACCTGATAAAAGATAGCTCTTTGGAAGCGCTCACCATCACTTTGGTCACACATTTTCTATCCTACAGTGCTCATCATCAATGAGTCGTGAAAACTTAAGCTTGTTTTAGGTTGTCTTTTACATTCTGTTTGTACACTTATTTTGCAGTGGTCTGCAATCTCTTCAACCTCTTTCCATAGTTCTCCAAAGTAACCCTCACTTCTGTAGTCCTGTAATGTGTCTGTAAGGGCACCTACAAGATCCACAGCCTTTGCTAGATCAAGAGAGTTACAAAAAGGTAACCAAAAGCCCTATGAAATGTAAATCTATCTGAGAAAGAAGGCCCCTTGCCTCCACTGATATTTCACCACTATAATCAAGTGCGATATCCTGTAGCTCTCTCAGAACCGCTGGAAGCCTGTCCCTCAGATTACGGCATGCCATGTATCTGCATGCCCACCTTACATCCGTAAGTCTCTGTAGTTCCCTGGGCTGCTGCTGTGGATACAGCTCTTTCTGAACTGCAAGCCACATGAGATGAACATACAAGCTAGATACGAAGTTTTAAAGCTTCTGCAGGAGAGCAAAAAGTTAACTGCCTCAGGCACTGATTTTACAGCATTGTCAATAACCAAATTCAAACAATGTGCATTACAGTGCACATAAAATGGAAATCTTGCACTGTTTTTAATCCGCACAGATGCACCACAGTGCTTTCCGCTCATGACGGATGAACCGTCATAGCCTTGCCCCACAAGATTATTTCTGTAGTCCAGACCATGTTTTTCAAGGCAACCAATTTTCATTTTTGTGAGAACTTCTGCATCTAAGCTTTCAGCTGACTGAATGTATAAAAAGCTTTCGTGGATGGCCCCGCTGTAATAGTACCTCACAACTAAAGACATTTGTTATTTTTTCTTTAAATCTTTGGTTTCATCTGCAATTACTCTAAAAACTTCACTTTCTTTTACTTCTCTTATTGTTTCACTTTGTACCATCTCACCTAAGCCCTCAAGAACTTCGTTCTGTATTTGGTGGCTTGTGTACTTAGTATTGCCACATGCATTCATCCTTTTCTCTGTGAGAGGGTCATGCTTTGCTATTTCTTCTAAGATTGTCAAAAATTTCCCTTGTTGTGAGTCATCAGACTCTCGATGACCTCTCTGCACTATATTTTGAGTGGCAGTTAATAGGAACACATCTGCAATTGTTTTAATGTAAGTACAGTTTTCCTCCACTTTCTTTTTCCAGTCCTCATTTATGACATCTAACATTGATGAGTTGCTGTCAATAGCACTTTTATGCTGATTCCAAGCATACATAGCATTGATATGATGCTCTGCCTTCGAAGGGAGCTTAAACCCAGAATCTTTAAACAGTGCCTTTTTCCAGTTACAAAAACCTCACTGTGATGTGAAGGCAGATTCAGGTGTATTGGGCAGAGAAAAATGCCTACAGGCGAAACAAGTCAAATCTTGATTTACAGAATATTCAAGCCATGAATTGTCCTTATACCAGGAGCTGTTGAAAGCCCTTTTCCTAGTACCATGGTGAGCTCTGGGAAATGTTTTCAAACACGGCTGTACAGGACCCTCTTCTCTGGATCTTGAAATGTCTGAAATACACATTAAATCTCTATGGAAATGTATAATTAAGGGATCCACAAGATTAGATACTAACAGCTGCTAACTAAAATGTGTAGTTTAAAGTATAGGCCTGGCCTACCATTGGGTCCTTTTGGAACAGCATATCTGGTGCTTGTTGCAGTTGGGAGGGGCTCGATGACATCTCCTTGCAGCTCTGGCCCACTGTCTTGCTCGGAGCCAGAGGTCTCTGTGTCATCCCTTGATACATCTATTACATTAAAATAACACAAGAACCATTAGTGTGTAATTACAATAAAAATGCCACAGCCATCAAAACAAGAACACACATGAATCAGCAACCAACATTTTAAAGTGAGGCTTAATCTGACAAAATCATCTATTACAAGCTGAAGCTCAACTTAAATTCTGAACTGGGCATGTGACTGACTGCCTGGTAGATGCTCTGACCTGGTGGTGGTAGACTGGGTCCTTGTGAAGTCTGACCACACTGACTCTGACTAGCCTCAGGTAGGGAGCTGCTGTGGGGTCTGGTGGTGATGCAAGGGCTGGGGTCTGTTTGCACCTGATCTGCCTGTTTGTGCTTCTTTAAAAATAAGTCTGATATCTCTCCCTTTCTTTTCATGTTTAATTGACCCTATGCAAAAATAAGTCTATGGTTACATCTAAGCATCCAATTATCCACATTTTAGTGCAATCTCAATCTTAATTACAAATCCCCATTATCATAACTGTACCTTAAAATCAACTACCAGCCTAAGTTACTAGTTAGATCATGGCTATCCCTACTCTGCAGTAAGTAACTTAGTTAGCTATAATTTCTTACACCTTTACGATACCAAAGAGGCTATCTGCGAATTGTGGTAATCTTTTGAGTAATGTTAACAGATTTATAATAACAATTGTTCGTTTTGAGTTCAAGTACGAAAATCTAACTGAGTTAATGGATTTCATATTGCTAAATGTTAACTTGTTGAACACTGACAGCTGTAGCCTACTAGTTACCCCACATTAGCTAAACATTTGTATACTGTAACTTACGACACTGCACTGTATATGCATATATTACTAGCACAGATGTAAACATAATGTTAGGCTAAATTGGGAACCAATCTCTCTTATCTGATTAACTGTCTGTTAATGGAGCCAAAGTTCCAGTACCACCCCAGACACCCCTCTGGCTCTGCCAGTGCTGGGCATCTCCATGAAAAGCTGTGCATCAGATAGGCCCATAGAATTCTTGTATGAAATCACAGATTGGAGCCATTCATCTGGTTGGACAGTAACATCACCATCAAACATCTCAGGTTCCATTTTAGACTGGTGTAGGAAAGAACTCAGAGCTGCACAAACACTTTCCTGACTGGCACTTGGAATGTGTGTAGCTGGAGTTTGTTACTGGTGGGATAAATGAAGTGGGTGACGGTGGAGACAAACCTGACCTCATCTCCAAGTGTCGCAAAAGATTACATTGTAAAGCTAGTCTGCAATGAAGCAACTTGAAGCTGTAGGGAATGCAGTTCCCTCATTCCAACTAATTAACAGTGGAGTCTGCAGTCCTGGAGCAATCCAAGTCATCATCACTAAATGCCTGATTGCCACCATAATGTCTCTCCATAGTCACAGGTGAACGTCAATAACAATCTTTAACAATTGCAATGATTATCCCATCAACATTCACTAGTACTCAGAACAAAAAAACAAGTATTATATAGACCAGATGATCAACAGTAATAAACAAGTTATTGTTACATTGCAAAAATTAAAAAGATTAATACATATAAATGCATCTTAACAACAGGGTATTGGCATGTATTCCGTTAACTTTTATTTTTTATTTTAATTATTATTATTATTTGTGTTTAATTGTTATTTTTATTATTTGTTTTAATTATTATTGTAATTATTTGTATTGTAAGATTTGACCACTTAATTCGACCAAGTGACAGGCATTCTTGAAAAGATGCTGCGTCTTCTGCTCTTGGAATTGGGAGCAACGGCCATAACCACAGAGTCAGGCAGGCACTGTACAGTCTGTATCCTTAATGTCCTGGATTGTTAATTTACTTTTTACTTTCGTTTCAAGCAAAGTCCCAGAGGAGAGAAAAAAAAATCTTCACCAAAGACAAAAGCAACGCTAGTAAATATTAGCCTACTATTTTGTTATATCTTCCAATTTCACTTAAGACAAAATAATATCGTAGTTTAACTCGGACAATGCTGAAACGTTATAATGCTCAGTTTTTTCTCCTCCACAATTCCAGTGAAGAGAAAAAAGTAAATGTAGTCGCAGAATACAGTCTTTTTCTTTGCTTATTTTCTGAGAGAATTCAAGTCGTTCGGGTGCCATTTGTGGAGTTCGGGCTCCATAAGAGGAGGTTGCGAAAATAAAAATTAACCAAACTTATTTCGAGGCAATAAAGCTGTTTTTTTTTTTTTTTGGCAGGATGCCAAGGTCACACACCTTTGCTATTAATATTCTTTGTCCAGTTGTAATACACTGAGATATTACATTGCACAAATGGACAGACAATGCTATATCCGTATTAATCTTAGCTCCTCTGTCCATCTACTCACTATTCCACAAAGCACTGTACAGAAAAAAGGGCGGGCCAGGTAAAGGTGTCACAAATTACTAATAGAAGCGCATTCAAAAATGTACACATTTCAATACGTATATGGGGTCATTACAGTATGTACCATGGGGATATCACAGAGCGGTCAGAGATCACTTGAACCAGTGAACCCAGTATGAGACTCGGCTCTCGGTTCATTGTCCTGTAATGAGAGGCATTGTGTGGGGTCTTGACATATACTGCAACAATGTTAAATCAACTAAAATTAATTTGAAAAAAAGCATGACATTACATTGTGATTTAAATGTATATCTACCAAAAGTCTGGGTGTGCAGTTCTGCAATTGATTGATTGCTCAAAACTTATTTCATTTTTCATTTTTTAAAGTTTGACATTACTACCTTTAAAATCAAATTAAATAACGAAACAAACTACCATTAGTGTACACTGTCATGCAGTCGAACATGTTTTCCTATGTTTGTATAGAGATATTATATTTTGCATGATTTATTGGTATGTTCTGACATATGTGTGACAATAGTTAGCATTATATCACCAACATCACCATCACAGAAAACAGTAAACATTAAAAAGCACATCATGTATTTTCTGTTTTTTGGGGAAAAAATTATGTCTGTTAATCAATCAAACCCTATTGAAGTTTGCATTTCATATATGGAAAACAAAAAATATATATTTCTTAATAATAATGAAAGTGTCAATAAAGTAATATGTATTATTTATTCTCCACCCTTTTGTACAATTAATAATGTATGCTTAATGCCTTAATGGCTACATTGGAAAAGGAGTCCATATATTAGGAGTGTTTATACAATTGTTAAGGTGGTACTTACAATTATACTGTATACATTAAATACACATAATATACATTATTATAAAATTGTGAGAGTTGGGCTTTACCTGTTGAACATGTATATGTGGACCGGTCCAACAGCCTAATGCACCCACATGAAAACAGAGTGGGTTTCATTTGAAGAGGAGGGAGGTAGAGTAAATTTAGAAGCCAGTGCTCTTTGTTGTATTACTAATATCTTAAGACTGTAAGTCTCTGAATGTTTTAACACAGAGCTTAGCTAGCTGGTTTGCTTGTTTTTGTCTTATAATTAAATGAAGAAAGAATGACATAACTTCTGTATTTATTATTTTACATATTTCAAAATAGTGATATTATAATAACAAAATTATACTAGAGTTTTTTTTTTTTTTAACCTTCATGGTCTTCATGGGTTTGCAGGTCTTCACGTGAAGAAACTAAAGTAATAATTGACAGAGGCCAGTAAACAGCTAACATCACTTCTTACATGTTCATATGCTTCATTTTCCAACCCCAGACCTCACTAACAGCTTTCAAATGAAATTAGACTGTTCGCTGTTTTTTCTTAAAATCCATGAAACAATAATAGAAACAAAAAGGGCAAAAATGGAGGTATCTTGGAAAACAAACAAGATGTAGCAAATATTCTAAATGAGTATTTCACAGAGGTTTTTACAAAAGAAAAAACAGAACACATGCCACAGGTTGACAATCAGTCCAGTCAAACCCTAAGAGAGATCTGGATAAATGAGTAGGAGGTACTAAAGGGACTAGCAGAATTAAAAACAAACAAATCACCTGGGGCAGATGGGATATTTCCAACAGTACTTAAAGAAATGAGGGGAATTATTTATAGGCCGCTAACTTGATTATTCCAAATGACACTTAAAACAGGGGATGTGCCCACTGACTGGAAGACAGCAAATGTCATACCAATCCACAAGAATTGGGACAAAACTGAACCAGGAAATTACATACCAATCAGTCTCACCTGCATCACCTGTAAAATGTTGGAAATAATGATTAGACAGAAAATAGAGGAGCATCTCAATGAAAACCATATTCTTGGAGATAGTCAACATGGGTTTAGACGAGGCAGATCATGTCTTACTAATTTATTAAAACATTTTGAACATGCAACTGCAGCTGTAGATCACGTGAAAGCATATGATATGATATACTTAGATTTCCAGAAAGCTTTTGATAAGGTTCCACACCAAAGACTGATCCTCAGATTGGAAGCTGTAGGCATTCAGGGTGATGTAAGTAGACGGATTATGAACTGGTTGATGTATAGGAAACAGAGGGTGTCAAATAGAGGAGTTGCCTCTAGCTGGAGTGAAGTTATCAGTGGAGTTCCGCAGGGATCAGTACTAGGGCCTTTGCTTTTTCTAATCTATATTAATGATCTGGACTCTGGGATAGTTAGCAAACTTGTCAAATTTGCAGATGATACTAAAATAGATGGTTCAGCAGATACAATCTTGGCAGCACAGGCTATTCAGAGGGACTTAGATAATATTCAGTTGTGGGCTGACACCTGGCAGATGAAATTCAATGTGGACAAGTGCAAGGTAATACATGCAGGTAACAAAAATGTCCACTATAATTACACTATGGGAGGAATAGAACTAGATGAAGTATCGCATGAGAAAGACCTAGGAGTCTATGTGGACTCCTCACTTTCTCCATCCAAGCAATGTGGGGAAGCAATAAAAAAGGCAAACAGAATGCTAGGGTATATTGTCAAAAGTGTAGAATTTAAAACAAGGGAAGTATGTTAAGACTGTACAATGCACTAGTTAGACCTCATCTGGAATACTGTGTACAGTTCTGGGCACCACACTTCAAGAAGGATATTGCTGCTTTAAAGGCAGTTCAGAGGAGAGCAACCAGACTTATTCCAGGTCTGAAGGGAAAGTCCTACTGAGAGACTGAGGAACTGAACCTTTTCACCCTGGAACAGAGGAGACTACGTGGGGACTTGATCCAAGTCTTCAAAATCATGAAAGGCATCGACCACATCAAACCAGAGGAGCTTTTCCAGATCAGCAGGGACACACGCACCCAGGGACACAAATGGAAATTGGGCTTCAAGGCATTCAAAACGGAAAACAGGAGACACTTCTTTACACAGAGAGTAGTCACAACCTGGAATAAACTACCCAGCGATGTGGTTGAAGCTGAAAGTTTGGGAACATTTAAAAATAGTCTGGATAGGATCCTTGGATCACTTAGATATTAATGAACACCAAATGAGCACGATGGGTCGAATGGCCCCCTCTCGTTTGTAAACTTTCTTATGAAATATCTTCCAATCTTGGCCTGAAACCCTTCCTGAATCACGGTTGTGTTCCTTCAACCATGCCATGCAAGACAAGCCTGTCCTCCACATCCCTCTTCCTCTCTAACACTGCTTCTAGCCTCATCCAGGTCAATCCAGTTCTCATTAAAGACACTCATTCACACAAGAGAAACAGCAGTACTCTCAATGCACATTATATTATATTAAGACCCAGCTGGATTTTAGAAAGACGATTCTCTAGAACCTCCCTCCCAGGATCACACCTGTATGTGTTGGGGTGAAATGCAACCTTTAAATGTGTTCCCATGAACTAGTCACTAGTTTAGAGGTGGTAGGGATTCACTGTAAATATATAACACAGTTGTAACATTCTTGCATTCAGGGTTAATTCTGTGCTTCTGTCTACATGAGTCCTGCTTCTTTTCATGTTGGATGCATATACAGGGTGTGTCTCTGAGAATGTTGGCACAGAGTGCCTATCAGTCCTAAACAAGAGTAAGTGATTAATCCAAGGCTCCCAATTTCTTCAGTACTTCCTAAGTCCGTCCATTGAAATAGCGTGCAGGCTCGCTCCGTTAGAGGACAGCATGGAGATGCCAAGGATTGAACTCAGGACCTCATACATGCATAGCATGCACTGTCATTTCTAGAATCTCAAAGCACTTTATGATTTTCATTTCATATTTTCAAAGCATATTCATTTCATAACTTTAAACCCATGGATGCCCCAATGTCCGGCTGTGTGTTTTGGGTCACTGTCATGCTGGAATACCCATCCACGACCCATTTTCAATGCTCTGGCTGAGGGAAGGAGGTTCTCACCCAAGATTTGACAGTACATGGCCCCGTCCATCATCCCTTTAATGCGGTGCAGTTTTCCTGTCCCCTTAGCAGAAAGGAGCCCCAGACCGAGGGAGACTGACAGTTATTTTGTGTTTCTTCCATTTGCGAATAATCGCACCAACTGTTGTCACCTTCTCACCAAGCTGCTTGGCGATGGTCTTGTAGCCCATTCCAGCCTTGTGTAGGTCTACAATCTTGTCCCTGACATCCTTGGACAGCTCTTTTGTTCTTGGCCATGGTGGAGAGTTTGGAATCTGATTGATTGATTGCTTCTGTGGACAGGTGTTTATTATACGGGTAACGAGCTGAGATTAGGAGCACTCCTTTTAAGAGAGTGCTCCTAATCTCAGCTCGTTACCTGTATAAAAGACACCTGGGAGCCAGAAATCTTGCACCTCTATGGTGCAGCACATTCTGGACCTGAGAGATCGACTATCGGCACTCGGGAAACTCACACAGTCGAATCTCTTACAGGCCCAGGAGCGGCAACAGCGCTTGTACAACAGGGGTTACAATCGTTCACCCCGGGGGTAAAGGTATTGGTGTTGTTACTCCCAACTTCAACATCTAAAATACTGGCTAAGTGCAGCTGCAGCAGTAGGAGATCTTGCTCTCTCAGTTCACTGAGAACGAGCACTGCTAGCCCTCCCAGTCTGTGTGTGTAGGCCTTGGTTTTAGATCCCGCTACGGCTGGTGGTCTACTACCCTCGGCCCCCTCAGTCCCCGGACTCCGCATCACCCGGTGTCCCCGGAAACCCCGGCACACACGGTGTGGTTAAGCCTACGGGCCTACGCGGCGCTTGTATCCAGCTCCTGGTGCTTGGTATACAGTGTGTTCAGTCCGGCAACAGCAAGGTTGCGTGTGGTTGGTGGCGCAGCGGCCCCGTGTATATAAGTGTTGGCGGGTGGAGACGCACTTACAGCGGCGGGCCTGCTAGGTGCTCCACTTGTTGCAGAGGCATTTCAGTTGTTGTGTGCCCACGGTGAAAACACTGACCGGCGCCTCTGTGTTTCCCTGTGCACGTGCGCGTGTGCTCGGCACTCGGCGATGAGCTCCGCTCGTCCCCGCCACTGTGCCACTTGCGCACCTTGCCTGCCTGGAGTGGGGAAATCTTATGCCCCGTCTGTCTGGGCACCGACAGTGGGCGCAATTTGGCTGCAACTTCCGGGTCTGCTATGGTGAGCGAGTGACGGGGGGGACTCGGGGGCGCAGGATCTTTGCCTCTCCTCGAGCCCCTCCATTTTATCCTCCAGAGCTGCAGTGATGGAGACAGCCGCGCCCTCCGCGCTTGCGTCTCCTCCTGCTTCCGCTGCTGCGCCGGCTGCCGCGCCGGCTGCCGCACTGGCTGCCGCTACTGCACCTGACACCGCAGCTTCGCCCCACCATGGCAGCCGCGCCTCTCCTGCCTGCAGTGCCCGCAGGGCGCGCTGCTATGGCCGTGTGCATGTGCGCCCCCGCACAAGCACGTGAACGACAGGGAAGACCAGCTGAGCGACGTCCACCATCTCCCTCCCCCTCTTCTGAGTCGTCGTTAACCCCCTCTCCGCCACTCCTTCGGTGATGGAGAACCGGCTTCACAGAAAGTCAGAGATGAGGCCATCCTTGCCCTGAATAGCAGGATGGACCACATCTGCGCCCTCCTGTCTGCACAGGCAGCGCAAACAGCAGCCCAGACCCTGACCCCCCCATGTACCACGGGACACTGAGGGGAGCCTCTCTGCCCTGTCTATGGACAAGGACAGCAGACAGGTAATCTGGGAGGAGGACCGCTTATTACTCAGCCCACACATGGGTTTGAAGTCAGAGGCGGAGCTCATGGAGGGGGAACCGGCCTCGTCCCACCCCACTCCATTGAGCAACAACACTTCCCCTGTTCCTGTAAGTCAGGACCGGGAGTTTTGGGTGGTGATCCAGAGGGCCGTGGACTGCTTGCAGATCCCCTGGCCCTCTGACCCGACCCCCCCATGCTCCAGGTTCGAGAGGGAGTACCGGCCGCAGCAGCCCACACGGGCCCTCCCACTGCTGCCGGACCTCCTGGATGACCTGAGAGCCACCTGGGACCGTCCGGCGGGGGAGGCCTATGCCAAAACCCAGGGTGCGACTGATGCGGGCCTGGTGGACTTCCCCCCGAGTGAACTCCACCTTCGCTGCGCTGGTCTCCTTAACCCGAAAGCTGAAAGCATTAACCCCATTGTAACACTGAAAGCCTGCTGGCCCTTTATCTGGCCCAGCTGTCTCAGGCCACGGAACCAGTCACTGCATCACAGGCCCCGCCCCCTATCAGAGAGGTGCTATCAGGAACCCTAGGGATCGACGCAGCTGTTTGTGTCTTATGGAGTGTGGACATAGGGCCAGGCGCTTTCAAAGCAACGCCTCTCGCATTGGATTGTGGACACCATTACCATGGCCTACGAGTCCACCAGGACCCACTCGACTCGAGGCGTGCCACATCTTGGGGCCTTTTTCAAGGCGCCCCCTTGGCAGACATTTGTGCGGCTGCAGCTTGGGGCTCGCCGCTTACATTTGCTCGGTTCTACAGGTTGGACGTGACGGGACTGGTCCCTTCCATTGGGAACCCGGTGTTGGCTGCAGTCGAGCACCAGTAGCCTACGGGCTCTGGCTCCTGCCTTTTTCTCTCCCAGTCTGCCCCTGTAAGTGCATCCTGAGGGAGCTAGTGAACCGTGTCTTCCCTTCCATGGGACTATGCCTTCCAGTCGAGCACCCATGCGAGCTGCTCCTGGATTTACTGACAGCCCTGTTGATGTGTTCAAAGAGTCTGTCATGCGGCCTACAGGCATGTTGCCTTACGAGGCCTCCCTGTATATAGTTTGTTCATTATGCATTGTGTCGCGGTGGTGCATGCGTCTGGCCTATACCCCGCTCTGCATATATATATAAAATGTTTTAAACAGCAGGACTGTGGCTCCGTCTGACCTGTGCAGCAGCTGATGGCGCTCGAGTTTCACTGCCTCGCTATGTATATAGTTCCTTGGTCAACAGGTCTGTGGCCCGTTCTGGCTGTGTATGCCATGGAGCAAGGGGACTGCTGCTGTAGAGCTGGTGTGGCCTCGCTCCTAGCTGGACTAGTGGAGCAAGCGGATAAATGCTCCCATGTTATGCGAAGAGTGCATGAATGGTTTCCTGCACACCGCAATGTTATGGTTTGATGGTCATTGTACAGCCAGCTGTTGTCCTGCATCAGAGGCGCTAATAGGTGACAACTGCTCCCATGTCACGTGGTGGTGCATGATTTGCTTCCTGCACCCCACGATGTGTTTATGACAGCACAGTGGAGCTGGATACTCTGTACCGTTCAGTGAACGTGATTTTCCTGTGCTACGTGGAGGCAGCATGAATGTTCCTGCTGCTACGCTGTGTATAGTGTTATGTCCAGGTGTGGCTACTCAGTGAACTAGCCAGCTATGCGTTGTTCAGTGGGTCTGTGGCCCCCGCTCCTGCAGGATCAGGGGTTCACTGCCACATTAATGTGCGGAAGGTGCACAAGTTGCTTGATTGCCCACGCCATATTTTGTGAAAGTTGATATACGACCTCGCTCCTAGATGCACTAGTAGAGCAGCCAGCCTTGCTATTGTAAGCGGAGGGCATAAGAGTTGACCTCTGTAGCCCCGCTTTGTGTATGCTGATTGCAGACAGTCCCCGGTAGAGCGTGACTATGGTCCTCTGAGAGCTCGTGTCAGGGTGTCCTAGCGGCTGCATCACAGACCCCGCCCCCCTCAGCCTCCTCCAGTTGAGGCCGTTGCAGTGGTGCTTCGGGTCTCTCAGGATGCACCCTCGCTGTGATCAAGCACGCCGTGTCACGCCGGAGAGTGCATCCTGAGAGACCCGAAGCACCACTGTAATGGCCTCAACTGGAGGAGGCCAAGGGGGAGGGTCTGTGATGCAGATGTCCGCTAGGACACCCTGACACGAGCTCTCAGTCGGAAGAGGGAGAGACTCGTGTGTATTGAGGTAACTCTCTCTGGCGCCAGCGTGGCGAGCATGGCAACGGAATTGAGGCACAGTCCGAGGAACTGTGCATGCTGAGTTGGCGTCAGGTGGCTCTTGTCTCGATTGACCCGAAGGCCCAATTCGGAGAGGCGGCCTAAAATAAGGTCCGAGAACAAACCAGCCAGTGGTCTAGATAATTGAGGATGCGGACCTCCTGGCAACGCAAGAGGGGTAGCATGACGTCCATGCACTTGGAAAAAGTGCGTGGCGCTAGCGACAGTCCGAAGAGGAGAACAGCAAACTCGAACACTCGGCCCTCGAAGGCGAAGCGGAGAAACTTCCTGTGCGCCTGCGCAATGGGGATGTGAAAGTAAGCATCTTTCAGATCCACCATAGTGAACCAGTCGCCGGGCTTGATGGCCTGGGACATGGTGTGCAGGTTGAGCATCTTGAAGCGCAGCACCTTGAGGTGGCGGATCCACTTCGCGGATTGCTCGCTTCTCCAGGACACTGCAACGGGTCCCTCACTCGTGTCCACACCACGCCCTGGTCTGCAATTGCAGGGAGTAGCCAACTGATATAATTTGGAGCACCCAAGAGTCTTGGGTGCAGAGTTGCCAATTGGAGAGTTGCTGGGGGGTGTAAGGGTGGGTCAGAGGCTGCTGGAACGCCTCAGGGGTGGGGCTTGGGTGGTGGAGGAGGTGGGGTCGGGCCGGGTCCCCTCCTACCATGAGCTGCCGTGGGCCGCCGGGGGCCAGGGCGGTGTGACTGGGGGGGCGCCTGCCTACCAGTGAGGCGCTGGCGGAGATCGGCAGGCTGTGACCTGGACTGTGGTCCGGCCTGTGGCCTGGGCTGTGGCCTGGGCTGTGGCCTGGGAGCCGCGGTCGGGGGGCCTCCCCGCCGGCAAGCTGCCGCAGATGGCCTGCGTTGCTGAACCTGAGGTGCCACTGGGTACACTCGGGCCAGCTGCAGGAACTGCTCCCTCTCAGAAGGAGAGGGCGAAGGTCCTGAGGCACATGTGCCACTCACAGAACACCAGTGATAAGTTTTATATAATGGACGCCAGGTCAAAGGACCACAATCTGTGGTCCAGTGAGGAGGAGGAGGTGGGAAGAGGGAGAGATGGAGCAGGAGCCAGCCCAGCAGATGGAGCCTGCTGGGGCAAACAGAATCAACATCATGTATGTAACCACAGTTACATACATGACGATAACTTCTGCACTTCTGTACATTTTAAACTATACTTGTATTTTATTTTACTTGAATTTTGCATTGTATTATTGCACTTTTGTATTTTGTAAGTTGCCCTGTATAAGAGTGTATGCCAAGAAATTAATAATAGCTAAAATACAAATTATACAGTAATGACTTTTACTTTATTAATGTCCACCTCTACACCAAATACTAAAATGGTTCATCCTTGCAGACCACACTACTCAACCAACTCTCATCATAGACTTTCTGAACAATGTAAACAAGGTGTAAGACTATGGGTTACCTCTGACCTCCTATTCACACTGGGTTCGGTTTGTTTGCTTTGAAACAATGTATCATTGTGCTGGCTGTTCACACTTGCCTTGTGTACAAATGTGCTCAGTTCGTTTGGAAACTTCCATGTTTTCTCAGGACTCAGATCGCTCAGATCAAGAGAGCTCGGTTCGTTTTGTATAGATAAAACACAGGATATTTACATTTTACATGTTAAGTGTATATAAGAAATGGCAGCAAAACGCATAACAAATATATATGAAGGTAATACAGTAACTACAGTAGTCCACAAAACACATTTGTCCAACTAAATAATAGGCATATACAGTGAGGGAAAAAAGTATACTTGGTGGCAAAACCCTTGTTGGCAATCACAGAGGTCAGACGTTTCTTGTAGTTGGCCACCAGGTGTGCACACATCTCAGGAGGGATTTTGTCCCACTCCTCTTTGCAGATCCTCTCCAAGTCATTAAGGTTTCGAGGCTGACTTTTGGCAACTCGAACCTTCAGCTCCCTCCACAGATTTTCTATGGGATTAAGGTCTGGAGACTGGCTAGGCCACTCCAGGACCTTAATGTGCTTCTTCTTGAGCCACTCCTTTGTTGCCTTGGCTATGTGTTTTGGGTCATTGTCATGCTGGAATACCCATCCACGACCCATTTTCAATGCCCTGGCTGAGGAAAGGAGGTTCTCACCCAAGATTTGATGGTACATGGCCCCGTCCATCGTCCCTTTGATGCGGTGAAGTTGTCCTGTCCCCTTAGCAGAAAAACACCCCCAAAGCATAATGTTTCCACCTCCATGTTTGACGGTGGGGGTGTTCTTGGCGTCATTCCTCCTCTTCCAAACACGGCGAGTTGAGTTGATGCCAAAGAGCTCGATTTTGGTCTCATCTGACCACAACACGTTCACCCAATTCTCCTCTGAATCATTCAGATGTTCATTGGCAAACTTTAGACGGGCCTGTACATGTGCTTTCTTGAGCAGGGGGACCTTGCGGATGCTGAAGGATTTCAGTCCTTCACGGCGTAGTGTGTTACCAATTGTTCTCTTGGTGACTATGATCCCAGCTGCCTTGAGATCATTAACAAGATCCTCCCGTGTAGTTCTGGGCTGATTCCTCACCGTTCTCATGATCATTGAAACTCCACAAGGTGAGATCTTGCATGGAGCCCCAGACCGAGGGAGACTGACAGTTATTTTGTGTTTCTTCCATTTGCGAATAATCGCACCAACTGTTGTCACCTTCTCACCAAGCTGCTTGGCGATGGTCTTGTAGCCCATTCCAGCCTTGTGTAGGTCTACAATCTTGTCCCTGACATCCTTGGACAGCTCTTTGGTCTTGGCCATGGTGGAGTGTTTAGAATCTGATTGATTGATTGCATCTGTGGACAGGTGTCTTTTATACAGGTAACGAGCTGAGATTAGGAGCACTCCCTTTAAGAGAGTGCTCCTAATCTCAGCTTGTTACATGTATAAAAGACACCTGGGAGCCAGAAATCTTGCTGATTGATAGGGGATCAAATACGTATTTCCCTCATTAACGTGCAAATCAATTCATAACTTTTTTGAAATGCGTTTTTCTGGATTTTGTTGTTGTTATTCTGTCTCTCACTGTTAAAATACACCTACCATTAAAATGATAGACTGATCATTTCTTTTTCAGTGGGCAAACGTACAAAATCAGCAGGGGATCAAATACTTTTTCCCCTCACTGTAAAACTAGCTACAACTATATTGTTTTAATAATTTGACAATCATACATTACTGTAATTAATTTAATGTAATTAATTTTGAAGCTTTTCTGTGTTTAGACTAACAAACAACTATACAAAAGTAAAACTTGAGTCAGACGAAAGGATATCAGCCTTTAAACAGTTCCCATCTATGATGAGGCACAGTGACACAACACAAGCCCCATTCGCACTGAAATGCGAGCAAAATGCAAGCAACGTTTGCCTGCCTTTTTTCGATTGCACCTCCATTCACACTGGCTTTGAAAGCCAACAAAATGCCAGCTTGTACCCTTTCACACACAAAAAAAGAGAAAGCCAGAATTAGCACTGTATTCTTGGGAACGACATGCAATAGAAAGCCTGTGGATTCGGGTGAAGGAACATGGACTGATGTTCTGCACGTGTTTTGTTATAGTTCGAACATTTCCTAGTTTCCTTCCATTGTGTTTATTCTCTTATTGGTTCTAAGCAGGGCACTGTTTAGGTTCATATTCAGGACCAAGAACAAATAGTCAGGAGGGAAACATAAATTATAAGTCAATCTAGGGTGTGTTTTTGGACTGTGACCAGGTCATCAGGTTGTATGTTTGTGTGTTTTTGAGGTATGGTCACTGGACCCAGTGGTCACAGATCATTTGAACCAGTGAATCAAGTATGAGACTTGGCTCTCGGTTCATGGTCATGTAAAAATAAGCATTGTGTGGGGTCGCATCATAAGCCAGCAAATAGGTGGCATAAGTTTGTGTGAATGGGGCTACAGTCAGCATCATTGGGTTTTCTTTTTGCATAGAGCACAGTGTCTTCTGCCCTCAGTGGCTTTCATAGCACCAGACTCCACATCTTTAATCAGTTCAAGAATATGCAGTTTCTGTACACCCAGGGGTTTCCTCTTCACACAGTTCCTGTAGTGGTGCAGGGAAGTCCTTCTGCCTTTCTGGTGTTATTCCATGAAGTTGATCAAATGCTTTGTGCAACTTGAATGTCAAGTATTGTACCATTTTTTAATATATGACACATTATAGTAGGTGATCATCTGGTCTGCCAAATCCACCCCAGCCATGCATTTGTTGTAGTCCTTTATAGCAGTGGGTATTGATATACTTGTTCTCTGCCAACCCCCTCCACCTGAAGCTGCCTCTTTCAGATTTCTTTGTCAAAGTGTAACGGGTGTGCGTGGTCTGCCGTATATCTGGCTAAATGCACATCCGTTGACGTCTACGTGATCTGCGTTGTGTTCTGTGATTGTGACTGTGCTGACGGAAGGAAGGACCCGGACTATAAACAGCTACTGGTTGCTCCTTTAATGCAAGCCGTATGGCGGTGGTATCTCCTCTCAGTGAGCAAAGCGCGAACTCCGCTAATTTACACTTACATAGGCAATCTAAGTTAACATAGTTCCTACGTTAACACAAGAGTGATTTAGATGACTTTAAAAATAAAATGAAATAAAATACATTTCCAATACATTTGATTACATATGGTTTTCAGAATGTTAAACACAACCAGTAAAATATTTGTGTAAATAATGAACTAACTGAATAAACATACCTGTACAAATCAGTAAAGAAACAGAAAAATATTCTTTAACCTGCAGTCTCTTCCACACACGTAGTTCGTCAGTCTCCTATTAGCAAATAAACACACAGGAAACCCCGTAGCACTGAAAAACATGTGTCTCCCGTATAACTTGTAAAAGTGTATTTACAGGGCTTACATTTTGACAACACGGCTGCATGTTTACACTCTTAAGACTAGCATTCACTTTATAACTGCATATGGTTATATTATATTATCTACAAAACGAAATAAACTCTTAATGATAACCAGCGGAAAAATCATTACCTCCTCTCAGTGAGCAAAGCGCGAACTGAGAGAGGCGCAGAGTTGACGTCGTAATACTGAGACCTCTTAAAGCAACAGTACAGGTATTAACACTTCAGTTTGAATATACTCTAAACCGTACAAAACATGTTATGAACTTAATAAAACACATATTATTCAATATTTATCAGGATTTGGTGAAGTTTCAACAACAAAAAAAAATAATAATTTCAACCTGGTTACATT
This sequence comes from Amia ocellicauda, assembly GCF_036373705.1. Lineage (NCBI taxonomy): Eukaryota > Metazoa > Chordata > Actinopteri > Amiiformes > Amiidae > Amia > Amia ocellicauda. The sequence continues at coordinate 27,722,245 of NC_089865.1, forward strand.
CACCCCTCCTGAAATTCACCAACATCCTGATTGAGGAATGTCTTACAGGAGGAAATGTCTACTACTGACACAAACTGGCACAAGTGAAAAGGTAGACCTAGTCCACAGTTAACTTAAAAGTTACCTCAAATACAAGGTTCATGAAAGAAAGAGGTTGATCAGGTCTCTAAATTCCCCTAGATTAATGTGACGCCTAGTACGCCACACAACACTTGACCTCAGAAAATATTATCCTGTAGACATTTGTACACATAATATCACTCAAATTTTGCACTAAACCAAAAATCTCAGCGCATACGCATTTTAAACATATGTTAAAGCTCAATAGTCACTAAATAAAATATTTGGACCCTTTTGGAATGGTTTCTGAATCATTGATTCTATCAATCTGTTAACTGACTTCACCAGTCTCCCTGCACGTGTCCTAATGTGGCTATTCGATCCACTGTGTGAGTGTGAGTCAGTGCGAACTGAGGTGTCAACATGTGGTGCAGGTGCAGTGGATGGACTGTCAACAATGACCCTAGCAGGACTAGGAACTAGACCGGGTGGGACTAGTTCTTGTGATTCAGACAACTTAGACTCGGGACAGTCTCCAGGCGACAAGACTGCAGGCTCCGTCTCATCCCCAGAGCATGACAAATCCTGTGCAGTGTCTTCCTGAGGCATCACTCCGACCATAATAGCTGTTTCATCACCAGAGTCGCAATCTTCCTGATCAGACTCCTCACTTTCCAATGACACGTCACCAGCATGTTCAGATTCATCTTGACACATCCCAGGGAGTGGCAGGAAGTTGACCTCAAGTAACAGATTCCTATGCACAACTCTTGTGTGTCCATTTGTATCTTGTATTTTGTAGACATGGATGCTGGGATTCGCACCCACAACTGTGTATACCCCATCCTCCCACTTGTCGGCCAACTTTCTCTTCCCACGTTCTGTCTTATTTGCCACCAGAACACGATCACCTACAGACAGGGAAGTACCCTTGACACGTCTGTTGTATTGCTGGGCCTGGTGTTGCTGCTCGGCTGATGAGTGTTTCTGGGCGATCTCCATAGCACTTTGCAGGGAGGAAAGCAGAGACTTGCCATACGAGTCATAGTCAACGACTCCAGGGTCATTCAACCCCTGTTTGAACATGACGTCAACTGGCAGTCTAGGGACACGCCCAAACATGAGGAAAAAGGGCGCGTAGCCTGTAGTCTCATGAACAGTGGCGTTATAAGCGAACGTGAGGGTCTGGATCTGTTGAGGCCACTGGTGCTTTTCTTTGAGGGGAAGAGTACGGAGCATACTGCCCAAAGTGCGGTTGAATCGCTCTGTCCCCCCATTGCCCATTGGGTGGTAGGCTGTTGTATGGGATTTCGCAACACCAGCCAGCCGGAGTAGCTCTGCAATCAAACTGCTCTTGAAATTGGCGCCCTGATCAGTATGTATCCTTTCAGGGAAACCATAAACGCAGAACACATTATCCCAGAGCTTCTTTGCGACCTGCTTTGCTGTTTGATTGGGACATGGGAATGCATGAGCGAGTTTGGTGAAGTGGTCGGTGACAACTAGAACGTCCACAGATCGCTGCTTGCTGTCTTCTGCCGACCAAAAATCCATGCACACCAACTCCATTGGAGCAGAGCTCTTGATGCTTTCCAGGGGTGCACGAGCAGCAGGTTCCGGTGTTTTTCCAACCACACATCTTTGGCAACATCTGACATACGCCCGTACATCTTTCTCCATATCAGGCCAATAAAAGCGCTGTCTCGCAAGTGAAAGAGTACGATCTTGACCCTGATGACCTGCCAAATCGTGGATGCCTGACAACGCTTTATCCTTTAGACCCTGAGGCAACACGTACTGGGATCTTTTCTGCTTGGAAACAGGGTCCCTTGTCACCCTATACAAAACACCATCACGGACTTCCAGCTTGTCCCATTGTTTGAACAACCTGAGTACATTTGAGTCAGTACCATGCCTTTCTCGCCTAGATGGTCGCCTCCTGGTGGCAATGAAGGGTAAAACCTGAGAGATGACAATGTCTTGCTGCTGACTCAACTGTAGCTCCTGGGCAGAGAGCACTGGCAAAAGATCCAGACCACTTGATAGCTGCTGAACGTGTTGGGCTAAACAGAGTGCTCTGAACTCTGCCGCATCCACCCAGTCACAGTGTGCCTGACAAAGAGCTCTGATCTCGGCCGCATTACACACAGAGTTGTTTATAGATCTGTGGGTCTGGGACTGGCAGCTGACCCTGAAAACATCCTGCACAGAATCCTCCTCCACGGCATTGGCTACCTGAATCAGATTGGAATACGGCTCCTTCAGCAGCCTCCGTCCAATGGATTTTGAAAAAGGGTCACGGCTCAGGGCATCGGCCACCACATTTCTCCTTCCAGGCAGGTGTTTAAGATCAAAGTTGTACGATGCAAGTTTAGACACCCAGCGGATTTCACACGCGTCAAGCTTTGGCTTAGTTAGAAGGTAAGTAAGTGGATTATTATCCGTCCAAACAGTGAAGCTATGCCCCTTCAGCCAGTGGCTAAACTTATCGCATACACTCCACTTCAAAGCCATGAACTCCAGTCTATGGGCAGGATATTTCCGCTGTGATGCACTGAGTGTCTTGCTCGCAAAAGCAATAGGTCTGGCCTTGGATTCCCCTTGGGGCACTTGAGACAGCACCGCACCAAGCCCGTCCAATGACGCGTCAACTGACAAGATAAATGGTTCATCGAAGTCTGGGTGGGCAAGTACGACACATTCCAACAGCATGGTTTTCAACTGGTCAAAGGCGACCTCACATTCCACAGACCAATCTGCAGGAGTAAGCTTGCGATAAACACCGAGAGACTTCCTGTCCTTCGCCAACTTTCCTCGTCTCTTTTGCCCTGCCGTTAGTGCAAACAAAGGTTTTGCAATGGAGGAACAGTTTGGGATGAAGTGCTGATAATAAAACACCATGCCAAGGAATGATTTAATCCTCCGAACAGAGGGCGTGCACTCATCATTCTCCATCAGATCTTGAACTTTCATTTTAGAAATTACCTCCACCTTGGTGGGGTCAACGGACACACCCCCACCGTTGATGACATGACCAAGGAAGCCGACTTGTTTTTGCAACAGATGGCACTTCTTAGGGGCCAGTTTTAAGTTGTTCTCCCGTAACCTCTGAAACACTGTGTGGAGCCTGGACAGAGCCTCTTCCTCTGATGGTGCGAAGACTAAAAGATCATCAAGATAACACAGGAGTTTCGTGAAGTTCATGTCCCCAAAGATCCCAGTCATCATCCTCATGAAGGATGCCGGACTGTTACACAGCCCCTGTGGCATGCGGTTGTATTCATGCAGTCCAAGGGGAGTCGTGAAAGCTGTGTATTTCTTGTCGTCTTCGTGCATCGGAATGTTGAAAAAGCCAGAGGTGAGGTCCATTGTACTGAAGAGGCAGTTGCCACCAAGGGCAGCCAAGCAGTCAGACTGGTGTGGCAATGGATGGGCGTCCTTTAAAGACCTGGCATTCAACCACCTGAAGTCGGTGCAAATACGCAACCCACCGTCCTTCTTCCACACCATCACCAGTGGCGAAGCATATTCACTTGACGACTTCCTGATAATCCCTCTCTCCTCCATATCAGTGAGAACCTGCCTCAATTTCTGGTAATGGGCTGGGGGAACTCTCCTGTATGGTAAGCGAAAAGGCCGATCATCAATGAGATGAATGCGGTGCGTATACCCCTGGACTTCACCACAGTCCAGTGGGTGCTTGGAGAAGATGTCCTGGTATTCGGTTAGCAGCTGCGTTAGCTGAGACCTACAGGCTTCACTAACCTGACATGAGCTTATGTCAATGTCGCCAAGGCCTAACTCAACCAAACTCTTTGTCAGCGGAGTATCAGGACAGGCACTGAAAGAGATGTTAGTTCCTGGATTCTCTGCATCTGGTTGTTTATCTCTATTAGGCCGTTGCTTAAATGCCTGTGATTGTTGTTGCTCTGTGTCCTTTGGTTTCTCTGCAACCTGTAGACCCTGGAAAGCATCTAGGTCTTCGATTGCCAAGCATGGAGATACATCCGCCAATTTGCAATTCCTCTTTAGGGTGATCGCTTTCTCAGAAGGGTTCACAACTGTCATTGGCACCCACCCATCACCCCAGAGAGGTGTGACAAGACGACCTACGAGCACACCTCGTGGCACGGCCTTCGAACTGGTCGGTTCTACAACAACTGTGCTGCCAGGTGACATAGGTACATTAGCAGGGAGTCTGCCCCAAACCAAGTGTTCATGTCTGGGTAGGAGTGTCACCGCCTGGGTGAGCTTGACAGTGCCTATTTTTTCCGGGGCTGCAATCCCTCTCCAGCGTTCGACATTGGTGAACATCGACAAGAAGCGATCAACCTCAGGTTCAGACTGATGGTCATGTCTGGATGCAATATCCCAGTAACCGTCGTCACTTTTCAGGACCCGTATCAGATGTTTAATGACATTGGAACCCAAGATGAGATCGTCATGCTGACCGGGCACAACCAAGGTGGGTACAACAATGCGAACACCGTAAATCTGCATCTCCAAGTCATAAAAGCCCTCAGGTCGAGCCTGCAAGCCACCACAGCCAATCAGGACAATGTTCTCTTCAGGGTGCTGTTTCTCAGGTAAGACACCGGCAGAGCTGAGTCTCTCAACTGCGTGTTCACTGATGCTACATGCCATCGAGCCAGAGTCTAACATGCCTGTAAGTTGCACATTGTGATTGACAAGGACAGGTGTGTAGAACAGCTCGCCAAAGGCTTGGATCTTCTGAGCAGCTTGGATGACTACACGAGACCCCTTAGGTGCAGCAGCGCAACTATCCGCATATAGGTTTGCCAGGTCGCAGGTGTCAAAGAGGGATTCATCTACGTTACCCACACCGCCCCTCCCCGGGTGTGGGTCTCCTAGTTTAACTGCTGATTTTGCCCACCAGCACCGTCGCCAGGCTGAAAGCGGTTGCGTTGGTTGGTCCGCTGACAGTCCCTTTTCCAGTGACCAGGGGATAAACACTTCAGACATCTGTTTTCCCGTCTGCAGTGAGACAGTGTTGAATGATCAGGAGTCCCACAGACCCTACATGCCCTCTGGGAGAAATGTGGCACAGCCGCTTGAGTGACGAATTTAGCTGGCACTTGTGTCTGTTGTGTGACTAGTCGGTCTAACAAGCTTACCAAGCTCTTCATGCAATCATTGTCGACACCAGCAATATTCGGGGAAGTTACAGGAACAGCGATGTGCGGAACATGTGAGTCAGTCACAGGCACCTGACACTGGGAGTGAACTTTGTGCACTGCTGTGCTTGACTCAGGTGGCTTAACAGCTGCAGCTCGAGCCTTCTCACCCTGCATGTGCTCATCAAGCCTCTCTTGGATTTCACAGGCCGACCATTTCTCTGCAGACTTGAACTTGAAAACACCTGCGAGAGACTCATCAGGACAGTGTTTAATAAACATCATGCTGACTTCATGGCCTGGGTCATCGATGCTACGGCCCTGTCTCTTTAGGCACTCAACTGCTACATCCACTGTCTTATTCAGCCTGATCCAATACTCCATAGCGTCTTCACCTGGCATGGGCAGTGTATTATAGAAATCCGCTAGAGGCATGCTTGAGTACGTTAGTTCGCTAAAGTATTGTTTCAGAATGTCAAAGATTATGTGAGGATTGGCAGTGTGGTCAATAGATTTGTCATTCCGCAGCTTTATCCTTACCACATCCCCTGCTTTGCCCATAAGCCTTGCCAGGATTTCTTGCGAATGCTCAGAGACTGGGACTGCTCGCTTCGTTAAGTACAAAGACATTAGATTTTCCCATTCGTGAACTGTAAACTTGTCTGAGCCGTCACCTCTGAATATAGGTGGCTCCCTTGCATCTGACCGCATGATGACACTAACATTAGGTAGCGTCGTCTCTGTAGGCTGTATAGGGGTGGGTGTTGTGGTGCTATGTGAGGCCCTGTCAGATTGTAGCTGAGCTGTAATTGACTTGCCTAGCTGTTCAGCTAACTGTGTAATTAATGAACCTAAGTCTGGGCTCTGCTCACCCTGCCTTGACCTGACATGATCTACATAGCGGGTAGAGGCAAATCGTGGAGAGCCTAACTCTGCAACACTAGGCCCTGGTGTTCTGGTCTCTAGAGGTCGATGGAGAAACCCCCTACCCACACCAAACTGGCACTCAAAGGAAGCACGTTCGGCATCATCACCTTCACTCTCAACTGAATATGTTTTACCTTCTGCCATGTTTCAGTCACTCTGCACACAAATGAAACTGAGAAAAACAAAATCAAATAGAATCAGCAACAATGTGGCAAAAATCAAAGAGCATCAAATAACAAAGTTGAACAATCATATCATTCAGTCTCATAGATGTTGTTATATTGGCCAATATTTTTTTTTTCTCCTTTTTATGTCCGGTCTTCGCTGAAATAGCCCAATTCGTGGGTTTAACTATAAAAAAAAAAAAAAGTCCAGTGAAATACTTGGCACAGTCCAGAGAAATACCTGAGTACCCAAAGTGATAACAGCCTCCCTCGGTGAACGAGCTGACGTCGATCTTTAGACCAATCCTTGAAAGGTCACGGCACCATTGTAACGGGTGTGCGTGGTCTGCCGTATATCTGGCTAAATGCACATCCGTTGACGTCTACGTGATCTGCGTTGTGTTCTGTGATTGTGACTGTGCTGACGGAAGGAAGGACCCGGACTATAAACAGCTACTGGTTGCTCCTTTAATGCAAGCCGTATGGCGGTGGTATCTCCTCTCAGTGAGCAAAGCGCGAACTCCGCTAATTTACACTTACATAGGCAATCTAAGTTAACATAGTTCCTACGTTAACACAAGAGTGATTTAGATGACTTTAAAAATAAAATGAAATAAAATACATTTCCAATACATTTGATTACATATGGTTTTCAGAATGTTAAACACAACCAGTAAAATATTTGTGTAAATAATGAACTAACTGAATAAACATACCTGTACAAATCAGTAAAGAAACAGAAAAATATTCTTTAACCTGCAGTCTCTTCCACACACGTAGTTCGTCAGTCTCCTATTAGCAAATAAACACACAGGAAACCCCGTAGCACTGAAAAACATGTGTCTCCCGTATAACTTGTAAAAGTGTATTTACAGGGCTTACATTTTGACAACACGGCTGCATGTTTACACTCTTAAGACTAGCATTCACTTTATAACTGCATATGGTTATATTATATTATCTACAAAACGAAATAAACTCTTAATGATAACCAGCGGAAAAATCATTACCTCCTCTCAGTGAGCAAAGCGCGAACTGAGAGAGGCGCAGAGTTGACGTCGTAATACTGAGACCTCTTAAAGCAACAGTACAGGTATTAACACTTCAGTTTGAATATACTCTAAACCGTACAAAACATGTTATGAACTTAATAAAACACATATTATTCAATATTTATCAGGATTTGGTGAAGTTTCAACAACAAAAAAAAATAATAATTTCAACCTGGTTACAAAAGCATTTACCTTAGTCTTCGGGAATCCTTTTCAGGTTTCTCTTATCACAGGCTGCAAAGTGTTTTTAATGTAGGTCTTCAAAAACTACTGAACTTGTGTAGAAATTATCACAATAAAGTTTGTAACCTTTTCCCAAATAGGATGTTTACATGAGTGAAAAGACAGACTCATAACTCAAACCCTTTCTTGTTTCACTTTCATGTTTCCTGGTGTAAATGCTGAAGATGTAAATACATTACTGGAGTCAGGAAGGACAAATAGTTTGTATCCCCATTTTGCTGGCTTGTACTTCATGTATTGTTTCATATAGGATCTTGTCTTTGATGCAATCATCCTCTCATCTATTGAACTAACTGGTTGGTTGATAGAATGCTTTGCATGCAAGTCTGGATGTCACCTAGGAGGGGTTGGAGTCTGAAGAATCATAATCTGGATAACCTTTTTTCCTATCATTTTCCACATCATCATCTGGGTTACTCCTCTTCCCCTTGGCACTATAATCTGTAGCACTTGATCCTCCCCCTGGGAACCTGGGCGGCATGGCCTCAGGACCCCTACACTCAGACACAGACTTGGCCACTCCTTCGACCTTCTACTGGGAGAGGAAGACTGCACAAAAACAGAACCAGTCCTCTCTTGTTCCCCAGGCAACCTAGAAAGAATGTTCGCATTAATATTACTTCGCCTAGGCCAGAGCTTGATCTCATAATTGCAATTCGCAACAGCTCCCAGCCGGGAAGTGTCCAAATACACTAGGGGATTGTTATCTGTAAAGACTATAAAGGATTTTACACCAGGAGCTATAGTTCTGGTCCTTACAGTCTGGGTGGTGCAGACTGTGGCTTTCATATTCAATTACTCGCTCCTGACCTCGCTGCACTTGTGTAGCTGCTGCATTGCATATCTCAAAGAGGCCAAGAATTGTAGCAAAGGCCATCATCTTTTATGCTGGAGAGTACCAGTCAGCCCTGGTCAGACTTGTGAGGGATTCTTCAGTCGTGGGAAGGGGGTAGGCATCCTTACTGGTAATCCACAATGAATCTCCATGACCCATCTTCCTCTCTAGGACCACTTGTGCTGCCCAAGGACTACAACTCTGAAAAACACCCTGGTCTTTCATCTGTTGCAGGAGCCCCCGTAGCTTCTGATATATTGTAGGAAACACTGGGCAATAGTGCTCCGGGAAGTATGGAGCAGTCCCTGTAAGAATATAATGGTAGACTGCATCTGTCTTGCCAAAATCCTAATCATGAATAGCAAAGACTCTCCTAACACAACAACTTCTTAAGGTGTCTCTGCTGGTCCAATGTCAATCCATCCCCCTTTGCCCACTCCATTTGGCTTACATTTACTTCAATAAAGTCCGGATTGCAGAACCGTAAAATTGGATTGTGTTCTGAGTAAACGCATTGGGGCTAAATACACATAACTGCTAATGATTGGTGATGGGGAATATCCAGTGGGTATGGGCAGAGATTCAACATCTTTACAAGCACCTGTCCTTGCTTTATCCTTGTCACAGATCATGACACTTTCTTTCTCTGACATACGGAAATTCATGCACTGTTGGCCAGGCTCTGAATACTAGGCTGACACTTTATTCAGACCATCCCTCACATACATTCCATGGCAAAGGCCTGATCCCAGGACCCTCACCCCTTAGATCGGGCTCCTCCCCAGATCTTTGCCCAACGCCGATCCTGCCCCTCGAACAACCTCTTCCAGTCGCACCTATAACATTAATTCCTAGAATGCCTTGACCCTTAATTACCACCCCTTTCTTGGGGATAGTTACTCAATCAATTTAAAAATCCCTAAATATGGCATCTGTAAGCCATTGGCAGCCTTTAGTGTCAGGGGATCTCTTCCCAATTCCTCATTGCTACTGGTCCTAGGTCCTTCTGAAAGAAGGATTCTGAAAATAGTTATTGGATACAGTCCCAGGTCAACCCCTTCCACAGACACCACAACTCCCAGATACTTGCCAATTAATGTCAGCTTTATCCCAACCTCCTTTACCTCCCTCTGGGCCCCTGGTAGGAGTTTAAAGGAGGCTCCCTTCTTTGATTCAAGGGGCAATTGCGGCCAATTTGGCCAGCTTCACCACACTGAAGCAACTCCACCGCCCTCCAGTGGATGCAAATAGGCCGCACTGAGTCATCCCAGTGGAAGCTAGCTGAATGCCGATACTTGCCATCTTCAACCTCTCCTCTTAAGTCATGTGTTTCCCGGCTTTGTGCAGCTCGAGGGGCCTCCTTCCTCCATGTCATCCCCTGTGCTTTATTCTGATCTCGGAGCTCCTGCTGCAAATCTGCCTGAAATTCAGCCCTCCAAGAGCCACAGGGCTTACTTGTTGAGAGGCAGAACCATCCCCTAATGAAATGGTCCTGTGGGTGGGTCCAGTATTCTGCTGTTATGCCAAAAAAAAAAATGCATCACAGTTGGCCTCACCTTATACTAATACCTAGAAAATACCAGTTCTTTGATTTTTGAGGAGGGGACCCTCAACCCTCAAGTTCCCCATCCCAGCTTCGGCAAGCCCCCACAATGGACAACACACATAAACAATTCTTAGATTTTGTTTCCCTATTTTCCAGGTTGCTGCAGCAACCTGTAATAAATCGAAAAAAATAAGGAAACGCTTAAAAAGTGAAACCTGAAACCTCTAAAATTATTCCAAACTAAACCAATTCAACATTTACTCCCATAGCTTATGCTGAACAATTACAAGGAAAATGAGCCTATGCTTATCCCATTGTCCACTGTCCCTGCCAAAAAGTCCAGCCCCCAGTCCAGGCAAACCACTTGTCCTATACAAAATACCTCCTGGTATCTGTTTATGCAACTCCACCTCCTTCCAGCAGCATCTGGGCAGATTTGTTGCAGCAGAAATCAAACATTTAATGGACTAAGTTATGCTGTACTGTAGTATTGTATTTTATTCCCAGGGAACAAGTGCTTTACTTAATTTATTTTCACCCATTTCCCCACAAATTTCAAAATACTTGTATCTGTTTCAGATACCGTGCCAAACATCGAAACTGAAACAGCAAGAGCTGATGTCAATAACTGCTTTGCACATCACTCTGGGTCCCTTACATAAATACATGAATCCTTATTTAAAGGTAAAAAAAACATCTGAACGCAGCTAGCAATACAATACTTAGCTTTGTATGGATGTCTAAAGTCCATTCATGCTGCATTAATCTGGGGGCTTCCTGTTCCTTATTTACAGTGCACGCTCCTTCCCTTACCAGCTCTGTACTCCTACTGCAACTTGATATAAAACCCCAACTTTATATAGGGAAATTGCAACCAGGTGAAATACTAGGCTGGGGGAAGCCAGTTGTCAGGCAATGACCTCATGAGTTGAAGGTGTGCTCCAGGGGGAATCAAGGTTTAATTAGTAAAAGAAACACACACAAAATTATACAATTAAATATCAGAATACACATGAAAGACTTCAGACTTGCACAGTTAAAGCAAAATCCCAAGTTACAATACAAAACCAATAATAAGGTCAAAATTAACCCAGAAATTATACCACAACCAAATAAATAATTATATAATCAGCCTGTCATCTCTCGTGACAATAACATCTTTGATGGCTTAAGTAAAGTTCATAGGTGGAAGAGTCCAGGGTCGTAGGATTTTGATGACGTTATTCAGAGCAGCTGTTGTAGCGGTGCTGATTCGGAACGAGTACGTCATGTAGCGAAGAGGTAAGCGATTACATCTCTGTAGAAAGTGAATGAGATGAGTGCTAAACCAGGACCTGGACATGGAGTGCTAAGACGCTGTCAGAAAGAGGGGTTCACTCAAAGTCATCCGTGGCTGGATGTGATGTATTGAGTCATGGAAGAATGTGGACAAAAAGGTGTATTATTGCAAGCATGGGTGGGTGTTTGAAATTAAAGGTATGCATGTCAGAGTACAGTTTTAGATCTGATATCTATTTATTTTATCGTAATTATCATCTCACAAACTGCTGTGTGTGAAATTACCAATAAGTAGCCCACAGACGGTGAACTTCAATCCTATATTCTGATTGGCCATGACTGGATATGGCATAACCCAAAAACCAAGAACCGATTTACACCGATTTTCATGACCATAGTTTATTTTTAATGTGTGGGAAAATGTGGGAAAAGTCATTTCACCAGAGATAGGTCTATGCAAAAGGAATCAGTTTATCTAATGTGATTTCAACAGGGATTTCAATGAACAGTTGTCGGATCCCCTTGTGGATTTCGTGTGTCTCGTCTAGACTTTTTACCCATTCAGCTCTTTACCCACGCCCCCCCCCATAAATGGTCTTGTGCCCCACAGTTTGGGAACCACTGTTATAGGTTTTCTACTGTTTTCCTGAAATTAAGTAAATGTTTAATGAAAGACATGCCCTGGGGTATTATACATGTTGTGCATTTTAGACAGAAAGAGGAGATCACATTTGGGAGGCTGCAGTGCTTAATTTGTAAATCAGAAGGTGTTGGAATGCAAAGTGTATATGAGAGCGGATGGGTGACAAGGCAGGCTAGATGTGAGAGTGGGTGGCGGCGACGGGGGTGGGGGGGGGTGGGTCTGGTGGTAGCGTGGCAACGGTCAAATACCATTAGAGCAGGAAAGGGGGGGAGCGATGGTCAAAAACCGTGAGAACGGGGGGGTGGGGGATGTGGTGACGGTCAAAAACCGTGTATGAGGGATGATTACTTCTGCATGAAAACTTTGATACAGAGTGGTCTACAAAGTGTGATTAGGGTTGTTGCTAAGATAGTGGGATCATTTTGTAACATGTGTTGGAGTTTATAGACGCTATTTAGGATTTATTTAAAACAATTGGCAGAATTTTTTGAGATGAGGGGTGGTAACAGCATGGCTATGTGGAAGGAAAGTTAGAAATTCCTTTCTTACAAGGCTTACTACGTGTATACTTAAGAAAGATAAGGTCAAGCCAAGTGTCAGGCCAGAAGGTAGTTTGACCTCTGTTTGTTATTTATGATGAGCATCTTGTAGACGACGTCAAACAGTATGATTTGAGTGTCTGCTCCCTAAACCATGTTTGACCTGTGAACTGTTACCTATAATGATATATCTTCTTTTTTTAACAATGTTTTGCTAGCTTTTAAGATAACATTGTAATGACTTGTTAATTATAACCAGATCTTTGACTTGTGTGTGTATAAAAGCCTCTGACTTTCTGTATGGAGTCAGAGCAACTTTGGAATCTCTTTGATTCCCTGTTCCTCCCCATGCTGTGTGTAAAAAAGGCATTGCAATGAACGTTCCAACCTGATTGAAGTCTGAGTTTCTTCCACAGCTATCCCCACAGTAGCTGCAAATGTGCAAGTATGTACAATGAGGGTACTTACATAAATGTTCATTGAAATTGTGGGTGTGTTTGTGAATACCTGTTGGCCGTGGTGATTAGATTTTTTATTTGGTACCAGAAGGTAGGGTTGTGCTTGTGAGCTGAACAAAACAGTTTTATGGAAGAAGTCTGGTGTTTGATTAAAAGACCTGCATATTGCCCTGCATAATTTACATGCTTGAGAGACAAATCGGAAATTCAGAAATGTCTAATTCCTGTCAGTAAAAACTGAAAACAATGTTAAATTCAGACAGTGTTAAACATTTGGTCAGATGGGGGTCACTGGACTTTAAATGTACAGACAGAACACCACAATTGACCGAACTTAACAATGACATAAGTAAAAGTGAAGCTAAACAAATTACCTGAGGTTTACCTGATTATTCTTGTGTGAATGTAGTGGCAAGGACAGCACTGGAGTCACTGACTGGAGGGACTAATGGATTTTAAGTTGGAGAAGGGGTAGAAACCTGGGGAATGTTGGATGGTCATGGTGCGGTGACATGCTTTCATTTTGTGGTTCTTTTTTTGGAACAATGCGGGGTGGGACCGGATGCAAATTAGGAGTTGTAGATAGCCGACAAAACATTTGAAAGAGATAATCATGGGATGCACAGTCGGGGATTGGAACATCCATGGAAAAACCATGATGTGTTACTGTGACCACGGCTTGGTGAAACACTGTGAAGATAGTTATTTTTTTCTCTTTTCTTTGAACAGAGAAGATTTATCCACAGTGGAAAATAAAGTAATCTGCAATCTGTAGCAATCACTTTGTGTATTCTGACATTTAACTGCAGAATACTAACATTAAATCACTTAATCTTACTCACTACTGTGCAATAGCCAATTCATACAAACTAGTGTAATGTATGTTACAGTGCGCGATCATATGGTAAAAAGAAGTAACTTGATAATTCCAGTACAATTTGCAAAGGGTCATTTAAAATCTTGTGATCTGTAAATCTGAAAACACATACACACAGCTAAACTAAGAGTTGACTATTTAATCTGGCTTTAAATGCAGGTTTTCCTTTTAATCTCATTACAGTACGTTACTTTGAGTACTTTTATGGGTGTTTGTTCTATATTATCATATTAGAAATTACACATTGCATTGCAAGAAAGGGAAGGTAAAGGAGTGATTTGCACCTGGAAATCCTATGTTTCATTGGTCTGATGTATTTTTTTAATATCATGCAGGAAAACACATTTTCCCTACTAAAACCAATTACATGTATACTTAGTTAATATATTCAATCTATATAAAAAAGAGGGCCCAGCTGTCATGTAGAGAATGCCAGGGGTAATGAACTCAGGTGCAGAGTGCAGGAAAGAGGTCAGGTCGGACAAGAATTCAAGGGCTGGCAAACAGGAACAAAAGGGGTAAAGCAGTATGCTCAAGGGAACTGGCAGATCGTCAAGAGATTGGGCATACAGACTGGTCAGGAGAATACAAGGGTCGAAGGTCAAAGGACAAAAGCAAGGGACTGGTACACAAGAAGGCTAAAAAGGAAGGCAGTAATCAGTGGATGGAAGGGCTGGACCAATGAGAGACGGGGAATGTTGGAACATGTGCACATGGTCGTGAGAAATTTGATGTTTGGAGTTTTGTTCAGAATTCTGAGGATGATGACCTCTGGTGGTAATCTGGAGAAGTGTGGCGTAAATGCATGACACCAACCGTCTAAAGAGGATATTTCAAGCCAATGGTCAAGCTACTATTACCAAGTTATTTAACAAGAAACTATTGCCAGCATGGAGATATCCATTAGTCATTAGTCATATTACAAGAAAGAATTGGGGTGAACTTGGTCAGCATCAAGCAAAATCATATGTAGCACCTGGGCAGGGGCGGGTTTGTCAATTTTGTGGCCCCAATCAAAGCTCAGTTTAGGGGCCCCTCCATTTTAGTGTCACCTTACACATCACTGTCTGCCATGAGAGAATGAAAGACATTTTCTTACCTTCTAGAACTTCTTCACTTTGATGCCTTTCACTGACTGAAGCTGGCAGAGTTACGGAGGCTCGAATGTGTCATGAGGCTGAATGAAATTACCATTTGTAAATAGATAGATGTGTAGATGGGGTGTGTAGGGCACTATGAAATCCAAGTTGCGGAACACTGACAGATTCGCGGAATTCAGGGGGCTTTGTTCTGAAAAAGGAGGAGTCTTTAGTTGTATTGTTCAACCAAACAGTAGACCTAGTTACTACACAAAAACAATATAAAGGTAGTATTAATAAATATTAATACATACACAACACGAACTGAATAAAATAAAGATTTAAAAGAAGGATGTGCAAATTGTTTCATTGTTACAGTTTCTGACTTAAAATCCCAACTTTAAAAGGAGCATTTGAAATACAATTTTTAGATTACATATAATTATTTAAAATATTTATTTTAGTTTCAATGTTGTTGTTGTTGTTTTTCAGTGGAGGTTCTGTGCCAAAAATACCAACATGACTGTCTGGCTTTAACAATGTACACTATTCGTTTTAAAAACAATTCTTAAATGGGGCCCAAGGTATCCCGTGAATTTGCCACACACTTTTCATCACAAACAATAAGGTCATGACAAAAGATTGTCATCAACAAGTTTTGTTTTGGAAATCACTACTTAAGCAGTGCTAAGAACAAATAGCGCTATAATAAATAATACATAACAGATACAGTACTAACTTACAAGTTACATAAACCCCAATAGAGCTATTAATTACATCATACATAACAGATAAAGTATGTATCAATTCAGTAGCTAATAACTAAAACCTGATCACTTACTGTCTCGTTTGATTTAGATTGAATACTTCTTAATGTCCTACACTGATTCCGAAACAGCCTTTAATTAAACCCTACAGTTGCCCATGGCATTCTTTTCATTTTTTAAATCTCACCCCTTTTTATCGATAACTCTGGCTACATGGTTGTAAGTAATCAGGCTTCCTATAGAAACTATAGAACTACCAGGCATCATTCTATCGACTTGTTTACATGGGGTGAGTTCACGTCATGCAGACTTGGAATCTGACCATTTAGTCTATGTTCAGACTTTCGTCTTATTCCATGTGACTTCAGAGCTGTGTATACAAACATACACTTAATAGCATAACAATACTAAATACTGAAACAAAAATAGCACAATGATACAAAAATATATCAGTATAACATGAAAAAAATGCCCTCTTGTATATTCCTGTTTAATAAGCTATGAGGATTCTAAGTTATAATGAGACTTTTATTCTCACAGCACTCGCTCATGAATGGCTACAGCGGAATGCAAACCCAGGTCTCCCATGCCATAGTGCAGAGACTTTACCCATCCATCCATTTTCTACACCACTTCTCGCAAAGGATCGTGGTAACAGACCTTACTTCAGCACTACATGGGAAGTCTTCTGGACTGCTGCATTAAACAAAAAAGACAGTATTGACAATACATTATTTTTCATCTGAGAAAATTGTGTGGTTTGTGTGTTGGGAAACAACCCCACTGCGGGGAGTGGCTTTGTGGGAAAGAGCAGCCAGATGTTTTTTTAATATAGATGGTTTATTATGTTCTTTAAAATCAATTAAAATACAAAGTCAGCAATGAGGATTATTAAAACTAGAACATGTTTTCCTTTTTCCGTACTTGCAACTCGCTCCCCACTGCCTCTGCTCTGTCCGTCCTCTCACCTGCACTGTCCCGGGAGTGGCCACCCTGTAACTGGACACAGGGGCTTTAAATACTCTATTCAATTATTCAATTAAACACTGCACTGGCGGGGAGAACACAAATTAAACCATGCAAATGTGAAATACGTGTATATAATCAAAGTAAGCAATGTGGAAAAACGTGCAGTGGGCTGAGACCACTACACATAAAACAATACACAGAGAGGGGTGTAAGAAATAATATTAACCACGAAAATGATTTCTTATTAGATTTGTACGTGATACACTTTGAGAAACCAACACTCCTCAAACTCAAAGGATAATCATTTAATGTTCTTACCAAGATACAATAGCAGTAATATACTATTAACCCCTTGTTATATACTAAGATTCCTGGTATCATGAACACATTTACTTACTAGTCTAAGCATCAGATTGATCAGTAGTGTGACTTCCTCTAAACCTCGTCTTTTATACTGTAAGGCCTCATACCAAAGTACCCAATTAGCATTGAAGATTTATTTTCAAATAACCCAAACAAACACATTTACCTCCAATTTGCCAATTTACAGCATAATAAAGCAAGAGGGGTTGGCTTGGTCAATTAATCCTAAAGCCATTGGGGGGGTGGGGGTTGGTCCAGGGCCATTCTTTGCCAATCAGTGTATCTGAAAAAAAATACAATGCCCATATTCTTACAGGGGGGATCTTTAACTTCCACTGTGTCCACTTGACATGGGGGGATGTCTTTGTAGAGGTCTGTACAGCTGTGTCCATTTTACACAGAGTGTGTAGGAATGAGCTCTCACAGCTGCTGTCCTCCCACTACAGCTCCTACATGAGCTCCTGCTACAGCTCCTACAACAGTTCCTGCTGCCGCTCCTAATGGTTCTCTTAGTGCTCCTGCTATGGCCCCTATCGCTGTGCCCAGTGCTACTGCTGCAGACTTAATATAGTGCTGCACCCGCTCCCTGCATCTCTCTACCTCTTCCCTGGCCTTCACCCTGTAGCGCTGCCTGACTGCCCTTATCTCTGCTCTCTGTCTCTCCTCTAGCTCCCTCAGTTTTTTCTCTTGCTACTTCCTCTTCCTCTCCAGCCTATCTCTCTTCTGCTGCTCTTTCCTCAGCTCTCCCTCTAGCTCTCTCCTGCTCTGTTCATCATTCTCATTACCCAGCCTATCCTGCATCTCCTCTACTCTCTCTTGCAGCTTCCTTATCTTCCCATTTAGTTTCTGTATTTCCTCTCTCATTCTCTCCCTCTCCTTCAGCTCAATCTGGTGCTTTGTCTTCAACTCCTCCTGCTCTCGTAAGATCTGTTGCTTTTTTTCCTTCAGTATCTCCTTCACTTCCTTCCTGATCTGTTTTTCCCAATATTGGTATATCTCAATACTGAAGTAGTTCTCGTCATTTACTTCCACCATCTCCTCTATTTTCTCCAGGAGCTCTGTGACCTGAGTGCAATCACCTCTGAGAACATGATACCTATTCCCACATTTCTCTACAAGCCACTGGAGGGCCTCCCATTTTTCAATGTGCTGCTCAATGGTTGTGTCTCCCAGTAGGTCCCCCCAGGTAAACAGCAATATTGTGTTTCTCCAGACTTTCTGACTGAGAAGCTTCATGTGTTCCTCCACTGATTTCCTATGTGTCTCCTTGATAAAACCCACAGGAAACACCAGGAGGATAGCATGAGGTCCTGGGGGACACAGAGACACACTGTGCACAATCTCCTGTTCAACACACTCTGGAGTGTCCCATACAGAATTCCAAGCCCAGCCCGGTGTGTCGACCACAGTGACCTTCCTCCCAGCTACTTCACCTTGGCTCTTCTTGCACTCCTCAATTACAGTCTCGGTCCCTCTCCCGGTCTTAAACTCCTCTCTTCCCAGGATGGTGTTTCCTGATGAACTCTTACCATCCACTCTCCCCCCCAGCAGCACAATCCTCAGCTATGAGAGACAGTTTGGCACATAGGAAGCAGTCTGTCTCTCCTCCATCAGAAAGAAGAAATACAGGTTTTATCCTTCTTTAGAAATTAAATCAGAGTCAGTGGTGCTGGTAGGGAAAGGTAGATCCAATGAGTGCAGAGGGTTGTTGGGACAAGTGCACATGGTATGTAGTAATGTTAATTGGATGATTGCTTATTGAGAGAGGGAGACTGGTTAGTATTCAGGTGATGAGGATGATCGGGGAAGTACGGAGAGCAGACCTGACATTATATATATACACCATATATATCAGCCATAACATTATGAGCACTGAGAGGTGAAGTGAATAACACTGATAATCTCGTTATCATGGCACCTGTCAGTGGGTGGGATATATTAGGCAGCAAGTGAACATTGTGTCCTCAAAGTTGATGTTCTAGAAGCAGGAAAAATGGGCAAGCGTAAAGATCTGAGCGACTTTGACAAGGGCCAAATTGTGATGACTAGACGACTGGCTCAGAGCATCTCCAAAACTGCAGCTCTTGTGGGGTGTTCCCGGTCTGCAGTGGTTAGTACCTATCAAAAGTGGTTCAAGGAAGGAAAAGCGGTGAACCGGTGACAGGGTCATGGGCGGCCAAGGCTCATTGATGCATATGGGGAG
Source organism: Amia ocellicauda (assembly GCF_036373705.1). Lineage (NCBI taxonomy): Eukaryota > Metazoa > Chordata > Actinopteri > Amiiformes > Amiidae > Amia > Amia ocellicauda. The sequence continues at coordinate 27,741,383 of NC_089865.1, forward strand.
CGAAGGCTGGCCCGTGTGGTCTGATCCAACAGACGAGCTACTGTATCTCAAATTGCTGAAAAAGTTAATGCTGGTTCTGATAGAAAGGTATCAGAACACACAGTGCATTGCAGTTTGTTGCGTATGGGTCTGCGTAGCCACAGACCAGTCAGGGTGCCCATGCTGACCCCTGTCCACTGCCAAAAGCGCCTACAATGGGCATATGAGAATCAGAACTGGACCACGGAGCAATGGAAGAAGGTGGCCTGGTCTCAATCCAATCGAGCATCTGTGGGATGTGCTGGACAAACAAGTCTGATCCATGGAGGCCCCATCTCGCAACTTAAAGGATCTGCTGCTAACATCTTGGTGCCAGATACCACAGCACACCTTCAGAGGTCTAGTGGAGTCCATGCCATGACGGGTCAAGGCTGTTTTGGCGTCAAAAGGGGGACTTACACAATATTAGGCAGGTGGTCCTAATGTTACGGCTGATGTGTGTGTGTGTGTGTGTGTGTGTATGTGTATATATATATATATATATATATATATACAATTTCAGCTAGACTGATCCATTACATGTTTTGATGATGTATGTTTGACTGTTGTTGTTGACTAGTGTTGTAAATCAGTGGAAACAATTTCATTTTTTTTTATGGAAGTAAATCTGTTCATCTAAATCTTAAACTGCTCTGATTGGGATACATTTAAAAGCCCGACTGTGTTTACAGAGAGAAGAATTATTATTATTATACAGTGAGGGAAAAAAGTATTTGATCCCCTGCTGATTTTGTACGTTTACCCACTGACAAAGAAATGTTCAGTCTATAATTTTAATGGTAGGTGTATTTTAGCAGTGAGAGACAGAATAACAACAAAAAAATCCAGAAAAACGCATTTCAAAAGAGTTATAAATTGATTTGCATGTTAATGAGGGAAATAAGTATTTGACCCCTTCGACTTAGTTCTTGGTGGCAAATCCCTAGTTGGCAATCACAGAGGTCAGACGTTTCTTGCAGTTGGCCACCAGGTTTGCAAACATCCCAGGAGGGATTTTGTCCCACTCCTCTTTGCAGATGTAATACCCATCCACGACCCATTTTCAATGCCCTGGCTGAGGGAAGGAGGTTCTCACCCAAGATTTGATGGTACATGGCCCCGTCCATCGTCCCTTTGATGCGGTGCAGTTGTCCTGTCCCCTTAGCAGAAACCCCCCCCCAAAGCATAATGTTTCCAACTCCATGTTTGACGGTGGGGATGGTGTTCTTGGGGTCATTCCTCCTCCTCCAAACACGGCGAGTTGAGTTGATGCCAAAGAGCTTGATTTTGGTCTCATCTGACCACAACACTTTCACCCAGTTCTCCTCTGAATCATTCAGATGTTGGAAAACTTCAGATGGGCCTGTACATGTGCTTTCTTGAGCAGGAGGGCCTTGCAGGCGCTGCAGGATTTCAGTTCTTCAAGGCGTAGTGTGTTACCAATTATTTTCTTGGTGACTATGGTCCCAGCTGCCTTGAGATCATTAACAAGATCCTCCCGTGTAGTTCTGGGCTGATTCCTCACTGTTCTCATGATCATTGAAACTCAATAAGGTGAGATCTTGCATGGAGCCCCAGACCGAGGGAGACTGACAGTTATTTTGTGTTTCTTCCATTTGCAAATAATCGCACCAACTGTTGTCACCTTCTCACCAAGCTGCTTGGCGATGGTCTTGTAGCCCATTCCAGCCTTGTGTAGGTCTACAATCTTGTCCCTGACATCCTTGGACAGCTCTTTGGTCTTGGCCATGGTGGAGAGTTTGGAATCTGATTGATTGATTGCTTCTGTGGACAGGTGTGCTCCTAATCTCAGCTTGTTACCTGTATAAAAGACACCTGGGAGCCAGAAATCTTGCTGATTGATAGGGGATCAAATATGTATTTCCCTCATTAACTTGCAAATCAATTTATAACTTTTTTGAAATGTGTTTTTCTGGATTTTTTTGTTGTTATTGTGTCTCTCACTGTTAAAATACACCTACCATTAAAATTATAGACTGATCATTTCTTTGTCAGTGGGCAAACGTACAAAATCAGCAGGGGATCAAATACTTTTTTCCCTCACTGTATATATATATATATATATATATATATATATATATATATATATATATATATACAGACGGGTGATAAATTAAAGGAAAAACCTGAATAAATGAGTGGAGGAACATCCAAACAGGTGTACTGCAAGATACAATTGAGCAATTAACATCCTATCATGCTCTGTGGAATGTATAAAAATGCTGAGCAGGCCCAGTTGACCTCGATTTTGGATCAAGATGGAAAAAGAAAAGGAATTAAAATTGACTTTGAAAGAGGGGTCATTATTGGGGCACGAATGGCAGGAGCTTCAGTCACAAAGACGCTCAACTGGCTAATGTTCTCACCAAGTGGGCGAGTGCATGTGTGGCAACACCAAGAGAATGGTAAAGGCCTGACTGCTTGACCCCTACAGTGAGGGGTCCGGAGGCTCTGTTATGCTGTGGGGGGCATTTTCCTTGCATGGTGTGGGTTCACTTGTCCCCTTAGAGGGAAGGGTCACTGCAAATCATTACAAAGTTAATCTGAGTGATCACCTTTATGCTATAGTGAAACATTTCTATCCTGATGGGAGTGATCTCTTCCAGGATGACAATGCCCCCATCCACAGGGCACAAGGGCTCACTGAATGGTTTGATGAGTATGGAAATGATGTGAATCATATGCTATGGCCTTTGCAGTCACCAGATCTCAACCCAATTGAACACCTATGGGAGATTTTGGACCAATGTATTTAAAAAGCGCTCTTCACCACAATCATCAAAACCCCAAATGAGGGAATATCTTTTGGAAGAATGGTGTTCCATCCCTCCAGTAGAGTCCAGAGACTCGTAGAATCTGTGCCAAGAGCACTGAAGCTGTTCTGGCAGCTCTTGGTGGCCCAACACCTTCCTGAGACACTTTATATTGGTTTTGCTTTAATTTGTCACCTGTCTATATATATATTTATGTCTATTTAATTTACTGATTAAGAATACAGAAACATAGACCAATAACCCACCAACAAGGGAAGAGGAATTGCCAATGCTTGCAATCTCTCAATCAATCTTTTCTTTATGTCTTTTATGTATTTTTTCTCACTATTGTTCTGTTTTCCCTCCAGAGAACAAATGTCTCTTCTCTCTCTGTTTTTATGGGGTTCACCCTACCCTTCAAACACACTGTCCTTAGGTGGTCCTCAATGTGGCTCCAGATCTCCAGAGGCTCAGTAATACATCCCTGCAGCAACCCAGAGGAGTTCAGATATCAGCTGTGAGGCAGGCATTTAATTGTTTCCTCCAGATGTGCAGACCTGCTGCTGCTGCTCCCTGTCCACAGTCCAACATTGCTGTTAACGAGAGCGGAGCTGATTATTTAGGGTAGTTTATCTGCTGTTAACTTACTTATTACAGACGTATTGTTAGTAGTACCAGTACTGTTCTACTACAGAATTATTAGTAGTAGTAGCAGTTATGGACCACTACAGAAGAAATAATAGCAGGTGTAGCTGTTGTAGTTTATGCTGCTGATTTCTCTCCTAGCTGGATTAATAATGTATTTTCTCTTTAGAATATATTTAATTCTGTTCAATGTTCTAAGTGTGTTGAGCATAAACCTTTTAATATTTTTAGATCTTATGGAATACAGCACTTTACTGTATTTGATAATATTGTGTAATACAGGTAATTGCTTTGCTTGTGGCTGTGACTAGAATGGTAATGTAGTATGTACATGGATTGCTGTTTTTCTTTTTTGTAAACTTGTGTTGAATCCATTCATAAAGAATTTAACTGTGATATAAACCATGATGTGATATTGTGTTACCATGAAAAGCCATAGCAAAGCAGCAAACACGTGGTATAACCATGCTAAAACCATAGGAACATTGTGAAATTACTGTGGTAAACATTCAACCGGGCAGAGCTGAGTGACCCAGTAACACTGCTGAGGGGCTTGTCCCTCTCTCTTCAATGATGCCCTCCTGGCCCTGTCTTAAGTGCCTCTCTCTGCAGCAGCTCTACCTTGAATCCACTTCTCCAATGGTCCATACATCAGGCCGTGGTGGGGGCCTAGTCAAACATCTACTGCTCAGAACTGTGTCCTTTCACCAAACCTATAGATTTCTATACATTTTTTAAATTATTCAAGAAGGATTGATATTTACTCTTTTACAACGTGCTTATTATTTATTGAGCTTTTCATATACACTTAGGACCATAAATAATTGGACAGAGACACAATTGTCATTTTGGGTTTGTACGCCACCACAATGGATTTGAAAGGAAACAGTCAAGATGTAACTACCCTCAAATTAAAGATGAAAGTCTACACTTAAAGCACATATTGATTGTTTCCAAAATGATGACAATTCTGTCACTGTTCAAATATTTATGGACCTATATTTTCACTTTCATTTTTTTCATAAATAGCAATTCCTTTATCAATGTATCAGATTTTGCTTTTAACGTTTTCTTCAGACCTTTCTCCTATTTTCCTGAAATATACAATTATGTTATTTTCAGCACCTGAAAAGGAATTATGGAGTTATATACCTTCTATAATTTAAATAATTGAGACACCTGGATATTGCCACCCTCCTGTTGGAATAAACAGAGTTAGTTTCTATATCTATCTTTCTACTGTGGAGTAGTGGCTAAGGACTCATAACTGGAAGGTTGTGGGCCCAAATCCTGGGTGGGGCAGTGCTGTACCCTTGAGCAAGGTACTTCACTTAGATTGCTCCAGTAAAATGTCCAGCTGTATAAATGGGTACAAATGTAAGTTGCTCTGGATAAGGGCATCAGCTAAATGACAAATAATGTAATATTACTTTCACCATAATATGGTTCTGCTTGAGTCCAATGCTCTCTCTGCCACGATTCACACACGCTACTCCACTGCTCTGCTCCCTCCACTGGCTCCCAATAGCGGCACACATTCAGTTCAAGACTTTGACCCTCACCTACCGCTGTCTTGACCACACTGCACCAAGCTACCTTCAGTCACTCGTCTCTCCATACATCCCCTCCAGACCACTGCGCTCCTCCAGTGCCAGAAGACTAACTCTGCCTCCTCTCCACTCTCCTTCCTCCAGAGCCGCTCCTGCCCACCGAAGTCAAAACAGCAGAGTCCTTGATCTCATTTCGGCGCTTACTCAAGACGCATCTTTTCCGACAGTACTTGTAATATTAGTCCTCTATCCCTGCTAGATAGCACTTCACAGTTTGATTATGCTCCTTGTGCTTTTGATTGTTTTCCTTCTTGCTCCCTTTCCCGTAGCTCTTGACTGTGACCCTACATCTTGACAGCACTTAGCTTTTACTGTCCAGGATGTAGGACCTCACTTACTGTACTTGTGTAAATTGTAAATTGGAATTTGTAAAATGTATATTGAATTACTATGTTTTAGTTAAATTGAATTTGTAATGATTGATGCCTTGTACTTAACTATTTTTGCACTTTGTTTTGCACTTATGTTGTAAGTCGCCCTGGATAAGGGCATCTGCCAAGAAATAATAATAATAATAATAATAATAATAATAATAATAATAATAATAATTACGATAATGAATTGCGGTTTTTACACATTTAGGTACAACGTTTATGAAAACAGAGTTGATAAACACCCTTCTACAATAAGATCATACAAAATTAATGAAAACGGCATAAAAACAAAATTAGTCTTATTTTCCAACATTGTTTTATTGAACATAATTATCTTTACAAACTCCTGGTTATTATTATTTTTAAAAAAGAAAACCTTTTTTGGTAGAATAGCCTAATTGAAAAAATGTTACTAGGCAAACTAATACACATAAATGTGCTTCCTGTTTTAAACTGGGTCTTAAAAGTATACAGCTGTAATAATCTTAAGTTGTTCAAACATGTAAAAAAGTATAATGTAAAATTTCAATACAATGTTTAGATCGATTACATGTTCTGCAAAGGAAAGCCACCGTGAAATAATAATTCAAACTGCTTTTAAAACACTTACAGATGGCAAGGTGTAGCCTGTGTCCAAAACATTGTAGTCTCGTCCACCCATTCAATTTGATTGCCTTTACTACGTTTGTACTGTTGTCAGTAGTTATGCAGACTTGTTTCTCTTCATTCAGGACCCACTTGGTTAAAGCCTCTCTCAAACCCATAGCAATATTTTCTCCCGTATGATCCTCGGGAAAGTATGAGGTTTGGAGGCAACGACTTTGAAGTTGAAACTCTTCATCAATAAAATGCGCAGTGAAACTAATGTAGGGTTCGGTTGTTCCACTAGACCAAATGTCTGTAGTTGTAGCGTAATAACCAACTTGTTGAAGTTCTGTTTCAACCTGTTGTTTTGTTTTGTCTTATAAGTTAGGGATTGCGACTTGAGAGAAATAATTATGTGATAGAATATTGTATCTTCTGTCCAGTTTGTTAATCAGCTTCTTGAAACCTTCCTTGCCTACTGTGTAAATAGGTACCATGTAATTGGCTATGTGATTATATATGTGTTATAGCTGCTGTTATTTCTTCGTGTCTTTTGGATGTTTATTCATAAGGCGTGACACTTGAAAATGCATCACTTAGTAATTTCTGTTTGGCTGGCACTGACTGATGTGCTTTACTGCTGTCTGTCACTTTTTTAACCATGCAATTGTACGATGGTTGTTTTTCAAATGATTAAACAAATCCGTCGTATTTCCTCTGGTTGTCGCCACAGCACGATGGCATGTTTTGCACAACACGTTTCTTTGAGTGACATCCATTGATTTGAATCCAAAATACTCCCATACTACAGAAGATGCACCCTTCTTTGGCACTAAATTAACGCTCTCCTCAGCAGCACTAATTTTTCCATTCGGAAGTATTTTCTTTCCTCACAGCAACAGCATGTACATTTGTCGAAGTGTACGTGGCTGGCATGTAGTGAGTAAAAGAGTCGGCTCGTGATTGGTCAGCCACTAGAGTGCGAACCGAGTCTACCGCATTTCATTGGATGCAGGCACCGTAATAGGGTTTAGCTTTGGTTGTATTAATGGAGGGTGCAAGGGTGAAAATCGCAGACCATTGTGATATGGATATTGCACATGTCCATATCACAATTTCGATCAAAATTCGATTAACCGTGCAGCCCTAGCGCTTGCGTGATGGAAACACTGTCGGAATACCCCGCATCCCTAAACGAAACACCGTCAGCACAACTCACCCCCAGCTAGCACTTGCGGCCCACTGATTAATTTAGGTTGCCCACCACTGCTTTACACTGCTGACCCCCCTGATTGTCATTGTATAATTCGCACTCTGCCCCGCCCCCCTTCCTGTCCATCCACACAGACACTGGTATCAGTGGTCATGAGGACGGTATCTGGGCTGCTCCACTAAGAGCGGAGGCCAATGCGAGAGGGGACAATGTGTCATTTGGTGTGTCATGGCATTTGTGTAGGGGACCTGTGGGATGAATGTGAGAAATATTAATTGTTGTCCCCTGTGAAGACAGATAAAAGTAGTTATTTTTCCATTGTTCTGTATCAACATCAATAGTATTATCATAAGACTGCTAGTATCTAGCGGTCGGGGTATAAACCCAAAAAAAAACCACTGACATGAATCTTGTATGAAAAAAATATATATATCAATATAGTGTTTTGTTTTTGAGAATCGATGCAGTCTCGCCAAACATAATATCTCGATAGTCACGTGAAGCGATATTATCTTACACCCCTACTCCAAACCTGTACTCTTCCTGGGGGATTCTAATCTTAGTGTATTTGTGCAACACACAAATCCCCAATTACATATTGAGTGCTTTCCTGGAGCCACATTTTCTCATGTGACTAATCTCCTTGAACAAATGCAAGTAAATACTGATACACAACATGTGGTTTTATCATTTGGCATAAATAATAGGGACCAAAAAGTAAGAGAAACGGCTCTTAAACATTTGCCAAAAATGTATAAAAAAGCCATTGATACATTTCCCAATGCACAAATTAAAATACCAGTTATACACGTTTCTGAAAACTTAGAACCTATTAGTCAACAAAGCACTCTTTCCTATAGCAACACTATTGATCCAAGACACTTTCAAACATGATCAGATCAGATACATTGGACATTTGAAACTGCAAATAAAATATTGAAACATTTGCACCAAACTTTAAACAGACTAATCCCATATTTTAAATCTTTCTAAAAATTATAAGTTAAATTTGTATCAAGTTAATCTTTTGAGTAAGGGGTTATCATTTATACCAACCCCCGAAATATCCTATTCAATTGGCTTGAAAGCAGATGTCCAGATCTACCATAAAAAATTGCTGATTTTTTTGAAAATGAAGAGAAGAAACTATTCCTTTTTTTAACAAAATCTAATTGGGAACCAAACACACAACTAGATCCTAATATTTTAGATCTCATAACCAATAGATAATTACACAATACAGAACGCTATAAGCTACTTGAACACCCTGTTTACCTAGACTCAGAAGTTTAAATCAAAAGCATTTTACAAAGGTTGCAGGATCACAAATACATCACTAAGAACAACATAAAAGATACTTATAATTTTGAAAACTAAAGATAACAAAACAATTCAGCCCCTTAATAACCACCTAATTCCAATTTTCCAACAATCACATCGAAAAAAAAAAAAAAAACAGAAAAAACAGGAGAACCAGCAACAAAAAAAACTCAACAAAATTATACCTGCCTATCAAACGAGTAAAAATCTACAAGACTTGTTGGTTCATAGCAAATGCAATAACGCCAATAGAAGAGTTAAATCAAAACCCTCCTACTTTTAGCTTTTTTTAACACTAGAACCGCCACTTAAATGCAATTCAAAATACAGGTCTGGAAAAATTGAGACCACTCCAAGTTCAGAAATCAATGTTTAGCGGTTTCTTAATTTTTTCCAGAGCTGTTTCTGCGTATGTGTGTTCTTACATGTTACTAAATATTTGAGTTAAATACATACATGGTGTTTCAGCTGTAAACTCCTCAAGATTAATAAATTATAAATACTTCTCCAACTGTCAAACTTCCAGTTGATGTGGTCTATACTGAATATAATACTGCCGAAAATCTGGGCTTTGTAATGAATGTATTGCGAAAGTTATAATCGTGTTGATCATGAATGCTAATCATTTTTGTATTAGTGTAAGGCATTCTTGTGTTGAAATGCGCATTTTCAGCATTGAGTAATTTTTAAGTGCTTTCACATGCATAATGCCATATTTCAGTTTTAACTGGTTATTTATGTTTTATACATCTGTTAAGATATGTGTATTCTGATGTATACACCAGTTTACACAGTTTATTGTGTGAAGTTTATTTTATTATTCGTTTTGTTCATGTTTATGTAACCTATACACTGATTGTAATTATTTTTACATGTAAATGCAGTGTTTCTGCCTTGACAATGATATGTGTGTTGTTCATATGTAAAACTATTGCGTTTTATCCAACTTTGTTTTTCATTTAAGTCACACAACTGTTTTAAAAAGGAGCCGCACATTATGCGAGTGCAAACATAAAACGAGTCATCTATAGTGTATTTGGTCTTCTGTTTATAATTATGCAAGTCTAATAATTTTGTCTTTCTGATTATAATGCATCTAATCCTATAGTCGCAACGGAGCTGTTTGTTTCCTTTATAAAAGTATTGTTAATCTAATAATGGTTATTAGTTGTTTGTAAACCTGTAGTGGAGCAGCTTTCTTACAAAATGCAATCACAGTTGTCTATGTGAAGCAATGAGTCTGACGCGAATAAAAAATAATCTACAAGGTTCTTCGTTTGACTGTTTACTTGAAAATAAAGACAATATAAAAAAAATGTTTTCACATGGTCAAAAACTGTATTGTTCCATAGACTCCTTCTTTCCTAATAATTCAACACTGATGACAAGGCATATGACGTCAGGCAGACTAAACTAATGGAGCATTTAATAGAGTGTTCCTAAATTATCTAAATATACAGTATACATTTTTAACATTCACCAGTATACACCTATATAATAATACTGATTTAGAAAATAATTTTTTTCTTGAATTATGGCTCTTACATTTCCGGCCCCTAATTGGTTAGGCGGGAAGCATAACAATTATACTCAAAACTCAGACTAGAGACATAAACAACAATACAAAAACTTAAACTAATAACTAATAGTCCTTGTTTTCCTTTTTCACTTGTTGACAACATCTCTTCAATGTCTTTTTTTTCTTTTTTTTCAGTGATCATGCTGCCTCTTGTAGCAGACAGAGTTTAGTGATTGGTCTCTCCAGGTTGCTGAGCTTAGTTTTCACAGTGACGCGGCAGACTGTACCGCTAGAGTCTGGCATGGTTTTGATGACTTTTCCCATCATCCAAGAATTCCAAGGAGCGGAATCGTCCACAATCAGAACAATGTCTCCTGGCTCGAGGTTCCTCTGTGGTCTGGACCATTTCTGACATTCTTGTAGAATAGGTAAGTATTCACGTGTTCATCTTGTCCAGAATAGATCAGCGATGTATTGAACTTGTCTCCATCTATGTTGCATGTATTGATCTTCCTTCTTAATCACACCTGGAGGAATAACTGGTTGTGTTTTCAGTAACAACAGATGATTAGGTGTCAAAGCTTCAAGGTCATTGGGGTCATCTGATGTCTTAGTGATCGGTCAATCATTGATGATGGATTCAACTTCACACAGGATCGTCTGAAGATTCTCGTCATCCAATGTTTGTTGCTTGAGCACTGAACCTAATATCTTCCTTACAGTGCGAATTTGTCTTTCCCATACTCCTCCATGGTGAGAAGCAGTGGGTGGGTTGAAAATCCACTTCACTCCTTTTTGTGTCATGACTTCATGTATCTTGGTCTGATTCAAATCCTCAATAGCTTCATGCAGCTCCCTCTCTGCTCCGACAAAATTAGTGCCATTGTCAGAACGCATGATGGTCACCTGTCCTCTTCTGCTGATGAAGTGATGCAGAGCGTTAATAAAATAATCAGTATCTAAAGAGTGAGCAACTTCAAGGTGAACTGCTCTAATAGTCAGACAGGTGAAAAGAACACCGTATCTCTTCACCAGGCTGCGTCCTCTCTTGACTTCGAAGGGTCCAAAGTAATCTACTCCGATATTTGTAAAGGGGGGTTTGTCTGGTAACAGACGGTCCTCTGGCAGGTCTGCCATTTTCTGCTTTCCAGCTCTGGCATGAAGTCTTTTGTAGACTATGCATTCTGAGTGAATTCTTCTCACTGCCGAATTAGCTTGAGGAATCCAGTACTTCTGCCGTAGCTTTGTGAGCATATGATTCCGTCCACTATGTCCAACTTCTCTGTGGATATGTTGAAGAATGAGAGTGGGAACACAAAGATCTTTAGACAGAATAACTGGGTGTTTAGTCTCTTCTGGCATAGCAGATCCACTTAGCCATCCACCTACTCTCAGTATTCCATCTTGCAGAATAGGATCCAACTTGTAGATATGGCTACTTCTCTTAACATGCGTGTTCTTTTTCTGCAAGACTTTGATTTCTTCTGGATACTTTAGTCTCTGGCTGAAGCAGATTAGCTCAGTTGCAGCTTGGGCCAAGTTTTCCACTGTAAGCGGCTTCTTATCTAGTGTTACTTTATATTTCTGCATTTGCTGCTGGAGCAAAGCTTTCTGTTTGTCAGGGTCACTCTCAGACTGACTGATTGTAACTTGAAACTCTTTTCTTTTACCACTCAGGTGAGACAACATTTCTTTCAGTTGGAGAAACCATGCAACTGCTTTCTTCAGCTGATGCCATTTTGAGTAGTAATTGATTAGTTTGTTTAGTGCATCAGAATTCTCCTCTTTATTAATGAGATTGATTGTGACAGATTTTTTGATCCCGACGTCATCCTCTGGAACTTGACTCAGTTGATCTGGTCTTTTTGGCCATTCACTTTCTTCTTTCAACAGGAAACTCGGTCCCTGTATCAAGTTTTCACTGTTAATGAAGTGTTCAGCTTTCAAACCTTTGAAGGCCTGATCTGCTGGGTTCACTGAGGTGTTGACATACCTCCACTGGTTTGGTTCTGTAGCCTCACAGATAATAGCAATTCTGTTGACCACAAAAGTCTTGAAACGTGTGGTTTCATTCTCTATGTACTTCAAAACTGCAGTACAATCTGTCCAGAAGGTAGACTCTTCAAATGGAACTTGTAGCTCTTGCCTCAGCATTTTGTCAACTTTGACTGCAAAGACTGCTGCTGTCAACTCCATTCTGGGAATAGTGAACTGTTTCAGTGGCGCTACTCTGTATTTTCCCATCAGAAAGGAACAATGCTTCTTGCCTTTTTTATTCATCAGCAGGAGGTAGGTTGCTGTTCCATAGCCGTCCTCACTGGCATCAGAAAAGTGATGTAGCTGTGCCGTCTTTGTGGTGCCAAAACTTGTAGGCTTGATACATCTGCTAACATTAAAGCTGAAAAGCTGCTTCAGGTCTTCAGGCATCTTGGATGTCTTCGTCCCAGCCTCGCTTCTCTCTACATAGGTCTCTCAATATAAGCTTCACTGGTAGAATGAACGGTGAAACGACAAAGCCACCTGACCAGAACAAACACCTATAACCCCAATCGAGAAACAGCACTGAATCCTGATGATGGCTGGGGTCGGCCTCACCCTTCTGATCATTGCACTGACAGCTCTACTGGAGCGATCCAGCTCGATTGAATGCCAGCAACTCAACCACTGTCCCACGGCGGGCAAATAACAGCGGACAAATAACAGCTGCTCCACCTCCCTGACGAGAGAGAACACCGATCTCCAACTGTCCTATCAGTTTACTAAAAGACTTGAATATATCATGATCCCCGTCCCTCTCACAGTTGAAGATGTATGATAAAACTGCTGACTCTGTTGATAACGTAACAGCTGAAATGGTTGCCATATGCACTAAGTTGTTTTAAAAGATTTCTCTCTGATAGCAAGTGGAGGGTGTGTGCGCTCATTGGTAAAGAATTTGTACCTATATACCTGACAACTCTGAAGAGATTCATGATCTTACAGATCACATTCGTAGAGAAGTAACTAAGTAACTAAAATTCACCAGACCCCGGAGTGGTCTCTGTGGAGCTGGATAAGTGGCTCCCTAGGAAACCTTGGTGCTCTTATAGGCCCGAGGACTGCTTTTATTCTTGGAATATTCATTTTTCTCTGTTTGTTTTGTGTTGATCAAGTGTTGCTGTACCCTGCATAATTATAATTTTGCTCTTATTGTGCCTTGGTCCCTGTATATGTGCGTGTTTGGCTCACTTGGTGTCTTCATCCATAGACACTCTGAACCCTAAGCGCTTCGATGCCCACCGGGCTCAACTGCTGAAACAATGAAGAAATAACACGTAATGAACACTGGAAATCGTCTCGGTCTTGCCGGCCACTTGATGAGCGCCGATGGACCACAATGAAGGAACAATCACCAGAGACATTAACAAATTTTGGGATACCCTTAAGGACAATACTACTTCAAGAAGAAGTAGTTTCTTCAAATTACCGACTGGGACCATGGAATGAGAACTGTGCCTCTAAAAGATCAAATGTATGACAAGGAAATAAAGCCTCAGAGGTGGTGGAAACTGCTGTGTTTACAGCATCTGATCAAGAGGGCTTACTTTGTGATTAACATGTCCAAAATGTCTTTTTATATCTAACGCAAATTTACAGAATTAATGTAACATGTTCATGTTTCATTAAAGAGGGCAACTGTTGGGGTAAATTGCCCCCTATGTATTGTATATACCCACTGTATAATACTCTGCATGTTGGAAGAACAGAGTACAATGATTTTTCTATAACATATTGATATACTAACTGTTGGGGATAGTTAAGTCTGGTAGGCATACTGATTATTTAACCTACTGTAACCATGTAACTCATTGTATTGTATTCTTATTGTAGGATTAGCCTTTAACAGAAGTTGCAGAGTTAACATTGTCATATCTCACTGGAAACGTTGCCGTGGCAAGGGGGGCTGAAATTTGTCATTATTGCAGAAATAACATAAATAACATACTCGCGCATAACTATTTCCGTGAAAGTCTAGACACTTGAACTCACGGCCATCCCCTCACCTCTATTTTGGAAATGTCAAACCACAATCTCCCTATATTTATATTATATTTTGAGGAACAGCTCAGAGCTGACAACATAAACAATATACATGCTGCTCTTCAGACAAACCAGAAATAAGATAGAGTCCCACGTCATCTACTGCTAGGCAAACCGTGCAGATATGTCAACCGAAACTGTCGAGTGTGTTAGGGGTTATAATATTGGACACATTCCATGTCTGCCTAGCAACTAAATCTGTAATATGTCCTGCCCTGAAACGGACTTCTGACATGTATAAAACTGTGTGCTGTAGCAGAAATAAACCGAGCTCATCTCCTGCGGAGGATCCACCATCCTGCACTGACGGTGCTGGGTTATCCTAGTCCAGGGAACCTGAAGGGCTTACTTCTGGTGAAGTGGTTGTACCTTAACAGTTTCCCAGTCTGCTTCAAGCAGGTACGCCCTTGCCATGGAGGACTTGTAACGTCGCTCCTTCGGTTGGCTTGTTGGCGTAGGGGTATGATTGTCGCTTGTTGATATCTCCCTCAGAGGGAGGTAGAACAGCTATGTGCGGTGCCAGAGCTGCTGATAGCATGTTCTCCGGTGTCCCGCTCAGATTTGGTTTTCGGTGCCTCGCTGCGTGCCGCTCTCGGCCAGGGTATTCTCAACTCTTTTGAGTTGTTTGCGGTCCTGCCGGACCATGCTCTCCCTGCTGTCTCACTCGGGGAGGGGTTACCGTTGTAGCGTTATGTTGGGTGTATTTTGATAAGAGCATTTGGGCTCTGAGCTGAAGCACTGATCTAAAGAAGACCTCTCCCCCCCAAAGTTATCAGATTTCCTTAGCTCATCAGCTTGGAACTAGTTTGCGTCAAAGTGACAGTTTTGGTGAGGATGGCACCGAGAAGAGGCCAAATAGTTTGGAATCCTGCTATGAGATGTCTGGAGAAAGGGGCCTGTAGGTGATAAAAACTCTTTGAAGTGGACGAGAGCCGAAATCCCGACATAGAGCTACGAACCCGGGCCAACTGGCATTTCCAAAAGATGGCATGCATTGACATCAGTCATAAATCAAGCCCACTCCAATAGGACACTGGGGGCTGAAACCGAAATCCAATCTCAAAAACTCAAGAACCAATCACCTATTGATCTGACAGACTATAAAGAACAGCGCACGGCCTGTCTCTCTCTCTCTTTCTCTCTCACCTGAACCAGAAACTCGCTGCCACAGCTCAACCTGTAGCTCTGTTGCCCAAACCGGAACCAGAAACCAACCAAATCTTTGCCAGCAACAGAAGAGTTAAACTGGGAGAAGGAGATTGAGCCGTACGAAGAATTCTTTTAAAGGACTTTATTAAATAAAGAACTTTACAGACTGCGCATGCCCGCCTGTGCCCACCTGATCAGTGGAGTTTTACAGCTGGACAATTGACTAAGTCGACTGTATACGAAAGTGTCAGTCATTTAAATAGCTATTGAGTCTTAAGAAACTTGACCCTTGGAACAAACAGGGACCTGCTTTCCTCAAAGACTTTGTCTTCAAGTAACTACGGTGGAAACCCTGCTTACAAAGAAGATTTTGTGCACAACCTTGGAGCCTTCAAACCAGTGGAAAATCTGTTTGGAAAAGACTCTACATTCGCGAAACCCCAATTTCCAGGTGCATCGACTGAGTGGAAGTTCTTGGACAAAGCCGAACCGGACTGCCTTTGTTCCAACCACACGGACCTCGTGCCGTGTGCTGTTATCTGAGCCCGAAGCCAGAGAGGCCTCTCTGCGACGAAGTTCAGATAAGTTTAACAGTTTGGAGTTTGTGATTCATGACATTTGAGAAATCAATTAGAAATGTTAATCTGTGATTCATAAGTCTAGAATGTGTAATATCATTTAGTTTTCTTAAATATAAATGTGTGTTGCATTAAACTGTTTTGTTGATAATTTTAGAAATAAAATCTGTCAACGCCGAGAAAAATCTTCTCATTCCTGTTTAACTGTTTAGTCTGAAATTGACACAAGTTAATAGACATTAGATTATTGGTGGCCCTGCCTATCCTTAAACATTGAATAATAATCAGTTAAGGGAAATTGTGGTAACAAGTAATGATAGGATCTTTCTCGGCACCTAAACGTAAATGAGACTGATATATATATAACGAGAAGTTACCTGACATAAATACTAACCTGCGTAGTTATTTAATGTCTGACTAACAATACTAATGAGAGACTCACCTTCGTCTTACTAACCGGTTTTGTAGTCAATGTGTTTATAACCTTTTTTGTTGAACGATTTGTGTGTTATCATATGCGATCCCATGGTCTTTGATTTGGTCACGGAAGTGATTTGTCTTTGATTTGTTGATCTAGAGTTGAATTTTAATTAATTTTTCCCGTTTGTATAATTAGTGTAGTGCTACATTTAGTCTTTGTTTTGAATAAATTTGACAATTTATATCTTTGGAATTGGTGTCTGCGTCCAATTATTACAGAAATTGAGTTCTACAAGATTCCAGGATTCGTGATAAGGTGATACTATAAATTCACTTCTTTAATTGAATTGTATAAGTGTACCTTACGCTACATAATTGGTGCAACGTGTGAGGAATCTTAGACTGAAATGAACTAGTTTCTGTAATATTTATTGGATAGCTTTGTCCAGAAATCCAGATTCCAATGTTTTGAAACAAGAAAACTTTTGTAGGCACGATACACTGTTTGTACTCTAGAGGGCACTCTAGAACTGCCCACGTGGTATGTGTATGTTTTCCAAAGTCACAAAAGGTTAAGTCTATTTAGTTACTTGTGGTAAATTGTTGATATTCTAAGTTTTGGCATTAGAGTCATTAAGTGATTAATCTCTTACTGTTTGGTTGGGTTGTTACTGAATAACCAAAAACAATGACGACCCAAATGTCCCCATGTGAAGCATTGATTATGAAAGTATCAGGGATTGAGATCTCCGAATACATTGAAAGCCTAGGCGGTTTGGACTTCGATGAAGTAGAGTCGCGTCGAACTCAGTTGTTGAATGACACTACGACACAACTCGAAAAAGAAGAGGCGATAGATGTTGTGAAGGTTATGTCTAGCTTAGCGCTTGCGAGCTCAAGGCTAGTGGATTTGAGCATAAGTAAATTTGAAAAATTGAAAAAGCTAGGAGAAAAGTATGCGAAAGTGAAAGACGAAAGAGCCGAACTGCATGGAATGGCTTTAGAACTCGAAGGAAGACTAGAGGCTTGTGGAAATCAAGTAATTATACTGGATGCTGAAAGAGAGGATTTAATTGAACAAAGGGAGCAATTAAGAAATGAATTAAGAGAATGTCAAGAATAATTTAAAACAATTGTGAGTCAAGTAAAAGATCTGCAAAATGACAGGGATAAAGCAGCGGAAAATAAGAGGATAGCTGTCAAGGATCGTGATGTTTTGGAAGCGCGTCTTCACAAAACCGTCATGGAGAAATATAAGGGTACTTTAAAAATGGAGATACTTGAAGGCGAGGTCAGACATTTTAAAAGGGACAGTGAAGAAACAAAGAGAGTAATCAGGAGCTTAGGGGAGAACTCAGATCACGTGACGTTGAAAATGAGTATCTCAGGCAACAAATAGAGGCCCTAAAAACTGCATCTCGGTGGGCTGCAAAGCCGACCCCAGACAGTAAAAGGGAACAGGCCAGGATACGGAGTCGCACACCGTCTCCATAACTAAGCCCTGGGTTGGGCTATGTGCGGTGCCAGAGCTGCTGATAGCATGTTCTCCGGTGTACCGCTCTGTTTTGGTTTTCGGTGCCATCGCTGTGAGTCCAATCTTGTTGCTTCTTGAATTCCGCAGCAACACAGATGAAACGTTCAAACAATCTTTTCATTTTCATTCGATTCACTTTGCATTTTACAAAAGAGGCAAAACGTGGAAGTAACTGAACCAGCTTCATCCGGACATTGGGTCATGCGTGGGTTTAAAGTTACGACATGAAAATCAATGAAACGGACTTCCCAGTGCTTTGAGAGTGTAGAAATGACAGTTTGAGTGTTTTTTTTGGAAGGAGATACAAGGTTTGCGAGCAGCCTCTCGCCGGTGGGGATGTAGCTCTGTGGTAGAGTGCATGTATGAGGTCCCCGCGTTCAATTTTGGCATCTCCAGGCCGTCTTTTAACATAGGAAGTAGTGAAGAAATCGGGAGCCTGGGATTAATCACTCGTTCTCGTTTAGGGCTTATACGCACTCTGTGCCGTCATTCTCAGAGACATGTGTATGCATGCAAAGTGAAAAGTGAAAGAAACGACGAGATGGCAAGCACCCACAGCTGGTCCAATTGGAGTGCCCTCGAAAGGCTAGAGCGTTTTGTTTACGGCACCGTGAACCTCTCGAACTTCATGTTGACGCACATACGATCTAAAACCCACGTCTTGTCCACGTCTGTAGGTGAAGTCATAGACAGACAGTTGTCAAAGCAAGGGAATTATTGGGCACTGATGCCAGGTGTGATACCTATGAGGTACACGGACTAACAGCGAGCTATAGGCTCTGCTATGCTGAGTGTTGCTTCGTGGATAGAGCGACTATCTCGCTAGTAGTAGTAATCAAAGCATTCCACTGCCTAACCCAACAGAACACACACAAACTTTGGACATCAACATACTTTGAACACCACTGTTTTACGGGACACTCTTTTGCCCTGAGACCTCGTGGCGCAACGGTAGCGCGTCTGACTCCAGATCAGAAGGGTGCGTGTTCGATTCACGTCGGGGTCAGTGTTTTGTACAACGGGAAGGCCCAACGCCAGAGTTCCAATAAAAAGTCCACAAGCGGCAACGTAAATTCACAAAGCACCTAAATGTCACTGATTTTGCCAGACTCACACTTGCCATTAGGAACAAAGGGATCTACGTAGCCATGCACTTTGAACTATTGCTGCCACCTGTGCGCAGCGAATGTGCAACTAAAGGTTTTGCATTGGCCGGGAATCAAAGCCAGGTCAACTGCTGGGAAGGCAGCTATGCTTGCCACTATACCACCAACGCTGCCGTTGATCTGCCAACCAAAGTCAAATTCCACATGAATGTGAAGCCAGCATTGCGTTCCAGAATGACATCATTTTTCCATTTGGCAAAGCATAGATGTTTGCGAAAGCAACCGTTGGATGCACTTTCCTGTTCATGACTGCGGAGGGAGCTTCTCCATGCAACATAGCAGCTTTTTCATTTCACAATACCATTACCTTTCCTGGGGTAGCATTACATGGAATTGAACACCAGGCAGAAAAGCTAACTGCTCTAGGTGAGGCTTGAACTCACAACCTCGGCATGACACGGGCTGCGTACTGCTCTATAAGTACCGTGCGCTAACCGATTGCGCCACTAGAGCCAGAAAACTGGTCCAAGAAAGGATGTATAGCCGCGTCCCACTGAGTCACAAGAAAGCCAAGGGAAGTTGGTAGATTGACATGCATCCATGTTTACCATGTCGAATGCCAGTGTTCCTAGTGTTCCACATTAGCCCAATTTGTGAAGGAAAGATATGTGGACAAGATTGACTTTCCTGAGAAACTGTGTGCTAGAAAACGGATGAAAGTTAATGGGATGAACAGTCACAGAAATTCACAAGTCAGCTCTTCACCTTGACACGAAGCCATACATAGACTGTTCAAAATCCAGGCCATCTTTCCATACTCAATTTATGAGTAAGGTATGGACCTAACCACACGATTCAAGTACCAGTGTGGTGAAACAAGAGGGGAAGCGCAGCATGTCGGGTGCACCAGCCGGGAATCGAACGCGAGTCACAAGAATGGGAATCTTGTATGATACCACTACACAACTGGCACTGCTGCAAAGTAGCGCTTTTCAGGCTTTCCACTGGAGTGACAGTGATTCCAAAACCTCCATCTCCATCGCTGCGAGTCCAATCTTGCTGCTTCTTGAATTCCTCAGCAACACAGATGAAACGTTCAAACAATCTTTTCATTTTCATTCGATTCACTTTGCATTTTACAAAAGAGGCAAAACGTGGAAGTAACTGAACCAGCTTCATCCGGACATTGGGTCATGCGTGGGTTTAAAGTTACGACATGAAAATCAATGAAACGGACTTCCCAGTGCTTTGAGAGTGTAGAAATGACAGTTTGAGTGTTTTTTTTGGAAGGAGATACAAGGTTTGCGAGCAGCCTCTCGCTGGTGGGGATGTAGCTCTGTGGTAGAGTGCATGTATGAGGTCCCCGCGTTCAATCCTTGGCATCTCCAGGCCGTCTTTTAACTTAGGAAGTAGTGAAGAAATCGGGAGCCTGGGATTAATCACTCGTTCTCGTTTAGGGCTTATACGCACTCTGTGCCGTCATTCTCAGAGACATGTGTATGCATGCAAAGTGAAAAGTGAAAGAAACGACGAGATGGCAAGCACCCACAGCTGGTCCAATTGGAGTGCCCTCGAAAGGCTAGAGCGTTTTGTTTACGGCACCGTGAACCTCTCGAACTTCATGTTGACGCACATACGATCTAAAACCCACGTCTTGTCCACGTCTGTAGGTGAAGTCATAGACAGACAGTTGTCAAAGCAAGGGAATTATTGGGCACTGATGCCAGGTGTGATACCTATGAGGTACACGGACTAACAGCGAGCTATAGGCTCTGCTATGCTGAGTGTTGCATCTTGGATAGAGCGACTATCTCGCTAGTAGTAGTAATCAAAGCATTCCACTGCCTAACCCAACAGAACACACACAAACTTTGGACATCAACATACTTTGAACACCACTGTTTCACGGGACACTCTTTCGCCCTGAGACCTCGTGGCGCAACGGTAGCGCGTCTGACTCCAGATCAGAAGGGTGCGTGTTCGATTCACGTCGGGGTCAGTGTTTTGTACAACGGGAAGGCCCAACGCCAGAGTTCCAATAAAAAGTCCACAAGCGGCAACGTAAATTCACAAAGCACCTAAATGTCACTGATTTTGCCAGACTCACACTTGCCATTAGGAACAAAGGGATCTACGTAGCCATGCACTTTGAACTATTGCTGCCACCTGTCCGCTGCGAATGTGCAACTAAAGGTTTTGCATTGGCCGGGAATCGAAGCCAGGTCAACTGCTGGGAAGGCAGCTATGCTTGCCACTATAACACCAACGCTGCCGTTGATCTGCCAACCAAAGTCAAATTCCACATGAATGTGAAGCCAGCATTGCGTGCCAGAATGACTTCATTTTCCCACTTGGCAAAGCATAGATGTTTGCGAAAGCAACCGTTGGATGCACTTTCCTGTTCATGACTGCGGAGGGAGCTTCTCCATGCAACATAGCAGCTTTTTCATTTCACAATACCATTACCTTTCCTGGGGAAGCATTACATGGAATTGAACACCAGGCAGAAAAGATAACTGCTCTAGGTGAGGCTTGAACTCACAACCTCGGCATGACACGGGCTGCGTACTGCTCTATAAGTACCGTGCGCTAACCGATTGCGCCACTAGAGCCAGAAAACTTGCTCAAGAAAGGATGTATAGCCGCGTCCCACTGAGTCACAAGAAAGCCAAGAGAAGTTGGTAGATTGACATGCATCCATGTTTACCATTTCGAATTACAGTGTTCCTAGTGTTCCACATTAGCCCAATTTGTGAAGGAAAGATATGTGGACAAGATTGACTTTCCTGAGAAACTGTGTGCTAGAAAATGGATGAAAGTTAATGGGATGAACAGTCACAGAAATTCACAAGTCAGCTCTTCACCTTGACACGAAGCCATACATAGACTGTTCAAAATCCAGGCCATCTTTCCATACTCAATTTATGAGTAAGGTATGGACCTAACCACACGATTCAAGTACCAGTGTGGGGAAACAAGAGGGGAAGCGCAGCATGTCGGGTGCACCAGCCGGGAATCGAACGCGAGTCACAAGAATGGGAATCTTGTATGATACCACTACACGACTGGCACTGCTGCAAAGTAGCGCTTTTCAGGCTTTCCACTGGAGTGACAGTGATTCCAAAACCTCCATCTCCATCGCTGCGAGTCCAATCTTGCTGCTTCTTGAATTCCTCAGCAACACAGATGAAACGTTCAAACAATCTTTTCATTTTCATTCGATTCACTTTGCATTTTACAAAAGAGGCAAAACGTGGAAGTAACTGAACCAGCTTCATCCGGACATTGGGTCATGCGTGGGTTTAAAGTTACGACATGAAAATCAATGAAACGGACTTCCCAGTGCTTTGAGAGTGTAGAAATGACAGTTTGAGTGTTTTTTTTGGAAGGAGATACAAGGTTTGCGAGCAGCCTCTCGCCGGTGGGGATGTAGCTCTGTGGTAGAGTGCATGTATGAGGTCCCCGCGTTCAATCCTTGGCATCTCCAGGCCGTCTTTTAACTTAGGAAGTAGTGAAGAAATCGGGAGCCTGGGATTAATCACTCGTTCTCGTTTAGGGCTTATACGCACTCTGTGCCGTCATTCTCAGAGACATGTGTATGCATGCAAAGTGAAAAGTGAAAGAAACGACGAGATGGCAAGCACCCACAGCTGGTCCAATTGGAGTGCCCTCGAAAGGCTAGAGCGTTTTGTTTACGGCACCGTGAACCTCTCGAACTTCATGTTGACGCACACACGATCTAAAACCCACGTCTTGTCCACGTCTGTAGGTGAAGTCATAGACAGACAGTTGTCAAAGCAAGGGAATTATTGGGCACTGATGCCAGGTGTGATACCTATGAGGTACACGGACTAACAGCGAGCTATAGGCTCTGCTATGCTGAGTGTTGCTTCGTGGATAGAGCGACTATCTCGCTAGTAGTAGTAATCAAAGCATTCCACTGCCTAACCCAACAGAACACACACAAACTTTGGACATCAACATACTTTGAACACCACTGTTTCACGGGACACTCTTTCACCCTGAGACCTCGTGGCGCAACGGTAGCGCGTCTGACTCCAGATCAGAAGGGTGCGTGTTCGATTCACGTCGGGGTCAGTGTTTTGTACAACGGGAAGGCCCAACGCCAGAGTTCCAATAAAAAGTCCACAAGCGGCAACGTAAATTCACAAAGCACCTAAATGTCACTGATTTTGCCAGACTCACACGTAGCCATGCACTTTGAACTATTGCTGCCACCTGTCCGCTGCGAATGTGCAACTAAAGGTTTTGCATTGGCCGGGAATCGAAGCCAGGTCAACTGCTGGGAAGGCAGCTATGCTTGCCACTATACCACCAACGCTGCCGTTGATCTGCCAACCAAAGTCAAATTCCACATGAATGTGAAGCCAGCATTGCGTGCCAGAATGACATCATTTTTCCATTTGGCAAAGCATAGATGTTTGCGAAAGCAACCGTTGGATGCACTTTCCTGTTCATGACTGCGGAGGGAGCTTCTCCATGCAACATAGCAGCTTTTTCATTTCACAATACCATTACCTTTCCTGGGGTAGCATTACATGGAATTGAACACCAGGCAGAAAATCTAACTGCTCTAGGTGAGGCTTGAACTCACAACCTCGGCATGACACGGGCTGCGTACTGCTCTATAAGTACCGTGCGCTAACCGATTGCGCCACTAGAGCCAGAAAACTGGTCCAAGAAAGGATGTATAGCCGCGTCCCACTGAGTCACAAGAAAGCCAAGGGAAGTTGGTAGATTGACATGCATCCATGTTTACCATGTCGAATGCCAGTGTTCCTAGTGTTCCACATTAGCCCAATTTGTGAAGGAAAGATATGTGGACAAGATTGACTTTCCTGAGAAACTGTGTGCTAGAAAATGGATGAAAGTTAATGGGATGAACAGTCACAGAAATTCACAAGTCAGCTCTTCACCTTGACACGAAGCCATACATAGACTGTTCAAAATCCAGGCCATCTTTCCATACTCAATTTATGAGTAAGGTATGGACCTAACCACACGATTCAAGTACCAGTGTGGGGAAACAAGAGGGGAAGCGCAGCATGTCGGGTGCACCAGCTGGGAATCGAACGCGAGTCACAAGAATGGGAATCTTGTATGATACCACTACACGACTGGCACTGCTGCAAAGTAGTGCTTTTCAGGCTTTCCACTGGAGTGACAGTGATTCCAAAACCTCCATCTCCATCGCTGCGAGTCCAATCTTGCTGCTTCTTGAATTCCTCAGCAACACAGATGAAACGTTCAAATAATCTTTTCATTTTCATTCGATTCACTTTGCATTTTACAAAAGAGGCAAAACGTGGAAGTAACTGAACCAGCTTCATCCGGACATTGGGTCATGCGTGGGTTTAAAGTTACGACATGAAAATCAATGAAACGGACTTCCCAGTGCTTTGAGAGTGTAGAAATGACAGTTTGAGTGTTTTTTTTGGAAGGAGATACAAGGTTTGCGAGCAGCCTCTCGCCGGTGGGGATGTAGCTCTGTGGTAGAGTGCATGTATGAGGTCCCCGCGTTCAATCCTTGGCATCTCCAGGCCGTCTTTTAAATTAGGAAGTAGTGAAGAAATCGGGAGCCTGGGATTAATCACTCGTTCTCGTTTAGGGCTTATACGCAGTCTGTGCCGTCATTCTCAGAGACATGTGTATGCATGCAAAGTGAAAAGTGAAAGAAACGACGAGATGGCAAGCATCCACAGCTGGTCCAATTGGAGTACCCTCGAAAGGCTAGAGCGTTTTGTTTACGGCACCGTGAACCTCTCGAACTTCATGTTGACGCACATACGATCTAAAACCCACGTCTTGTCCACGTCTGTAGGTGAAGTCATAGACAGACAGTTGTCAAAGCAAGGGAATTATTGGGCACTGATGCCAGGTGTGATACCTATGAGGTACACGGACTAACAGCGAGCTATAGGCTCTGCTATGCTGAGTGTTGCTTCGTGGATAGAGCGACTATCTCGCTAGTAGTAGTAATCAAAGCATTCCACTGCCTAACCCAACAGAACACACACAAACTTTGGACATCAACATACTTTGAACACCACTGTTTCACGGGACACTCTTTCGCCCTGAGACCTCGTGGCGCAACGGTAGCGCGTCTGACTCCAGATCAGAAGGGTGCGTGTTCGATTCACGTCGGGGTCAGTGTTTTGTACAACGGGAAGGCCCAACGCCAGAGTTCCAATAAAAAGTCCACAAGCGGCAACGTAAATTCACAAAGCACCTAAATGTCACTGATTTTGCCAGACTCACACTTGCCATTAGGAACAAAGGGATCTACGTAGCCATGCACTTTGAACTATTGCTGCCACCTGTCCGCTGCGAATGTGCAACTAAAGGTTTTGCATTGGCCGGGAATCGAAGCCAGGTCAACTGCTGGGAAGGCAGCTATGCTTGCCACTATACCACCGACGCTGCCGTTGATCTGCCAACCAAAGTCAAATTCCACATGAATGTGAAGCCAGCATTGCGTGCCAGAATGACATCATTTTTCCATTTGGCAAAGCATAGATGTTTGCGAAAGCAACCGTTGGATGCACTTTCATGTTCATGACTGCGGAGGGAGCTTCTCCATGCAACATAGCAGCTTTTTCATTTCACAATACCATTACCTTTCCTGGGGTAGCATAACATGGAATTGAACACCAGGCAGAAAAGCTAACTGCTCTAGGTGAGGCTTGAACTCACAACCTCGGCATGACACGGGCTGCGTACTGCTCTATAAGTACCGTGCGCTAACCGATTGCGCCACTAGAGCCAGAAAACTGGTGCAAGAAAGGATGTATAGCCGCGTCCCACTGAGTCACAAGAAAGCCAAGGGAAGTTGGTAGATTGACATGCATCCATGTTTACCATGTCGAATGCCAGTGTTCCTAGTGTTCCACATTAGCCCAATTTGTGAAGGAAAGATATGTGGACAAGATTGACTTTCCTGAGAAACTGTGTGCTAGAAAATGGATGAAAGTTAATGGGATGAACAGTCACAGAAATTCACAAGTCAGCTCTTCACCTTGACACGAAGCCATACATAGACTTTTCAAAATCCAGGCCATCTTTCCATACTCAATTTATGAGTAAGATATGGACCTAACCACACGATTCAAGTACCAGTGTGGGGAAACAAGAGGGGAAGCGCAGCATGTCGGGTGCACCAGCCGGGAATCGAACGCGAGTCACAAGAATGGGAATCTTGTATGATACCACTACACGACTGGCACTGCTGCAAAGTAGCGCTTTTCAGGCTTTCCACTGGAGTGACAGTGATTCCAAAACCTCCATCTCAATCGCTGTGAGTCCAATCTTGCTGCTTCTTGAATTCCTCAGCAACACAGATGAAACGTTCAAACAATCTTTTCATTTTCATTCGATTCACTTTGCATTTTACAAAAGAGGAAAAACGTGGAAGTAACTGAACCAGCTTCATCCGGACTTTGGGTCATGCGTGGGTTTAAAGTTACGACATGAAAATCAATGAAACGGACTTCCCAGTGCTTTCAGAGTGTAGAAATGACAGTTTGAGTGTTTTTTTTGGAAGGAGATACAAGGTTTTTTAGCAGCCTCTCGCCGGTGGGGATGTAACTCAGTGGTAGAGTGCATGTATGAGGTCCCCGCGTTCAATCCTTGGCATCTCCAGGCCGTCTTTTAACTTAGGAAGTAGTGAAGAAATCGGGAGCCTGGGATTAATCACTCGTTCTCGTTTAGGGCTTATACGCACTCTGTGCCGTCATTCTCAGAGAAATGTGTATGCATGCAAAGTGAAAAGTGAAAGAAACGACGAGATGGCAAGCACCCACAGCTGGTCCAATTGGAGTGCCCTCGAAAGGCTAGAGCGTTTTGTTTACGGCACCGTGAACCTCTCGAACTTCATGTTGACGCACATACGATCTAAAACCCACGTCTTGTCCACGTCTGTAGGTGAAGTCATAGACAGACAGTTGTCAAAGCAAGGGAATTATTGGGCACTGATGCCAGGTGTGATACCTATGAGGTACACGGACTAACAGCGAGCTATAGGCTCTGCTATGCTGAGTGTTGCTTCGTGGATAGAGCGACTATCTCGCTAGTAGTAGTAATCAAAGCATTCCACTGCCTAACCCAACAGAACACACACAAACTTTGGACATCAACATACTTTGAACACCACTGTTTCACGGGACACTCTTTCACCCTGAGACCTCGTGGCGCAACGGTAGCGCGTCTGACTCCAGATCAGAAGGGTGCGTGGTCGATTCACGTCGGGTTCAGTGTTTTGTACAACGGGAAGGCCCAACGCCAGAGTTCCAATAAAAAGTCCACAAGCGGCAAGGTAAATTCACAAAGCACCTAAATGTCACTGATTTTGCCAGACTCACACTTGCCATTAGGAACAAAGGGATCTACGTAGCCATGCACTTTGAACTATTGCTGCCACCTGTCCGCTGCGAATGTGCAACTAAAGGTTTTGCATTGGCCGGGAATCGAAGTCAGGTCAACTGCTGGGAAGGCAGCTATGCTTGCCACTATACCACCAACGCTGCCGTTGATCTGCCAACCAAAGTCAAATTCCACATGAATGTGAAGCCAGCATTGCGTGCCAGAATGACATCATTTTTCCATTTGGCAAAGCATAGATGTTTGCGAAAGCAACCGTTGGATGCACTTTCCTGTTCATGACTGCGGAGGGAGCTTCTCCATGCAACATAGCAGCTTTTTCATTTCACAATACCATTACCTTTCCTGGGGTAGCATTACATGAAATTGAACACCAGGCAGAAAAGCTAACTGCTCTAGGTGAGGCTTGAACTCACAACCTCGGCATGACACAGGCTGCGTACTGCTCTATAAGTACCGTGCGCTAACCGATTGCGCCACTAGAGCCAGAAAACTCGTCCAAGAAAGGATGTATTGCCGCGTCCCACTGAGTCACAAGAAAGCCAAGGGAAGTTGGTAGATTGACATGCATCCATGTTTACAATTTCGAATGTCAGTGTTCCTAGTGTTCCACATTAGCCCAATTTGTGAAGGAAAGATATGTGGACAAGATTGACTTTCCTGAGAAACTGTGTGCTAGAAAATGGATGAAAGTTAATGGGATGAACAGTCACAGAAATTCACAAGTCAGCTTTTCACCTTGACACGAAGCCATACATAGACTTTTCAAAATCCAGGCCATCTTTCCATACTCAATTTATGAGTAAGATATGGACCTAACCACACGATTCAAGTACCAGTGTGGGGAAACAAGAGGGGAAGCGCAGCATGTCGGGTGCACCAGCCGGGAATCGAACGCGAGTCACAAGAATGGGAATCTTGTATGATACCACTACACGACTGGCACTGCTGCAAAGTAGCGCATTTCAGGCTTTCCACTGGAGTGACAGTGATTCCAAAACCTCCATCTCAATCGCTGTGAGTCCAATCTTGCTGCTTCTTGAATTCCTCAGCAACACAGATGAAACGTTCAAACAATCTTTTCATTTTCATTCGATTCACTTTGCATTTTACAAAAGAGGCAAAACGTGGAAGTAACTGAACCAGCTTCATCCGGACATTGGGTCATGCGTGGGTTGAAAGTTACGACATGAAAATCAATGAAACGGACTTCCCAGTGCTTTCAGAGTGTAGAAATGACAGTTTGAGTGTTTTTTTTGGAAGGAGATACAAGGTTTGCGAGCAGCCTCTCGCCGGTGGGGATGTAACTCAGTGGTAGAGTGCATGTATGAGGTCCCCGCGTTCAATCCTTGGCATCTCCAGGCCGTCTTTTAACTTAGGAAGTAGTGAAGAAATCGGGAGCCTGGGATTAATCACTCGTTCTCGTTTAGGGCTTATACGCACTCTGTGCCGTCATTCTCAGAGAAATGTGTATGCATGCAAAGTGAAAAGTGAAAGAAACGACGAGATGGCAAGCACCCACAGCTGGTCCAATTGGAGTGCCCTCGAAAGGCTAGAGCGTTTTGTTTACGGCACCGTGAACCTCTCGAACTTCATGTTGACACACATACGATCTAAAACCCACCGCTTGTCCACGTCTGTAGGTGAAGTCATAGACAGACAGTTGTCAAAGCAAGGGAATTATTGGGCACTGATGCCAGGTGTGATACCTATGAGGTACACGGACTAACAGCGAGCTATAGGCTCTGCTATGCTGAGTGTTGCTTCGTGGATAGAGCGACTATCTCGCTAGTAGTAGTAATCAAAGCATTCCACTGCCTAACCCAACAGAACACACACAAACTTTGGACATCAACATACTTTGAACACCACTGTTTCACGGGACACTCTTTCACCCTGAGACCTCGTGGCGCAACGGTAGCGCGTCTGACTCCAGATCAGAAGGGTGCGTGGTCGATTCACGTCGGGTTCAGTGTTTTGTACAACGGGAAGGCCCAACGCCAGAGTTCCAATAAAAAGTCCACAAGCGGCAAGGTAAATTCACAAAGCACCTAAATGTCACTGATTTTGCCAGACTCACACTTGCCATTAGGAACAAAGGGATCTACGTAGCCATGCACTTTGAACTATTGCTGCCACCTGTCCGCTGCGAATGTGCAACTAAAGGTTTTGCATTGGCCGGGAATCGAAGTCAGGTCAACTGCTGGGAAGGCAGCTATGCTTGCCACTATACCACCAACGCTGCCGTTGATCTGCCAACCAAAGTCAAATTCCACATGAATGTGAAGCCAGCATTGCGTGCCAGAATGACATCATTTTTCCATTTGGCAAAGCATAGATGTTTGCGAAAGCAACCGTTGGATGCACTTTCCTGTTCATGACTGCGGAGGGAGCTTCTCCATGCAACATAGCAGCTTTTTCATTTCACAATACCATTACCTTTCCTGGGGTAGCATTACATGGAATTGAACACCAGGCAGAAAAGCTAACTGCTCTAGGTGAGGCTTGAACTCACAACCTCGGCATGACACAGGCTGCGTACTGCTCTATAAGTACCGTGCGCTAACCGATTGCGCCACTAGAGCCAGAAAACTCGTCCAAGAAAGGATGTATAGCCGCGTCCCACTGAGTCACAAGAAAGCCAAGGGAAGTTGGTAGATTGACATGCATCCATGTTTACAATTTCGAATGTCAGTGTTCCTAGTGTTCCACATTAGCCCAATTTGTGAAGGAAAGATATGTGGACAAGATTGACTTTCCTGAGAAACTGTGTGCTAGAAAATGGATGAAAGTTAATGGGATGAACAGTCACAGAAATTCACAAGTCAGCTTTTCACCTTGACACGAAGCCATACATAGACTTTTCAAAATCCAGGCCATCTTTCCATACTCAATTTATGAGTAAGATATGGACCTAACCACACGATTCAAGTACCAGTGTGGGGAAACAAGAGGGGAAGCGCAGCATGTCGGGTGCACCAGCCGGGAATCGAACGCGAGTCACAAGAATGGGAATCTTGTATGATACCACTACACGACTGGCACTGCTGCAAAGTAGCGCATTTCAGGCTTTCCACTGGAGTGACAGTGATTCCAAAACCTCCATCTCAATCGCTGTGAGTCCAATCTTGCTGCTTCTTGAATTCCTCAGCAACACAGATGAAACGTTCAAACAATCTTTTCATTTTCATTCGATTCACTTTGCATTTTACAAAAGAGGCAAAACGTGGAAGTAACTGAACCAGCTTCATCCGGACATTGGGTCATGCGTGGGTTGAAAGTTACGACATGAAAATCAATGAAACGGACTTCCCAGTGCTTTCAGAGTGTAGAAATGACAGTTTGAGTGTTTTTTTTGGAAGGAGATACAAGGTTTGCGAGCAGCCTCTCGCCGGTGGGGATGTAACTCAGTGGTAGAGTGCATGTATGAGGTCCCCGCGTTCAATCCTTGGCATCTCCAGGCCGTCTTTTAACTTAGGAAGTAGTGAAGAAATCGGGAGCCTGGGATTAATCACTCGTTCTCGTTTAGGGCTTATACGCACTCTGTGCCGTCATTCTCAGAGAAATGTGTATGCATGCAAAGTGAAAAGTGAAAGAAACGACGAGATGGCAAGCACCCACAGCTGGTCCAATTGGAGTGCCCTCGAAAGGCTAGAGCGTTTTGTTTACGGCACCGTGAACCTCTCGAACTTCATGTTGACACACATACGATCTAAAACCCACCGCTTGTCCACGTCTGTAGGTGAAGTCATAGACAGACAGTTGTCAAAGCAAGGGAATTATTGGGCACTGATGCCAGGTGTGATACCTATGAGGTACACGGACTAACAGCGAGCTATAGGCTCTGCTATGCTGAGTGTTGCTTCGTGGATAGAGCGACTATCTCGCTAGTAGTAGTAATCAAAGCATTCCACTGCCTAACCCAACAGAACACACACAAACTTTGGACATCAACATACTTTGAACACCACTGTTTCACGGGACACTCTTTCACCCTGAGACCTCGTGGCGCAACGGTAGCGCGTCTGACTCCAGATCAGAAGGGTGCGTGGTCGATTCACGTCGGGTTCAGTGTTTTGTACAACGGGAAGGCCCAACGCCAGAGTTCCAATAAAAAGTCCACAAGCGGCAAGGTAAATTCACAAAGCACCTAAATGTCACTGATTTTGCCAGACTCACACTTGCCATTAGGAACAAAGGGATCTACGTAGCCATGCACTTTGAACTATTGCTGCCACCTGTCCGCTGCGAATGTGCAACTAAAGGTTTTGCATTGGCCGGGAATTGAAGTCAGGTCAACTGCTGGGAAGGCAGCTATGCTTGCCACTATACCACCAACGCTGCCGTTGATCTGCCAACCAAAGTCAAATTCCACATGAATGTGAAGCCAGCATTGTGTGCCAGAATGACATCATTTTTCCATTTGGCAAAGCATAGATGTTTGCGAAAGCAACCGTTGGATGCACTTTCCTGTTCATGACTGCGGAGGGAGCTTCTCCATGCAACATAGCAGCTTTTTCATTTCACAATACCATTACCTTTCCTGGGGTAGCATTACATGGAATTGAACACCAGGCAGAAAAGCTAACTGCTCTAGGTGAGGCTTGAACTCACAACCTCGGCATGACACAGGCTGCGTACTGCTCTATAAGTACCGTGCGCTAACCGATTGCGCCACTAGAGCCAGAAAACTGGTCCAAGAAAGGATGTATAGCCGCGTCCCACTGAGTCACAAGAAAGCCAAGGGAAGTTGGTAGATTGACATGCATCCATGTTTACAATTTCGAATTACAGTGTTCCTAGTGTTCCACATTAGCCCAATTTGTGAAGGAAAGATATGTGGACAAGATTGACTTTCCTGAGAAACTGTGTACTAGAAAATGGATGAAAGTTAATGGGATGAACAGTCACAGAAATTCACAAGTCAGCTCTTCACCTTGACACGAAGCCATACATAGACTGTTCAAAATCCAGGCCATCTTTCCATACTCAATTTATGAGTAAGGTATGGACCTAACCACACGATTCAAGTACCAGTGTGGGGAAACAAGAGGGGAAGCGCAGCATGTCGGGTGCACCAGCCGGGAATCGAACGCGAGTCACAAGAATGGGAATCTTGTATGATACCACTACACGACTGGCACTGCTGCAAAGTAGCGCTTTTCAGGCTTTCCACTGGAGTGACAGTGATTCCAAAACCTCCATCTCCATCGCTGCGAGTCCAATCTTGCTGCTTCTTGAATTCCTCAGCAACACAGATGAAACGTTCAAACAATCTTTTCATTTTCATTCGATTCACTTTGCATTTTACAAAAGAGGCAAAACGTGGAAGTAACTGAACCAGCTTCATCCGGACATTGGGTCATGCGTGGGTTTAAAGTTACGACATGAAAATCAATGAAACGGACTTCCCAGTGCTTTGAGAGTGTAGAAATGACAGTTTGAGTGTTTTTTTTGGAAGGAGATACAAGGTTTGCGAGCAGCCTCTCGCCGGTGGGGATGTAGCTCTGTGGTAGAGTGCATGTATGAGGTCCCCGCGTTCAATCCTTGGCATCTCCAGGCCGTCTTTTAACTTAGGAAGTAGTGAAGAAATCGGGAGCCTGGGATTAATCACTCGTTCTCGTTTAGGGCTTATACGCACTCTGTGCCGTCATTCTCAGAGACATGTGTATGCATGCAAAGTGAAAAGTGAAAGAAACGACGAGATGGCAAGCACCCACAGCTGGTCCAATTGGAGTGCCCTCGAAAGGCTAGAGCGTTTTGTTTACGGCACCGTGAACCTCTCGAACTTCATGTTGACGCACATACGATCTAAAACCCACGTCTTGTCCACGTCTGTAGGTGAAGTCATAGACAGACAGTTGTCAAAGCAAGGGAATTATTGGGCACTGATGCCAGGTGTGATACCTATGAGGTACACGGACTAACAGCGAGCTATAGGCTCTGCTATGCTGAGTGTTGCTTCGTGGATAGAGCGACTATCTCGCTAGTAGTAGTAATCAAAGCATTCCACTGCCTAACCCAACAGAACACACACAAACTTTGGACATCAACATACTTTGAACACCACTGTTTCACGGGACACTCTTTCGCCCTGAGACCTCGTGGTGCAACGGTAGCGCGTCTGACTCCAGATCAGAAGGGTGCGTGTTCGATTCACGTCGGGGTCATGGTTTTGTACAACGGGAAGGCCCAACGCCAGAGTTCCAATAAAAAGTCCACAAGCGGCAACGTAGATTCACAAAGCACCTAAATGTCAATGATTTTGCCAGACTCACACTTGCCATTAGGAACAAAGGGATCTACGTAGCCATGCACATTGAACTATTGCTGCCACCTGTCCGCTGCGAATGTGCAACGAAAGGTTTTGCATTGGCCGGGAATCGAAGCCAGGTCAACTGCTGGGAAGGCAGCTATGCTTGCCACTATACCACCAACGTTGCCGTTGATCTGCCAACCAAAGTCAAATTCCACATGAATGTGAAGCCAGCATTGCGTGCCAGAATGACATCATTTTTCCATTTGGCAAAGCATAGATGTTTGTGAAAGCAACCGTTGGATGCACTTTCCTGTTCATGACTGCGGAGGGAGCTTCTCCATGCAACATAGCAGCTTTTTCATTTCACAATACCATTACCTTTCCTGGGGTAGCATTACATGGAATTGAACACCAGGCAGAAAAGCTAACTGCTCTAGGTGAGGCTTGAACTCACAACCTCGGCATGACACGGGCTGCGTACTGCTCTATAAGTACCGTGCGCTAACCGATTGCGCCACTAGAGCCAGAAAACTGGTCCAAGAAAGGATGTATAGCCGCGTCCCACTGAGTCACAAGAAAGCCAAGGGAAGTTGGTAGATTGACATGCATCCATGTTTACCATGTCGAATGCCAGTGTTCCTAGTGTTCCACATTAGCCCAATTTGTGAAGGAAAGATATGTGGACAAGATTGACTTTCCTGAGAAACTGTGTGCTAGAAAATGGATGAAAGTTAATGGGATGAACAGTCACAGAAATTCACAAGTCAGCTCTTCACCTTGACACGAAGCCATACATAGACTGTTCAAAATCCAGGCCATCTTTCCATACTCAATTTATGAGTAAGGTATGGACCTAACCACACGATTCAAGTACCAGTGTGGTGAAACAAGAGGGGAAGCGCAGCATGTCGGGTGCACCAGCCGGGAATCAAACGCGAGTCACAAGAATGGGAATCTTGTATGATACCACTACACGACTGGCACTGCTGCAAAGTAGCGCTTTTCAGGCTTTCCACTGGAGTGACAGTGATTCCAAAACCTCCATCTCCATCGCTGCGAGTCCAATCTTGCTGCTTCTTGAATTCCTCAGCAACACAGATGAAACGTTCAAACAATCTTTTCATTTTCATTCGATTCACTTTGCATTTTACAAAAGAGGCAAAACGTGGAAGTAACTGAACCAGCTTCATCCGGACATTGGGTCATGCGTGGGTTTAAAGTTACGACATGAAAATCAATGAAACGGACTTCCCAGTGCTTTGAGAGTGTAGAAATGACAGTTTGAGTGTTTTTTTTGGAAGGAGATACAAGGTTTGCGAGCAGCCTCTCGCCGGTGGGGATGTAGCTCTGTGGTAGAGTGCATGTATGAGGTCCCCGCGTTCAATCCTTGGCATCTCCAGGCCGTCTTTTAACTTAGGAAGTAGTGAAGAAATCGGGAGCCTGGGATTAATCACTCGTTCTCGTTTAGGGCTTATACGCACTCTGTGCCGTCATTCTCAGAGACATGTGTATGCATGCAAAGTGAAAAGTGAAAGAAACGACGAGATGGCAAGCACCCACAGCTGGTCCAATTGGAGTGCCCTCGAAAGGCTAGAGCGTTTTGTTTACGGCACCGTGAACCTCTCGAACTTCATGTTGACGCACATACGATCTAAAACCCACGTCTTGTCCACGTCTGTAGGTGAAGTCATAGACAGACAGTTGTCAAAGCAAGGGAATTATTGGGCACTGATGCCAGGTGTGATACCTATGAGGTACACGGACTAACAGCGAGCTATAGGCTCTGCTATGCTGAGTGTTGCATCTTGGATAGAGCGACTATCTCGCTAGTAGTAGTAATCAAAGCATTCCACTGCCTAACCCAACAGAACACACACAAACTTTGGACATCAACATACTTTGAACACCACTGTTTCACGGGACACTCTTTCGTCCTGAGACCTCGTGGCGCAACGGTAGCGCGTCTGACTCCAGATCAGAAGGGTGCGTGTTCGATTCACGTCGGGGTCAGTGTTTTGTACAACGGGAAGGCCCAACGCCAGAGTTCCAATAAAAAGTCCACAAGCGGCAACGTAAATTCACAAAGCACCTAAATGACACTGATTTTGCCAGACTCACACTTGCCATTAGGAACAAAGGGATCTACGTAGCCATGCACTTTGAACTATTGCTGCCACCTGTCTGCTGCGAATGTGCAACTAAAGGTTTTGCATTGGCCGGGAATCGAAGCCAGGTCAACTGCTGGGAAGGCAGCTATGCTTGCCACTATACCACCAACGCTGCCGTTGATCTGCCAACCAAAGTCAAATTCCACATGAATGTGAAGCCAGCATTGCGTGCCAGAATGACATCATTTTTCCATTTGGCAAAGCATAGATGTTTGCGAAAGCAACCGTTGGATGCACTTTCCTGTTCATGACTGCGGAGGGAGCTTCTCCATGCAACATAGCAGCTTTTTCATTTCACAATACCATTACCTTTCCTGGGGTAGCATTACATGGAATTGAACACCAGGCAGAAAAGCTAACTGCTCTAGGTGAGGCTTGAACTCACAACCTCAGCATGACAAGAGCTGCGTACTGCTCTATAAGTACCGTGCGCTAACCGATTGCGCCACTAGAGCCAGAAAACTGGTCCAAGAAAGGATGTATAGCCGCGTCCCACTGAGTCACAAGAAAGCCAAGGGAAGTTGGTAGATTGACATGCATCCATGTTTACCATGTCGAATGCCAGTGTTCCTAGTGTTCCACATTAGCCCAATTTGTGAAGGAAAGATATGTGGACAAGATTGACTTTCCTGAGAAACTGTGTGCTAGAAAATGGATGAAAGTTAATGGGATGAACAGTCACAGAAATTCACAAGTCAGCTCTTCACCTTGACACGAAGCCATACATAGACTGTTCAAAATCCAGGCCATCTTTCCATACTCAATTTATGAGTAAGGTATGGACCTAACCACACGATTCAAGTACCAGTGTGGTGAAACAAGAGGGGAAGCGCAGCATGTCGGGTGCACCAGCCGGGAATCGAACGCGAGTCACAAGAATGGGAATCTTGTATGATACCACTACACGACTGGCACTGCTGCAAAGTAGCGCTTTTCAGGCTTTCCACTGGAGTGACAGTGATTCCAAAACCTCCATCTCCATCGCTGCGAGTCCAATCTTGCTGCTTCTTGAATTCCTCAGCAACACAGATGAAACGTTCAAACAATCTTTTCATTTTCATTCGATTCACTTTGCATTTTACAAAAGAGGCAAAACGTGGAAGTAACTGAACCAGCTTCATCCGGACATTGGGTCATGCGTGGGTTTAAAGTTACGACATGAAAATCAATGAAACGGACTTCCCAGTGCTTTGAGAGTGTAGAAATGACAGTTTGAGTGTTTTTTTTGGAAGGAGATACAAGGTTTGCGAGCAGCCTCTCGCCGGTGGGGATGTAGCTCTGTGGTAGAGTGCATGTATGAGGTCCCCGCGTTCAATTTTGGCATCTCCAGGCCGTCTTTTAACATAGGAAGTAGTGAAGAAATCGGGAGCCTGGGATTAATCACTCGTTCTCGTTTAGGGCTTATACGCACTCTGTGCCGTCATTCTCAGAGACATGTGTATGCATGCAAAGTGAAAAGTGAAAGAAACGACGAGATGGCAAGCACCCACAGCTGGTCCAATTGGAGTGCCCTCGAAAGGCTAGAGCGTTTTGTTTACGGCACCGTGAACCTCTCGAACTTCATGTTGACGCACATACGATCTAAAACCCACGTCTTGTCCACGTCTGTAGGTGAAGTCATAGACAGACAGTTGTCAAAGCAAGGGAATTATTGGGCACTGATGCCAGGTGTGATACCTATGAGGTACACGGACTAACAGCGAGCTATAGGCTCTGCTATGCTGAGTGTTGCTTCGTGGATAGAGCGACTATCTCGCTAGTAGTAGTAATCAAAGCATTCCACTGCCTAACCCAACAGAACACACACAAACTTTGGACATCAACATACTTTGAACACCACTGTTTTACGGGACACTCTTTTGCTCTGAGACCTCGTGGCGCAACGGTAGCGCGTCTGACTCCAGATCAGAAGGGTGCGTGTTCGATTCACGTCGGGGTCAGTGTTTTGTACAACGGGAAGGCCCAACGCCAGAGTTCCAATAAAAAGTCCACAAGCGGCAACGTAAATTCACAAAGCACCTAAATGTCACTGATTTTGCCAGACTCACACTTGCCATTAGGAACAAAGGGATCTACGTAGCCATGCACTTTGAACTATTGCTGCCACCTGTGCGCAGCGAATGTGCAACTAAAGGTTTTGCATTGGCCGGGAATCAAAGCCAGGTCAACTGCTGGGAAGGCAGCTATGCTTGCCACTATACCACCAACGCTGCCGTTGATCTGCCAACCAAAGTCAAATTCCACATGAATGTGAAGCCAGCATTGCGTTCCAGAATGACATCATTTTTCCATTTGGCAAAGCATAGATGTTTGCGAAAGCAACCGTTGGATGCACTTTCCTGTTCATGACTGCGGAGGGAGCTTCTCCATGCAACATAGCAGCTTTTTCATTTCACAATACCATTACCTTTCCTGGGGTAGCATTACATGGAATTGAACACCAGGCAGAAAAGCTAACTGCTCTAGGTGAGGCTTGAACTCACAACCTCGGCATGACACAGGCTGCGTACTGCTCTATAAGTACCGTGCGCTAACCGATTGCGCCACTAGAGCCAGAAAACTGGTCCAAGAAAGGATGTATAGCCGCGTCCCACTGAGTCACAAGAAAGCCAAGGGAAGTTGGTAGATTGACATGCATCCATGTTTACCATGTCGAATGCCAGTGTTCCTAGTGTTCCACATTAGCCCAATTTGTGAAGGAAAGATATGTGGACAAGATTGACTTTCCTGAGAAACTGTGTGCTAGAAAATGGATGAAAGTTAATGGGATGAACAGTCACAGAAATTCACAAGTCAGCTCTTCACCTTGACACGAAGCCATACATAGACTGTTCAAAATCCAGGCCATCTTTCCATACTCAATTTATGAGTAAGGTATGGACCTAACCACACGATTCAAGTACCAGTGTGGTGAAACAAGAGGGGAAGCGCAGCATGTCGGGTGCACCAGCCGGGAATCGAACGCGAGTCACAAGAATGGGAATCTTGTATGATACCACTACACGACTGGCACTGCTGCAAAGTAGCGCTTTTCAGGCTTTCCACTGGAGTGACAGTGATTCCAAAACCTCCATCTCCATCGCTGCGAGTCCAATCTTGCTGCTTCTTGAATTCCTCAGCAACACAGATGAAACGTTCAAACAATCTTTTCATTTTCATTCGATTCACTTTGCATTTTACAAAAGAGGCAAAACGTGGAAGTAACTGAACCAGCTTCATCCGGACATTGGGTCATGCGTGGGTTTAAAGTTACGACATGAAAATCAATGAAACGGACTTCCCAGTGCTTTGAGAGTGTAGAAATGACAGTTTGAGTGTTTTTTTTGGAAGGAGATACAAGGTTTGCGAGCAGCCTCTCGCCGGTGGGGATGTAGCTCTGTGGTAGAGTGCATGTATGAGGTCCCCGCGTTCAATCCTTGGCATCTCCAGGCCGTCTTTTAACTTAGGAAGTAGTGAAGAAATCGGGAGCCTGGGATTAATCACTCGTTCTCGTTTAGGGCTTATACGCACTCTGTGCCGTCATTCTCAGAGACATGTGTATGCATGCAAAGTGAAAAGTGAAAGAAACGACGAGATGGCAAGCACCCACAGCTGGTCCAATTGGAGTGCCCTCGAAAGGCTAGAGCGTTTTGTTTACGGCACCGTGAACCTCTCGAACTTCATGTTGACGCACATACGATCTAAAACCCACGTCTTGTCCACGTCTGTAGGTGAAGTCATAGACAGACAGTTGTCAAAGCAAGGGAATTATTGGGCACTGATGCCAGGTGTGATACCTATGAGGTACACGGACTAACAGCGAGCTATAGGCTCTGCTATGCTGAGTGTTGCATCTTGGATAGAGCGACTATCTCGCTAGTAGTAGTAATCAAAGCATTCCACTGCCTAACCCAACAGAACACACACAAACTTTGGACATCAACATACTTTGAACACCACTGTTTCACGGGACACTCTTTCGTCCTGAGACCTCGTGGCGCAACGGTAGCGCGTCTGACTCCAGATCAGAAGGGTGCGTGTTCGATTCACGTCGGGGTCAGTGTTTTGTACAACGGGAAGGCCCAACGCCAGAGTTCCAATAAAAAGTCCACAAGCGGCAACGTAAATTCACAAAGCACCTAAATGACACTGATTTTGCCAGACTCACACTTGCCATTAGGAACAAAGGGATCTACGTAG
This sequence comes from Amia ocellicauda, assembly GCF_036373705.1. Lineage (NCBI taxonomy): Eukaryota > Metazoa > Chordata > Actinopteri > Amiiformes > Amiidae > Amia > Amia ocellicauda. The sequence goes on from NC_089865.1 coordinate 27,781,311, forward strand.
CCATGCACTTTGAACTATTGCTGCCACCTGTCTGCTGCGAATGTGCAACTAAAGGTTTTGCATTGGCCGGGAATCGAAGCCAGGTCAACTGCTGGGAAGGCAGCTATGCTTGCCACTATACCACCAACGCTGCCGTTGATCTGCCAACCAAAGTCAAATTCCACATGAATGTGAAGCCAGCATTGCGTGCCAGAATGACATCATTTTTCCATTTGGCAAAGCATAGATGTTTGCGAAAGCAACCGTTGGATGCACTTTCCTGTTCATGACTGCGGAGGGAGCTTCTCCATGCAACATAGCAGCTTTTTCATTTCACAATACCATTACCTTTCCTGGGGTAGCATTACATGGAATTGAACACCAGGCAGAAAAGCTAACTGCTCTAGGTGAGGCTTGAACTCACAACCTCGGCATGACACGGGCTGCGTACTGCTCTATAAGTACCGTGCGCTAACCGATTGCGCCACTAGAGCCAGAAAACTGGTTCAAGAAAGGATGTATAGCCGCGTCCCACTGAGTCACAAGAAAGCCAAGGGAAGTTGGTAGATTGACATGCATCCATGTTTACCATGTCGAATGCCAGTGTTCCTAGTGTTCCACATTAGCCCAATTTGTGAAGGAAAGATATGTGGACAAGATTGACTTTCCTGAGAAACTGTGCTAGAAAATGGATGAAAGTTAATGGGATGAACAGTCACAGAAATTCACAAGTCAGCTCTTCACCTTGACACGAAGCCATACATAGACTGTTCAAAATCCAGGCCATCTTTCCATACTCAATTTATGAGTAAGGTATGGACCTAACCACACGATTCAAGTACCAGTGTGGGGAAACACGAGGGGAAGCGCAGCATGTCGGGTGCACCAGCCGGGAATCGAACGCGAGTCACAAGAATGGGAATCTTGTATGATACCACTACACGACTGGCACTGCTGCAAAGTAGCGCTTTTCAGGCTTTCCACTGGAGTGACAGTGATTCCAAAACCTCCATCTCCATCGCTGCGAGTCCAATCTTGCTGCTTCTTGAATTCCTCAGCAACACAGATGAAACGTTCAAACAATCTTTTCATTTTCATTCGATTCACTTTGCATTTTACAAAAGAGGCAAAACGTGGAAGTAACTGAACCAGCTTCATCCGGACATTGGGTCATGCGTGGGTTGAAAGTTACGACATGAAAATCAATGAAACGGACTTCCCAGTGCTTTGAGAGTGTAGAAATGACAGTTTGAGTGTTTTTTTTGGAAGGAGATACAAGGTTTGCGAGCAAACTCTCGCCGGTGGGGATGTAGCTCTGTGGTAGAGTGCATGTATGAGGTCCCCGCGTTCAATCCTTGGCAACTCCAGGCCGTCTTTTAACTTAGGAAGTAGTGAAGAAATCGGGAGCCTGGGATTAATCACTCGTTCTCGTTTAGGGCTTATACGCACTCTGTGCCGTCATTCTCAGAGACATGTGTATGCATGCAAAGTGAAAAGTGAAAGAAACGACGAGATGGCAAGCACCCACAGCTGGTCCAATTGGAGTGCCCTCGAAAGGCTAGAGCGTTTTGTTTACGGCACCGTGAACCTCTCGAACTTCATGTTGACGCACATACGATCTAAAACCCACGTCTTGTCCACGTCTGTAGGTGAAGTCATAGACAGACAGTTGTCAAAGCAAGGGAATTATTGGGCACTGATGCCAGGTGTGATACCTATAAGGTACACGGACTAACAGCGAGCTATAGGCTCTGCTATGCTGAGTGTTGCTTCGTGGATAGAGCGACTATCTCGCTAGTAGTAGTAATCAAAACATTCCACTGCCTAACCCAACAGAACACACACAAACTTTGGACATCAACATACTTTGAACACCACTGTTTCACGGGACACTCTTTCGCCCTGCGACCTCGTGGCGCAACGGTAGCGCGTCTGACTCCAGATCAGAAGGGTGCGTGTTCGATTCACGTCGGGGTCAGTGTTTTGTACAACGGGAAGGCCCAAAGCCAGAGTTCCAATAAAAAGTCCACAAGTGGCAACGTAAATTCACAAAGCACCTAAATGTCACTGATTTTGCCAGACTCACACTTGCCATTAGGAACAAAGGGATCTACGTAGCCATGCACTTTGAACTATTGCTGCCACCTGTCCGCTGCGAATGTGCAACTAAAGGTTTGAGAAGTTGGTAGATTGACATGCATCCATAATTACCATTTCGAATGCCAGTGTTCCTAGTGTTCCACATTAGCCCAATTTGTGAAGGAAAGATATGTGGACAAGATTGACTTTCCTGAGAAACTGTGTGCTAGAAAATGGATGAAAGTTAATGGGATGAACAGTCACAGAAATTCACAAGTCAGCTCTTCACCTTGACACGAAGCCATACATAGACTGTTCAAAATCCAGGCCATCTTTCCATACTCAATTTATGAGTAAGGTATAGACCTAACCACACGATTCAAGTACCAGTGTGGGGATACAAGAGGGGAAGCGCAGCATGTCGGGTGCACCAGCCGGGAATCGAACGCGAGTCACAAGAATGGGAATCTTGTATGATACCACTACACGACTGGCACTGCTGCAAAGTAGCGCTTTTCAGGCTTTCCACTGGAGTGACAGTGATTCCAAAACCTCCATCTCCATCGCTGCGAGTCCAATCTTGCAGCTTCTTGAATTCCTCAGCAACACAGATGAAACGTTCAAACAATCTTTTCATTTTCATTCGATTCACTTTGCATTTTACAAAAGAGGCAAAACGTGGAAGTAACTGAACCAGCTTCATCCGGACATTGGGTCATGCGTGGGTTTAAAGTTACGACATGAAAATCAATGAAACGGACTTCCCAGTGCTTTGAGAGTGTAGAAATGACAGTTTGAGTGTTTTTTTTGGAAGGAGATACAAGGTTTGCGAGCAGCCTCTCGCCGGTGGGGATGTAGCTCTGTGGTAGAGTGCATGTATGAGGTCCCCGCGTTCAATCCTTGGCATCTCCAGGCCGTCTTTTAACTTAGGAAGTTGTGACGAAATCGTGATCCTGGGATTAATCACTCGTTCTCGTTTAGGGCTTATACGCACTCTGTGCCGTCATTCTCAGAGACATGTGTATGCATGCAAAGTGAAAAATGAAAGAGACGACGAGATGGCAAGCACCCACAGCTGGTCCAATTGGAGTGCCCTCGAAAGGCTAGAGCGTTTTGTTTACGGCACCGTGAACCTCTCGAACTTCATGTTGACGCACATACGATCTAAAACCCACGTCTTGTCCACGTCTGTAGGTGAAGTCATAGACAGACAGTTGTCAAAGCAAGGGAATTATTGGGCACTGATGCCAGGTGTGATACCTATGAGGTACACGGACTAACAGCGAGCTATAGGCTCTGCTATGCTGAGTGTTGCTTCGTGGATAGAGCGACTATCTCGCTAGTAGTAGTAATCAAAGCATTCCACTGCCTAACCCAACAGAACACACACAAACTTTGGACACAAACTTTTGCCAGTGTTCCTAGTGTTCCACATTAGCCCAATTTGTGAAGGAAAGATATGTGGACAAGATTGACTTTCCTGAGAAACTGTGTGCTAGAAAATGGATGAAAGTTAATGGGATGAACAGTCACAGAAATTCACAAGTCAGCTCTTCACCTTGACACGAAGCCATACATAGACTGTTCAAAATCCAGGCCATCTTTCCATACTCAATTTATGAGTAAGGTATGGACCTAACCACACGATTCAAGTACCAGTGTGGGGAAACAAGAGGGGAAGCGCAGCATGTCGGGTGCACCAGCCGGGAATCGAACGCGAGTCACAAGAATGGGAATCTTGTACGATACCACTACACAACTGGCACTGCTGCAAAGTAGCGCTTTTCAGGCTTTCCACTGGAGTGACAGTGATTCCAAAACCTCCATCTCCATCGCTGCGAGTCCAATCTTGCTGCTTCTTGAAATCCTCAGCAATACAGATGAAACGTTCAAACAATCTTTTCATTTTCAGTCGATTCACTTTGCATTTTACAAAAGAGGCAAAACGTGGAAGTAACTGAACCAGCTTCATCCGGACATTGGGTCATGCGTGGGTTTAAAGTTACGACATGAAAATCAATGAAACGGACTTCCCAGTGCTTTGAGAGTGTAGAAATGACAGTTTGAGTGTTTTTTTTGGAAGGAGATACAAGGTTTGCGAGCAGCCTCTCGCCGGTGGGGATGTAGCTCTGTGGTAGAGTGCATGTATGAGGTCCCCGCGTTCAATCCTTGGCATCTCCAGGCCGTCTTTTAAATTAGGAAGTAGTGAAGAAATCGGGAGCCTGGGATTAATCACTCGTTCTCGTTTAGGGCTTATACGCACTCTGTGCCGTCATTCTCAGAGACATGTGTATGCATGCAAAGTGAAAAGTGAAAGAAACGACGAGATGGCAAGCACCCACAGCTGGTCCAATTGGAGTGCCCTCGAAAGGCTAGAGCGTTTTGTTTACGGCACCGTGAACCTCTCGAACTTCATGTTGACGCACATACGATCTAAAACCCACGTCTTGTCCACGTCTGTAGGTGAAGTCATAGACAGACAGTTGTCAAAGCAAGGGAATTATTGGGCACTGATGCCAGGTGTGATACCTATGAGGTACACGGACTAACAGCGAGCTATAGGCTCTGCTATGCTGAGTGTTGCTTCGTGGATAGAGCGACTATCTCGCTAGTAGTAGTAATCAAAGCATTCCACTGCCTAACCCAACAGAACACACACAAACTTTGGACATCAACATACTTTGAACACCACTGTTTCACGGGACACTCTTTCGCCCTGAGACCTCGTGGCGCAACGGTAGCGCGTCTGACTCCAGATCAGAAGGGTGCGTGTTCGATTCACGTCGGGGTCAGTGTTTTGTACAACGGGAAGGCCCAACGCCAGAGTTCCAATAAAAAGTCCACAAGCGGCAACGTAAATTCACAAAGCACCTAAATGTCACTGATTTTGCCAGACTCACACTTGCCATTAGGAACAAAGGGATCTACGTAGCCATGCACTTTGAACTATTGCTGCCACCTGTCCGCTGCGAATGTGCAACTAAAGGTTTTGCATTGGCCGGGAATCGAAGCCAGGTCAACTGCTGGGAAGGCAGCTATGCTTGCCACTATAACACCAACACTGCCGTTGATCTGCCAACCAAAGTCAAATTCCACATGAATGTGAAGCCAGCATTGCGTGCCAGAATGACTTCATTTTCCCACTTGGCAAAGCATAGATGTTTGCGAAAGCAACCGTTGGATGCACTTTCCTGTTCATGACTGCGGAGGGAGCTTCTCCATGCAACATAGCAGCTTTTTCATTTCACAATACCATTACCTTTCCTGGGGAAGCATTACATGGAATTGAACACCAGGCAGAAAAGATAACTGCTCTAGGTGAGGCTTGAACTCACAACCTCGGCATGACACGGGCTGCGTACTGCTCTATAAGTACCGTGCGCTAACCGATTGCGCCACTAGAGCCAGAAAACTTGCTCAAGAAAGGATGTATAGCCGCGTCCCACTGAGTCACAAGAAAGCCAAGAGAAGTTGGTAGATTGACATGCATCCATGTTTACCATTTCGAATTACAGTGTTCCTAGTGTTCCACATTAGCCCAATTTGTGAAGGAAAGATATGTGGACAAGATTGACTTTCCTGAGAAACTGTGTGCTAGAAAATGGATGAAAGTTAATGGGATGAACAGTCACAGAAATTCACAAGTCAGCTCTTCACCTTGACACGAAGCCATACATAGACTGTTCAAAATCCAGGCCATCTTTCCATACTCAATTTATGAGTAAGGTATGGACCTAACCACACGATTCAAGTACCAGTGTGGGGAAACAAGAGGGGAAGCGCAGCATGTCGGGTGCACCAGCCGGGAATCGAACGCGAGTCACAAGAATGGGAATCTTGTATGATACCACTACACGACTGGCACTGCTGCAAAGTAGCGCTTTTCAGGCTTTCCACTGGAGTGACAGTGATTCCAAAACCTCCATCTCCATCGCTGCGAGTCCAATCTTGCTGCTTCTTGAATTCCTCAGCAACACAGATGAAACGTTCAAACAATCTTTTCATTTTCATTCGATTCACTTTGCATTTTACAAAAGAGGCAAAACGTGGAAGTAACTGAACCAGCTTCATCCGGACATTGGGTCATGCGTGGGTTTAAAGTTACGACATGAAAATCAATGAAACGGACTTCCCAGTGCTTTGAGAGTGTAGAAATGACAGTTTGAGTGTTTTTTTTGGAAGGAGATACAAGGTTTGCGAGCAGCCTCTCGCCGGTGGGGATGTAGCTCTGTGGTAGAGTGCATGTATGAGGTCCCCGCGTTCAATCCTTGGCATCTCCAGGCCGTCTTTTAACTTAGGAAGTAGTGAAGAAATCGGGAGCCTGGGATTAATCACTCGTTCTCGTTTAGGGCTTATACGCACTCTGTGCCGTCATTCTCAGAGACATGTGTATGCATGCAAAGTGAAAAGTGAAAGAAACGACGAGATGGCAAGCACCCACAGCTGGTCCAATTGGAGTGCCCTCGAAAGGCTAGAGCGTTTTGTTTACGGCACCGTGAACCTCTCGAACTTCATGTTGACGCACACACGATCTAAAACCCACGTCTTGTCCACGTCTGTAGGTGAAGTCATAGACAGACAGTTGTCAAAGCAAGGGAATTATTGGGCACTGATGCCAGGTGTGATACCTATGAGGTACACGGACTAACAGCGAGCTATAGGCTCTGCTATGCTGAGTGTTGCTTCGTGGATAGAGCGACTATCTCGCTAGTAGTAGTAATCAAAGCATTCCACTGCCTAACCCAACAGAACACACACAAACTTTGGACATCAACATACTTTCAACACCACTGTTTCACGGGACACTCTTTCACCCTGAGACCTCGTGGCGCAACGGTAGCGCGTCTGACTCCAGATCAGAAGGGTGCGTGTTCGATTCACGTCGGGGTCAGTGTTTTGTACAACGGGAAGGCCCAACGCCAGAGTTCCAATAAAAAGTCCACAAGCGGCAACGTAAATTCACAAAGCACCTAAATGTCAATGATTTTGCCAGACTCACACTTGCCATTAGGAACAAAGGGATCTACGTAGCCATGCACATTGAACTATTGCTGCCACCTGTCCGCTGCGAATGTGCAACGAAAGGTTTTGCATTGGCCGGGAATCAAAGCCAGGTCAACTGCTGGGAAGGCAGCTATGCTTGCCACTATACCACCAACGTTGCCGTTGATCTGCCAACCAAAGTCAAATTCCACATGAATGTGAAGCCAGCATTGCGTGCCAGAATGACATCATTTTTCCATTTGGCAAAGCATAGATGTTTGTGAAAGCAACCGTTGGATGCACTTTCCTGTTCATGACTGCGGAGGGAGCTTCTCCATGCAACATAGCAGCTTTTTCATTTCACAATACCATTACCTTTCCTGGGGTAGCATTACATGGAATTGAACACCAGGCAGAAAAGCTAACTGCTCTGGGTGAGGCTTGAACTCACAACCTCGGCATGACACGGGCTGCGTACTGCTCTATAAGTACCGTGCGCTAACCGATTGCGCCACTAGAGCCAGAAAACTGGTCCAAGAAAGGATGTATAGCCGCGTCCCACTGAGTCACAAGAAAGCCAAGGGAAGTTGGTAGATTGACATGCATCCATGTTTACCATGTCGAATGCCAGTGTTCCTAGTGTTCCACATTAGCCCAATTTGTGAAGGAAAGATATGTGGACAAGATTGACTTTCCTGAGAAACTGTGTGCTAGAAAATGGATGAAAGTTAATGGGATGAACAGTCACAGAAATTCACAAGTCAGCTCTTCACCTTGACACGAAGCCATACATAGACTTTTCAAAATCCAGGCCATCTTTCCATACTCAATTTATGAGTAAGATTTGGACCTAACCACACGATTCAAGTAGGGGTGTGTGGGGAAACAAGAGGGGAAGCGCAGCATGTCGGGTGCACCAGCCGGGAATCAAACGCGAGTCACAAGAATGGGAATCTTGTATGATACCACTACACGACTGGCACTGCTGCAACGTAGCGCTTTTCAGGCTTTCCACTGGAGTGACAGTGATTCCAAAACCTCCATCTCAATCGCTGTGAGTCCAATCTTGCTGCTTCTTGAATTCCTCAGCAACACAGATGAAACGTTCAAACAATCTTTTCATTTTCATTCGATTCACTTTGCATTTTACAAAAGAGGCAAAACATGGAAGTAACTGAACCAGCTTCATCCGGACATTGGGTCATGCGTGGGTTTAAAGTTACGACATGAAAATCAATGAAACGGACTTCCCAGTGCTTTCAGAGTGTAGAAATGACAGTTTGAGTGTTTTTTTTGGAAGGAGATACAAGGTTTGCGAGCAGCCTCTCGCCGGTGGGGATGTAACTCAGTGGTAGAGTGCATGTATGAAGTCCCCGCGTTCAATCCTTGGCATCTCCAGGCCGTCTTTTAACTTAGGAAGTAGTGAAGAAATCGGGAGCCTGGGATTAATCACTCGTTCTCGTTTAGGGCTTATACGCAGTCTATGCCGTCATTCTCAGAGAAATGTGTATGCATGCAAAGTGAAAAGTGAAAGAAACGACGAGATGGCAAGCACCCACAGCTGGTCCAATTGGAGTGCCCTCGAAAGGCTAGAGCGTTTTGTTTACGGCACCGTGAACCTCTCGAACTTCATGTTGACACACATACGATCTAAAACCCACGTCTTGTCCACGTCTGTAGGTGAAGTCATAGACAGACAGTTGTCAAAGCAAGGGAATTATTGGGCACTGATGCCAGGTGTGATACCTATGAGGTACACGGACTAACAGCGAGCTATAGGCTCTGCTATGCTGAGTGTTGCTTCGTGGATAGAGCGACTATCTCGCTAGTAGTAGTAATCAAAGCATTCCACTGCCTAACCCAACAGAACACACACAAACTTTGGACATCAACATACTTTCAACACCACTGTTTCACGGGACACTCTTTCTCCCTGAGACCTCGTGGCGCAACGGTAGCGCGTCTGACTCCAGATCAGAAGGGTGCGTGTTCGATTCACGTCGGGGTCAGTGTTTTGTACAACGGGAAGGCCCAACGCCAGAGTTCCAATAAAAAGTCCACAAGCGGCAACGTAAATTCACAAAGCACCTAAATGTCACTGATTTTGCCAGACTCACACGTAGCCATGCACTTTGAACTATTGCTGCCACCTGTCCGCTGCGAATGTGCAACTAAAGGTTTTGCATTGGCCGGGAATCGAAGCCAGGTCAACTGCTGGGAAGGCAGCTATGCTTGCCACTATACCACCAACGCTGCCGTTGATCTGCCAACCAAAGTCAAATTCCACATGAATGTGAAGCCAGCATTGCGTGCCAGAATGACATCATTTTTCCATTTGGCAAAGCATAGATGTTTGCGAAAGCAACCGTTGGATGCACTTTCCTGTTCATGACTGCGGAGGGAGCTTCTCCATGCAACATAGCAGCTTTTTCATTTCACAATACCATTACCTTTCCTGGGGTAGCATTACATGGAATTGAACACCAGGCAGAAAATCTAACTGCTCTAGGTGAGGCTTGAACTCACAACCTCGGCATGACACGGGCTGCGTACTGCTCTATAAGTACCGTGCGCTAACCGATTGTGCCACTAGAGCCAGAAAACTGGTCCAAGAAAGGATGTATAGTCGCGTCCCACTGAGTCACAAGAAAGCCAAGGGAAGTTGGTAGATTGACATGCATCCATGTTTACCATGTCGAATGCCAGTGTTCCTTGTGTTCCACATTAGCCCAATTTGTGAAGGAAAGATATGTGGACAAGATTGACTTTCCTGAGAAACTGTGTGCTAGAAAATGGATGAAAGTTAATGGGATGAACAGTCACAGAAATTCACAAGTCAGCTCTTCACCTTGACACGAAGCCATACATAGACTGTTCAAAATCCAGGCCATCTTTCCATACTCAATTTATGAGTAAGGTATGGACCTAACCACACGATTCAAGTACCAGTGTGGGGAAACAAGAGGGGAAGCGCAGCATGTCGGGTGCACCAGCTGGGAATCGAACGCGAGTCACAAGAATGGGAATCTTGTATGATACCACTACACGACTGGCACTGCTGCAAAGTAGTGCTTTTCAGGCTTTCCACTGGAGTGACAGTGATTCCAAAACCTCCATCTCCATCGCTGCGAGTCCAATCTTGCTGCTTCTTGAATTCCTCAGCAACACAGATGAAACGTTCAAATAATCTTTTCATTTTCATTCGATTCACTTTGCATTTTACAAAAGAGGCAAAACGTGGAAGTAACTGAACCAGCTTCATCCGGACATTGGGTCATGCGTGGGTTTAAAGTTACGACATGAAAATCAATGAAACGGACTTCCCAGTGCTTTGAGAGTGTAGAAATGACAGTTTGAGTGTTTTTTTTGGAAGGAGATACAAGGTTTGCGAGCAGCCTCTCGCCGGTGGGGATGTAGCTCTGTGGTAGAGTGCATGTATGAGGTCCCCGCGTTCAATCCTTGGCATCTCCAGGCCGTCTTTTAAATTAGGAAGTAGTGAAGAAATCGGGAGCCTGGGATTAATCACTCGTTCTCGTTTAGGGCTTATACGCAGTCTGTGCCGTCATTCTCAGAGACATGTGTATGCATGCAAAGTGAAAAGTGAAAGAAACGACGAGATGGCAAGCATCCACAGCTGGTCCAATTGGAGTACCCTCGAAAGGCTAGAGCGTTTTGTTTACGGCACCGTGAACCTCTCGAACTTCATGTTGACGCACATACGATCTAAAACCCACGTCTTGTCCACGTCTGTAGGTGAAGTCATAGACAGACAGTTGTCAAAGCAAGGGAATTATTGGGCACTGATGCCAGGTGTGATACCTATGAGGTACACGGACTAACAGCGAGCTATAGGCTCTGCTATGCTGAGTGTTGCTTCGTGGATAGAGCGACTATCTCGCTAGTAGTAGAAATCAAAGCATTCCACTGCCTAACCCAACAGAACACACACAAACTTTGGACATCAACATACTTTGAACACCACTGTTTCACGGGACACTCTTTCACCCTGAGACCTCGTGGCGCAACGGTAGCGCGTCTGACTCCAGATCAGAAGGGTGCGTGGTCGATTCACGTCGGGTTCAGTGTTTTGTACAACGGGAAGGCCCAACGCCAGAGTTCCAATAAAAAGTCCACAAGCGGCAAGGTAAATTCACAAAGCACCTAAATGTCACTGATTTTGCCAGACTCACACTTGCCATTAGGAACAAAGGGATCTACGTAGCCATGCACTTTGAACTATTGCTGCCACCTGTCCGCTGCGAATGTGCAACTAAAGGTTTTGCATTGGCCGGGAATCGAAGTCAGGTCAACTGCTGGGAAGGCAGCTATGCTTGCCACTATACCACCAACGCTGCCGTTGATCTGCCAACCAAAGTCAAATTCCACATGAATGTGAAGCCAGCATTGCGTGCCAGAATGACATCATTTTTCCATTTGGCAAAGCATAGATGTTTGCGAAAGCAACCGTTGGATGCACTTTCCTGTTCATGACTGCGGAGGGAGCTTCTCCATGCAACATAGCAGCTTTTTCATTTCACAATACCATTACCTTTCCTGGGGTAGCATTACATGAAATTGAACACCAGGCAGAAAAGCTAACTGCTCTAGGTGAGGCTTGAACTCACAACCTCGGCATGACACAGGCTGCGTACTGCTCTATAAGTACCGTGCGCTAACCGATTGCGCCACTAGAGCCAGAAAACTCGTCCAAGAAAGGATGTATTGCCGCGTCCCACTGAGTCACAAGAAAGCCAAGGGAAGTTGGTAGATTGACATGCATCCATGTTTACAATTTCGAATGTCAGTGTTCCTAGTGTTCCACATTAGCCCAATTTGTGAAGGAAAGATATGTGGACAAGATTGACTTTCCTGAGAAACTGTGTGCTAGAAAATGGATGAAAGTTAATGGGATGAACAGTCACAGAAATTCACAAGTCAGCTTTTCACCTTGACACGAAGCCATACATAGACTTTTCAAAATCCAGGCCATCTTTCCATACTCAATTTATGAGTAAGATATGGACCTAACCACACGATTCAAGTACCAGTGTGGGGAAACAAGAGGGGAAGCGCAGCATGTCGGGTGCACCAGCCGGGAATCGAACGCGAGTCACAAGAATGGGAATCTTGTATGATACCACTACACGACTGGAACTGCTGCAAAGTAGCGCATTTCAGGCTTTCCACTGGAGTGACAGTGATTCCAAAACCTCCATCTCAATCGCTGTGAGTCCAATCTTGCTGCTTCTTGAATTCCTCAGCAACACAGATGAAACGTTCAAACAATCTTTTCATTTTCATTCGATTCACTTTGCATTTTACAAAAGAGGCAAAACGTGGAAGTAACTGAACCAGCTTCATCCGGACATTGGGTCATGCGTGGGTTGAAAGTTACGACATGAAAATCAATGAAACGGACTTCCCAGTGCTTTCAGAGTGTAGAAATGACAGTTTGAGTGTTTTTTTTGGAAGGAGATACAAGGTTTGCGAGCAGCCTCTCGCCGGTGGGGATGTAACTCAGTGGTAGAGTGCATGTATGAGGTCCCCGCGTTCAATCCTTGGCATCTCCAGGCCGTCTTTTAACTTAGGAAGTAGTGAAGAAATCGGGAGCCTGGGATTAATCACTCGTTCTCGTTTAGGGCTTATACGCACTCTGTGCCGTCATTCTCAGAGAAATGTGTATGCATGCAAAGTGAAAAGTGAAAGAAACGACGAGATGGCAAGCACCCACAGCTGGTCCAATTGGAGTGCCCTCGAAAGGCTAGAGCGTTTTGTTTACGGCACCGTGAACCTCTCGAACTTCATGTTGACACACATACGATCTAAAACCCACCGCTTGTCCACGTCTGTAGGTGAAGTCATAGACAGACAGTTGTCAAAGCAAGGGAATTATTGGGCACTGATGCCAGGTGTGATACCTATGAGGTACACGGACTAACAGCGAGCTATAGGCTCTGCTATGCTGAGTGTTGCTTCGTGGATAGAGCGACTATCTCGCTAGTAGTAGTAATCAAAGCATTCCACTGCCTAACCCAACAGAACACACACAAACTTTGGACATCAACATACTTTGAACACCACTGTTTCACGGGACACTCTTTCACCCTGAGACCTCGTGGCGCAACGGTAGCGCGTCTGACTCCAGATCAGAAGGGTGCGTGGTCGATTCACGTCGGGTTCAGTGTTTTGTACAACGGGAAGGCCCAACGCCAGAGTTCCAATAAAAAGTCCACAAGCGGCAAGGTAAATTCACAAAGCACCTAAATGTCACTGATTTTGCCAGACTCACACTTGCCATTAGGAACAAAGGGATCTACGTAGCCATGCACTTTGAACTATTGCTGCCACCTGTCCGCTGCGAATGTGCAACTAAAGGTTTTGCATTGGCCGGGAATCGAAGTCAGGTCAACTGCTGGGAAGGCAGCTATGCTTGCCACTATACCACCAACGCTGCCGTTGATCTGCCAACCAAAGTCAAATTCCACATGAATGTGAAGCCAGCATTGCGTGCCAGAATGACATCATTTTTCCATTTGGCAAAGCATAGATGTTTGCGAAAGCAACCGTTGGATGCACTTTCCTGTTCATGACTGCGGAGGGAGCTTCTCCATGCAACATAGCAGCTTTTTCATTTCACAATACCATTACCTTTCCTGGGGTAGCATTACATGGAATTGAACACCAGGCAGAAAAGCTAACTGCTCTAGGTGAGGCTTGAACTCACAACCTCGGCATGACACAGGCTGCGTACTGCTCTATAAGTACCGTGCGCTAACCGATTGCGCCACTAGAGCCAGAAAACTGGTCCAAGAAAGGATGTATAGCCGCGTCCCACTGAGTCACAAGAAAGCCAAGGGAAGTTGGTAGATTGACATGCATCCATGTTTACAATTTCGAATGTCAGTGTTCCTAGTGTTCCACATTAGCCCAATTTGTGAAGGAAAGATATGTGGACAAGATTGACTTTCCTGAGAAACTGTGTGCTAGAAAATGGATGAAAGTTAATGGGATGAACAGTCACAGAAATTCACAAGTCAGCTTTTCACCTTGACACGAAGCCATACATAGACTTTTCAAAATCCAGGCCATCTTTCCATACTCAATTTATGAGTAAGATATGGACCTAACCACACGATTCAAGTACCAGTGTGGGGAAACAAGAGGGGAAGCGCAGCATGTCGGGTGCACCAGCCGGGAATCGAACGCGAGTCACAAGAATGGGAATCTTGTATGATACCACTACACGACTGGCACTGCTGCAAAGTAGCGCATTTCAGGCTTTCCACTGGAGTGACAGTGATTCCAAAACCTCCATCTCAATCGCTGTGAGTCCAATCTTGCTGCTTCTTGAATTCCTCAGCAACACAGATGAAACGTTCAAACAATCTTTTCATTTTCATTCGATTCACTTTGCATTTTACAAAAGAGGCAAAACGTGGAAGTAACTGAACCAGCTTCATCCGGACATTGGGTCATGCGTGGGTTGAAAGTTACGACATGAAAATCAATGAAACGGACTTCCCAGTGCTTTCAGAGTGTAGAAATGACAGTTTGAGTGTTTTTTTTGGAAGGAGATACAAGGTTTGCGAGCAGCCTCTCGCCGGTGGGGATGTAACTCAGTGGTAGAGTGCATGTATGAGGTCCCCGCGTTCAATCCTTGGCATCTCCAGGCCGTCTTTTAACTTAGGAAGTAGTGAAGAAATCGGGAGCCTGGGATTAATCACTCGTTCTCGTTTAGGGCTTATACGCACTCTGTGCCATCATTCTCAGAGAAATGTGTATGCATGCAAAGTGAAAAGTGAAAGAAACGACGAGATGGCAAGCACCCACAGCTGGTCCAATTGGAGTGCCCTCGAAAGGCTAGAGCGTTTTGTTTACGGCACCGTGAACCTCTCGAACTTCATGTTGACACACATACGATCTAAAACCCACGTCTTGTCCACGTCTGTAGGTGAAGTCATAGACAGACAGTTGTCAAAGCAAGGGAATTATTGGGCACTGATGCCAGGTGTGATACCTATGAGGTACACGGACTAACAGCGAGCTATAGGCTCTGCTATGCTGAGTGTTGCTTCGTGGATAGAGCGACTATCTCGCTAGTAGTAGTAATCAAAGCATTCCACTGCCTAACCCAACAGAACACACACAAACTTTGGACATCAACATACTTTGAACACCACTGTTTCACGGGACACTCTTTCACCCTGAGACCTCGTGGCGCAACGGTAGCGCGTCTGACTCCAGATCAGAAGGGTGCGTGGTCGATTCACGTCGGGTTCAGTGTTTTGTACAACGGGAAGGCCCAACGCCAGAGTTCCAATAAAAAGTCCACAAGCGGCAAGGTAAATTCACAAAGCACCTAAATGTCACTGATTTTGCCAGACTCACACTTGCCATTAGGAACAAAGGGATCTACGTAGCCATGCACTTTGAACTATTGCTGCCACCTGTCCGCTGCGAATGTGCAACTAAAGGTTTTGCATTGGCCGGGAATCGAAGTCAGGTCAACTGCTGGGAAGGCAGCTATGCTTGCCACTATACCACCAACGCTGCCGTTGATCTGCCAACCAAAGTCAAATTCCACATGAATGTGAAGCCAGCATTGCGTGCCAGAATGACATCATTTTTCCATTTGGCAAAGCATAGATGTTTGCGAAAGCAACCGTTGGATGCACTTTCCTGTTCATGACTGCGGAGGGAGCTTCTCCATGCAACATAGCAGCTTTTTCATTTCACAATACCATTACCTTTCCTGGGGTAGCATTACATGGAATTGAACACCAGGCAGAAAAGCTAACTGCTCTAGGTGAGGCTTGAACTCACAACCTCGGCATGACACAGGCTGCGTACTGCTCTATAAGTACCGTGCGCTAACCGATTGCGCCACTAGAGCCAGAAAACTGGTCCAAGAAAGGATGTATAGCCGCGTCCCACTGAGTCACAAGAAAGCCAAGGGAAGTTGGTAGATTGACATGCATCCATGTTTACAATTTCGAATGTCAGTGTTCCTAGTGTTCCACATTAGCCCAATTTGTGAAGGAAAGATATGTGGACAAGATTGACTTTCCTGAGAAACTGTGTGCTAGAAAATGGATGAAAGTTAATGGGATGAACAGTCACAGAAATTCACAAGTCAGCTTTTCACCTTGACACGAAGCCATACATAGACTTTTCAAAATCCAGGCCATCTTTCCATACTCAATTTATGAGTAAGATATGGACCTAACCACACGATTCAAGTACCAGTGTGGGGAAACAAGAGGGGAAGCGCAGCATGTCGGGTGCACCAGCCGGGAATCGAACGCGAGTCAGAAGAATGGGAATCTTGTATGATACCACTACACGACTGGCACTGCTGCAAAGTAGCGCTTTTCAGGCTTTCCACTGGAGTGACAGTGATTCCAAAACCTCCATCTCCATCGCTGCGAGTCCAATCTTGCTGCTTCTTGAATTCCTCAGCAACACAGATGAAACGTTCAAACAATCTTTTCATTTTCATTCGATTCACTTTGCATTTTACAAAAGAGGCAAAACGTGGAAGTAACTGAACCAGCTTCATCCGGACATTGGGTCATGCGTGGGTTTAAAGTTACGACATGAAAATCAATGAAACGGACTTCCCAGTGCTTTGAGAGTGTAGAAATGACAGTTTGAGTGTTTTTTTTGGAAGGAGATACAAGGTTTGCGAGCAGCCTCTCGCCGGTGGGGATGTAGCTCTGTGGTAGAGTGCATGTATGAGGTCCCCGCGTTCAATCCTTGGCATCTCCAGGCCGTCTTTTAACTTAGGAAGTAGTGAAGAAATCGGGAGCCTGGGATTAATCACTCGTTGTCGTTTAGGGCTTATACGCACTCTGTGCCGTCATTCTCAGAGACATGTGTATGCATGCAAAGTGAAAAGTGAAAGAAACGACGAGATGGCAAGCACCCACAGCTGGTCCAATTGGAGTGCCCTCGAAAGGCTAGAGCGTTTTGTTTACGGCACCGTGAACCTCTCGAACTTCATGTTGACGCACACACGATCTAAAACCCACGTCTTGTCCACGTCTGTAGGTGAAGTCATAGACAGACAGTTGTCAAAGCAAGGGAATTATTGGGCACTGATGCCAGGTGTGATACCTATGAGGTACACGGACTAACAGCGAGCTATAGGCTCTGCTATGCTGAGTGTTGCTTCGTGGATAGAGCGACTATCTCGCTAGTAGTAGTAATCAAAGCATTCCACTGCCTAACCCAACAGAACACACACAAACTTTGGACATCAACATACTTTGAACACCACTGTTTCACGGGACACTCTTTCACCCTGAGACCTCGTGGCGCAACGGTAGCGCGTCTGACTCCAGATCAGAAGGGTGCGTGTTCGATTCACGTCGGGGTCAGTGTTTTGTACAACGGGAAGGCCCAACGCCAGAGTTCCAATAAAAAGTCCACAAGCGGCAACGTAAATTCACAAAGCACCTAAATGTCACTGATTTTGCCAGACTCACACTTGCCATTAGGAACAAAGGGATCTACGTAGCCATGCACTTTGAACTATTGCTGCCACCTGTCCGCTGCGAATGTGCAACTAAAGGTTTTGCATTGGCCGGGAATCGAAGCCAGGTCAACTGCTGGGAAGGCAGCTATGCTTGCCACTATACCACCAACACTGCCGTTGATCTGCCAACCAAAGTCAAATTCCACATGAATGTGAAGCCAGCATTGCGTGCCAGAATGACTTCATTTTCCCACTTGGCAAAGCATAGATGTTTGCGAAAGCAACCGTTGGATGCACTTTCCTGTTCATGACTGCGGAGGGAGCTTCTCCATGAAACATAGCAGCTTTTTCATTTCACAATACCATTACCTTTCTTGGGGAAGCATTACATGGAATTGAACACCAGGCAGAAAAGATAACTGCTCTAGGTGAGGCTTGAACTCACAACCTCGGCATGACACGGGCTGCGTACTGCTCTATAAGTACCGTGCGCTAACCGATTGCGCCACTAGAGCCAGAAAACTTGCTCAAGAAAGGATGTATAGCCGCGTCCCACTGAGTCACAAGAAAGCCAAGGGAAGTTGGTAGATTGACATGCATCCATGTTTACCATGTCGAATGCCAGTGTTCCTAGTGTTCCACATTAGCCCAATTTGTGAAGGAAAGATATGTGGACAAGATTGACTTTCCTGAGAAACTGTGTGCTAGAAAATGGATGAAAGTTAATGGGATGAACAGTCACAGAAATTCACAAGTCAGCTCTTCACCTTGACACGAAGCCATACATAGACTTTTCAAAATCCAGGCCATCTTTCCATACTCAATTTATGAGTAAGATTTGGACCTAACCACACGATTCAAGTAGGGGTGTGTGGGGAAACAAGAGGGGAAGCGCAGCATGTCGGGTGCACCAGCCGGGAATCAAACGCGAGTCACAAGAATGGGAATCTTGTATGATACCACTACACGACTGGCACTGCTGCAAAGTAGCGCTTTTCAGGCTTTCCACTGGAGTGACAGTGATTCCAAAACCTCCATCTCAATCGCTGCGAGTCCAATCTTGCTGCTTCTTGAATTCCTCAGCAACACAGATGAAACGTTCAAACAATCTTTTCATTTTCATTCGATTCACTTTGCATTTTACAAAAGAGGAAAAACGTGGAAGTAACTGAACCAGCTTCATCCGGACATTGGGTCATGCGTGGGTTTAAAGTTACGACATGAAAATCAATGAAACGGACTTCCCAGTGCTTTCAGAGTGTAGAAATGACAGTTTGAGTGTTTTTTTTGGAAGGAGATACAAGGTTTGCGAGCAGCCTCTCGCCGGTGGGGATGTAACTCAGTGGTAGAGTGCATGTATGAAGTCCCCGCGTTCAATCCTTGGCATCTCCAGGCCGTCTTTTAAATTAGGAAGTAGTGAAGAAATCGGGAGCCTGGGATTAATCACTCGTTCTCGTTTAGGGCTTATACGCACTCTGTGCCGTCATTCTCAGAGACATGTGTATGCATGCAAAGTG
Organism: Amia ocellicauda; assembly: GCF_036373705.1. Classification (NCBI taxonomy): domain Eukaryota; kingdom Metazoa; phylum Chordata; class Actinopteri; order Amiiformes; family Amiidae; genus Amia; species Amia ocellicauda. The sequence continues at coordinate 27,800,346 of NC_089865.1, forward strand.
AAAAGTGGTAGAAACGACTAGATGGCAAGCACCCACAGCTGGTCCAATTGGAGTGCCCTCGAAAGGCTAGAGCGTTTTGTTTACGGCACCGTGAACCTCTCGAACTTCATGTTGACGCACATACGATCTAAAACCCACGTCTTGTCCACGTCTGTAGGTGAAGTCATAGACAGACAGTTGTCAAAGCAAGGGAATTATTGGGCACTGATGCCAGGTGTGATACCTATGAGGTACACGGACTAACAGCGAGCTATAGGCTCTGCTATGCTGAGTGTTGCTTCGTGGATAGAGCGACTATCTCGCTAGTAGTAGTAATCAAAGCATTCCACTGCCTAACCCAACAGAACACACACAAACTTTGGACATCAACATACTTTGAACACCACTGTTTCACGGGACACTCTTTCGCCCTGAGACCTCGTGGCGCAACGGTAGCGCGTCTGACTCCAGATCAGAAGGGTGCGTGTTCGATTCACGTCGGGGTCAGTGTTTTGTACAACGGGAAGGCCCAACGCCAGAGTTCCAATAAAAAGTCCACAAGCGGCAACGTAAATTCACAAAGCACCTAAATGTCACTGATTTTGCCAGACTCACACGTAGCCATGCACTTTGAACTATTGCTGCCACCTGTCCGCTGCGAATGTGCAACTAAAGGTTTTGCATTGGCCGGGAATCGAAGCCAGGTCAACTGCTGGGAAGGCAGCTATGCTTGCCACTATACCACCAACGCTGCCGTTGATCTGCCAACCAAAGTCAAATTCCACATGAATGTGAAGCCAGCATTGCGTGCCAGAATGACATCATTTTTCCATTTGGCAAAGCATAGATGTTTGCGAAAGCAACCGTTGGATGCACTTTCCTGTTCATGACTGCGGAGGGAGCTTCTCCATGCAACATAGCAGCTTTTTCATTTCACAATACCATTACCTTTCCTGGGGTAGCATTACATGGAATTGAACACCAGGCAGAAAATCTAACTGCTCTAGGTGAGGCTTGAACTCACAACCTCGGCATGACACGGGCTGCGTACTGCTCTATAAGTACCGTGCGCTAACCGATTGCGCCACTAGAGCCAGAAAACTGGTCCAAGAAAGGATGTATAGTCGCGTCCCACTGAGTCACAAGAAAGCCAAGGGAAGTTGGTAGATTGACATGCATCCATGTTTACCATGTCGAATGCCAGTGTTCCTTGTGTTCCACATTAGCCCAATTTGTGAAGGAAAGATATGTGGACAAGATTGACTTTCCTGAGAAACTGTGTGCTAGAAAATGGATGAAAGTTAATGGGATGAACAGTCACAGAAATTCACAAGTCAGCTCTTCACCTTGACACGAAGCCATACATAGACTGTTCAAAATCCAGGCCATCTTTCCATACTCAATTTATGAGTAAGGTATGGACCTAACCACACGATTCAAGTACCAGTGTGGGGAAACAAGAGGGGAAGCGCAGCATGTCGGGTGCACCAGCTGGGAATCGAACGCGAGTCACAAGAATGGGAATCTTGTATGATACCACTACACGACTGGCACTGCTGCAAAGTAGTGCTTTTCAGGCTTTCCACTGGAGTGACAGTGATTCCAAAACCTCCATCTCCATCGCTGCGAGTCCAATCTTGCTGCTTCTTGAATTCCTCAGCAACACAGATGAAACGTTCAAATAATCTTTTCATTTTCATTCGATTCACTTTGCATTTTACAAAAGAGGCAAAACGTGGAAGTAACTGAACCAGCTTCATCCGGACATTGGGTCATGCGTGGGTTTAAAGTTACGACATGAAAATCAATGAAACGGACTTCCCAGTGCTTTGAGAGTGTAGAAATGACAGTTTGAGTGTTTTTTTTGGAAGGAGATACAAGGTTTGCGAGCAGCCTCTCGCCGGTGGGGATGTAGCTCTGTGGTAGAGTGCATGTATGAGGTCCCCGCGTTCAATCCTTGGCATCTCCAGGCCGTCTTTTAAATTAGGAAGTAGTGAAGAAATCGGGAGCCTGGGATTAATCACTCGTTCTCGTTTAGGGCTTATACGCAGTCTGTGCCGTCATTCTCAGAGACATGTGTATGCATGCAAAGTGAAAAGTGAAAGAAACGACGAGATGGCAAGCATCCACAGCTGGTCCAATTGGAGTACCCTCGAAAGGCTAGAGCGTTTTGTTTACGGCACCGTGAACCTCTCGAACTTCATGTTGACGCACATACGATCTAAAACCCACGTCTTGTCCACGTCTGTAGGTGAAGTCATAGACAGACAGTTGTCAAAGCAAGGGAATTATTGGGCACTGATGCCAGGTGTGATACCTATGAGGTACACGGACTAACAGCGAGCTATAGGCTCTGCTATGCTGAGTGTTGCTTCGTGGATAGAGCGACTATCTCGCTAGTAGTAGTAATCAAAGCATTCCACTGCCTAACCCAACAGAACACACACAAACTTTGGACATCAACATACTTTGAACACCACTGTTTCACGGGACACTCTTTCGCCCTGAGACCTCGTGGCGCAACGGTAGCGCGTCTGACTCCAGATCAGAAGGGTGCGTGTTCGATTCACGTTGGGGTCAGTGTTTTGTACAACGGGAAGGCCCAACGCCAGAGTTCCAATAAAAAGTCCACAAGCGGCAACGTAAATTCACAAAGCACCTAAATGTCACTGATTTTGCCAGACTCACACTTGCCATTAGGAACAAAGGGATCTACGTAGCCATGCACTTTGAACTATTGCTGCCACCTGTCCGCTGCGAATGTGCAACTAAAGGTTTTGCATTGGCCGGGAATCGAAGCCAGGTCAACTGCTGGGAAGGCAGCTATGCTTGCCACTATACCACCGACGCTGCCGTTGATCTGCCAACCAAAGTCAAATTCCACATGAATGTGAAGCCAGCATTGCGTGCCAGAATGACATCATTTTTCCATTTGGCAAAGCATAGATGTTTGCGAAAGCAACCGTTGGATGCACTTTCATGTTCATGACTGCGGAGGGAGCTTCTCCATGCAACATAGCAGCTTTTTCATTTCACAATACCATTACCTTTCCTGGGGTAGCATAACATGGAATTGAACACCAGGCAGAAAAGCTAACTGCTCTAGGTGAGGCTTGAACTCACAACCTCGGCATGACACGGATGCGTACTGCTCTATAAGTACCGTGCGCTAACCGATTGCGCCACTAGAGCCAGAAAACTGGTCCAAGAAAGGATGTATAGCCGCGTCCCACTGAGTCACAAGAAAGCCAAGGGAAGTTGGTAGATTGACATGCATCCATGTTTACCATGTCGAATGCCAGTGTTCCTAGTGTTCCACATTAGCCCAATTTGTGAAGGAAAGATATGTGGACAAGATTGACTTTCCTGAGAAACTGTGTGCTAGAAAATGGATGAAAGTTAATGGGATGAACAGTCACAGAAATTCACAAGTCAGCTCTTCACCTTGACACGAAGCCATACATAGACTTTTCAAAATCCAGGCCATCTTTCCATACTCAATTTATGAGTAAGATATGGACCTAACCACACGATTCAAGTACCAGTGTGGGGAAACAAGAGGGGAAGCGCAGCATGTCGGGTGCACCAGCCGGGAATCGAACGCGAGTCACAAGAATGGGAATCTTGTATGATACCACTACACGACTGGCACTGCTGCAAAGTAGCGCATTTCAGGCTTTCCACTGGAGTGACAGTGATTCCAAAACCTCCATCTCAATCGCTGTGAGTCCAATCTTGCTGCTTCTTGAATTCCTCAGCAACACAGATGAAACGTTCAAACAATCTTTTCATTTTCATTCGATTCACTTTGCATTTTACAAAAGAGGCAAAACGTGGAAGTAACTGAACCAGCTTCATCCGGACATTGGGTCATGCGTGGGTTGAAAGTTACGACATGAAAATCAATGAAACGGACTTCCCAGTGCTTTCAGAGTGTAGAAATGACAGTTTGAGTGTTTTTTTTGGAAGGAGATACAAGGTTTGCGAGCAGCCTCTCGCCGGTGGGGATGTAACTCAGTGGTAGAGTGCATGTATGAGGTCCCCGCGTTCAATCCTTGGCATCTCCAGGCCGTCTTTTAACTTAGGAAGTAGTGAAGAAATCGGGAGCCTGGGATTAATCACTCGTTCTCGTTTAGGGCTTATACGCACTCTGTGCCGTCATTCTCAGAGAAATGTGTATGCATGCAAAGTGAAAAGTGAAAGAAACGACGAGATGGCAAGCACCCACAGCTGGTCCAATTGGAGTGCCCTCGAAAGGCTAGAGCGTTTTGTTTACGGCACCGTGAACCTCTCGAACTTCATGTTGACACACATACGATCTAAAACCCACCGCTTGTCCACGTCTGTAGGTGAAGTCATAGACAGACAGTTGTCAAAGCAAGGGAATTATTGGGCACTGATGCCAGGTGTGATACCTATGAGGTACACGGACTAACAGCGAGCTATAGGCTCTGCTATGCTGAGTGTTGCTTCGTGGATAGAGCGACTATCTCGCTAGTAGTAGTAATCAAAGCATTCCACTGCCTAACCCAACAGAACACACACAAACTTTGGACATCAACATACTTTGAACACCACTGTTTCACGGGACACTCTTTCACCCTGAGACCTCGTGGCGCAACGGTAGCGCGTCTGACTCCAGATCAGAAGGGTGCGTGGTCGATTCACGTCGGGTTCAGTGTTTTGTACAACGGGAAGGCCCAACGCCAGAGTTCCAATAAAAAGTCCACAAGCGGCAAGGTAAATTCACAAAGCACCTAAATGTCACTGATTTTGCCAGACTCACACTTGCCATTAGGAACAAAGGGATCTACGTAGCCATGCACTTTGAACTATTGCTGCCACCTGTCCGCTGCGAATGTGCAACTAAAGGTTTTGCATTGGCCGGGAATCGAAGTCAGGTCAACTGCTGGGAAGGCAGCTATGCTTGCCACTATACCACCAACGCTGCCGTTGATCTGCCAACCAAAGTCAAATTCCACATGAATGTGAAGCCAGCATTGCGTGCCAGAATGACATCATTTTTCCATTTGGCAAAGCATAGATGTTTGCGAAAGCAACCGTTGGATGCACTTTCCTGTTCATGACTGCGGAGGGAGCTTCTCCATGCAACATAGCAGCTTTTTCATTTCACAATACCATTACCTTTCCTGGGGTAGCATTACATGGAATTGAACACCAGGCAGAAAAGCTAACTGCTCTAGGTGAGGCTTGAACTCACAACCTCGGCATGACACAGGCTGCATACTGCTCTATAAGTTCCGTGCGCTAACCGATTGCGCCACTAGAGCCAGAAAACTGGTCCAAGAGAGGATGTATAGCCGCGTCCCACTGAGTCACAAGAAAGCCAAGGGAAGTTGGTAGATTGACATGCATCCATGTTTACCATGTCGAATGCCAGTGTTCCTAGTGTTCCACATTAGCCCAATTTGTGAAGGAAAGATATGTGGACAAGATTGACTTTCCTGAGAAACTGTGTGCTAGAAAATGGATGAAAGTTAATGGGATGAACAGTCACAGAAATTCACAAGTCAGCTCTTCACCTTGACACGAAGCCATACATAGACTTTTCAAAATCCAGGCCATCTTTCCATACTCAATTTATGAGTAAGATATGGACCTAACCACACGATTCAAGTACCAGTGTGGGGAAACAAGAGGGGAAGCGCAGCATGTCGGGTGCACCAGCCGGGAATCGAACGCGAGTCACAAGAATGGGAATCTTGTATGATACCACTACACGACTAGCACTGCTGCAAAGTAGCGCTTTTCAGGCTTTCCACTGGAGTGACAGTGATTCCAAAACCTCCATCTCAATCGCTGTGAGTCCAATCTTGCTGCTTCTTGAATTCCTCAGCAACACAGATGAAACGTTCAAACAATCTTTTCATTTTCATTCGATTCACTTTGCATTTTACAAAAGAGGCAAAACGTGGAAGTAACTGAACCAGCTTCATCCGGACATTGGGTCATGCGTGGGTTTAAAGTTACGACATGAAAATCAATGAAACGGACTTCCCAGTGCTTTCAGAGTGTAGAAATGACAGTTTGAGTGTTTTTTTTGGAAGGAGATACAAGGTTTGCGAGCAGCCTCTCGCCGGTGGGGATGTAACTCAGTGGTAGAGTGCATGTATGAAGTCCCCGCGTTCAATCCTTGGCATCTCCAGGCCGTCTTTTAACTTAGGAAGTAGTGAAGAAATCGGGAGCCTGGGATTAATCACTCGTTCTCGTTTAGGGCTTATACGCACTCTGTGCCGTCATTCTCAGAGAAATGTGTATGCATGCAAAGTGAGAAGTGAAAGAAACGACGAGATGGCAAGCACCCACAGCTGGTCCAATTGGAGTGCCCTCGAAAGGCTAGAGCGTTTTGTTTACGGCACCGTGAACCTCTCGAACTTCATGTTGACGCACATACGATCTAAAACCCACGTCTTGTCCACGTCTGTAGGTGAAGTCATAGACAGACAGTTGTCAAAGCAAGGGAATTATTGGGCACTGATGCCAGGTGTGATACCTATGAGGTACACGGACTAACAGCGAGCTATAGGCTCTGCTATGCTGAGTGTTGCTTCGTGGATAGAGCGACTATCTCGCTAGTAGTAGTAATCAAAGCATTCCACTGCCTAACCCAACAGAACACACACAAACTTTGGACATCAACATACTTTGAACACCACTGTTTTACGGGACACTCTTTCGCCCTGAGACCTCGTGGCGCAACGGTAGCGCGTCTGACTCCAGATCAGAAGGGTGCGTGTTTGATTCATGTCGGGGTCAGTGTTTTGTACAACGGGAAGGCCCAACGCCAGAGTTCCAATAAAAAGTCCACAAGCGGCAACGTAAATTCACAAAGCACCTAAATGTCACTGATTTTGCCAGACTCACACTTGCCATAAGGAACAAAGGGATCTACGTAGCCATGCACTTTGAACTATTGCTGCCACCTGTCCGCTGCGAATGTGCAACTAAAGGTTTTGCATTGGCCGGGAATCGAAGTCAGGTCAACTGCTGGGAAGGCAGCTATGCTTGCCACTATACCACCAACGCTGCCGTTGATCTGCCAACCAAAGTCAAATTCCACATGAATGTGAAGCCAGCATTGCGTGCCAGAATGACATCATTTTTCCATTTGGCAAAGCATAGATCTTTGCGAAAGCAACCGTTGGATGCACTTTCCTGTTCATGACTGCGGAGGGAGCTTCTCCATGCAACATAGCAGCTTTTTCATTTCACAATACCATTACCTTTCCTGGGGTAGCATTACATGGAATTGAACACCAGGCAGAAAAGCTAACTGCTCTAGGTGAGGCTTGAACTCACAACCTCGGCATGACACAGGCTGCGTACTGCTCTATAAGTACCGTGCGCTAACCGATTGCGCCACTAGAGCCAGAAAACTGGTCCAAGAAAGGTTGTATAGCCGCGTCCCACTGAGTCACAAGAAAGCCAAGGGAAGTTGGTAGATTGACATGCATCCATGTTTACAATTTCGAATGTCAGTGTTCCTAGTGTTCCACATTAGCCCAATTTGTGAAGGAAAGATATGTGGACAAGATTGACTTTCCTGAGAAACTGTGTGCTAGAAAATGGATGAAAGTTAATGGGATGAACAGTCACAGAAATTCACAAGTCAGCTTTTCACCTTGACACGAAGCCATACATAGACTTTTCAAAATCCAGGCCATCTTTCCATACTCAATTTATGAGTAAGATATGGACCTAACCACACGATTCAAGTACCAGTGTGGGGAAACAAGAGGGGAAGCGCAGCATGTCGGGTGCACCAGCCGGGAATCGAACGCGAGTCACAAGAATGGGAATCTTGTATGATACCACTACACGACTGGCACTGCTGCAAAGTAGCGCTTTTCAGGCTTTCCACTGGAGTGACAGTGATTCCAAAACCTCCATCTCCATCGCTGCAAGTCCAATCTTGCTGCTTCTTGAGTTCCTCAGCAACACAGATGAAACGTTTAAACAATCTTTTCATTTTCATTCGATTCACTTTGCATTTTACAAAAGAGGCAAAACGTGGAAGTAACTGAACCAGCTTCATCCGGACATTGGGTCATGCGTGGGTTTAAAGTTACGACATGAAAATCAATGAAACGGACTTCCCAGTGCTTTGAGAGTGTAGAAATGAAAGTTTGAGTGTTTTTTTTGGAAGGAGATACAAGGTTTGCGAGCAGCCTCTCGCTGGTGGGGATGTAGCTCTGTGGTAGAGTGCATGTATGAGGTCCCCGCGTTCAATCCTTGGCATCTCCAGGCCGTCTTTTAACTTAGGAAGTAGTGAAGAAATCGGGAGCCTGGGATTAATCACTCGTTCTCGTTTAGGGCTTATACGCACTCTGTGCCGTCATTCTCAGAGACATGTGTATGCATGCAAAGTGAAAAATGAAAGAAACGACGAGATGGCAAGCACCCACAGCTGGTCCAATTGGAGTGCGCTCGAAAGGCTAGAGCGTTTTGTTTACGGCACCGTGAACCTCTCGAACTTCATGTTGACGCACATACGATCTAAAACCCACGTCTTGTCCACGTCTGTAGGTGAAGTCATAGACAGACAGTTGTCAAAGCAAGGGAATTATTGGGCACTGATGCCAGGTGTGATACCTATGAGGTACACGGACTAACAGCGAGCTATAGGCTCTGCTATGCTGAGTGTTGCTTCGTGGATAGAGCGACTATCTCGCTAGTAGTAGTAATCAAAGCATTCCACTGCCTAACCCAACAGAACACACACAAACTTTGGACACAAACTTTTGCCAGTGTTCCTAGTGTTCCACATTAGCCCAATTTGTGAAGGAAAGATATGTGGACAAGATTGACTTTCCTGAGAAACTGTGTGCTAGAAAATGGATGAAAGTTAATGGGATGAACAGTCACAGAAATTCACAAGTCAGCTCTTCACCTTGACACGAAGCCATACATAGACTGTTCAAAATCCAGGTCATCTTTCCATACTCAATTTATGAGTAAGGTATGGACCTAACCACACGATTCAAGTACCAGTGTGGGGAAACAAGAGGGGAAGCGCAGCATGTCGGGTGCGTCAGCCGGGAATCGAACGCGAGTCACAAGAATGGGAATCTTGTATGATACCACTACACGACTGGCACTGCTGCAAAGTAGCGCTTTTCAGGCTTTCCACTGGAGTGACAGTGATTCCAAAACCTCCATCTCCATCGCTGCGAGTCCAATCTTGCTGCTTCTTGAATTCCTCAGCAACACAGATGAAACGTTCAAACAATCTTTTCATTTTCATTCGATTCACTTTGCATTTTACAAAAGAGGCAAAACGTGGAAGTAACTGAACCAGCTTCATCCGGACATTGGGTCATGCGTGGGTTTAAAGTTACGACATGAAAATCAATGAAACGGACTTCCCAGTGCTTTGAGAGTGTAGAAATGACAGTTTGAGTGTTTTTTTTGGAAGGAGATACAAGGTTTGCGAGCAGCCTCTCGCCGGTGGGGATGTAACTCAGTGGTAGAGTGCATGTATGAAGTCCCCGCGTTCAATCCTTGGCATCTCCAGGCCGTCTTTTAACTTAGGAAGTAGTGAAGAAATCGGGAGCCTGGGATTAATCACTCGTTCTCGTTTAGGGCTTATACGCAGTCTGTGCCGTCATTCTCAGAGACATGTGTATGCATGCAAAGTGAAAAGTGAAAGATACGACGAGATGGCAAGCACCCACAGCTGGTCCAATTGGAGTGCCCTCGAAAGGCTAGAGCGTTTTGTTTACGGCACCATGAACCTCTCGAACTTCATGTTGACGCACATACGATCTAAATCCCACGTCTTGTCAACGTCTGTAGGTGAAGTCATAGACAGACAGTTGTCAAAGCAAGGGAATTATTGGGCACTGATGCCAGGTGTGATACCTATGAGGTACACGGACTAACAGCGAGCTATAGGCTCTGCTATGCTGAGTGTTGCTTCGTGGATAGAGCGACTATCTCGCTAGTAGTAGTAATCAAAGCATTCCACTGCCTAACCCAACAGAACACACACAAACTTTGGACACAAACTTTTGCCAGTGTTCCTAGTGTTCCACATTAGCCCAATTTGTGAAGGAAAGATATGTGGACAAGATTGACTTTCCTGAGAAACTGTGTGCTAGAAAATGGATGAAAGTTAATGGGATGAACAGTCACAGAAATTCACAAGTCAGCTCTTCACCTTGACACGAAGCCATACATAGACTGTTCAAAATCCAGGTCATCTTTCCATACTCAATTTATGAGTAAGGTATGGACCTAACCACACGATTCAAGTACCAGTGTGGGGAAACAAGAGGGGAAGCGCAGCATGTCGGGTGCGTCAGCCGGGAATCGAACGCGAGTCACAAGAATGGGAATCTTGTATGATACCACTACACGACTGGCACTGCTGCAAAGTAGCGCTTTTCAGGCTTTCCACTGGAGTGACAGTGATTCCAAAACCTCCATCTCCATCGCTGCGAGTCCAATCTTGCTGCTTCTTGAATTCCTCAGCAACACAGATGAAACGTTCAAACAATCTTTTCATTTTCATTCGATTCACTTTGCATTTTACAAAAGAGGCAAAACGTGGAAGTAACTGAACCAGCTTCATCCGGACATTGGGTCATGCGTGGGTTTAAAGTTACGACATGAAAATCAATGAAACGGACTTCCCAGTGCTTTGAGAGTGTAGAAATGACAGTTTGAGTGTTTTTTTTGGAAGGAGATACAAGGTTTGCGAGCAGCCTCTCGCCGGTGGGGATGTAGCTCTGTGGTAGAGTGCATGTATGAGGTCCCCGCGTTCAATCCTTGGCATCTCCAGGCCGTCTTTTAACTTAGGAAGTAGTGAAGAAATCGGGAGCCTGGGATTAATCACTCGTTCTCGTTTAGGGCTTATACGCACTCTGTGCCGTCATTCTCAGAGACATGTGTATGCATGCAAAGTGAAAAGTGAAAGAAACGACGTGATGGCAAGCACCCACAGCTGGTCCAATTGGAGTGCCCTCGAAAGGCTAGAGCGTTTTGTTTACGGCACCGTGAACCTCTCGAACTTCATGTTGAAACACATACGATCTAAAACCCACGTCTTGTCCACGTCTGTAGGTGAAGTCATAGACAGACAGTTGTCAAAGCAAGGGAATTATTGGGCACTGATGCCAGGTGTGATACCTATGAGGTACACGGACTAACAGCGAGCTATAGGCTCTGCTATGCTGAGTGTTGCTTCGTGGATAGAGCGACTATCTCGCTAGTAGTAGTAATCAAAGCATTCCACTGCCTAACCCAACAGAACACACACAAACTTTGGACACAAACTTTTGCCAGTGTTCCTAGTGTTCCACATTAGCCCAATTTGTGAAGGAAAGATATGTGGACAACATTGACTTTCCTGAGAAACTGTGTGCTAGAAAATGGATGAAAGTTAATGGGATGAACAGTCACAGAAATTCACAAGTCAGCTCTTCACCTTGACACGAAGCCATACATAGACTGTTCAAAATCCAGGCCATCTTTCCATACTCAATTTATGAGTAAGGTATGGACCTAACCACACGATTCAAGTACCAGTGTGGGGAAACAAGAGGGGAAGCGCAGCATGTCGGGTGCGTCAGCCGGGAATCGAACGCGAGTCACAAGAATGGGAATCTTGTATGATACCACTACACGACTGGCACTGCTGCAAAGTAGCGCTTTTCAGGCTTTCCACTGGAGTGACAGTGATTCCAAAACCTCCATCTCCATCGCTGCGAGTCCAATCTTGCTGCTTCTTGAATTCCTCAGCAACACAGATGAAACGTTCAAACAATCTTTTCATTTTCATTCGATTCACTTTGCATTTTACAAAAGAGGCAAAACGTGGAAGTAACTGAACCAGCTTCATCCGGACATTGGGTCATGCGTGGGTTTAAAGTTACGACATGAAAATCAATGAAACGGACTTCCCAGTGCTTTGAGAGTGTAGAAATGACAGTTTGAGTGTTTTTTTTGGAAGGAGATACAAGGTTTGCGAGCAGCCTCTCGCCGGTGGGGATGTAGCTCTGTGGTAGAGTGCATGTATGAGGTCCCCGCGTTCAATCCTTGGCATCTCCAGGCCGTCTTTTAACTTAGGAAGTAGTGAAGAAATCGGGAGCCTGGGATTAATCACTCGTTCTCGTTTAGGGCTTATACGCACTCTGTGCCGTCATTCTCAGAGACATGTGTATGCATGCAAAGTGAAAAGTGAAAGAAACGACGAGATGGCAAGCACCCACAGCTGGTCCAATTGGAGTGCCCTCGAAAGGCTAGAGCGTTTTGTTTACGGCACCGTGAACCTCTCGAACTTCATGTTGAAACACATACGATCTAAAACCCACGTCTTGTCCACGTCTGTAGGTGAAGTCATAGACAGACAGTTGTCAAAGCAAGGGAATTATTGGGCACTGATGCCAGGTGTGATACCTATGAGGTACACGGACTAACAGCGAGCTATAGGCTCTGCTATGCTGAGTGTTGCTTCGTGGATAGAGCGACTATCTCGCTAGTAGTAGTAATCAAAGCATTCCACTGCCTAACCCAACAGAACACACACAAACTTTGGACATCAACATACTTTGAACACCACTGTTTCACGGGACACTCTTTCGCCCTGAGACCTCGTGGCGCAATGGTAGCGCGTCTGACTCCAGATCAGAAGGGTGCGTGTTCGATTCACGTCGGGGTCAGTGTTTTGTACAACGGGAAGGCCCAACGCCAGAGTTCCAATAAAAAGTCCACAAGCGGCAACGTAAATTCACAAAGCACCTAAATGTCACTGATTTTGCCAGACTCACACTTGCCATTAGGAACAAAGGGATCTACGTAGCCATGCACTTTGAACTATTGCTGCCACCTGTCCACTGCGAATGTGCAACTAAAGGTTTTGCATTGGCCGGGAATCGAAGCCAGGTCAACTGCTGGGAAGGCAGCTATGCTTGCCACTATACCACCAACGCTGCCGTTGATCTGCCAACCAAAGTCAAATTCCACATGAATGTGAAGCCAGCATTGCGTGCCAGAATGACATCATTTTTCCATTTGGCAAAGCATAGATGTTTGCGAAAGCAACCGTTGGATGCACTTTCCTGATCATGACTGAGGAGGGAGCTTCTCCATGCAACATAGCAGCTTTTTCATTTCACAATACCATTACCTTTCCTGGGGTAGCATTACATGGAATTGAACACCAGGCAGAAAAGCTAACTGCTCTAGGTGAGGCTTGAACTCACAACCTCGGCATGACACAGGCTGCGTACTGCTCTATAAGTACCGTGCGCTAACCGATTGCGCCACTAGAGCCAGAAAACTGGTTCAAGAAAGGATGTATAGTCGCGTCCCACTGAGTCACAAGAAAGCCAAGGGAAGTTGGTAGATTGACATGCATCCATGTTTACCATGTCGAATGCCAGTGTTCCTAGTGTTCCACATTAGCCCAATTTGTGAAGGAAAGATATGTGGACAAGATTGACTTTCCTGAGAAACTGTGTGCTAGAAAATGGATGAAAGGTAATGGGATGAACAGTCACAGAAATTCACAAGTCAGCTCTTCACCTTGACACGAAGCCATTCATAGACTGTTCAAAATCCAGGCCATCTTTCCATACTCAATTTATGAGTAAGGTATGGACCTAACCACACGATTCAAGTACCAGTGTGGGGAAACAAGAGGGGAAGCGCAGCATGTAGGGTGCACCAGCTGGGAATCGAACGCGAGTCACAAGAATGGGAATCTTGTATGATACCACTACACGACTGGCACTGCTGCAAAGTAGTGCTTTTCAGGCTTTCCACTGGAGTGACAGTGATTCCAAAACCTCCATCTCCATCGCTGCGAGTCCAATCTTGCTGCTTCTTGAATTCCTCAGCAACACAGATGAAACGTTCAAACAATCTTTTCATTTTCATTCGATTCACTTTGCATTTTACAAAAGAGGCAAAACGTGGAAGTAACTGAACCAGCTTCATCCGGACATTGGGTCATGCGTGGGTTTAAAGTTACGACATGAAAATCAATGAAACGGACTTCCCAGTGCTTTGAGAGTGTAGAAATGACAGTTTGAGTGTTTTTTTTGGAAGGAGATACAAGGTTTGCGAGCAGCCTCTCGCCGGTGGGGATGTAGCTCTGTGGTAGAGTGCATGTATGAGGTCCCCGCGTTCAATCCTTGGCATCTCCAGGCCGTCTTTTAACTTAGGAAGTAGTGAAGAAATCGGGAGCCTGGGATTAATCACTCGTTCTCGTTTAGGGCTTATACGCACTCTGTGCCGTCATTCTCAGAGACATGTGTATGCATGCAAAGTGAAAAGTGAAAGATACGACGAGATGGCAAGCACCCACAGCTGGTCCAATTGGAGTGCCCTCGAAAGGCTAGAGCGTTTTGTTTACGGCACCGTGAACCTCTCGAACTTCATGTTGACGCACATACGATCTAAAACCCACGTCTTGTCCACGTCTGTAGGTGAAGTCATAGACAGACAGTTGTCAAAGCAAGGGAATTATTGGGCACTGATGCCAGGTGTGATACCTATGAGGTACACGGACTAACAGCGAGCTATAGGCTCTGCTATGCTGAGTGTTGCTTCGTGGATAGAGCGACTATCTCGCTAGTAGTAGTAATCAAAGCATTCCACTGCCTAACCCAACAGAACACACACAAACTTTGGACATCAACATACTTTGAACACCACTGTTTCACGGGACACTCTTTCACCCTGAGACCTCGTGGCGCAACGGTTGCGTGTCTGACTCCAGATCAGAAGGGTGTGTGTTTGATTCACGTCGGGGTCAGTGTTTTGTACAACGGGATGGCTCAACGCCAGAGTTCCAATAAAAAGTCCACAAGCGGCAACGTAAATTCACAAAGCAGCTTAATGTCACTGATTTTGCCAGACTCACACTTGCCATTAGGAACAAAGGGATCTACGTAGCCATGCACTTTGAACTATTGCTGCCACCTGTCCGCTGCGAATGTGCAACTAAAGGTTTTGCATTGGCCGGGAATCGAAGCCAGGTCAACTCCTGGGAAGGCAGCTATGCTTGCCACTATACCACCAACACTGCCGTTGATCTGCCAACAAAGTCAAATTCCACATGAATGTGAAGCCAGCATTGCGTGCCAGAATGACTTCATTTTCCCACTTGGCAAAGCATAGATGTTTGCGAAAGCAACCGTTGGATGCACTTTCCTGTTCATGACTGCGGAGGGAGCTTCTCCATGCAACATAGCAGCTTTTTCATTTCACAATACCATTACCTTTCCTGGGGAAGCATTACATGGAATTGAACACCAGGCAGAAAAGATAACTGCTCTAGGTGAGGCTTGAACTCACAACCTCAGCATGACACGGGCTGCGTACTGCTCTATAAGTACCGTGCGCTAACCGATTGCGCCACTAGAGCCAGAAAACTTGTTCAAGAAAGGATGTATAGCCGCGTCCCACTGAGTCACAAGAAAGCCAAGAGAAGTTGGTAGATTGACATGCATCCATGTTTACCATTTCGAATTACAGTGTTCCTAGTGTTCCACATTAGCCCAATTTGTGAAGGAAAGATATGTGGACAAGATTGACTTTCCTGAGAAACTGTGTGCTAGAAAATGGATGAAAGTTAATGGGATGAACAGTCACAGAAATTCACAAGTCAGCTCTTCACCTTGACACGAAGCCATACATAGACTGTTCAAAATCCAGGCCATCTTTCCATACTCAATTTATGAGTAAGGTATGGACCTAACCACACGATTCAAGTACCAGTGTGGGGAAACAAGAGGGGAAGCGCAGCATGTCGGGTGCACCAGCCGGGAATCGAACGCGAGTCACAAGAATGGGAATCTTGTATGATACCACTACACGACTGGCACTGCTGCAAAGTAGCGCTTTTCAGGCTTTCCACTGGAGTGACAGTGATTCCAAAACCTCCATCTCCATCGCTGCGAGTCCAATCTTGCTGCTTCTTGAATTCCTCAGCAACACAGATGAAACGTTCAAACAATCTTTTCATTTTCATTCGATTCACTTTGCATTTTACAAAAGAGGCAAAACGTGGAAGTAACTGAACCAGCTTCATCCGGACATTGGGTCATGCGTGGGTTTAAAGTTACGACATGAAAATCAATGAAACGGACTTCCCAGTGCTTTGAGAGTGTAGAAATGACAGTTTGAGTGTTTTTTTTGGAAGGAGATACAAGGTTTGCGAGCAGCCTCTCGCCGGTGGGGATGTAGCTCTGTGGTAGAGTGCATGTATGAGGTCCCCGCGTTCAATCCTTGGCATCTCCAGGCCGTCTTTTAACTTAGGAAGTAGTGAAGAAATCGGGAGCCTGGGATTAATCACTCGTTCTCGTTTAGGGCTTATACGCACTCTGTGCCGTCATTCTCAGAGACATGTGTATGCATGCAAAGTGAAAAGTGAAAGAAACGACGAGATGGCAAGCACCCACAGCTGGTCCAATTGGAGTGCCCTCGAAAGGCTAGAGCGTTTTGTTTACGGCACCGTGAACCTCTCGAACTTCATGTTGACGCACATACGATCTAAAACCCACGTCTTGTCCACGTCTGTAGGTGAAGTCATAGACAGACAGTTGTCAAAGCAAGGGAATTATTGGGCACTGATGCCAGGTGTGATACCTATGAGGTACACGGACTAACAGCGAGCTATAGGCACTGCTATGCTGAGTGTTGCTTCGTGGATAGAGCGACTATCTCGCTAGTAGTAGTAATCAAAGCATTCCACTGCCTAACCCAACAGAACACACACAAACTTTGGACATCAACATACTTTGAACACCACTGTTTCATGGGACACTCTTTCGCCCTGAGACCTCGTGGCGCAACGGTAGCGCGTCTGACTCCAGATCAGAAGGGTGCGTGTTCGATTCACGTCGGGGTCAGTGTTTTGTACAACGGGAAGGCCCAACGCCAGAGTTCCAATAAAAAGTCCACAAGCGGCAACGTAAATTCACAAAGCACCTAAATGTCACTGATTTTGCCAGACTCACACTTGCCATTAGGAATAAAGGGATCTACGTAGCCATGCACTTTGAACTATTGCTGCCACCTGTCCACTGCGAATGTGCAACTAAAGGTTTTGCATTGGCCGGGAATCGAAGCCAGGTCAACTGCTGGGAAAGCAGCTATGCTTGCCACTATACCACCAACGCTGCCGTTGATCTGCCAACCAAAGTCAAATTCCACATGAATGTGAAGCCAGCATTGCGTGCCAGAATGACATCATTTTTCCATTTGGCAAAGCATAGATGTTTGCGAAAGCAACCGTTGGATGCACTTTCCTGATCATGACTGAGGAGGGAGCTTCTCCATGCAACATAGCAGCTTTTTCATTTCACAATACCATTACCTTTCCTGGGGTAGCATTACATGGAATTGAACACCAGGCAGAAAAGCTAACTGCTCTAGGTGAGGCTTGAACTCACAACCTCGGCATGACACGGGCTGCGTACTGCTCTATAAGTACCGTGCGCTAACCGATTGCGCCACTAGAGCCAGAAAACTGGTTCAAGAAAGGATGTATAGTCGCGTCCCACTGAGTCACAAGAAAGCCAAGAGAAGTTGGTAGATTGACATGCATCCATGTTTACCATGTCGAATGCCAGTGTTCCTAGTGTTCCACATTAGCCCAATTTGTGAAGGAAAGATATGTGGACAAGATTGACTTTCCTGAGAAACTGTGTGCTAGAAAATGGATGAAAGGTAATGGGATGAACAGTCACAGAAATTCACAAGTCAGCTCTTCACCTTGACACGAAGCCATTCATAGACTGTTCAAAATCCAGGCCATCTTTCCATACTCAATTTATGAGTAAGGTATGGACCTAACCACACGATTCAAGTACCAGTGTGGGGAAACAAGAGGGGAAGCGCAGCATGTAGGGTGCACCAGCTGGGAATCGAACGCGAGTCACAAGAATGGGAATCTTGTATGATACCACTACACGACTGGCACTGCTGCAAAGTAGTGCTTTTCAGGCTTTCCACTGGAGTGACAGTGATTCCAAAACCTCCATCTCCATCGCTGCGAGTCCAATCTTGCTGCTTCTTGAATTCCTCAGCAACACAGATGAAACGTTCAAACAATCTTTTCATTTTCATTCGATTCACTTTGCATTTTACAAAAGAGGCAAAACGTGGAAGTAACTGAACCAGCTTCATCCGGACATTGGGTCATGCGTGGGTTTAAAGTTACGACATGAAAATCAATGAAACGGACTTCCCAGTGCTTTGAGAGTGTAGAAATGACAGTTTGAGTGTTTTTTTTGGAAGGAGATACAAGGTTTGCGAGCAGCCTCTCGCCGGTGGGGATGTAGCTCTGTGGTAGAGTGCATGTATGAGGTCCCCGCGTTCAATCCTTGGCATCTCCAGGCCGTCTTTTAACTTAGGAAGTAGTGAAGAAATCGGGAGCCTGGGATTAATCACTCGTTCTCGTTTAGGGCTTATACGCACTCTGTGCCGTCATTCTCAGAGACATGTGTATGCATGCAAAGTGAAAAGTGAAAGATACGACGAGATGGCAAGCACCCACAGCTGGTCCAATTGGAGTGCCCTCGAAAGGCTAGAGCGTTTTGTTTACGGCACCGTGAACCTCTCGAACTTCATGTTGACGCACATACGATCTAAAACCCACGTCTTGTCCACGTCTGTAGGTGAAGTCATAGACAGACAGTTGTCAAAGCAAGGGAATTATTGGGCACTGATGCCAGGTGTGATACCTATGAGGTACACGGACTAACAGCGAGCTATAGGCTCTGCTATGCTGAGTGTTGCTTCGTGGATAGAGCGACTATCTCGCTAGTAGTAGTAATCAAAGCATTCCACTGCCTAACCCAACAGAACACACACAAACTTTGGACATCAACATACTTTGAACACCACTGTTTCACGGGACACTCTTTCACCCTGAGACCTCGTGGCGCAACGGTAGCGTGTCTGACTCCAGATCAGAAGGGTGTGTGTTTGATTCACGTCGGGGTCAGTGTTTTGTACAACGGGATGGCTCAACGCCAGAGTTCCAATAAAAAGTCCACAAGCGGCAACGTAAATTCACAAAGCAGCTTAATGTCACTGATTTTGCCAGACTCACACTTGCCATTAGGAACAAAGGGATCTACGTAGCCATGCACTTTGAACTATTGCTGCCACCTGTCCGCTGCGAATGTGCAACTAAAGGTTTTGCATTGGCCGGGAATCGAAGCCAGGTCAACTCCTGGGAAGGCAGCTATGCTTGCCACTATACCACCAACACTGCCGTTGATCTGCCAACAAAGTCAAATTCCACATGAATGTGAAGCCAGCATTGCGTGCCAGAATGACTTCATTTTCCCACTTGGCAAAGCATAGATGTTTGCGAAAGCAACCGTTGGATGCACTTTCCTGTTCATGACTGCGGAGGGAGCTTCTCCATGCAACATAGCAGCTTTTTCATTTCACAATACCATTACCTTTCCTGGGGAAGCATTACATGGAATTGAACACCAGGCAGAAAAGATAACTGCTCTAGGTGAGGCTTGAACTCACAACCTCGGCATGACACGGGCTGCGTACTGCTCTATAAGTACCGTGCGCTAACCGATTGCGCCACTAGAGCCAGAAAACTTGTTCAAGAAAGGATGTATAGCCGCGTCCCACTGAGTCACAAGAAAGCCAAGAGAAGTTGGTAGATTGACATGCATCCATGTTTACCATTTCGAATTACAGTGTTCCTAGTGTTCCACATTAGCCCAATTTGTGAAGGAAAGATATGTGGACAAGATTGACTTTCCTGAGAAACTGTGTGCTAGAAAATGGATGAAAGTTAATGGGATGAACAGTCACAGAAATTCACAAGTCAGCTCTTCACCTTGACACGAAGCCATACATAGACTGTTCAAAATCCAGGCCATCTTTCCATACTCAATTTATGAGTAAGGTATGGACCTAACCACACGATTCAAGTACCAGTGTGGGGAAACAAGAGGGGAAGCGCAGCATGTCGGGTGCACCAGCCGGGAATCGAACGCGAGTCACAAGAATGGGAATCTTGTATGATACCACTACACGACTGGCACTGCTGCAAAGTAGCGCTTTTCAGGCTTTCCACTGGAGTGACAGTGATTCCAAAACCTCCATCTCCATCGCTGCGAGTCCAATCTTGCTGCTTCTTGAATTCCTCAGCAACACAGATGAAACGTTCAAACAATCTTTTCATTTTCATTCGATTCACTTTGCATTTTACAAAAGAGGCAAAACGTGGAAGTAACTGAACCAGCTTCATCCGGACATTGGGTCATGCGTGGGTTTAAAGTTACGACATGAAAATCAATGAAACGGACTTCCCAGTGCTTTGAGAGTGTAGAAATGACAGTTTGAGTGTTTTTTTTGGAAGGAGATACAAGGTTTGAGAGCAGCCTCTCGCCGGTGGGGATGTAGCTCTGTGGTAGAGTGCATGTATGAGGTCCCCGCGTTCAATCCTTGGCATCTCCAGGCCGTCTTTTAACTTAGGAAGTAGTGAAGAAATCGGGAGCCTGGGATTAATCACTCGTTCTCGTTTAGGGCTTATACGCACTCTGTGCCGTCATTCTCAGAGACATGTGTATGCATGCAAAGTGAAAAGTGAAAGAAACGACGAGATGGCAAGCACCCACAGCTGGTCCAATTGGAGTGCCCTCGAAAGGCTAGAGCGTTTTGTTTACGGCACCGTGAACCTCTCGAACTTCATGTTGACGCACATACGATCTAAAACCCACGTCTTGTCCACGTCTGTAGGTGAAGTCATAGACAGACAGTTGTCAAAGCAAGGGAATTATTGGGCACTGATGCCAGGTGTGATACCTATGAGGTACACGGACTAACAGCGAGCTATAGGCACTGCTATGCTGAGTGTTGCTTCGTGGATAGAGCGACTATCTCGCTAGTAGTAGTAATCAAAGCATTCCACTGCCTAACCCAACAGAACACACACAAACTTTGGACATCAACATACTTTGAACACCACTGTTTCATGGGACACTCTTTCGCCCTGAGACCTCGTGGCGCAACGGTAGCGCGTCTGACTCCAGATCAGAAGGGTGCGTGTTCGATTCACGTCGGGGTCAGTGTTTTGTACAACGGGAAGGCCCAACGCCAGAGTTCCAATAAAAAGTCCACAGGCGGCAACGTAAATTCACAAAGCACCTAAATGTCACTGATTTTGCCAGACTCACACTTGCCATTAGGAACAAAGGGATCTACGTAGCCATGCACTTTGAACTATTGCTGCCACCTGTCCACTGCGAATGTGCAACTAAAGGTTTTGCATTGGCCGGGAATCGAAGCCAGGTCAACTGCTGGGAAGGCAGCTATGCTTGCCACTATACCACCAACGCTGCCGTTGATCTGCCAACCAAAGCCAAATTCCACATGAATGTGAAGCCAGCATTGCGTGCCAGAATGACATCATTTTTCAATTTGGCAAAGCATAGATGTTTGCGAAAGCAACCGTTGGATGCACTTTCCTGTTCATGACTGCGGAGGGAGCTTCTCCATGCAACATAGCAGCTTTTTCATTTCACAATACCATTACCTTTCCTGGGGTAGCATTACATGGAATTGAACACCAGGCAGAAAAGCTAACTGCTGTGAGTGAGGCATGAACTCACAACCTCAGCATGACACGGGCTGCGTACTGCTCTATAAGTACCATGCGCTAACCGATTGCGCCACTAGAGCCAGAAAGCTGGCCCAAGAAAGGATGTATAGTTGCGTCCCACTGAGTCAGAAGAAAGCCAAGAGAAGTTGGTAGATTGACATGCATCCATGATTACCATTTCGAATGCCAGTGTTCCTAGTGTTCCACATTAGCCCAATTTGTGAAGGAAAGATATGTGGACAAGATTGACTTTCCTGAGAAACTGTGTGCTAGAAAATGGATGAAAGTTAATGGGATGAACAGTCACAGAAATTCACAAGTCAGCTCTTCACCTTGACACGAAGCCATACATATACTGTTCAAAATCCAGGCCATCTTTCCATACTCAATTTATGAGTAAGGTATGGACCTAACCACACGATTCAAGTACCAGTGTGGGGAAACAAGAGGGGAAGCGCAGCATGTCGGGTGCACCAGCTGGGAATCGAACGCGAGTCACAAGAATGGGAATCTTGTATGATACCACTACACGACTGGCACTGCTGCAAAGTAGCGCTTTTTAGGCTTTCCACTGGAGTGACAGTGATTCCAAAACCTCCATCTCCATCGCTGTGAGTCCAATCTTGCTGCTTCTTGAATTCCTCAGCAACACAGATGAAACGTTCAAACAATCTTTTCATTTTCATTCGATTCACTTTGCATTTTACAAAAGAGGCAAAACGTGGAAGTAACTGAACCAGCTTCATCCAGACATTGGGTCATGCGTGGGTTTAAAGTTACGACATGAAAATCAATGAAACGGACTTCCCAGTGCTTTCAGAGTGTAGAAATGACAGTTTGAGTGTTTTTATTGGAAGGAGATACAAGGTTTGCGAGCAGCCTCTCACCGGTGGGGATGTAGCTCTGTGGTAGAGTGCATGTATGAGGTCCCCGCGTTCAATCCTTGGCATCTCCAGGCCGTCTTTTAACTTAGGAAGTAGTGAAGAAATCGGGAGCCTGGGATTAATCACTCGTTCTCGTTCAGGGCTTATACGCACTCTGTGCCGTCATTCTCAGAGACATGTGTATGCATGCAAAGTGAAAAGTGAAAGAAACGACGAGATGGCAAGCACCCACAGCTGGTCCAATTGGAGTGCCCTCGAAAGGCTAGAGCGTTTTGTTTACGGCACCGTGAACCTCTCGAACTTCATGTTGACGCACATACGATCTAAAACCCACGTCTTGTCCACGTCTGTAGGTGAAGTCATAGACAGACAGTTGTCAAAGCAAGGGAATTATTGGGCACTGATGCCAGGTGTGATACCTATGAGGTACACGGACTAACAGCGAGCTATAGGCTCTGCTATGCTGAGTGTTGCTTCGTGGATAGAGCGACTATCTCGCTAGTAGTAGTAATCAAAGCATTCCACTGCCTAACCCAACAGAACACACACAAACTTTGGACATCAACATACTTTGAACACCACTGTTTCACGGGACACTCTTTCGCCCTGAGACCTCGTGGCGCAACGGTAGCGCGTCTGACTCCAGATCAGAAGGGTGCGTGTTCGATTCACGTCGGGGTCAGTGTTTTGTACAACGGGAAGGCCCAACGCCAAAGTTCCAATAAAAAGTCCACAAGCGGCAACGTAAATTCACAAAGCACCTAAATGTCACTGATTTTGCCAGACTCACACTTTCCATTAGGAACAAAGGGATCTACGTAGCCATGCACTTTGAACTATTGCTGCCACCTGTCCGCTGCGAATGTGCAACTAAAGGTTTTGCATTGGCCGGGAATCGAAGCCAGGTCAACTGCTGGGAAGGCAGCTATGCTTGCCACTATACCACCAACGCTGCCGTTGATCTGCCAACCAAAGTCAAATTCCACATGAATGTGAAGCCAGCATTGCGTGCCAGAATGACATCATTTTTCCATTTGGCAAAGCATAGATGTTTGCGAAAGCAACCGTTGGATGCACTTTCCTGTTCATGACTGCGGAGGGAGCTTCTCCATGCAACATAGCAGCTTTTTCATTTCACAATACCATTACCTTTCCTGGGGTAGCATTACATGGAATTGAACACCAGGCAGAAAAGCTAACTGCTCTAGGTGAGGCTTGAACTCACAACCTCAGCATGACACGGGCTGCGTACTGCTCTATAAGTACCGTGCGCTAACCGATTGCGCCACTAGAGCCAGAAAGCTGGCCCAAGAAAGGATGTATAGTTGCGTCCCACTGAGTCAGAAGAAAGCCAAGAGAAGTTGGTAGATTGACATGCATCCATGATTACCATTTCGAATGCCAGTGTTCCTAGTGTTCCACATTAGCCCAATTTGTGAAGGAAAGATATGTGGACAAGATTGACTTTCCTGAGAAACTGTGTGCTAGAAAATGGATGAAAGTTAATGGGATGAACAGTCACAGAAATTCACAAGTCAGCTCTTCACCTTGACACGAAGCCATACATATACTGTTCAAAATCCAGGCCATCTTTCCATACTCAATTTATGAGTAAGGTATGGACCTAACCACACGATTCAAGTACCAGTGTGGGGAAACAAGAGGGGAAGCGCAGCATGTCGGGTGCACCAGCTGGGAATCGAACGCGAGTCACAAGAATGGGAATCTTGTATGATACCACTACACGACTGGCACTGCTGCAAAGTAGCGCTTTTTAGGCTTTCCACTGGAGTGACAGTGATTCCAAAACCTCCATCTCCATCGCTGTGAGTCCAATCTTGCTGCTTCTTGAATTCCTCAGCAACACAGATGAAACGTTCAAACAATCTTTTCATTTTCATTCGATTCACTTTGCATTTTACAAAAGAGGCAAAACGTGGAAGTAACTGAACCAGCTTCATCCAGACATTGGGTCATGCGTGGGTTTAAAGTTACGACATGAAAATCAATGAAACGGACTTCCCAGTGCTTTCAGAGTGTAGAAATGACAGTTTGAGTGTTTTTATTGGAAGGAGATACAAGGTTTGCGAGCAGCCTCTCACCGGTGGGGATGTAGCTCTGTGGTAGAGTGCATGTATGAGGTCCCCGCGTTCAATCCTTGGCATCTCCAGGCCGTCTTTTAACTTAGGAAGTAGTGAAGAAATCGGGAGCCTGGGATTAATCACTCGTTCTCGTTCAGGGCTTATACGCACTCTGTGCCGTCATTCTCAGAGACATGTGTATGCATGCAAAGTGAAAAGTGAAAGAAACGACGAGATGGCAAGCACCCACAGCTGGTCCAATTGGAGTGCCCTCGAAAGGCTAGAGCGTTTTGTTTACGGCACCGTGAACCTCTCGAACTTCATGTTGACGCACATACGATCTAAAACCCACGTCTTGTCCACGTCTGTAGGTGAAGTCATAGACAGACAGTTGTCAAAGCAAGGGAATTATTGGGCACTGATGCCAGGTGTGATACCTATGAGGTACACGGACTAACAGCGAGCTATAGGCTCTGCTATGCTGAGTGTTGCTTCGTGGATAGAGCGACTATCTCGCTAGTAGTAGTAATCAAAGCATTCCACTGCCTAACCCAACAGAACACACACAAACTTTGGACATCAACATACTTTGAACACCACTGTATCACGGGACACTCTTTCGCCCTGAGACCTCGTGGCGCAACGGTAGCGCGTCTGACTCCAGGTCAGAAGGGTGCGTGTTCGATTCACGTCGGGGTCAGTGTTTTGTACAACGGGAAGGCCCAACGCCAGAGTTCCAATAAAAAGTCCACAAGCGGCAACGTAAATTCACAAAGCACCTAAATGTCACTGATTTTGCCAGACTCACACTTTCCATTAGGAACAAAGGGATCTACGTAGCCATGCACTTTGAACTATTGCTGCCACCTGTCCGCTGCGAATGTGCAACTAAAGGTTTTGCATTGGCCGGGAATCGAAGCCAGGTCAACTGCTGGGAAGGCAGCTATGCTTGCCACTATACCACCAACGCTGCCGTTGATCTGCCAACCAAAGTCAAATTCCACATGAATGTGAAGCCAGCATTGCGTGCCAGAATGACATCATTTTTCCATTTGGCAAAGCATAGATGTTTGCGAAAGCAACCGTTGGATGCACTTTCCTGTTCATGACTGCGGAGGGAGCTTCTCCATGCAACATAGCAGCTTTTTCATTTCACAATACCATTACCTTTCCTGGGGTAGCATTACATGGAATTGAACACCAGGCAGAAAAGCTAACTGCTCTAGGTGAGGCTTGAACTCACAACCTCGGCATGACACGGGCTGCGTACTGCTCTATAAGTACCGTGCGCTATCCGATTGCGCCACTAGAGCCAGAAAACTTGTTCAAGAAAGGATGTATAGCCGCGTCCCACTGAGTCACAAGAAAGCCAAGAGAAGTTGGTAGATTGACATGCATCCATGTTTACCATTTCGAATTACAGTGTTCCTAGTGTTCCACATTAGCCCAATTTGTGAAGGAAAGATATGTGGACAAGATTGACTTTCCTGAGAAACTGTGTGCTAGAAAATGGATGAAAGTTAATGGGATGAACAGTCACAGAAATTCACAAGTCAGCTCTTCACCTTGACACGAAGCCATTCATAGACTGTTCAAAATCCAGGCCATCTTTCCATACTCAATTTATGAGTAAGGTATGGACCTAACCACACGATTCAAGTACCAGTGTGGGGAAACAAGAGGGGAAGCGCAGCATGTAGGGTGCACCAGCTGGGAATCGAACGCGAGTCACAAGAATGGGAATCTTGTACGATACCACTACACGACTGGCACTGCTGCAAAGTAGTGCTTTTCAGGCTTTCCACTGGAGTGACAGTGATTCCAAAACCTCCATCTCCATTGCTGCGAGTCCAATCTTGCTGCTTCTTGAATTCCTCAGCAACACAGATGAAACGTTCAAACAATCTTTTCATTTTCATTCGATTCACTTTGCATTTTACAAAAGAGGCAAAACGTGGAAGTAACTGAACCAGCTTCATCCGGACATTGGGTCATGCGTGGGTTTAAAGTTACGACATGAAAATCAATGAAACGGTCTTCCCAGTGCTTTGAGAGTGTAGAAATGACAGTTTGAGTGTTTTTTTTGGAAGGAGATACAAGGTTTGCGAGCAGCCTCTCGCCGGTGGGGATGTAGCTCTGTGGTAGAGTGCATGTATGAGGTCCCCGCGTTCAATCCTTGGCATCTCCAGGCCGTCTTTTAACTTAGGAAGTAGTGAAGAAATCGGGAGCCTGGGATTAATCACTCGTTCTCGTTTAGGGCTTATACGCACTCTGTGCCGTCATTCTCAGAGACATGTGTATGCATGCAAAGTGAAAAGTGAAAGATACGACGAGATGGCAAGCACCCACAGCTGGTCCAATTGGAGTGCCCTCGAAAGGCTAGAGCGTTTTGTTTACGGCACCGTGAACCTCTCGAACTTCATGTTGACGCACATACGATCTAAAACCCACGTCTTGTCCACGTCTGTAGGTGAAGTCATAGACAGACAGTTGTCAAAGCAAGGGAATTATTGGGCACTGATGCCAGGTGTGATACCTATGAGGTACACGGACTAACAGCGAGCTATAGGCTCTGCTATGCTGAGTGTTGCTTCGTGGATAGAGCGACTATCTCGCTAGTAGTAGTAATCAAAGCATTCCACTGCCTAACCCAACAGAACACACACAAACTTTGGACATCAACATACTTTGAACACCACTGTTTCACGGTACACTCTTTCGCCCTGAGACCTTGTGGCGCAACGGTAGCGCGTCTGACTCCAGATCAGAAGGGTGCGTGTTCGATTCACGTCGGGGTCAGTGTTTTGTACAACGGGAAGGCCCAACGCCAGAGTTCCAATAAAAAGTCCACAAGCAGCAACGTAAATTCACAAAGCACCTAAATGTCACTGATTTTGCCAGACTCACACTTGCCATTAGGAACAAAGGGATCTACGTAACCATGCACTTTGAACTATTGCTGCCACCTGTCCGCTGCGAATGTGCAACTAAAGGTTTTGCATTGGCCGGGAATCGAAGCCAGGTCAACTGCTGGGAAGGCAGCTATGCTTGCCACTATACCACCAACGCTGCCGTTGATCTGCCAACCAAAGTCAAATTCCACATGAATGTGAAGCCAGCATTGCGTGCCAGAATGACATCATTTTTCCATTTGGCAAAGCATAGATGTTTGTGAAAGCAACCGTTGGATGCACTTTCCTGTTCATGACTGCGGAGGGAGCTTCTCCATGCAACATAGCAGCTTTTTCATTTCACAATACCATTACCTTTCCTGGGGTAGCATTACATGGAATTGAACACCAGGCAGAAAAGCTAACTGCTCTAGGTGAGGCTTGAACTCACAACCTCGGCATGACACAGGCTGCGTACTGCTCTATAAGTACCGTGCGCTAACCGATTGCGCCACTAGAGCCAGAAAACTGGTCCAAGAAAGGATGTATAGTCGCGTCCCACTGAGTCACAAGAAAGCCAAGGGAAGTTGGTAGATTGACATGCATCCATGTTTACCATGTCGAATGCCAGTGTTCCTTGTGTTCCACATTAGCCCAATTTGTGAAGGAAAGATATGTGGACAAGATTGACTTTCCTGAGAAACTGTGTGCTAGAAAATGGATGAAAGTTAATGGGATGAACAGTCACAGAAATTCACAAGTCAGCTCTTCACCTTGACACGAAGCCATTCATAGACTGTTCAAAATCCAGGCCATCTTTCCATACTCAATTTATGAGTAAGGTATGGACCTAACCACACGATTCAAGTACCAGTGTGGGGAAACAAGAGGGGAAGCGCAGCATGTAGGGTGCACCAGCTGGGAATCGAACGCGAGTCACAAGAATGGGAATCTTGTACGATACCACTACACGACTGGCACTGCTGCAAAGTAGTGCTTTTCAGGCTTTCCACTGGAGTGACAGTGATTCCAAAACCTCCATCTCCATTGCTGCGAGTCCAATCTTGCTGCTTCTTGAATTCCTCAGCAACACAGATGAAACGTTCAAACAATCTTTTCATTTTCATTCGATTCACTTTGCATTTTACAAAAGAGGCAAAACGTGGAAGTAACTGAACCAGCTTCATCCGGACATTGGGTCATGCGTGGGTTTAAAGTTACGACATGAAAATCAATGAAACGGTCTTCCCAGTGCTTTGAGAGTGTAGAAATGACAGTTTGAGTGTTTTTTTTGGAAGGAGATACAAGGTTTGCGAGCAGCCTCTCGCCGGTGGGGATGTAGCTCTGTGGTAGAGTGCATGTATGAGGTCCCCGCGTTCAATCCTTGGCATCTCCAGGCCGTCTTTTAACTTAGGAAGTAGTGAAGAAATCGGGAGCCTGGGATTAATCACTCGTTCTCGTTTAGGGCTTATACGCACTCTGTGCCGTCATTCTCAGAGACATGTGTATGCATGCAAAGTGAAAAGTGAAAGATACGACGAGATGGCAAGCACCCACAGCTGGTCCAATTGGAGTGCCCTCGAAAGGCTAGAGCGTTTTGTTTACGGCACCGTGAACCTCTCGAACTTCATGTTGACGCACATACGATCTAAAACCCACGTCTTGTCCACGTCTGTAGGTGAAGTCATAGACAGACAGTTGTCAAAGCAAGGGAATTATTGGGCACTGATGCCAGGTGTGATACCTATGAGGTACACGGACTAACAGCGAGCTATAGGCTCTGCTATGCTGAGTGTTGCTTCGTGGATAGAGCGACTATCTCGCTAGTAGTAGTAATCAAAGCATTCCACTGCCTAACCCAACAGAACACACACAAACTTTGGACATCAACATACTTTGAACACCACTGTTTCACGGTACACTCTTTCGCCCTGAGACCTTGTGGCGCAACGGTAGCGCGTCTGACTCCAGATCAGAAGGGTGCGTGTTCGATTCACGTCGGGGTCAGTGTTTTGTACAACGGGAAGGCCCAACGCCAGAGTTCCAATAAAAAGTCCACAAGCAGCAACGTAAATTCACAAAGCACCTAAATGTCACTGATTTTGCCAGACTCACACTTGCCATTAGGAACAAAGGGATCTACGTAACCATGCACTTTGAACTATTGCTGCCACCTGTCCGCTGCGAATGTGCAACTAAAGGTTTTGCATTGGCCGGGAATCGAAGCCAGGTCAACTGCTGGGAAGGCAGCTATGCTTGCCACTATACCACCAACGCTGCCGTTGATCTGCCAACCAAAGTCAAATTCCACATGAATGTGAAGCCAGCATTGCGTGCCAGAATGACATCATTTTTCCATTTGGCAAAGCATAGATGTTTGCGAAAGCAACCGTTGGATGCACTTTCCTGATCATGACTGAGGAGGGAGCTTCTCCATGCAACATAGCAGCTTTTTCATTTCACAATACCATTACCTTTCCTGGGGTAGCATTACATGGAATTGAACACCAGGCAGAAAAGCTAACTGCTCTAGGTGAGGCTTGAACTCACAACCTCGGCATGACACGGGCTGCGTACTGCTCTATAAGTACCGTGCGCTAACCGATTGCGCCACTAGAGCCAGAAAACTGGTTCAAGAAAGGATGTATAGTCGCGTCCCACTGAGTCACAAGAAAGCCAAGGGAAGTTGGTAGATTGACATGCATCCATGTTTACCATGTCGAATGCCAGTGTTCCTAGTGTTCCACATTAGCCCAATTTGTGAAGGAAAGATATGTGGACAAGATTGACTTTCCTGAGAAACTGTGTGCTAGAAAATGGATGAAAGGTAATGGGATGAACAGTCACAGAAATTCACAAGTCAGCTCTTCACCTTGACACGAAGCCATTCATAGACTGTTCAAAATCCAGGCCATCTTTCCATACTCAATTTATGAGTAAGGTATGGACCTAACCACACGATTCAAGTACCAGTGTGGGGAAACAAGAGGGGAAGCGCAGCATGTAGGGTGCACCAGCTGGGAATCGAACGCGAGTCACAAGAATGGGAATCTTGTATGATACCACTACACGACTGGCACTGCTGCAAAGTAGTGCTTTTCAGGCTTTCCACTGGAGTGACAGTGATTCCAAAACCTCCATCTCCATCGCTGCGAGTCCAATCTTGCTGCTTCTTGAATTCCTCAGCAACACAGATGAAACGTTCAAACAATCTTTTCATTTTCATTCGATTCACTTTGCATTTTACAAAAGAGGCAAAACGTGGAAGTAACTGAACCAGCTTCATCCGGACATTGGGTCATGCGTGGGTTTAAAGTTACGACATGAAAATCAATGAAACGGACTTCCCAGTGCTTTGAGAGTGTAGAAATGACAGTTTGAGTGTTTTTTTTGGAAGGAGATACAAGGTTTGCGAGCAGCCTCTCGCCGGTGGGGATGTAGCTCTGTGGTAGAGTGCATGTATGAGGTCCCCGCGTTCAATCCTTGGCATCTCCAGGCCGTCTTTTAACTTAGGAAGTAGTGAAGAAATCGGGAGCCTGGGATTAATCACTCGTTCTCGTTTAGGGCTTATACGCACTCTGTGCCGTCATTCTCAGAGACATGTGTATGCATGCAAAGTGAAAAGTGAAAGATACGACGAGATGGCAAGCACCCACAGCTGGTCCAATTGGAGTGCCCTCGAAAGGCTAGAGCGTTTTGTTTACGGCACCGTGAACCTCTCGAACTTCATGTTGACGCACATACGATCTAAAACCCACGTCTTGTCCACGTCTGTAGGTGAAGTCATAGACAGACAGTTGTCAAAGCAAGGGAATTATTGGGCACTGATGCCAGGTGTGATACCTATGAGGTACACGGACTAACAGCGAGCTATAGGCTCTGCTATGCTGAGTGTTGCTTCGTGGATAGAGCGACTATCTCGCTAGTAGTAGTAATCAAAGCATTCCACTGCCTAACCCAACAGAACACACACAAACTTTGGACATCAACATACTTTGAACACCACTGTTTCACGGGACACTCTTTCACCCTGAGACCTCGTGGCGCAACGGTAGCGTGTCTGACTCCAGATCAGAAGGGTGTGTGTTTGATTCACGTCGGGGTCAGTGTTTTGTACAACGGGATGGCTCAACGCCAGAGTTCCAATAAAAAGTCCACAAGCGGCAACGTAAATTCACAAAGCAGCTTAATGTCACTGATTTTGCCAGACTCACACTTGCCATTAGGAACAAAGGGATCTACGTAGCCATGCACTTTGAACTATTGCTGCCACCTGTCCGCTGCGAATGTGCAACTAAAGGTTTTGCATTGGCCGGGAATCGAAGCCAGGTCAACTCCTGGGAAGGCAGCTATGCTTGCCACTATACCACCAACACTGCCGTTGATCTGCCAACAAAGTCAAATTCCACATGAATGTGAAGCCAGCATTGCGTGCCAGAATGACTTCATTTTCCCACTTGGCAAAGCATAGATGTTTGCGAAAGCAACCGTTGGATGCACTTTCCTGTTCATGACTGCGGAGGGAGCTTCTCCATGCAACATAGCAGCTTTTTCATTTCACAATACCATTACCTTTCCTGGGGAAGCATTACATGGAATTGAACACCAGGCAGAAAAGATAACTGCTCTAGGTGAGGCTTGAACTCACAACCTCGGCATGACACGGGCTGCGTACTGCTCTATAAGTACCGTGCGCTAACCGATTGCGCCACTAGAGCCAGAAAACTTGTTCAAGAAAGGATGTATAGCCGCGTCTTACTGAGTCACAAGAAAGCCAAGAGAAGTTGGTAGATTGACATGCATCCATGTTTACCATTTCGAATTACAGTGTTCCTAGTGTTCCACATTAGCCCAATTTGTGAAGGAAAGATATGTGGACAAGATTGACTTTCCTGAGAAACTGTGTGCTAGAAAATGGATGAAAGTTAATGGGATGAACAGTCACAGAAATTCACAAGTCAGCTCTTCACCTTGACACGAAGCCATACATAGACTGTTCAAAATCCAGGCCATCTTTCCATACTCAATTTATGAGTAAGGTATGGACCTAACCACACGATTCAAGTACCAGTGTGGGGAAACAAGAGGGGAAGCGCAGCATGTCGGGTGCACCAGCCGGGAATCGAACGCGAGTCACAAGAATGGGAATCTTGTATGATACCACTACACGACTGGCACTGCTGCAAAGTAGCGCTTTTCAGGCTTTCCACTGGAGTGACAGTGATTCCAAAACCTCCATCTCCATCGCTGCGAGTCCAATCTTGCTGCTTCTTGAATTCCTCAGCAACACAGATGAAACGTTCAAACAATCTTTTCATTTTCATTCGATTCACTTTGCATTTTACAAAAGAGGCAAAACGTGGAAGTAACTGAACCAGCTTCATCCGGACATTGGGTCATGCGTGGGTTTAAAGTTACGACATGAAAATCAATGAAACGGACTTCCCAGTGCTTTGAGAGTGTAGAAATGACAGTTTGAGTGTTTTTTTTGGAAGGAGATACAAGGTTTGCGAGCAGCCTCTCGCCGGTGGGGATGTAGCTCTGTGGTAGAGTGCATGTATGAGGTCCCCGCGTTCAATCCTTGGCATCTCCAGGCCGTCTTTTAACTTAGGAAGTAGTGAAGAAATCGGGAGCCTGGGATTAATCACTCGTTCTCGTTTAGGGCTTATACGCACTCTGTGCCGTCATTCTCAGAGACATGTGTATGCATGCAAAGTGAAAAGTGAAAGAAACGACGAGATGGCAAGCACCCACAGCTGGTCCAATTGGAGTGCCCTCGAAAGGCTAGAGCGTTTTGTTTACGGCACCGTGAACCTCTCGAACTTCATGTTGACGCACATACGATCTAAAACCCACGTCTTGTCCACGTCTGTAGGTGAAGTCATAGACAGACAGTTGTCAAAGCAAGGGAATTATTGGGCACTGATGCCAGGTGTGATACCTATGAGGTACACGGACTAACAGCGAGCTATAGGCACTGCTATGCTGAGTGTTGCTTCGTGGATAGAGCGACTATCTCGCTAGTAGTAGTAATCAAAGCATTCCACTGCCTAACCCAACAGAACACACACAAACTTTGGACATCAACATACTTTGAACACCACTGTTTCATGGGACACTCTTTCGCCCTGAGACCTCGTGGCGCAACGGTAGCGCGTCTGACTCCAGATCAGAAGGGTGCGTGTTCGATTCACGTCGGGGTCAGTGTTTTGTACAACGGGAAGGCCCAACGCCAGAGTTCCAATAAAAAGTCCACAAGCGGCAACGTAAATTCACAAAGCACCTAAATGTCACTGATTTTGCCAGACTCACACTTGCCATTAGGAATAAAGGGATCTACGTAGCCATGCACTTTGAACTATTGCTGCCACCTGTCCACTGCGAATGTGCAATTAAAGGTTTTGCATTGGCCGGGAATCGAAGCCAGGTCAACTGCTGGGAAAGCAGCTATGCTTGCCACTATACCACCAACGCTGCCGTTGATCTGCCAACCAAAGTCAAATTCCACATGAATGTGAAGCCAGCATTGCGTGCCAGAATGACATCATTTTTCCATTTGGCAAAGCATAGATGTTTGCGAAAGCAACCGTTGGATGCACTTTCCTGATCATGACTGAGGAGGGAGCTTCTCCATGCAACATAGCAGCTTTTTCATTTCACAATACCATTACCTTTCCTGGGGTAGCATTACATGGAATTGAACACCAGGCAGAAAAGCTAACTGCTCTAGGTGAGGCTTGAACTCACAACCTCGGCATGACACGGGCTGCGTACTGCTCTATAAGTACCGTGCGCTAACCGATTGCGCCACTAGAGCCAGAAAACTGGTTCAAGAAAGGATGTATAGTCGCGTCCCACTGAGTCACAAGAAAGCCAAGGGAAGTTGGTAGATTGACATGCATCCATGTTTACCATGTCGAATGCCAGTGTTCCTAGTGTTCCACATTAGCCCAATTTGTGAAGGAAAGATATGTGGACAAGATTGACTTTCCTGAGAAACTGTGTGCTAGAAAATGGATGAAAGGTAATGGGATGAACAGTCACAGAAATTCACAAGTCAGCTCTTCACCTTGACACGAAGCCATTCATAGACTGTTCAAAATCCAGGCCATCTTTCCATACTCAATTTATGAGTAAGGTATGGACCTAACCACACGATTCAAGTACCAGTGTGGGGAAACAAGAGGGGAAGCGCAGCATGTAGGGTGCACCAGCTGGGAATCGAACGCGAGTCACAAGAATGGGAATCTTGTATGATACCACTACACGACTGGCACTGCTGCAAAGTAGTGCTTTTCAGGCTTTCCACTGGAGTGACAGTGATTCCAAAACCTCCATCTCCATCGCTGCGAGTCCAATCTTGCTGCTTCTTGAATTCCTCAGCAACACAGATGAAACGTTCAAACAATCTTTTCATTTTCATTCGATTCACTTTGCATTTTACAAAAGAGGCAAAACGTGGAAGTAACTGAACCAGCTTCATCCGGACATTGGGTCATGCGTGGGTTTAAAGTTACGACATGAAAATCAATGAAACGGACTTCCCAGTGCTTTGAGAGTGTAGAAATGACAGTTTGAGTGTTTTTTTTGGAAGGAGATACAAGGTTTGCGAGCAGCCTCTCGCCGGTGGGGATGTAGCTCTGTGGTAGAGTGCATGTATGAGGTCCCCGCGTTCAATCCTTGGCATCTCCAGGCCGTCTTTTAACTTAGGAAGTAGTGAAGAAATCGGGAGCCTGGGATTAATCACTCGTTCTCGTTTAGGGCTTATACGCACTCTGTGCCGTCATTCTCAGAGACATGTGTATGCATGCAAAGTGAAAAGTGAAAGAAACGACGAGATGGCAAGCACCCACAGCTGGTCCAATTGGAGTGCCCTCGAAAGGCTAGAGCGTTTTGTTTACGGCACCGTGAACCTCTCGAACTTCATGTTGACGCACATACGATCTAAAACCCACGTCTTGTCCACGTCTGTAGGTGAAGTCATAGACAGACAGTTGTCAAAGCAAGGGAATTATTGGGCACTGATGCCAGGTGTGATACCTATGAGGTACACGGACTAACAGCGAGCTATAGGCACTGCTATGCTGAGTGTTGCTTCGTGGATAGAGCGACTATCTCGCTAGTAGTAGTAATCAAAGCATTCCACTGCCTAACCCAACAGAACACACACAAACTTTGGACATCAACATACTTTGAACACCACTGTTTCATGGGACACTCTTTCGCCCTGAGACCTCGTGGCGCAACGGTAGCGCGTCTGACTCCAGATCAGAAGGGTGCGTGTTCGATTCACGTCGGGGTCAGTGTTTTGTACAACGGGAAGGCCCAACGCCAGAGTTCCAATAAAAAGTCCACAAACGGCAACGTAAATTCACAAAGCACCTAAATGTCACTGATTTTGCCAGACTCACACTTGCCATTAGGAACAAAGGGATCTACGTAGCCATGCACTTTGAACTATTGCTGCCACCTGTCCACTGCGAATGTGCAACTAAAGGTTTTGCATTGGCCGGGAATCGAAGCCAGGTCAACTGCTGGGAAGGCAGCTATGCTTGCCACTATACCACCAACGCTGCCGTTGATCTGCCAACCAAAGCCAAATTCCACATGAATGTGAAGCCAGCATTGCGTGCCAGAATGACATCATTTTTCAATTTGGCAAAGCATAGATGTTTGCGAAAGCAACCGTTGGATGCACTTTCCTGTTCATGACTGCGGAGGGAGCTTCTCCATGCAACATAGCAGCTTTTTCATTTCACAATACCATTACCTTTCCTGGGGTAGCATTACATGGAATTGAACACCAGGCAGAAAATCTAACTGCTCTAGGTGAGGCTTGAACTCACAACCTCGGCATGACACGGGCTGCGTACTGCTCTATAAGTAACTTGCGCTAACCGATTGCGCCATTAGATCCAGAAAACTCGTCCAAGAAAGGATGTATAGCCGCATCCCACTGAGTCACAAGAAAGCCAAGGGAAGTTGGTAGATTGACATGCATCCATGTTTACCATGTCGAATGCCAGTGTTCCTAGTGTTCCACATTAGCCCAATTTGTGAAGGAAAGATATGTGGACAAGATTGACTTTCCTGAGAAACTGTGTGCTAGAAAATGGATGAAAGTTAATGGGATGAACAGTCACAGAAATTCACAAGTCAGCTCTTCACCTTGACACGAAGCCATACATAGACTGTTCAAAATCCAGGCCATCTTTCCATACTCAATTTATGAGTAAGGTATGGACCTAACCACACGATTCAAGTACCAGTGTGGGGAAACAAGAGGGGAAGCGCAGCATGTCGGGTGCGTCAGCCGGGAATCGAACGCGAGTCACAAGAATGGGAATCTTGTATGATACCACTACACGACTGGCACTGCTGCAAAGTAGCGCTTTTCAGGCTTTCCACTGGAGTGACAGTGATTCCAAAACCTCCATCTCCATCGCTGCGAGTCCAATCTTGCTGCTTCTTGAATTCCTCAGCAACACAGATGAAACGTTCAAACAATCTTTTCATTTTCATTCGATTCACTTTGCATTTTACAAAAGAGGCAAAACGTGGAAGTAACTGAACCAGCTTCATCCGGACATTGGGTCATGCGTGGGTTTAAAGTTACGACATGAAAATCAATGAAACGGACTTCCCAGTGCTTTGAGAGTGTAGAAATAACAGTTTGAGTGTTTTTTTTGGAAGGAGATACAAGGTTTGCGAGCAGCCTCTCACCGGTGGGGATGTAGCTCTGTGGTAGAGTGCATGTATGAGGTCCCCGCGTTCAATCCTTGGCATCTCCAGGCCGTCTTTTAACTTAGGAAGTAGTGAAGAAATCGGGAGCCTGGGATTAATCACTCGTTCTCGTTTAGGGCTTATACGCAGTCTGTGCCGTCATTCTCAGAGACATGTGTATGCATGCAAAGTGAAAAGTGAAAGAAATGACGAGATGGCAAGCACCCACAGCTGGTCCAATTGGAGTGCCCTCGAAAGGCTAGAGCGTTTTGTTTACGGCACCGTGAACCTCTCGAACTTCATGTTGAAACACATACGATCTAAAACCCACGTCTTGTCCACGTCTGTAGGTGAAGTCATAGACAGACAGTTGTCAAAGCAAGGGAATTATTGGGCACTGATGCCAGGTGTGATACCTATGAGGTACACGGACTAACAGCGAGCTATAGGCTCTGCTATGCTGAGTGTTGCTTCGTGGATAGAGCGACTATCTCGCTAGTAGTAGTAATCAAAGCATTCCACTGCCTAACCCAACAGAACACACACAAACTTTGGACATCAACATACTTTGAACACCACTGCTTCACGGGACACTCTCTCACCCTGAGACCTCGTGGCGCAACGGTAGCGCGTCTGACTCCAGATCAGAAGGGTGCGTGTTCGATTCACGTCGGGGTCAGTGTTTTGTACAACGGGAAGGCCCAACGCCAGAGTTCCAATAAAAAGTCCACAAGCGGCATCGTAAATTCACAAAGCACCTAAATGTCACTGATTTTGCCAGACTCACACTTGCCATTAGGAACAAAGGGATCTACGTAGCCATGCACTTTGAACTATTGCTGCCACCTGTCCGCTGCGAATGTGCAACTAAAGGTTTTGCATTGGCCGGGAATCGAAGCCAGGTCAACTGCTGGGAAGGCAGCTATGCTTGCCACTATACCACCAACGCTGCCGTTGATCTGCCAACCAAAATCAAATTCCACATGAATGTGAAGCCAGCATTGCGTGCCAGAATGACATCATTTTTCCATTTGGCAAAGCATAGATGTTTGCGAAAGCAACCGTTGGATGCACTTTCCTGTTCATGACTGCGGAGGGAGCTTCTCCATGCAACATAGCAGCTTTTTCATTTCACAATACCATTACCTTTCCTGGGGTAGCATTACATGGAATTGAACACCAGGCAGAAAAGCTAACTGCTGTGAGTGAGGCATGAACTCACAACCTCAGCATGACACGGGCTGCGTACTGCTCTATAAGTACCATGCGCTAACCGATTGCGCCACTAGAGCCAGAAAGCTGGCCCAAGAAAGGATGTATAGTTGCGTCCCACTGAGTCAGAAGAAAGCCAAGAGAAGTTGGTAGATTGACATGCATCCATGATTACCATTTCGAATGCCAGTGTTCCTAGTGTTCCACATTAGCCCAATTTGTGAAGGAAAGATATGTGGACAAGATTGACTTTCCTGAGAAACTGTGTGCTAGAAAATGGATGAAAGTTAATGGGATGAACAGTCACAGAAATTCACAAGTCAGCTCTTCACCTTGACACGAAGCCATACATATACTGTTCAAAATCCAGGCCATCTTTCCATACTCAATTTATGAGTAAGGTATGGACCTAACCACACGATTCAAGTACCAGTGTGGGGAAACAAGAGGGGAAGCGCAGCATGTCGGGTGCACCAGCTGGGAATCGAACGCGAGTCACAAGAATGGGAATCTTGTATGATACCACTACACGACTGGCACTGCTGCAAAGTAGCGCTTTTTAGGCTTTCCACTGGAGTGACAGTGATTCCAAAACCTCCATCTCCATCGCTGTGAGTCCAATCTTGCTGCTTCTTGAATTCCTCAGCAACACAGATGAAACGTTCAAACAATCTTTTCATTTTCATTCGATTCACTTTGCATTTTACAAAAGAGGCAAAACGTGGAAGTAACTGAACCAGCTTCATCCAGACATTGGGTCATGCGTGGGTTTAAAGTTACGACATGAAAATCAATGAAACGGACTTCCCAGTGCTTTCAGAGTGTAGAAATGACAGTTTGAGTGTTTTTATTGGAAGGAGATACAAGGTTTGCGAGCAGCCTCTCACCGGTGGGGATGTAGCTCTGTGGTAGAGTGCATGTATGAGGTCCCCGCGTTCAATCCTTGGCATCTCCAGGCCGTCTTTTAACTTAGGAAGTAGTGAAGAAATCGGGAGCCTGGGATTAATCACTCGTTCTCGTTCAGGGCTTATACGCACTCTGTGCCGTCATTCTCAGAGACATGTGTATGCATGCAAAGTGAAAAGTGAAAGAAACGACGAGATGGCAAGCACCCACAGCTGGTCCAATTGGAGTGCCCTCGAAAGGCTAGAGCGTTTTGTTTACGGCACCGTGAACCTCTCGAACTTCATGTTGACGCACATACGATCTAAAACCCACGTCTTGTCCACGTCTGTAGGTGAAGTCATAGACAGACAGTTGTCAAAGCAAGGGAATTATTGGGCACTGATGCCAGGTGTGATACCTATGAGGTACACGGACTAACAGCGAGCTATAGGCTCTGCTATGCTGAGTGTTGCTTCGTGGATAGAGCGACTATCTCGCTAGTAGTAGTAATCAAAGCATTCCACTGCCTAACCCAACAGAACACACACAAACTTTGGACATCAACATACTTTGAACACCACTGTTTCACGGGACACTCTTTCGCCCTGAGACCTCGTGGCGCAACGGTAGCGCGTCTGACTCCAGATCAGAAGGGTGCGTGTTCGATTCACGTCGGGGTCAGTGTTTTGTACAACGGGAAGGCCCAACGCCAAAGTTCCAATAA
Source organism: Amia ocellicauda (assembly GCF_036373705.1). Lineage (NCBI taxonomy): Eukaryota > Metazoa > Chordata > Actinopteri > Amiiformes > Amiidae > Amia > Amia ocellicauda. The sequence goes on from NC_089865.1 coordinate 27,840,335, forward strand.
AAAGTCCACAAGCGGCAACGTAAATTCACAAAGCACCTAAATGTCACTGATTTTGCCAGACTCACACTTTCCATTAGGAACAAAGGGATCTACGTAGCCATGCACTTTGAACTATTGCTGCCACCTGTCCGCTGCGAATGTGCAACTAAAGGTTTTGCATTGGCCGGGAATCGAAGCCAGGTCAACTGCTGGGAAGGCAGCTATGCTTGCCACTATACCACCAACGCTGCCGTTGATCTGCCAACCAAAGTCAAATTCCACATGAATGTGAAGCCAGCATTGCGTGCCAGAATGACATCATTTTTCCATTTGGCAAAGCATAGATGTTTGCGAAAGCAACCGTTGGATGCACTTTCCTGTTCATGACTGCGGAGGGAGCTTCTCCATGCAACATAGCAGCTTTTTCATTTCACAATACCATTACCTTTCCTGGGGTAGCATTACATGGAATTGAACACCAGGCAGAAAAGCTAACTGCTCTAGGTGAGGCTTGAACTCACAACCTCGGCATGACACGGGCTGCGTACTGCTCTATAAGTACCGTGCGCTAACCGATTGCGCCACTAGAGCCAGAAAGCTGGCCCAAGAAAGGATGTATAGTTGCGTCCCACTGAGTCAGAAGAAAGCCAAGAGAAGTTGGTAGATTGACATGCATCCATGATTACCATTTCGAATGCCAGTGTTCCTAGTGTTCCACATTAGCCCAATTTGTGAAGGAAAGATATGTGGACAAGATTGACTTTCCTGAGAAACTGTGTGCTAGAAAATGGATGAAAGTTAATGGGATGAACAGTCACAGAAATTCACAAGTCAGCTCTTCACCTTGACACGAAGCCATACATATACTGTTCAAAATCCAGGCCATCTTTCCATACTCAATTTATGAGTAAGGTATGGACCTAACCACACGATTCAAGTACCAGTGTGGGGAAACAAGAGGGGAAGCGCAGCATGTCGGGTGCACCAGCTGGGAATCGAACGCGAGTCACAAGAATGGGAATCTTGTATGATACCACTACACGACTGGCACTGCTGCAAAGTAGCGCTTTTTAGGCTTTCCACTGGAGTGACAGTGATTCCAAAACCTCCATCTCCATCGCTGTGAGTCCAATCTTGCTGCTTCTTGAATTCCTCAGCAACACAGATGAAACGTTCAAACAATCTTTTCATTTTCATTCGATTCACTTTGCATTTTACAAAAGAGGCAAAACGTGGAAGTAACTGAACCAGCTTCATCCAGACATTGGGTCATGCGTGGGTTTAAAGTTACGACATGAAAATCAATGAAACGGACTTCCCAGTGCTTTCAGAGTGTAGAAATGACAGTTTGAGTGTTTTTATTGGAAGGAGATACAAGGTTTGCGAGCAGCCTCTCACCGGTGGGGATGTAGCTCTGTGGTAGAGTGCATGTATGAGGTCCCCGCGTTCAATCCTTGGCATCTCCAGGCCGTCTTTTAACTTAGGAAGTAGTGAAGAAATCGGGAGCCTGGGATTAATCACTCGTTCTCGTTCAGGGCTTATACGCACTCTGTGCCGTCATTCTCAGAGACATGTGTATGCATGCAAAGTGAAAAGTGAAAGAAACGACGAGATGGCAAGCACCCACAGCTGGTCCAATTGGAGTGCCCTCGAAAGGCTAGAGCGTTTTGTTTACGGCACCGTGAACCTCTCGAACTTCATGTTGACGCACATACGATCTAAAACCCACGTCTTGTCCACGTCTGTAGGTGAAGTCATAGACAGACAGTTGTCAAAGCAAGGGAATTATTGGGCACTGATGCCAGGTGTGATACCTATGAGGTACACGGACTAACAGCGAGCTATAGGCTCTGCTATGCTGAGTGTTGCTTCGTGGATAGAGCGACTATCTCGCTAGTAGTAGTAATCAAAGCATTCCACTGCCTAACCCAACAGAACACACACAAACTTTGGACATCAACATACTTTGAACACCACTGTATCACGGGACACTCTTTCGCCCTGAGACCTCGTGGCGCAACGGTAGCGCGTCTGACTCCAGATCAGAAGGGTGCGTGTTCGATTCACGTCGGGGTCAGTGTTTTGTACAACGGGAAGGCCCAACGCCAGAGTTCCAATAAAAAGTCCACAAGCGGCAACGTAAATTCACAAAGCACCTAAATGTCACTGATTTTGCCAGACTCACACTTTCCATTAGGAACAAAGGGATCTACGTAGCCATGCACTTTGAACTATTGCTGCCACCTGTCCGCTGCGAATGTGCAACTAAAGGTTTTGCATTGGCCGGGAATCGAAGCCAGGTCAACTGCTGGGAAGGCAGCTATGCTTGCCACTATACCACCAACGCTGCCGTTGATCTGCCAACCAAAGTCAAATTCCACATGAATGTGAAGCCAGCATTGCGTGCCAGAATGACATCATTTTTCCATTTGGCAAAGCATAGATGTTTGCGAAAGCAACCGTTGGATGCACTTTCCTGTTCATGACTGCGGAGGGAGCTTCTCCATGCAACATAGCAGCTTTTTCATTTCACAATACCATTACCTTTCCTGGGGTAGCATTACATGGAATTGAACACCAGGCAGAAAAGCTAACTGCTCTAGGTGAGGCTTGAACTCACAACCTCGGCATGACACGGGCTGCGTACTGCTCTATAAGTACCGTGCGTTATCCGATTGCGCCACTAGAGCCAGAAAACTTGTTCAAGAAAGGATGTATAGCCGCGTCCCACTGAGTCACAAGAAAGCCAAGAGAAGTTGGTAGATTGACATGCATCCATGTTTACCATTTCGAATTACAGTGTTCCTAGTGTTCCACATTAGCCCAATTTGTGAAGGAAAGATATGTGGACAAGATTGACTTTCCTGAGAAACTGTGTGCTAGAAAATGGATGAAAGTTAATGGGATGAACAGTCACAGAAATTCACAAGTCAGCTCTTCACCTTGACACGAAGCCATTCATAGACTGTTCAAAATCCAGGCCATCTTTCCATACTCAATTTATGAGTAAGGTATGGACCTAACCACACGATTCAAGTACCAGTGTGGGGAAACAAGAGGGGAAGCGCAGCATGTAGGGTGCACCAGCTGGGAATCGAACGCGAGTCACAAGAATGGGAATCTTGTACGATACCACTACACGACTGGCACTGCTGCAAAGTAGTGCTTTTCAGGCTTTCCACTGGAGTGACAGTGATTCCAAAACCTCCATCTCCATTGCTGCGAGTCCAATCTTGCTGCTTCTTGAATTCCTCAGCAACACAGATGAAACGTTCAAACAATCTTTTCATTTTCATTCGATTCACTTTGCATTTTACAAAAGAGGCAAAACGTGGAAGTAACTGAACCAGCTTCATCCGGACATTGGGTCATGCGTGGGTTTAAAGTTACGACATGAAAATCAATGAAACGGTCTTCCCAGTGCTTTGAGAGTGTAGAAATGACAGTTTGAGTGTTTTTTTTGGAAGGAGATACAAGGTTTGCGAGCAGCCTCTCGCCGGTGGGGATGTAGCTCTGTGGTAGAGTGCATGTATGAGGTCCCCGCGTTCAATCCTTGGCATCTCCAGGCCGTCTTTTAACTTAGGAAGTAGTGAAGAAATCGGGAGCCTGGGATTAATCACTCGTTCTCGTTTAGGGCTTATACGCACTCTGTGCCGTCATTCTCAGAGACATGTGTATGCATGCAAAGTGAAAAGTGAAAGATACGACGAGATGGCAAGCACCCACAGCTGGTCCAATTGGAGTGCCCTCGAAAGGCTAGAGCGTTTTGTTTACGGCACCGTGAACCTCTCGAACTTCATGTTGACGCACATACGATCTAAAACCCACGTCTTGTCCACGTCTGTAGGTGAAGTCATAGACAGACAGTTGTCAAAGCAAGGGAATTATTGGGCACTGATGCCAGGTGTGATACCTATGAGGTACACGGACTAACAGCGAGCTATAGGCTCTGCTATGCTGAGTGTTGCTTCGTGGATAGAGCGACTATCTCGCTAGTAGTAGTAATCAAAGCATTCCACTGCCTAACCCAACAGAACACACACAAACTTTGGACATCAACATACTTTGAACACCACTGTTTCACGGTACACTCTTTCGCCCTGAGACCTTGTGGCGCAACGGTAGCGCGTCTGACTCCAGATCAGAAGGGTGCGTGTTCGATTCACGTCGGGGTCAGTGTTTTGTACAACGGGAAGGCCCAACGCCAGAGTTCCAATAAAAAGTCCACAAGCAGCAACGTAAATTCACAAAGCACCTAAATGTCACTGATTTTGCCAGACTCACACTTGCCATTAGGAACAAAGGGATCTACGTAACCATGCACTTTGAACTATTGCTGCCACCTGTCCGCTGCGAATGTGCAACTAAAGGTTTTGCATTGGCCGGGAATCGAAGCCAGGTCAACTGCTGGGAAGGCAGCTATGCTTGCCACTATACCACCAACGCTGCCGTTGATCTGCCAACCAAAGTCAAATTCCACATGAATGTGAAGCCAGCATTGCGTGCCAGAATGACATCATTTTTCCATTTGGCAAAGCATAGATGTTTGTGAAAGCAACCGTTGGATGCACTTTCCTGTTCATGACTGCGGAGGGAGCTTCTCCATGCAACATAGCAGCTTTTTCATTTCACAATACCATTACCTTTCCTGGGGTAGCATTACATGGAATTGAACACCAGGCAGAAAAGCTAACTGCTCTAGGTGAGGCTTGAACTCACAACCTCGGCATGACACAGGCTGCGTACTGCTCTATAAGTACCGTGCGCTAACCGATTGCGCCACTAGAGCCAGAAAACTGGTCCAAGAAAGGTTGTATAGCCGCGTCCCACTGAGTCACAAGAAAGCCAAGGGAAGTTGGTAGATTGACATGCATCCATGTTTACAATTTCGAATGTCAGTGTTCCTAGTGTTCCACATTAGCCCAATTTGTGAAGGAAAGATATGTGGACAAGATTGACTTTCCTGAGAAACTGTGTGCTAGAAAATGGATGAAAGTTAATGGGATGAACAGTCACAGAAATTCACAAGTCAGCTTTTCACCTTGACACGAAGCCATACATAGACTTTTCAAAATCCAGGCCATCTTTCCATACTCAATTTATGAGTAAGATATGGACCTAACCACACGATTCAAGTACCAGTGTGGGGAAACAAGAGGGGAAGCGCAGCATGTCGGGTGCACCAGCCGGGAATCGAACGCGAGTCACAAGAATGGGAATCTTGTACGATACCACTACACGACTGGCACTGCTGCAAAGTAGTGCTTTTCAGGCTTTCCACTGGAGTGACAGTGATTCCAAAACCTCCATCTCCATTGCTGCGAGTCCAATCTTGCTGCTTCTTGAATTCCTCAGCAACACAGATGAAACGTTCAAACAATCTTTTCATTTTCATTCGATTCACTTTGCATTTTACAAAAGAGGCAAAACGTGGAAGTAACTGAACCAGCTTCATCCGGACATTGGGTCATGCGTGGGTTTAAAGTTACGACATGAAAATCAATGAAACGGTCTTCCCAGTGCTTTGAGAGTGTAGAAATGACAGTTTGAGTGTTTTTTTTGGAAGGAGATACAAGGTTTGCGAGCAGCCTCTCGCCGGTGGGGATGTAGCTCTGTGGTAGAGTGCATGTATGAGGTCCCCGCGTTCAATCCTTGGCATCTCCAGGCCGTCTTTTAACTTAGGAAGTAGTGAAGAAATCGGGAGCCTGGGATTAATCACTCGTTCTCGTTTAGGGCTTATACGCACTCTGTGCCGTCATTCTCAGAGACATGTGTATGCATGCAAAGTGAAAAGTGAAAGATACGACGAGATGGCAAGCACCCACAGCTGGTCCAATTGGAGTGCCCTCGAAAGGCTAGAGCGTTTTGTTTACGGCACCGTGAACCTCTCGAACTTCATGTTGACGCACATACGATCTAAAACCCACGTCTTGTCCACGTCTGTAGGTGAAGTCATAGACAGACAGTTGTCAAAGCAAGGGAATTATTGGGCACTGATGCCAGGTGTGATACCTATGAGGTACACGGACTAACAGCGAGCTATAGGCTCTGCTATGCTGAGTGTTGCTTCGTGGATAGAGCGACTATCTCGCTAGTAGTAGTAATCAAAGCATTCCACTGCCTAACCCAACAGAACACACACAAACTTTGGACATCAACATACTTTGAACACCACTGTTTCACGGTACACTCTTTCGCCCTGAGACCTTGTGGCGCAACGGTAGCGCGTCTGACTCCAGATCAGAAGGGTGCGTGTTCGATTCACGTCGGGGTCAGTGTTTTGTACAACGGGAAGGCCCAACGCCAGAGTTCCAATAAAAAGTCCACAAGCAGCAACGTAAATTCACAAAGCACCTAAATGTCACTGATTTTGCCAGACTCACACTTGCCATTAGGAACAAAGGGATCTACGTAACCATGCACTTTGAACTATTGCTGCCACCTGTCCGCTGCGAATGTGCAACTAAAGGTTTTGCATTGGCCGGGAATCGAAGCCAGGTCAACTGCTGGGAAGGCAGCTATGCTGGCCACTATACCACCAACGCTGCCCTTGATCTGCCAACCTAAGTCAAATTCCACATGAATGTGAAGCCAGCATTGCGTGCCAGAATGACATCATTTTTCCATTTGGCAAAGCATAGATGTTTGCGAAAGCAACCGTTGGATGCACTTTCCTGTTCATGACTGCGGAGGGAGCTTCTCCATGCAACATAGCAGCTTTTTCATTTCACAATACCATTACCTTTCCTGGGGTAGCATTACATGGAATTGAACACCAGGCAGAAAAGCTAACTGCTGTGAGTGAGGCATGAACTCACAACCTCAGCATGACACGGGCTGCGTACTGCTCTATAAGTACCGTGCGCTAACCGATTGCGCCACTAGAGCCAGAAAACTGGTCCAAGAAAGGATGTATAGTTGCGTCCCACTGAGTCAGAAGAAAGCCAAGAGAAGTTGGTAGATTGACATGCATCCATGATTACCATTTCGAATGCCAGTGTTCCTAGTGTTCCACATTAGCCCAATTTGTGAAGGAAAGATATGTGGACAAGATTGACTTTCCTGAGAAACTGTGTGCTAGAAAATGGATGAAAGTTAATGGGATGAACAGTCACAGAAATTCACAAGTCAGCTCTTCACCTTGACACGAAGCCATACATATACTGTTCAAAATCCAGGCCATCTTTCCATACTCAATTTATGAGTAAGGTATGGACCTAACCACACGATTCAAGTACCAGTGTGGGGAAACAAGAGGGGAAGCGCAGCATGTCGGGTGCACCAGCTGGGAATCGAACGCGAGTCACAAGAATGGGAATCTTGTATGATACCACTACACGACTGGCACTGCTGCAAAGTAGCGCTTTTTAGGCTTTCCACTGGAGTGACAGTGATTCCAAAACCTCCATCTCCATCGCTGTGAGTCCAATCTTGCTGCTTCTTGAATTCCTCATCAACACAGATGAAACGTTCAAACAATCTTTTCATTTTCATTCGATTCACTTTGCATTTTACAAAAGAGGCAAAACGTGGAAGTAACTGAACCAGCTTCATCCAGACATTGGGTCATGCGTGGGTTTAAAGTTACGACATGAAAATCAATGAAACGGACTTCCCAGTGCTTTCAGAGTGTAGAAATGACAGTTTGAGTGTTTTTATTGGAAGGAGATACAAGGTTTGCGAGCAGCCTCTCACCGGTGGGGATGTAGCTCTGTGGTAGAGTGCATGTATGAGGTCCCCGCGTTCAATCCTTGGCATCTCCAGGCCGTCTTTTAACTTAGGAAGTAGTGAAGAAATCGGGAGCCTGGGATTAATCACTCGTTCTCGTTTAGGGCTTATACGCACTCTGTGCCGTCATTCTCAGAGACATGTGTATGCATGCAAAGTGAAAAGTGAAAGAAACGACGACATGGCAAGCACCCACAGCTGGTCCAATTGGAGTGCCCTCGAAAGGCTAGAGCGTTTTGTTTACGGCACCGTGAACCTCTCGAACTTCATGTTGACGCACATAAGATCTAAAACCCACGTCTTGTCCACGTCTGTAGGTGAAGTCATAGACAGACAGTTGTCAAAGCAAGGGAATTATTGGGCACTGATGCCAGGTGTGATACCTATGAGGTACACGGACTAACAGCGAGCTATAGGCTCTGCTATGCTGAGTGTTGCTTCGTGGATAGAGAGACTATCTCGCTAGTAGTAGTAATCAAAGCATTCCACTGCCTAACCCAACAGAACACACACAAACATTGGACATCAACATACTTTGAACACCACTGTTTCACGGGACACTCTATCACCCTGAGACCTCGTGGCGCAACGGTAGCGTGTCTGACTCCAGATCAGAAGGGTGCGTGTTCGAGTCACGTCGGGGTCAGTGTTTTGTACAACGGGATGGCTCAACGCCAGAGTTCCAATAAAAAGTCCACAAGCGGCAACGTAAATTCACAAAGCAGCTTAATGTCACTGATTTTGCCAGACTCACACTTGCCATTAGGAACAAAGGGATCTACGTAGCCATGCACTTTGAACTATTGCTGCCACCTGTCCGCTGCGAATGTGCAACTAAAGGTTTTGCATTGGCCGGGAATCGAAGCCAGGTCAACTGCTGGGAAGGCAGCTATGCTTGCCACTATACCACCAACACTGCCGTTGATTAGCCAACAAAGTCAAATTCCACATGAATGTGAAGCCAGCATTGCGTGCCAGAATCACTTCATTTTCCCACTTGGCAAAGCATAGATGTTTGCGAAAGCAACCGTTGGATGCACTTTCCTGTTCATGACTGCGGAGGGAGCTTCTCCATGCAACATAGCAGCTTTTTCATTTCACAATACCATTACCTTTCCTGGGGTAGCATTACATGGAATTGAACACCAGGCAGAAAAGATAACTGCTCTAGGTGAGGCTTGAACTCACAACCTCAGCATGACACGGGCTGCGTACTGCTCTATAAGTACCGTGCGCTAACCGATTGCGCCACTAGAGCCAGAAAACTTGTTCAAGAAAGGATGTATAGCCGCGACCCACTGAGTCACAAGAAAGCCAAGAGAAGTTGGTAGATTGACATGCATCCATGTTTACCATTTCGAATTACAGTGTTCCTAGTGTTCCACATTAGCCCAATTTGTGAAGGAAAGATATGTGGACAAGATTGACTTTCCTGAGAAACTGTGTGCTAGAAAATGGATGAAAGTTAATGGGATGAACAGTCACAGAAATTCACAAGTCAGCTCTTCACCTTGACACGAAGCCATACATAGACTGTTCAAAATCCAGGCCATCTTTCCATACTCAATTTATGAGTAAGGTATGGACCTAACCACACGATTCAAGTACCAGTGTGGGGAAACAAGAGGGGAAGCGCAGCATGTCGGGTGCACCAGCTGGGAATCGAACGCGAGTCACAAGAATGGGAATCTTGTATGATACCACTACACGACTGGCACTGCTGCAAAGTAGCGCTTTTTAGGCTTTCCACTGGAGTGACAGTGATTCCAAAACCTCCATCTCCATCGCTGTGAGTCCAATCTTGCTGCTTCTTGAATTCCTCAGCAACACAGATGAAACGTTCAAACAATCTTTTCATTTTCATTCGATTCACTTTGCATTTTACAAAAGAGGCAAAACGTGGAAGTAACTGAACCAGCTTCATCCAGACATTGGGTCATGCGTGGGTTTAAAGTTACGACATGAAAATCAATGAAACGGACTTCCCAGTGCTTTCAGAGTGTAGAAATGACAGTTTGAGTGTTTTTATTGGAAGGAGATACAAGGTTTGCGAGCAGCCTCTCACCGGTGGGGATGTAGCTCTGTGGTAGAGTGCATGTATGAGGTCCCCGCGTTCAATCCTTGGCATCTCCAGGCCGTCTTTTAACTTAGGAAGTAGTGAAGAAATCGGGAGCTTGGGATTAATCACTCGTTCTCGTTTAGGGCTTATACGCACTCTGTGCCGTCATTCTCAGAGAAATGTGTATGCATGCAAAGTGAAAAGTGAAAGAAACGACGAGATGGCAAGCACCCACAGCTGGTCCAATTGGAGTGCCCTCGAAAGGCTAGAGCGGTTTGTTTACGGCACCGTGAACCTCTCGAACTTCATGTTGACGCACATACGATCTAAAACCCACGTCTTGTCCACGTCTGTAGGTGAAGTCATAGACAGACAGTTGTCAAAGCAAGGGAATTATTGGGCACTGATGCCAGGTGTGATACCTATGAGGTACACGGACTAACAGCGAGCTATAGGCTCTGCTATGCTGAGTGTTGCTTCGTGGATAGAGAGACTATCTCGCTAGTAGTAGTAATCAAAGCATTCCACTGCCTAACCCAACAGAACACACACAAACATTGGACATCAACATACTTTGAACACCACTGTTTCACGGGACACTCTTTCACCCTGAGACCTCGTGGCGCAACGGTAGCGTGTCTGACTCCAGATCAGAAGGGTGCGTGTTCGATTCACGTCGGGGTCAGTGTTTTGTACAACGGGATGGCTCAACGCCAGAGTTCCAATAAAAAGTCCACAAGCGGCAACGTAAATTCACAAAGCAGCTTAATGTCACTGATTTTGCCAGACTCACACTTGCCATTAGGAACAAAGGGATCTACGTAGCCATGCACTTTGAACTATTGCTGCCACCTGTCCGCTGCGAATGTGCAACTAAAGGTTTTGCATTGGCCGGGAATCGAAGCCAGGTCAACTGCTGGGAAGGCAGCTATGCTTGCCACTATACCACCAACACTGCCGTTGATTAGCCAACAAAGTCAAATTCCACATGAATGTGAAGCCAGCATTGCGTGCCAGAATCACTTCATTTTCCCACTTGGCAAAGCATAGATGTTTGCGAAAGCAACCGTTGGATGCACTTTCCTGTTCATGACTGCGGAGGGAGCTTCTCCATGCAACATAGCAGCTTTTTCATTTCACAATACCATTACCTTTCCTGGGGTAGCATTACATGGAATTGAACACCAGGCAGAAAAGATAACTGCTCTAGGTGAGGCTTGAACTCACAACCTCGGCATGACACGGGCTGCGTACTGCTCTATAAGTACTGTGCGCTAACCGATTGCGCCACTAGAGCCAGAAAACTTGTTCAAGAAAGGATGTATAGCCGCGACCCACTGAGTCACAAGAAAGCCAAGAGAAGTTGGTAGATTGACATGCATCCATGTTTACCATTTCGAATTACAGTGTTCCTAGTGTTCCACATTAGCCCAATTTGTGAAGGAAAGATATGTGGACAACATTGACTTTCCTGAGAAACTGTGTGCTAGAAAATGGATGAAAGTTAATGGGATGACCAGTCACAGAAATTCACAAGTCAGCTCTTCACCTTGACACGAAGCCATACATAGACTGTTCAAAATCCAGGCCATCTTTCCATACTCAATTTATGAGTAAGGTATGGACCTAACCACACGATTCAAGTACCAGTGTGGGGAAACAAGAGGGGAAGCGCAGCATGTCGGGTGCACCAGCTGGGAATCGAACGCGAGTCACAAGAATGGGAATCTTGTATGATACCACTACACGACTGGCACTGCTGCAAAGTAGCGCTTTTTAGGCTTTCCACTGGAGTGACAGTGATTCCAAAACCTCCATCTCCATCGCTGTGAGTCCAATCTTGCTGCTTCTTGAATTCCTCAGCAACACAGATGAAACGTTCAAACAATCTTTTCATTTTCATTCGATTCACTTTGCATTTTACAAAAGAGGCAAAACGTGGAAGTAACTGAACCAGCTTCATCCAGACATTGGGTCATGCGTGGGTTTAAAGTTACGACATGAAAATCAATGAAACGGACTTCCCAGTGCTTTCAGAGTGTAGAAATGACAGTTTGAGTGTTTTTATTGGAAGGAGATACAAGGTTTGCGAGCAGCCTCTCACCGGTGGGGATGTAGCTCTGTGGTAGAGTGCATGTATGAGGTCCCCGCGTTCAATCCTTGGCATCTCCAGGCCGTCTTTTAACTTAGGAAGTAGTGAAGAAATCGGGAGCTTGGGATTAATCACTCGTTCTCGTTTAGGGCTTATACGCACTCTGTGCCGTCATTCTCAGAGAAATGTGTATGCATGCAAAGTGAAAAGTGAAAGAAACGACGAGATGGCAAGCACCCACAGCTGGTCCAATTGGAGTGCCCTCGAAAGGCTAGAGCGGTTTGTTTACGGCACCGTGAACCTCTCGAACTTCATGTTGACGCACATACGATCTAAAATCCACGTCTGTAGGTGAAGTCATAGACAGACAGTTGTCAAAGCAAGGGAATTATTGGGCACTGATGCCAGGTGTGATACCTATGAGGTACACGGACTAACAGCGAGCTATAGGCTCTGCTATGCTGAGTGTTGCTTCGTGGATAGAGCGACTATCTCGCTAGTAGTAGTAATCAAAGCATTCCACTGCCTAACCCAACAGAACACACACAAACTTTGGACATCAACATACTTTGAACACCACTGTTTCACGGGACACTCTTTCACCCTGAGACCTCGTGGCGCAACGGTAGCGCGTCTGACTCCAGATCAGAAGGGTGCGTGTTTGATTCACTTCGGGGTCAGTGTTTTGTACAACGGGATGGCTCAACGCCAGAGTTCCAATAAAAAGTCCACAAGCGGCAACGTAAATTCACAAAGCAGCTTAATGTCACTGATTTTGCCAGACTCACACTTGCCATTAGGAACAAAGGGATCTACGTAGCCATGCACTTTGAACTATTGCTGCCACCTGTCCGCTGCGAATGTGCAACTAAAGGTTTTGCATTGGCGGGGAATCGAAGCCAGGTCAACTGCTGGGAAGGCAGCTATGCTTGCCACTATACCACCAACGCTGCCGTTGATCTGCCAACCAAAGTCAAATTCCACATGAATGTGAAGCCAGCATTGCGTGCCAGAATGACATCATTTTTCCATTTGGCAAAGCATAGATGTTTGCGAAAGCAACCGTTGGATGCACTTTCCTGTTCATGACTGCGGAGGGAGCTTCTCCATGCAACATAGCAGCTTTTTCATTTCACAATACCATTACCTTTCCTGGGGTAGCATTACATGGAATTGAACACCAGACAGAAAAGCTAACTGCTCTAGGTGAGGCTTGAACTCACAACCTCGGCATGACACGGGCTGCGTACTGCTCTATAAGTACCGTGCGCTAACCGATTGCGCCACTAGAGCCAGAAAACTGGTCCAAGAAAGGATGTATAGTCGCGTCCCACTGAGTCACAAGAAAGCCAAGGGAAGTTGGTAGATTGACATGCATCCATGTTTACCATGTCGAATGCCAGTGTTCCTTGTGTTCCACATTAGCCCAATTTGTGAAGGAAAGATATGTGGACAAGATTGACTTTCCTGAGAAACTGTGTGCTAGAAAATGGATGAAAGTTAATGGGATGAACAGTCACAGAAATTCACAAGTCAGCTCTTCACCTTGACACGAAGCCATTCATAGACTGTTCAAAATCCAGGCCATCTTTCCATACTCAATTTATGAGTAAGGTATGGACCTAACCACACGATTCAAGTACCAGTGTGGGGAAACAAGAGGGGAAGCGCAGCATGTAGGGTGCACCAGCTGGGAATCGAACGCGAGTCACAAGAATGGGAATCTTGTACGATACCACTACACGACTGGCACTGCTGCAAAGTAGCGCTTTTCAGGCTTTCCACTGGAGTGACAGTGATTCCAAAACCTCCATCTCCATCGCTGCGAGTCCAATCTTGCTGCTTCTTGAATTCCTCAGCAACACAGATGAAACGTTCAAACAATCTTTTCATTTTCATTCGATTCACTTTGCATTTTACAAAAGAGGCAAAACGTGGAAGTAACTGAACCAGCTTCATCCGGACATTGGGTCATGCGTGGGTTTAAAGTTACGACATGAAAATCAATGAAACGGACTTCCCAGTGCTTTGAGAGTGTAGAAATGACAGTTTGAGTGTTTTTTTTGGAAGGAGATACAAGGTTTGCGAGCAGCCTCTCGCCGGTGGGGATGTAGCTCTGTGGTAGAGTGCATGTATGAGGTCCCCGCGTTCAATCCTTGGCATCTCCAGGCCGTCTTTTAACTTAGGAAGTAGTGAAGAAATCGGGAGCCTGGGATTAATCACTCGTTCTCGTTTAGGGCTTATACGCACTCTGTGCCGTCATTCTCAGAGACATGTGTATGCATGCAAAGTGAAAAGTGAAAGATACGACGAGATGGCAAGCACCCACAGCTGGTCCAATTGGAGTGCCCTCGAAAGGCTAGAGCGTTTTGTTTACGGCACCGTGAACCTCTCGAACTTCATGTTGACGCACATACGATCTAAAACCCACGTCTTGTCCACGTCTGTAGGTGAAGTCATAGACACACAGTTGTCAAAGCAACGGAATTATTGGGCACTGATGCCAGGTGTGATACCTATGAGGTACACGGACTAACAGCGAGCTATAGGCTCTGCTATGCTGAGTGTTGCTTCGTGGATAGAGCGACTATCTCGCTAGTAGTAGTAATCAAAGCATTCCACTGCCTAACCCAACAGAACACACACAAACTTTGGACATCAACATACTTTGAACACCACTGTTTCACGGTACACTCTTTCGCCCTGAGACCTCGTGGCGCAACGGTAGCGCGTCTGACTCCAGATCAGAAGGGTGCGTGTTCGATTCACGTCGGGGTCAGTGTTTTGTACAACGGGAAGGCCCAACGCCAGAGTTCCAATAAAAAGTCCACAAGCGGCAACGTAAATTCACAAAGCACCTAAATGTCACTGATTTTGCCAGACTCACACTTGCCATTAGGAACAAAGGGATCTACGTAGCCATGCACTTTGAACTATTGCTGCCACCTGTGCGCAGCGAATGTGCAACTAAAGGTTTTGCATTGGCCGGGAATCGAAGCCAGGTCAACTGCTGGGAAGGCAGCTATGCTTGCCACTATACCACCAACGCTGCCGTTGATCTGCCAACCAAAGTCAAATTCCACATGAATGTGAAGCCAGCATTGCGTGCCAGAATGACATCATTTTTCCATTTGGCAAAGCATAGATGTTTGCGAAAGCAACCGTTGGATGCACTTTCCTGTTCGTGACTGCGGAGGGAGCTTCTCCATGCAACATAGCAGCTTTTTCATTTCACAATACCATTACCTTTCCTGGGGTAGCATTACATGGAATTGAACACCAGGCAGAAAAGCTAACTGCTCTAGGTGAGGCTTGAACTCACAACCTCGGCATGACACGGGCTGCGTACTGCTCTATAAGTACCGTGCGCTAACCGATTGCGCCACTAGAGCCGGAAAACTAGCCCAAGAAAGGATGTATAGTTGCGTCCCACTGAGTCAGAGGAAAGCCAAGAGAAGTTGGTAGATTGACATGCATCCATGATTACCATTTCGAATGCCAGTGTTCCTAGTGTTCCACATTAGCCCAATTTGTGAAGGAAAGATATGTGGACAAGATTGACTTTCCTGAGAAACTGTGTGCTAGAAAATGGATGAAAGTTAATGGGATGGACAGTCACAGAAATTCACAAGTCAGCTCTTCACCTTGACACGAAGCCATACATATACTGTTCAAAATCCAGGCCATCTTTCCATACTCAATTTATGAGTAAGGTATGGACCTAACCACACGATTCAAGTACCAGTGTGGGGAAACGAGGGGAAGCGCAGCATGTCGGGTGCACCAGCTGGGAATCGAACGCGAGTCACAAGAATGGGAATCTTGTATGATACCACTACACGACTGGCACTGCTGCAAAGTAGCGCTTTTTAGGCTTTCCACTGGAGTGACAGTGATTCCAAAACCTCCATCTCCATCGCTGTGAGTCCAATCTTGCTGCTTCTTGAATTCCTCAGCAACACAGATGAAACGTTCAAACAATCTTTTCATTTTCATTCGATTCACTTTGCATTTTACAAAAGAGGCAAAACGTGGAAGTAACTGAACCAGCTTCATCCAGACATTGGGTCATGCGTGGGTTTAAAGTTACGACATGAAAATCAATGAAACGGACTTCCCAGTGCTTTCAGAGTGTAGAAATGACAGTTTGAGTGTTTTTATTGGAAGGAGATACAAGGTTTGCGAGCAGCCTCTCACCGGTGGGGATGTAGCTCTGTGGTAGAGTGCATGTATGAGGTCCCCGCGTTCAATCCTTGGCATCTCCAGGCCGTCTTTTAACTTAGGAAGTAGTGAAGAAATCGGGAGCTTGGGATTAATCACTCGTTCTCGTTTAGGGCTTATACGCACTCTGTGCCGTCATTCTCAGAGAAATGTGTATGCATGCAAAGTGAAAAGTGAAAGAAACGACGAGATGGCAAGCACCCACAGCTGGTCCAATTGGAGTGCCCTCGAAAGGCTAGAGCGGTTTGTTTACGGCACCGTGAACCTCTCGAACTTCATGTTGACGCACATACGATCTAAAATCCACGTCTGTAGGTGAAGTCATAGACAGACAGTTGTCAAAGCAAGGGAATTATTGGGCACTGATGCCAGGTGTGATACCTATGAGGTACACGGACTAACAGCGAGCTATAGGCTCTGCTATGCTGAGTGTTGCTTCGTGGATAGAGCGACTATCTCGCTAGTAGTAGTAATCAAAGCATTCCACTGCCTAACCCAACAGAACACACACAAACTTTGGACATCAACATACTTTGAACACCACTGTTTCACGGGACACTCTTTCACCCTGAGACCTCGTGGCGCAACGGTAGCGCGTCTGACTCCAGATCAGAAGGGTGCGTGTTTGATTCACTTCGGGGTCAGTGTTTTGTACAACGGGATGGCTCAACGCCAGAGTTCCAATAAAAAGTCCACAAGCGGCAACGTAAATTCACAAAGCAGCTTAATGTCACTGATTTTGCCAGACTCACACTTGCCATTAGGAACAAAGGGATCTACGTAGCCATGCACTTTGAACTATTGCTGCCACCTGTCCGCTGCGAATGTGCAACTAAAGGTTTTGCATTGGCCGGGAATCGAAGCCAGGTCAACTGCTGGGAAGGCAGCTATGCTTGCCACTATACCACCAACGCTGCCGTTGATCTGCCAACCAAAGTCAAATTCCACATGAATGTGAAGCCAGCATTGCGTGCCAGAATGACATCATTTTTCCATTTGGCAAAGCATAGATGTTTGCGAAAGCAACCGTTGGATGCACATTCCTGTTCATGACTGCGGAGGGAGCTTCTCCATGCAACATAGCAGCTTTTTCATTTCACAATACCATTACCTTTCCTGGGGTAGCATTACATGGAATTGAACACCAGACAGAAAAGCTAACTGCTCTAGGTGAGGCTTGAACTCACAACCTCGGCATGACACGGGCTGCGTACTGCTCTATAAGTACCGTGCGCTAACCGATTGCGCCACTAGAGCCAGAAAACTGGTCCAAGAAAGGATGTATAGTCGCGTCCCACTGAGTCACAAGAAAGCCAAGGGAAGTTGGTAGATTGACATGCATCCATGTTTACCATGTCGAATGCCAGTGTTCCTTGTGTTCCACATTAGCCCAATTTGTGAAGGAAAGATATGTGGACAAGATTGACTTTCCTGAGAAACTGTGTGCTAGAAAATGGATGAAAGTTAATGGGATGAACAGTCACAGAAATTCACAAGTCAGCTCTTCACCTTGACACGAAGCCATTCATAGACTGTTCAAAATCCAGGCCATCTTTCCATACTCAATTTATGAGTAAGGTATGGACCTAACCACACGATTCAAGTACCAGTGTGGGGAAACAAGAGGGGAAGCGCAGCATGTCGGGTGCACCAGCTGGGAATCGAACGCGAGTCACAAGAATGGGAATCTTGTACGATACCACTACACGACTGGCACTGCTGCAAAGTAGCGCTTTTCAGGCTTTCCACTGGAGTGACAGTGATTCCAAAACCTCCATCTCCATCGCTGCGAGTCCAATCTTGCTGCTTCTTGAATTCCTCAGCAACACAGATGAAACGTTCAAACAATCTTTTCATTTTCATTCGATTCACTTTGCATTTTACAAAAGAGGCAAAACGTGGAAGTAACTGAACCAGCTTCATCCGGACATTGGGTCATGCGTGGGTTTAAAGTTACGACATGAAAATCAATGAAACGGACTTCCCAGTGCTTTGAGAGTGTAGAAATGACAGTTTGAGTGTTTTTTTTGGAAGGAGATACAAGGTTTGCGAGCAGCCTCTCGCCGGTGGGGATGTAGCTCTGTGGTAGAGTGCATGTATGAGGTCCCCGCGTTCAATCCTTGGCATCTCCAGGCCGTCTTTTAACTTAGGAAGTAGTGAAGAAATCGGGAGCCTGGGATTAATCACTCGTTCTCGTTTAGGGCTTATACGCACTCTGTGCCGTCATTCTCAGAGACATGTGTATGCATGCAAAGTGAAAAGTGAAAGATACGACGAGATGGCAAGCACCCACAGCTGGTCCAATTGGAGTGCCCTCGAAAGGCTAGAGCGTTTTGTTTACGGCACCGTGAACCTCTCGAACTTCATGTTGACGCACATACGATCTAAAACCCACGTCTTGTCCACGTCTGTAGGTGAAGTCATAGACACACAGTTGTCAAAGCAACGGAATTATTGGGCACTGATGCCAGGTGTGATACCTATGAGGTACACGGACTAACAGCGAGCTATAGGCTCTGCTATGCTGAGTGTTGCTTCGTGGATAGAGCGACTATCTCGCTAGTAGTAGTAATCAAAGCATTCCACTGCCTAACCCAACAGAACACACACAAACTTTGGACATCAACATACTTTGAACACCACTGTTTCACGGTACACTCTTTCGCCCTGAGACCTTGTGGCGCAACGGTAGCGCGTCTGACTCCAGATCAGAAGGGTGCGTGTTCGATTCACGTCGGGGTCAGTGTTTTGTACAACGGGAAGGCCCAACGCCAGAGTTCCAATAAAAAGTCCACAAGCGGCAACGTAAATTCACAAAGCACCTAAATGTCACTGATTTTGCCAGACTCACACTTGCCATTAGGAACAAAGGGATCTACGTAGCCATGCACTTTGAACTATTGCTGCCACCTGTGCGCAGCGAATGTGCAACTAAAGGTTTTGCATTGGCCGGGAATCAAAGCCAGGTCAACTGCTGGGAAGGCAGCTATGCTTGCCACTATACCACCAACGCTGCCGTTGATCTGCCAACCAAAGTCAAATTCCACATGAATGTGAAGCCAGCATTGCGTGCCAGAATGACATCATTTTTCCATTTGGCAAAGCATAGATGTTTGCGAAAGCAACCGTTGGATGCACTTTCCTGTTCGTGACTGCGGAGGGAGCTTCTCCATGCAACATAGCAGCTTTTTCATTTCACAATACCATTACCTTTCCTGGGGTAGCATTACATGGAATTGAACACCAGGCAGAAAAGCTAACTGCTCTAGGTGAGGCTTGAACTCACAACCTCGGCATGACACGGGCTGCGTACTGCTCTATAAGTACCGTGCGCTAACCGATTGCGCCACTAGAGCCGGAAAACTAGCCCAAGAAAGGATGTATAGTTGCGTCCCACTGAGTCAGAGGAAAGCCAAGAGAAGTTGGTAGATTGACATGCATCCATGATTACCATTTCGAATGCCAGTGTTCCTAGTGTTCCACATTAGCCCAATTTGTGAAGGAAAGATATGTGGACAAGATTGACTTTCCTGAGAAACTGTGTGCTAGAAAATGGATGAAAGTTAATGGGATGGACAGTCACAGAAATTCACAAGTCAGCTCTTCACCTTGACACGAAGCCATACATATACTGTTCAAAATCCAGGCCATCTTTCCATACTCAATTTATGAGTAAGGTATGGACCTAACCACACGATTCAAGTACCAGTGTGGGGAAACGAGGGGAAGCGCAGCATGTCGGGTGCACCAGCTGGGAATCGAACGCGAGTCACAAGAATGGGAATCTTGTATGATACCACTACACGACTGGCACTGCTGCAAAGTAGCGCTTTTTAGGCTTTCCACTGGAGTGACAGTGATTCCAAAACCTCCATCTCCATCGCTGTGAGTCCAATCTTGCTGCTTCTTGAATTCCTCAGCAACACAGATGAAACGTTCAAACAATCTTTTCATTTTCATTCGATTCACTTTGCATTTTACAAAAGAGGCAAAACGTGGAAGTAACTGAACCAGCTTCATCCAGACATTGGGTGATGCGTGGGTTTAAAGTTACGACATGAAAATCAATGAAACGGACTTCCCAGTGCTTTCAGAGTGTAGAAATGACAGTTTGAGTGTTTTTATTGGAAGGAGATACAAGGTTTGCGAGCAGCCTCTCACCGGTGGGGATGTAGCTCTGTGGTAGAGTGCATATATGAGGTCCCCGCGTTCAATCCTTGACATCTCCAGGCCGTCTTTTAACTTAGGAAGTAGTGAAGAAATCGGGAGCTTGGGATTAATCACTCGTTCTCGTTTAGGGCTTATACGCACTCTGTGCCGTCATTCTCAGAGACATGTGTATGCATGCAAAGTGAAAAGTGAAAGATACGACGAGATGGCAAGCACCCACAGCTGGTCCAATTGGAGTGCCCTCGAAAGGCTAGAGCGTTTTGTTTACGGCACCGTGAACCTCTCGAACTTCATGTTGACGCACATACGATCTAAAACCCACGTCTTGTCCACGTCTGTAGGTGAAGTCATAGACAGACAGTTGTCAAAGCAAGGGAATTATTGGGCACTGATGCCAGGTGTGATACCTATGAGGTACACGGACTAACAGCGAGCTATAGGCTCTGCTATGCTGAGTGTTGCTTCGTGGATAGAGCGACTATCTCGCTAGTAGTAGTAATCAAAGCATTCCACTGCCTAACCCAACAGAACACACACAAACTTTGGACATCAACATACTTTGAACACCACTGTTTCACGGGACACTCTTTCGCCCTGAGACCTCGTGGCGCAATGGTAGCGCGTCTGACTCCAGATCAGAAGGGTGCGTGTTCGATTCACGTCGGGGTCAGTGTTTTGTACAACGGGAAGGCCCAACGCCAGAGTTCCAATAAAAAGTCCACAAGCGGCAACGTAAATTCACAAAGCACCTAAATGTCACTGATTTTGCCAGACTCACACTTTCCATTAGGAACAAAGGGATCTACGTAGCCATGCACTTTGAACTATTGCTGCCACCTGTCCGCTGCGAATGTGCAACTAAAGGTTTTGCATTGGCCGGGAATTGAAGCCAGGTCAACTGCTGGGAAGGCAGCTATGCTTGCCACTATACCACCAACACTGCCGTTGATTAGCCAACAAAGTCAAATTCCACATGAATGTGAAGCCAGCATTGCGTGCCAGAATGACATCATTTTTCCATTTGGCAAAGCATAGATGTTTGCGAAAGCAACCGTTGGATGCACTTTCCTGTTCATGACTGCGGAGGGAGCTTCTCCATGCAACATAGCAGCTTTTTCATTTCACAATACCATTACCTTTCCTGGGGTAGCATTACATGGAATTGAACACCAGGCAGAAAAGCTAACTGCTCTAGGTGAGGCTTGAACTCACAACCTCAGCATGACACAGGCTGCGTACTGCTCTATAAGTACCGTGCGCTAACCGATTGCGCCACTAGAGCCAGAAAACTTGTCCAAGAAAGGTTGTATAGCCGCGTCCCACTGAGTCACAAGAAAGCCAAGGGAAGTTGGTAGATTGACATGCATCCATGTTTACAATTTCGAATGTCAGTGTTCCTAGTGTTCCACATTAGCCCAATTTGTGAAGGAAAGATATGTGGACAAGATTGACTTTCCTGAGAAACTGTGTGCTAGAAAATGGATGAAAGTTAATGGGATGAACAGTCACAGAAATTCACAAGTCAGCTTTTCACCTTGACACAAAGCCATACATAGACTTTTCAAAATCCAGGCCATCTTTCCATACTCAATTTATGAGTAAGATATGGACCTAACCACACGATTCAAGTACCAGTGTGGGGAAACAAGAGGGGAAGCGCAGCATGTCGGGTGCACCAGCCGGGAATCGAACGCGAGTCACAAGAATGGGAATCTTGTATGATACCACTACACGACTGGCACTGCTGCAAAGTAGCGCATTTCAGGCTTTCCACTGGAGTGACAGTGATTCCAAAACCTCCATCTCAATCGCTGTGAGTCCAATCTTGCTGCTTCTTGAATTCCTCAGCAACACAGATGAAACGTTCAAACAATCTTTTCAATTTCATTCGATTCACTTTGCATTTTACAAAAGAGGCAAAACGTGGAAGTAACTGAACCAGCTTCATCCGGACATTGGGTCATGCGTGGGTTGAAAGTTACGACATGAAAATCAATGAAACGGACTTCCCAGTGCTTTCAGAGTGTAGAAATGACAGTTTGAGTGTTTTTTTTGGAAGGAGATACAAGGTTTGCGAGCAGCCTCTCGCCGGTGGGGATGTAACTCAGTGGTAGAGTGCATGTATGAGGTCCCCGCGTTCAATCCTTGGCATCTCCAGGCCGTCTTTTAACTTAGGAAGTAGTGAAGAAATCGGGAGCCTGGGATTAATCACTCGTTCTCGTTTAGGGCTTATACGCACTCTGTGCCGTCATTCTCAGAGAAATGTGTATGCATGCAAAGTGAAAAGTGAAAGAAACGACGAGATGGCAAGCACCCACAGCTGGTCCAATTGGAGTGCCCTCGAAAGGCTAGAGCGTTTTGTTTACGGCACCGTGAACCTCTCGAACTTCATGTTGACGCACATACGATCTAAAACCCACGTCTTGTCCACGTCTGTAGGTGAAGTCATAGACAGACAGTTGTCAAAGCAAGGGAATTATTGGGCACTGATGCCAGGTGTGATACCTATGAGGTACACGGACTAACAGCGAGCTATAGGCTCTGCTATGCTGAGTGTTGCTTCGTGGATAGAGCGACTATCTCGCTAGTAGTAGTAATCAAAGCATTCCACTGCCTAACCCAACAGAACACACACAAACTTTGGACATCAACATACTTTGAACACCACTGTTTCACGGGACACTCTTTCACCCTGAGACCTCGTGGCGCAACGGTAGCGCGTCTGACTCCAGATCAGAAGGGTGCGTGTTCGATTCACGTCGGGGTCAGTGTTTTGTACAACGGGAAGGCCCAACGCCAGAGTTCCAATAAAAAGTCCACAAGCGGCAACGTAAATTCACAAAGCACCTAAATGTCACTGATTTTGCCAGACTCACACTTTCCATTAGGAACAAAGGGATCTACGTAGCCATGCACTTTGAACTATTGCTGCCACCTGTCCGCTGCGAATGTGCAACTAAAGGTTTTGCATTGGCCGGGAATTGAAGCCAGGTCAACTGCTGGGAAGGCAGCTATGCTTGCCACTATACCACCAACACTGCCGTTGATTAGCCAACAAAGTCAAATTCCACATGAATGTGAAGCCAGCATTGCGTGCCAGAATGACATCATTTTTCCATTTGGCAAAGCATAGATGTTTGCGAAAGCAACCGTTGGATGCACTTTCCTGTTCATGACTGCAGAGGGAGCTTCTCCATGCAACATAGCAGCTTTTTCATTTCACAATAACATTACCTTTCCTGGGGTAGCATTACATGGAATTGAACACCAGGCAGAAAAGCTAACTGCTCTAGGTGAGGCTTGAACTCACAACCTCAGCATGACACAGGCTGCGTACTGCTCTATAAGTACCGTGCGCTAACCGATTGCGCCACTAGAGCCAGAAAACTCGTCCAAGAAAGGTTGTATAGCCGCGTCCCACTGAGTCACAAGAAAGCCAAGGGAAGTTGGTAGATTGACATGCATCCATGTTTACAATTTCGAATGTCAGTGTTCCTAGTGTTCCACATTAGCCCAATTTGTGAAGGAAAGATATGTGGACAAGATTGACTTTCCTGAGAAACTGTGTGCTGGAAAATGGATGAAAGTTAATGGGATGAACAGTCACAGAAATTCACAAGTCAGCTTTTCACCTTGACACGAAGCCATACATAGACTTTTCAAAATCCAGGCCATCTTTCCATACTCAATTTATGAGTAAGATATGGACCTAACCACACGATTCAAGTACCAGTGTGGGGAAACAAGAGGGGAAGCGCAGCATGTCGGGTGCACCAGCCGGGAATCTAACGCGAGTCACAAGAATGGGAATCTTGTATGATACCACTACACGACTGGCACTGCTGCAAAGTAGCGCATTTCAGGCTTTCCACTGGAGTGACAGTGATTCCAAAACCTCCATCTCAATCGCTGTGAGTCCAATCTTGCTGCTTCTTGAATTCCTCAGCAACACAGATGAAACGTTCAAACAATCTTTTCATTTTCATTCGATTCACTTTGCATTTTACAAAAGAGGCAAAACGTGGAAGTAACTGAACCAGCTTCATCCGGACATTGGGTCATGTGTGGGTTGAAAGTTACGACATGAAAATCAATGAAACGGACTTCCCAGTGCTTTCAGAGTGTAGAAATGACAGTTTGAGTGTTTTTTTTGGAAGGAGATACAAGGTTTGCGAGCAGCCTTTCGCCGGTGGGGACATAACTCAGTGGTAGAGTGCATGTATGAGGTCCCCGCGTTCAATCCTTGGCATCTCCAGGCCGTCTTTTAACTTAGGAAGTAGTGAAGAAATCGGGAGCCTGGGATTAATCACTCGTTCTCGTTTAGGGCTTATACGCAGTCTGTGCCGTCATTCTCAGAGAAATGTGTATGCATGCAAAGTGAAAAGTGAAAGAAACGACGAGATGGCAAGCACCCACAGCTGGTCCAATTGGAGTGCCCTCGAAAGGCTAGAGCGTTTTGTTTACGGCACCGTGAACCTCTCGAACTTCATGTTGACACACATACGATCTAAAACCCACGTCTTGTCCACGTCTGTAGGTGAAGTCATAGACAGACAGTTGTCAAAGCAAGGGAATTATTGGGCACTGATGCCAGGTGTGATACCTATGAGGTACACGGACTAACAGCGAGCTATAGGCTCTGCTATGCTGAGTGTTGCTTCGTGGATAGAGCGACTATCTCGCTAGTAGTAGTAATCAAAGCATTCCACTGCCTAACCCAACAGAACACACACAAACTTTGGACATCAACATACTTTGAACACCACTGTTTCACGGGACACTCTTTCACCCTGAGACCTCGTGGCGCAACGGTAGCGCGTCTGACTCCAGATCAGAAGGGTGCATGGTCAATTCACGTCGGGTTCAGTGTTTTGTACAACGGGAAGGCCCAACGCCAGAGTTCCAATAAAAAGTCCACAAGCGGCAACGTAAATTCACAAAGCACCTAAATGTCACTGATTTTGCCAGACTCACACTTGCCATTAGGAACAAAGGGATCTACGTTGCCATGCACATTGAACTATTGCTGCCACCTGTCCGCTGCGAATGTGCAACTAAAGGTTTTGCATTGGCCGGGAATCGAAGCCAGGTCAACTGCTGGGAAGGCAGCTATGTTTGCCACTATACCACCAACGCTGCCGTTGATCTGCCAACCAAAGTCAAATTCCACATGAATGTGAAGCCAGCATTGCGTGCCAGAATGACATCATTTTTCCATTTGGCAAAGCATAGATGTTTGCGAAAGCAACCGTTGGATGCACTTTCCTGTTCATGACTGCGGAGGGAGCTTCTCCATGCAACATAGCAGCTTTTTCATTTCACAATACCATTACCTTTCCTGGGGTAGCATTACATGGAATTGAACACCAGGCAGAAAAGCTAACTGCTCTAGGTGAGGCTTGAACTCACAACCTCAGCATGACACAGGCTGCGTACTGCTCTATAAGTACCGTGCGCTAACCGATTGCGCCACTAGAGCCAGAAAACTGGTCCAAGAAAGGTTGTATAGCCGCGTCCCACTGAGTCACAAGAAAGCCAAGGGAAGTTGGTAGATTGACATGCATCCATGTTTACAATTTCGAATGTCAGTGTTCCTAGTGTTCCACATTAGCCCAATTTGTGAAGGAAAGATATGTGGACAAGATTGACTTTCCTGAGAAACTGTGTGCTAGAAAATGGATGAAAGTTAATGGGATGAACAGTCACAGAAATTCACAAGTCAGCTTTTCACCTTGACACGAAGCCATACATAGACTTTTCAAAATCCAGGCCATCTTTCCATACTCAATTTATGAGTAAGATATGGACCTAACCACACGATTCAAGTACCAGTGTGGGGAAACAAGAGGGGAAGCGCAGCATGTCGGGTGCACCAGCCGGGAATCGAACGCGAGTCACAAGAATGGGAATCTTGTATGATACCACTACACGACTGGCACTGCTGCAAAGTAGCGCATTTCAGGCTTTCCACTGGAGTGACAGTGATTCCAAAACCTCCATCTCAATCGCTGTGAGTCCAATCTTGCTGCTTCTTGAATTCCTCAGCAACACAGATGAAACGTTCAAACAATCTTTTCATTTTCATTCGATTCACTTTGCATTTTACAAAAGAGGCAAAACGTGGAAGTAACTGAACCAGCTTCATCCGGACATTGGGTCATGCGTGGGTTGAAAGTTACGACATGAAAATCAATGAAACGGACTTCCCAGTGCTTTCAGAGTGTAGAAATGACAGTTTGAGTGTTTTTTTTGGAAGGAGATACAAGGTTTGCGAGCAGCCTCTCGCCGGTGGGGATGTAACTCAGTGGTAGAGTGCATGTATGAAGTCCCCGCGTTCAATCCTTGGCATCTCCAGGCCGTCTTTAAACTTAGGAAGTAGTGAAGAAATCGGGAGCCTGGGATTAATCACTCGTTCTCGTTTAGGGCTTATACGCACTCTGTGCCGTCATTCTCAGAGAAATGTGTATGCATGCAAAGTGAGAAGTGAAAGAAACGACGAGATGGCAAGCACCCACAGCTGGTCCAATTGGAGTGCCCTCGAAAGGCTAGAGCGTTTTGTTTACGGCACCGTGAACCTCTCGAACTTCATGTTGACGCACATACGATCTAAAACCCACGTCTTGTCCACGTCTGTAGGTGAAGTCATAGACAGACAGTTGTCAAAGCAAGGGAATTATTGGGCACTGATGCCAGGTGTGATACCTATGAGGTACACGGACTAACAGCGAGCTATAGGCTCTGCTATGCTAAGTGTTGCTTCGTGGATAGAGCGACTATCTCGCTAGTAGTAGTAATCAAAGCATTCCACTGCCTAACCCAACAGAACACACACAAACTTTGGACATCAACATACTTTGAACACCACTGTTTTACGGGACACTCTTTCGCCCTGAGACCTCGTGGCGCAACGGTAGTGCGTCTGACTCCAGATCAGAAGGGTGCGTGTTTGATTCACGTCGGGGTCAGTGTTTTGTACAACGGGAAGGCCCAACGCCAGAGTTCCAATAAAAAGTCCACAAGCGGCAACGTAAATTCACAAAGCACCTAAATGTCACTGATTTTGCCAGACTCACACTTGCCATAAGGAACAAAGGGATCTACGTAGCCATGCACTTTGAACTATTGCTGCCACCTGTCCGCTGCGAATGTGCAACTAAAGGTTTTGCATTGGCCGGGAATTGAAGCCAGGTCAACTGCTGGGAAGGCAGCTATGCTTGCCACTATACCACCAACGCTGCCGTTGATCTGCCAACCAAAGTCAAATTCCACATGAATGTGAAGCCAGCATTGCGTGCCAGAATGACATCATTTTTCCATTTGGCAAAGCATAGATGTTTGCGAAAGCAACCGTTGGATGCACTTTCCTGTTCATGACTGCGGAGGGAGCTTCTCCATGCAACATAGCAGCTTTTTCATTTCACAATACCATTACCTTTCCTGGGGTAGCATTACATGGAATTGAACACCAGGCAGAAAAGCTAACTGCTCTAGGTGAGGCTTGAACTCACAACCTCAGCATGACACAGGCTGCATACTGCTCTATAAGTACCGTGCGCTAACCGATTGCGCCACTAGAGCCAGAAAACTGGTCCAAGAAAGGTTGTATAGCCGCGTCCCACTGAGTCACAAGCAAGCCAAGGGAAGTTGGTAGATTGACATGCATCCATGTTTACAATTTCGAATGTCAGTGTTCCTAGTGTTCCACATTAGCCCAATTTGTGAAGGAAAGATATGTGGACAAGATTGACTTTCCTGAGAAACTGTGTGCTAGAAAATGGATGAAAGTTAATGGGATGAACAGTCACAGAAATTCACAAGTCAGCTTTTCACCTTGACACGAAGCCATACATAGACTTTTCAAAATCCAGGCCATCTTTCCATACTCAATTTATGAGTAAGATATGGACCTAACCACACGATTCAAGTACCAGTGTGGGGAAACAAGAGGGGAAGCGCAGCATGTCGGGTGCACCAGCCGGGAATCGAACGCGAGTCACAAGAATGGGAATCTTGTATGATACCACTACACGACTGGCACTGCTGCAAAGTAGCGCATTTCAGGCTTTCCACTGGAGTGACAGTGATTCCAAAACCTCCATCTCAATCGCTGTGAGTCCAATCTTGCTGCTTCTTGAATTCCTCAGCAACACAGATGAAACGTTTAAACAATCTTTTCATTTTCATTCGATTCACTTTGCATTTTACAAAAGAGGCAAAACGTGGAAGTAACTGAACCAGCTTCATCCGGACATTGGGTCATGCGTGGGTTTAAAGTTACGACATGAAAATCAATGAAACGGACTTCCCAGTGCTTTGAGAGTGTAGAAATGACAGTTTGAGTGTTTTTTTTGGAAGGAGATACAAGGTTTGCGAGCAGCCTCTCGCCGGTGGGGATGTAACTCAGTGGTAGAGTGCATGTATGAAGTCCCCGCGTTCAATCCTTGGCATCTCCAGGCCGTCTTTTAACTTAGGAAGTAGTGAAGAAATCGGGAGCCTGGGATTAATCACTCGTTCTCGTTTAGGGCTTATACGCACTCTGTGCCGTCATTCTCAGAGAAATGTGTATGCATGCAAAGTGAGAAGTGAAAGAAACGACGAGATGGCAAGCACCCACAGCTGGTCCAATTGGAGTGCCCTCGAAAGGCTAGAGCGTTTTGTTTACGGCACCGTGAACCTCTCGAACTTCATGTTGACGCACATACGATCTAAAACCCACGTCTTGTCCACGTCTGTAGGTGAAGTCATAGACAGACAGTTGTCAAAGCAAGGGAATTATTGGGCACTGATGCCAGGTGTGATACCTATGAGGTACACGGACTAACAGCGAGCTATAGGCTCTGCTATGCTAAGTGTTGCTTCGTGGATAGAGCGACTATCTCGCTAGTAGTAGTAATCAAAGCATTCCACTGCCTAACCCAACAGAACACACACAAACTTTGGACATCAACATACTTTGAACACCACTGTTTTACGGGACACTCTTTCGCCCTGAGACCTCGTGGCGCAACGGTAGCGCGTCTGACTCCAGATCAGAAGGGTGCGTGTTTGATTCACGTCGGGGTCAGTGTTTTGTACAACGGGAAGGCCCAACGCCAGAGTTCCAATAAAAAGTCCACAAGCGGCAACGTAAATTCACAAAGCACCTAAATGTCACTGATTTTGCCAGACTCACACTTGCCATAAGGAACAAAGGGATCTACGTAGCCATGCACTTTGAACTATTGCTGCCACCTGTCCGCTGCGAATGTGCAACTAAAGGTTGTGCATTGGCCGGGAATGGAAGCCAGGTCAACTGCTGGGAAGGCAGCTATGCTTGCCACTATACCACCAACGCTGCCGTTGATCTGCCAACCAAAGTCAAATTCCACATGAATGTGAAGCCAGCATTGCGTGCCAGAATGACATAATTTTTCCATTTGGCAAAGCATAGATGTTTGCGAAAGCAACCGTTGGATGCACTTTCTTGTTCATGACTGCGGAGGGAGCTTCTCCATGCAACATAGCAGCTTTTTCATTTCACAATACCATTACCTTTCCTGGGGTAGCATTACATGGAATTGAACACCAGGCAGAAAAGCTAACTGCTCTAGGTGAGGCTTGAACTCACAACCTCAGCATGACACAGGCTGCGTACTGCTCTATAAGTACCGTGCGCTAACCGATTGCGCCACTAGAGCCAGAAAACTGGTCCAAGAAAGGATGTATAGCCGCGTCCCACTGAGTCAGAAGAAAGCCAAGAGAAGTTGGTAGATTGACATGCATCCATGATTACCATTTCGAATGCCAGTGTTCCTAGTGTTCCACATTAGCCCAATTTGTGAAGGAAAGATATGTGGACAAGATTGACTTTCCTGAGAAACTGTGTGCTAGAAAATGGATGAAAGTTAATGGGATGAACAGTCACAGAAATTCACAAGTCAGCTCTTCACCTTGACACGAAGCCATACATAGACTGTTCAAAATCCAGGCCATCTTTCCATACTCAATTTATGAGTAAGGTATGGACCTAACCACACGATTCAAGTACCAGTGTGGGGAAACAAGAGGGGAAGCGCAGCATGTCGGGTGCGTCAGCCGGGAATCGAACGCGAGTCACAAGAATGGGAATCTTGTATGATACCACTACACGACTGGCACTGCTGCAAAGTAGCGCTTTTCAGGCTTTCCACTGGAGTGACAGTGATTCCAAAACCTCCATCTCCATCGCTGCGAGTCCAATCTTGCTGCTTCTTGAATTCCTCAGCAACACAGATGAAACGTTCAAACAATCTTTTCATTTTCATTCGATTCACTTTGCATTTTACAAAAGAGGCAAAACGTGGAAGTAACTGAACCAGCTTCATCCGGACATTGGGTCATGCGTGGGTTTAAAGTTATGACATGAAAATCAATGAAACGGACTTCCCAGTGCTTTGAGAGTGTAGAAATGACAGTTTGAGCCCCAGGGCGCGAAGCTTTGTGGTGTCGTGGCTGGCAACAGGAGTCTCCTTGGGGTTGTTTCCCTCTCTCCCTCAGAGGGAGGTAAAACAGCTATGTGCGGTGCCAGAGCTGCTGATAGCATGTTCTCTGGTGTCCCGCTCCGTTTTGATTTTCGGTGCCTCGCTGCGCGCCGCTCTCGGCCAGGGTATTCTCAACTCTTTTGAGTTGTTTGCGGTCCTGCCGGACCATGCTCTCCCTGCTGTCTCATTCGGGGAGGGGTTACCGTTCTGGAAAGACACGTCAGCGCCACAGTCCATGGTATTAGTCAAAGAGCGTAGGTTTCCCGGTCTGCCTCAAGCAGGTACGCCCTTGCCAAGGAGAGGTTGTGAAGCCACTCCTTCAGTTGGCTCGTTGGCGTAGGGGTATGATTGTCGCTTGTTGTTCTCTCCCTCAGAGGGTGGTAGAACAGCTATGTATGGTGCCAGAGCTGCTGATAACATGTTCTCCAGTGTCCCGCTCCGTTTTGGCTTTCGGTGGCTTTCTGCGCGGCGCTCTCGGCCAGGGTATTCTCAACTCTTGAGAGATCCAGGAGATTTTCAACTCCTGAGAGGTGCGGACAGGCTTCCCGTGGCTCGTTGATCTAGGGGTATGATTCTCGCTTTGGGTGCGAGAGGTCCCGGGTTCAACTCCCGGACAAGCCCGTCTTGCCTGCTCCTTCTCTGTTCTGGGGTCCCTGGGCAGGTCGCTCTCTGTGGAAGTCTGCGTAAATGCAGGGCTTTTGACCTCAGATGCTGTTTTCCAGTGTTTTCTTCTCTTTGAAACAAATTATATTATTATACAAGGTTTTTGTTGTTATTGTTGTTGTTGTTGATGTTGAGGAGGAGGAGCACATGTAGTGTATTGTGGAGGAGAGGGAAGAAATTTGGTTTTCCGGCTTGTTATGGAGACCTTTGCTGAACGTGTACACCTGAGCTGCACCAAAGGAGAGGCATTCTTTTGAGTTGTTTGCGGTCCTGCTAGACCATGCTCTCCGTGCTGTCTCACTGTGGGAGCGGTTACCGTTCTGGATATACACGTCAGCACCACAGTCCATGGTACTTGTCAAAGAGCGTAGGTTTCTGTTGGGGTAAAATTGCCCCCTATGTATTGTATACACCTACTGTATAATACTCTGCATGTTGGGAGAACAGAGTACAATGATTTTTATATAACATATTGATATACTAACTGTTGGGGATAATTAAGTCTGGTAGGCATACTGATTATTTTACCTACTGTAACCATGTAACTAATTGTATTGTATTCTTATTGTAGGATTAGCCTTTTACAGAAGTTGCAGAGTTAACATTGTCATATCTCACTGGAAATGTTGCCGTGGCAAGGGGGGCTGAAATTTGTCATTATTGCAGAAATAACATAAATAACATACTCGCGCATAACTATTTCTGTGAAAGTCTAGGACACTTGAACTCACGGCCATCCCCTCACCTCTATTTTGGAAATGTCAAACCACAATCTCCCTATATTTATATTATATTTTGAGGAACAGAGCTGACAACATTAACAATATACATGCTGCTCTTCAGACAAACCAGAAATAAGATAGAGTCCCACGTCATCTACTGCTAGGCAAACCCTGCAGATATGTCAACCGAAACTGTCGAGTGTGTTAGGGGTTATAATATTGGACACATTCCATGTCTGCCTAGCAACTCAATCTTTAATATGTCCTGCCCCGAAACGGACTTCTGACATGTATAAAACTGTGTACTGTGGCAGAAATAAACTGAAGACAAACGATCTGGCATTGTGTCGGTGACTTTTTTCTTCCCGAGCTCGTCTCCTGCGGAGGATCCACCATCCTGCACTGACGGCGCTGGGTTATCCTAGTCCAGGGGTTATCCTAGTCCAGGGAACATGAAGGGTTTACTTCTGGTGAAGTGACTGTACCTTAACAATTTGGGGGCTCGTCCGGGATACATTTGGTGAGTATTCTCTTTTCACCTTTGTGCTGTACCCTAAGAACTGCTCACTACTTGTATCCAAAACATGATGGACTAGAGGGCTGTTCCAGTTAGGCAGTAGACTCTAAATGCCCTAGTGCTGTAACTAAGAGCTGCTGACTAACTGATGTATATTGGACTAGAGGGCTGTTACATTTAGGTAATAGATGAGTAAGTAGACTCTGTGCTTTAGTGCTGTAACTGAGAGCAACTGAATACATGGACTAGAGGGCTCTTCGGAGCATGGAGTACCAACATATGGTACTGTAATATTGCGCTGTGCTGATGTGTGGCATCTGAAGCAGGAAATCTATGTGTTTGTAAGTATGTCACTCTTCTTGTTTATCTTTATGTGTCGAGACTGTTATGATTGGAAGTGAATAAGCAGTACCTGAGTATCGGTGGGAATGATTAATGGTACTACGAGATAGGATTTTTGCACGTGTAATAAAGACAAAAGCCTGACTTATGGCTAAAGAAAATAAGATGGTTTACCAACACACCCCTATGTAACTGGTGATACTGTTTTGTTCAAATCTTTGAATCCTAGGAATTCCACATTCCCTACCACCCACAGTCTTCTGGGGTGGTGGAACGAGTGAACCAAACTATTAAAAAGAAAATTGACTAAAGCAATATCTGGAACTCAAATTAAGGACTGGGATGTGATGTTGCCACTGGTGTTGGCTGGAATACGCCTGACTCCCAGTAAGACTACTGGGATATTGGCCTATGAGGCTGTGTTTGGGATTCCCTTTCCCACACCTTGGGTTAGGATGCAGGGGAGACCACCTGCGCTCTCCTCTGATTTATCAGTGCTCCGGGCAGAATATGCACTTTTGCTGGCAGAAAAGCTGGCCCAGATCCACAATGAATGACTCTCTTCCTAAAAATGATGGGGTGCTGGAGTTGAATATGAATGTGAATAAGAAATGAGAAACTAAAGCTAGCTAACTTATCCATTCATTAGAAAAAAGAAAACTGCAAAATACAATCTGGTCTAAGTCAAATGTCCCAAAGACAAATGGAAAAAAATATATAATAATAATTGTCTCTGTTGGAGTACCAGGATTGGTGGAATCAAGGAAACATAAGATAAAACTGACAAAGTTTCCATAAGTCTTTGTCAGAATAATACGAATTTTGAGATGACCTTGATCACAATGGATCAAGAAAAACTGAGGTAGTAAAATAATCAAGTGGGATTATTTGACATTTAATCTAAATAATAAGAAACTTCATGAATAAATAAATACCATCATAAATAAGTTGTAAGGGCTGTTTGAGACACTGCAGGGTCAATACCACATGCCACAGATTGGATATCTGAATTATCTTATATTTATATTTATAATTAAAAATGTAACAACAGATTTATACCGAATTATGAGGCTCTGACCACAAGGATGTTTGACTCTATACAGAGTGCCTCAGGCATCAGAAATAAGAATGAAATAATATGATTCTATTATAAGAAAAATGTAATACAAAATTTACAATGAATAAACAAAATGCCAATAATAGTAATAAATAAATAGTCATGGTGTCCTCACAAGAAGAACCAGAATTTGTTTGTTAAACATCATGTTATGGACAAGCTCTGTAATGTCAAATTAAAGGAAATGAAAGTCTAGAAGGGAGCCTGGTGCAGCCCCAACAGCTTGTGAAAGCAGGAGAATGTAAACAAAATGTAAAAAAAAAATGTTTAGTTATTGTTATAGCATATAATACCTGATATACAAGTTAAAGTAGAATATGGGTTTAGGATGCGGGTAAAAGGGTAAGAAGTACCACAGAAGTATAAGATTACACATATAGAATTAGTGAGCTCAAGTAATATAAAATATTTTTAAAGGAGACAAGTAAGAATGGAAAGGAAGTGAAACAATCATAGATTAGATTAGGTTTTAGAAAACTAGAAACAAAAGTAAGGCAAACCGTGCAGATATGTCAACCGAAACTGTCGAGTGTTTTAGGGGTTATAATATTGGACACATTCCATGTCTGCCTAGCAACTAAATCTGTAATATGTCCTGCCCTGAAACGGACTTCTGACATGTATAAAACTGTGTGCTGTGTCAGAAATAAACCGAGCTCGTCTCCTGCGGAGGATCCACCATCCTGCACTGATGGCGCTGGGTTATCCTAGTCCAGGGAACCTGAAGGGCTTCCTTCTGGTGAAGTGGTTGTACCTTAACAGTTTCCAAGTCTGCCTCAAGCAGGTATGCCCTTGCCATGGAGGACTTGTAACGTCGCTCCTTCGGTTGGCTTGTTGGTGTGGGGGTATGATTGTTGCTTGTTGATCTCTCCCTCAGAGGGAGGTAGAACAGCTGTGTGCGGTGCCAGAGCTGCTGATAGCATGTTCTCCGGTGACTCGCTGCGCGCCGCTCTCGGCCAGGGTATTCTCAACTCTTTTGAGTTGTTTGCGGTCCTGCCGGACCATGCTCTCCCTGCTGTCTCACTCAGGGAGGGGTTACCGTTGTAGCGTTATGTTGGGTGTATTTTGATAAGAGCATTTGGGCTCTGAGCTGAAGCACTGATCTAAAGAAGACCTCTCCCCCCCAAATTTATCAGATTTCCTTAGCTCATCAGCTTGGAACTGGTTTGCGTCGAAGTGACAGTTTTGGGGAGGATGGCACCGAGAAGAGGCCAAATAGTTTGGAATCCTGCTATGAGATGTCTGGAGAAAGGGGCCTGTAGGTGATAAAAACTCTTTGAAGTGGACGAGAGCCGAAATCCCGACGAACCCGGGCCAACCGGCATTTCCAAAAGATGGCATGGATTGACATCAGTCATAAATCAAGCCCCCTCCAATAGGACACTGGGGGCTGAAACCGAAATCCAATCTCAAAAACTCAAGAACCAATCACCTATTGATCTGACAGACTATAAAGAACAGCGCACGGCCTTTCTCTCTCTCTCTCTCACCTGAACCAGAAACTCGCTGCCACAGCTCAACCTGTAGCTCTGTTGCCCGAACCGGAACCAGAAACCAACCAAGTCTTTGCCAGCAACAGAAGAGTTAAACTGGGAGAAGGAGATTGAGCCGTACGAAGAATTCTTTTAAAGGACTTTATTAAATAAAGAACTTTACAGACAGCGCATGCCCGCCTGTGCCCACCTGATCAGTGGAGTTTTACAGCTGGACAATTGACTAAGTCGACTGTATACGAAAGTGTCAGTCATTGAAATAGCTATTGAGTCTTAAGAAACTTGACCCTTGGAACAAACAGGGACCTGCTTTCCTCAAAGACTTTGTCTTCAAGTAACTATGGTGGAAACCCTGCTTGCAAAGAAGATTTTGTGCACAACCTTGGAGCCTTCAAACCAGTGGAAAATCTGTATGGAAAAGACTCTACATTCACGAAACCCCAACTTCCTGGTGCATCGACTGAGTGGAAGTTCTTGGACAAAGCCGAACCGGACTGCCTTTGTTCCAACCACACGGACCTCGTGCCGTGTGCTGTTATCTGAGTCTGAAGCCAGAGAGGCCTCTCTGCGACGAAGTTCAGATAAGTTTAACAGTTTGGAGTTTGTGATTCATGACATTTGAGAAATCAATTAGAAATGTTAATCTGTGATTCATAAGTCTAGAATGTGTAATATCATTTAGTTTTCTTAAATATAAATGTGTGTTGCATTAAACTGTTTTGTTGATAATTTTTGAAATAAAATCTGTCAACGACGAGAAATATCTTCTCATTCCTGTTTAACTGTTTAGTCTGAAATTGACATAAGTTAATAGACATTAGATTATTGGTGGCCCTGCCTATCCTTAATCATTGAATAATAATCAGTTAAGGGAAATTGTGGTAACAAGTAATGATAGGATCTTTCTCGGCACCTAAACGTAAATGAGACTGATATATATATAACGAGAAGTTACCTGACATAAATACTAACCTGCGTAGTTATTTAATGTCTGACTAACAATACTAATGAGAGACTCACCTTCGTCTTACTAACCGGTATTGTAGTCAATATGTTTATAACCTTTTTTGTTGAACGATTTGTGTGTTATCATATGCGATTCCATGGTCTTTGATTTGGTCACGGAAGTGATTTGTCTTTAATTTGTTGATCTTGAGTGGAATTTTAATAAATTTTTCCCTTTTCTATAATTAGTGTAGTGCTACATTTAGTCTTTGTTTTTGAATAAATTTGACAATTTATATCTTTGAAATTGGTGTCTGCATCCAATTATTACAGAAATTGAGTTCTACAAGATTCCAGGATTCGTGATAAGGTGATACAATAAATTCACTTCTTTAATTGAATTTTATAAGTGTACCTTACGCTACACCGTTCTGGAAAGACACGTCAGCGCCACAGTCCATGGTATTTGTCAAAGAGCGTAGGTTTCCCGGTCTGCCTCAAGCAGGTACGCCCTTGCCAAGGAGAGGTTCTGAAGCCGCTCCGTCAGTTGGCTCGTTGGCGTAGGGGTATGATTGTCGCTTGTTGTTCTCTCCCTCAGAGGGAGGTAGAACAGCTATGTGCGGTGCCAGAGCTGCTGATAGCATGTTCTCCAGTGTCCCGCTCCGTTTTGGTTTTCGGTGCCTCGCTGCGCGCCGCTCTAGGCCAGGGTATTCTCAACTCTTTTGAGTTGTTTGCGGTCCTGCCGGACCATGCTCTCCCTGCTGTCTCATTCGGGGAGGGGTTACCGTTCTGGAAAGACACGTCAGAGCCACAGTCCATGGTATTAGTCAAAGAGCGTAGGTTTCCCGGTCTGCCTCAAGCAGGTACGCCCTTGCCAAGGAGAGGTTGTGAAGCCGCTCCTTCAGTTGGCTCGTTGGCATAGGGGTATGATTGTCGCTTGTTGTTCTCTCCCTCAGAGGGAGGTAGAACAGCTATGTGCGGTGCCAGAGCTGCTGATAGCATGTTCTCCGGTGTCCCGCTCCGTTTTGGTTTTCTGTGCCTCGCTATGCGCCGCTCTCGGCCAGGGTATTCTCAACTCTTTTGAGTTGTTTGCGGTCCTGCCGGACCATGCTCTCCCTGCTGTCTCACTCGGGGAGGGGTTACCGTTCTGGAAAGACACGTCAGCGCCACAGTCCATGGTATTAGTCAAAGAGCGTAGGTTTCCCGGTCTGCCTCAAACAGGTACGCCCTTGCCAAGGAGAGGTTGTGAAGCCGCTCCTTCAGTTGGCTCGTTGGCGTAGGGGTATGATTGTCGCTTGTTGTTCTCTCCCTCAGAGGGAGGAAGAACAGCGATGTGCGGTGCCAGAGCTGCTGATAGCATGTTCTCCAGTGTCCCGCTCCGCTTTGGTTTTCGGAGCCTTGCTGCGCGCCGCTCTCAGCCAGAGTATTCTCAACTCTTTTGAGTTGTTTGTGGTCCTGCCGGACCATGCTCTCCCTGCTGTCTCACTCGGGGAGGGGTTACCGTTCTGGAAAGACACGTCAGCGCCACACTCCATGGTATTAGTCAAAAACCAAGAGGGTCATAAATAGAACTGACAATGTAGAGAATTCCTCGTCTTGTGATTGGTTTATCCTGTATGTGCATCTTGAACTTAAACATATCCGTTTCGGTACACCACTGTACACCAAGAGCTCTCTCCATGGGAAGACTGTTGTGGCTCAGGCCTAGATCTTTGACTTCTGTGGCTCTTTCTTTTCTGGGATGGATAATAAGACAATTCTGCTGTTGCTCATCCACTTTATCAAATGGAATCCTCCACTGAAACACAAAGTTCTAAGATCCCTTGCCAAAGCAACTGCATGGTCCTCTGATGACACAGACTTCAAACAATCATCAACATAGAAGTTTCTGAACACTGTGCCAACCACTTCTGGTGTTGTCTTGTCTCTTCCATCCCTAGCTGTTCTTCTCAGTGCATAGGATGCACAACTGGGGGATGATGTGGTTCCAAACAGGTGCACAACCATTCTGTACTCCACTATGGCTTGACTCAGGTCGCCATCCGGCCACCACAGGAAATGTAGTAGATCAGCATCTTCATCCGGAACTTTGACCTGGTAAAACATCGACTCAATGTCCGCCATCATAGCCACAGGCTCTTCTCTGAATCTGGTCAGCACACCAATGAGTGTGTTGGTGAGATCGTTCAGCGAGGTTCCCTGATAGGTTGCAGTGCAATTGAAGACTACACGGATCTTCTATTTCTTCTGATGGTAAACTCCATGGTGAGGAATATATCACACTCTTCTGTCTTCTCGTTTCAATTGTTCTTGGGGTACTTTCACAGTGTAACCTTTAGTTATGATGTTCTTCATGAAACCTTTGTAGTCCTCATGAAATTCTGAGTTCTTGATGAACTTTCTCTTGAGACTGATAACACGTTGCTCTGCAATGCAGCGGTTGTTCGGCATCTTTACTGTCTCACTTCTCAATGGCAAGCCAATACAGTAGTGCCCATTAACAAGCTCTGCCGAGTTTGTCACAGATCTCATGAATTGGTGATCTTCTTGTGACATCTCTGGTTTCTCTTCAGTGCTGCGTTCTGAGAAGTCTTTGCTGTACTGCTAAATTAACAGCTCTTCAATGTTTGAGAAAGAGATACGGTTAGCCATGTAGCTTCACCGTCTTCCTTGGACTGACTTAACGTCATCTTCTCTTCTCACAGGTCCATTCACTACCCAGCCGAGGGCGGTCTTGATTGCGTAGGGCCCGTCTCCTTCACTGTTTATCACCTGCCACGGTTCCATAGCCTTGTGTGCATAGGTTCCTATAAGCAGGCCAACCTCAGCTACTATGTGTGGAAGGTGTACTTGTTTCAGTTAAGCCCATCTCTCAATATCCTTCTGCAGTGGTATGTTTTCTTTCTTCACAGGAATTTCACTGTGTGTGAAGACCTTTGGTAGCTTAATGTAGTCTCCCTTCAAGTCCACACACTTCCAGATGTGACAGGATGTAGCTGTGTATTGGCTTCTTCTGGCCCATTGTTCGAAGAAGGTATTCAATCTTCCTGCCCCTGACGTTCAGCTGTCTCATTAATGTTTCCACAGTCTTCTCACTTCTCTTGGACTTAATCTTCACTGGCACAATGGCGAGAATGCATTCACCTTCTCCGGCCCCATTATATCCACATATTTCATGTTCGAGTGACACAAGAGCGCTTGAGACTGTCTTCTCTTCAATGTTGTTCTCTTCACTCTTCTTGGAGATGACACTGTCTTCTTTAATGACATGCAACATGCTTTGGTGCCTCAGAGAACACTCTT
This sequence comes from Amia ocellicauda, assembly GCF_036373705.1. Classification (NCBI taxonomy): domain Eukaryota; kingdom Metazoa; phylum Chordata; class Actinopteri; order Amiiformes; family Amiidae; genus Amia; species Amia ocellicauda. The sequence continues at coordinate 27,880,185 of NC_089865.1, forward strand.
GACATGTCATTCTCTTCTTGCAATCCTTGCTAAGGTGCCCTTGTCTAAGACATCCAAAACAAAGACCATTCTTTTTCAGAAACTCAATTCTGTCTTTCTGTGGCTGTTCTCTGACATTACTGCAAGAGTCAAGTGCATGATTCTTCTGGCAGAATAAACAAGGTTTCTGGAAAGCATTCACAGGCTTAGCTTGGCTACTCTTTTTTGAAGGTGATTCTTGTGTTTTTTCTTCTCCAGCTGGAGTGATGCTGGTGACAAAACAGCTTCCCTTCTTTTTCTTTAAAGTTTTTATGTCAGCAGTCTTTTCTTTCCCTTTTCCTTCACTAGCTCTGCTGGAATCCTGTATGTCTCCAAACAGCGGGTCCATAGCAACTTTAGCTTGCCTTTCGATGAAGCTCACCAAGTCCGTAAACCTGGCTCTTCTTCCCCGTCTGTCTTGATTATCAAAGGCTGTCGCTCTCTACTTCTCTCTCATCTTGTACGGAAGTTTTGAGAAGACAATTCGCATGTTTGTTGGATTGTCCATTTCATCCATGTACTCGATATCCTCCATAGTGTTGCGACATCCAATCAGGAAGAGCGCATATGTGTGCAACGCTTTCCCATCATCTGACTTGATCTGATGCCACTTTAAGGCTTTATCAATATAAGCACTGGCTATCTTCAGCTCATCACCATAATGCTTCTGAAGTAGCTGCCTTACTTCTCTATAACCTCTGTCTGGAGCCATGTGTTCACAGCTGTGGACAAGGTCCTGTGGTTCTCCACTGGTGTACTGTTCCAAGTAGTACAACTTGTCTTGACTACTCTCTGTTTTGCTGTCAATGACATGCTCAAATGACATGGTTCCTAAATTATCTAAATATACAGTATACATTTTTAACATTCACCAGTATACACCTATATAATAATACTGATTTATAAAATACAATTTTTCTTGAACTATGGCTCTTACAAAACCGCTTACCTTGTCCAGGGTGACTTACAATTAAAGCTAGGGTGTGTAATCCAGAGAGGCTAGCAATTAGCAAACTAGCTTTGAAAGCATAGAGCCCGCCCTCACTTCAGAGGTGTCTCCAAAGCCATGCCTCCTCTATCACACATGAACACACACACAGAGCAGAGTCTAATGCTGCCTTCACGTGCTAGTCGGAAGATCCGATTTCCCACTTGTGAAGTCGAGATTACGAGTACATCATGTTCAAGGGCTTCTGTTGTATTGAGCAATATTAAAAATGGCGGACGCAAGATTTGTCACCATCGTATTGGGGAAATCCTTTTTTTATTGCATTATACACCTGCTAGAGGAGGAAATGGATGCAACAAAATGCAAAAGGTAAGTAATGAATGTAAATATCTTAGACTGAATAGCCTAATCTAAACCAGTGCCCAGGATTTTTTTTTAAAGAGAATGAATCAACTCATAAATCAGCTAACGTTATCAGCTAATGTATCAGTGTATGAAAGGCAGCGGTTGGCATTCCATGTCTGATATAATGTTAATATTTAATAAACAAAGTTTTACCGTGAACTGTTTTACTTAACGGGTGGCATGGTGGCACGGTGGTTTGCGCTGTTGCCTAAGAACTCCAGGGGTCCTGTGTTTGAGTCTCAGCTTAGGGTGTCTGTCTGTGTGGAGTTTATATGTTCTCCCCGTGTCTGCGTGGGTTTCCTCTGGGTAGTCCAGTTTCCTCCCACTGTCCACAGACATGCAGGTTAGGTTAATTTGCCACACTAAATTGCCCTGTGTGTGTGTGTGCCCAGGGATGGACTGGTGTCCCATCCTGGGTGTGTTCCTGCTTTGTGCCCTATGCTTGCCAGGATCGGCTCCAGTGACCCACATGGATGGATGTTTTACTTATGCTAAGCACACGTGTATTTTTGTAACCTAACCTATAGAAGGGGTGCAGCATTGTCATTTCACATGTTTGTTTGTGTACCCTATGGGCATAACCTAACTTGGATTATGTTTTCTGTAGGGCTGTCATACTCAGACTAAGTAGCCAGGAGTGTGTCCAACTACCTGTATTAAAAACTGGAACAGCCTGGATGACGATTTTAGACATGGAGGACATCACATTCAAGAGTCACCTGCAATTGACCAGAGAGCAGTTCCACTTCTTTTCCAGGAAACTGAGAGAACATGGGGTGACCAATGACCATCCACAAGGAGGTCCTGCAAGGATTCCATTAGCGAAGAAAGAGGTAATGCTTCTGTGGTATGTGGCAAACCAGAACTCCTTTCAGGAGCTTTCTGATAAATGTAATGTTAGTCAAGGAGCAGCTCATAATGTAGTGACTGAAATGATTAACCACACATGTGCCATTGCTGAGCAGTTCATCACCTGGCCTAATGAATGTCAGAAAGTTGCCCAGGCAGCCCTGTTCAAACAAGTGTGTGGCATTGATGGCATAGTTGGTGCCATCAATGGTTGTCACTTCAGAATACAGCGACCACCTGTCAGGCAGGGTGATTATATGAATCACAAGGCCTACTACTCTGTGCTGCTACAGGGCATTGTTGATGACTTGGGAAGGTTCATAGACATCTTTGCTGGGCCTCCAGGAGTGCACGATGCCCATATGCTCAGGGTATCAGCATTCCATGCTACATGGAGACGGAAGCTGGGGGATTACCAACTGCTTGGAGACAGTGCCTACATCAGCAACAGCTTCCTTTTCATAGTCATACCAAAACGTGACAATGGTACCTTGAGGGATGATGACTTGTGCATTGATCAGCAGAGATAGGGTAGTAGTTGAGCAGGCATTTGGCCGGCTGAAATGTAAATGGAGAAAACATCAAAACTCTTGGGTGGACATAGTTGTGAAAATCATTGTGGCTGCTCATGCATTATACGTGTGCATTGAGGGGTACGACAATACGTGTGAAGAGCATCCACCTGGGTGCCCAAGGGAAGAGGATGAGAATGACTGAAGTCTCAATTTTCTACTACACAGACAGAAGCAAATTATACTCATACCTCAATTTGTTTGATTATCTTAATGGATTGTAATGTATTTGATATGTTTAAGTTTGGTTTGCAATTGATCATTTTGTGATTACATATTCTTTTATTCTACTTCGACTATACAACAACCATTATGCACATAATAATTTTGTTCCATGTGGATAATCTTAAAAGTTAGACTGTATGTTGTACAACTGCTGTATGTGTTCCTTACCTCACATTTGCTCAGAATGGCTTTCTGCAGTTTTTTCTTTTAACAAACATTATATGTTGTACAGACATATGTGCCATTGTTTTTGTTTTTTTTAAATGTTGTAATATAAAGGTTATAAAGTCAGATAAGATCTGATAAGGTCAAAAAATAAAGTCGAAGATTTTTTCACTTTTAATGCAAACCTTGTAACTGAACAAAGTCTCCCATGACAATAACATTTCAACAGTGAAGTGTCTGGTATAAAAACCTAGAACAATTGTATTACAATTGTATAAAAAACATCTTTGCAACATCTTTATAAAGTCTCAGTATTATTTCAAGTCTCTTTATTAAAAAAACAAAGTCTATAATAAAAAGATAGTCTTTATATTAAAAACATCTCTTTCATAAACTTGAGAACTGATATTTCAGTATTTCCACATATTCATTTGTTTTGGAATGACTGCATCAGCCCTTTGAAGAGGGCATGTGTTAATTTTATTTGAGCCATGATTTGATCATGCCTCTGCTGAGTTGCTTCCTCACACTCTCTGAGAAAACCTATTAATTGTGCTTTGTCTTCTGGGGCCTTCCTTTTGCGCTTGAGGCTGAGGGTGGTTGTCAGTGGTTGGTAGCGACAAAGGTGAGGGACTTGAGGGACTCTCTGATTCTCTGATCAGCAGAGAGGTCTGAAAATAGGGCTGCTGTTGTAGAGGTGCATTGATATATGACCTCTGGGCGCCAAACTACTACTCCCTTTGCAGTGCCTACAACAGGGAAATCAATATCATGATTCCCCCCAATAATTTCATTCATTTCTTTGTAGGACTGGAACTTCATTGAGCCTTTCCCTGTTGAAGCATTGTTATCCTTGGCCTTCTTATAGGCAGCCTGCAGCGTTGACCACTTTCCAGTGACTTTCTCCATATCAAATTTCTGCTGGAACTGTTTGCTCAACTTTGTTGCAATTTCCTGCCAAAACAATTTATTTTGCCCTCTAGCCATTTTTACTCTGGAATTTAGTTCAGCTAGGTCTTGAAGGAGATCTGAATGATCCTTCATCAAATGCTGCCGCATGAGGTAAATTAAGAAGAGAATCTGATCTCTACTGAAAGCTTGGTTTTGAAGCAGGGTACACTCTTTTCTACTACTGCTCTCACCTGGATGGACAAAAGAAAGGACTGTTATTCTGGGTGAAGTAGATGTGTTTTTGTTTCTTGCAGAAATGTTTGTAAATCAACAACAATGGTGTAATGCTTATGAATTACATCATTGATGTAATTTTGATGAAACATTTAAAAGATGACATTCAGGCATGTTTTTGCAATTTTTATTTGGTGTAGACAAATGCTAAAAAATTTAAAACATGATCCAAATGTTTAATTAAAATTCACATGAAAATTGGAAGACCATTAGAATGGTTCTCAACTTGGCTACTCACTATCATGTTTATAAATGATCAAAATAGGCAGACTTGCCACCAAAATACATTTACAATGTGCAATTTGCAATGTGGAGAGAAGTGGAGAAGTCTGCATCAGCATAAAGGGTTGTGAAGACTCTGTATAGGATGTTTTGTGATAAATATATAATGTTTTATATTAATACTAGCATTAGAAGTAGTTTGTATACAGACTGAGCAGATTAGATTTAGCAGGACAAGTAAAGGGTCAACAAGGTTGGTTTGTTAGAATCTCCTGTCAGTAATGAAAGATCACACAGTGCCGAAATAGCCTACAGATGTCTGCTGAGAATTTGTTTATGACTTAATCGTTTCTCCAGATAGGCAGGAATTGTTTCTGTTAAAGAACGATTGACACTAGGTAAATGACGACCGTGGGATCGCATCTTCCTAGTGCACATCAAAGACGGACATCTGCTTTGGATCCATCACCTCTTCACGGGAGGACAGATCGTAAAGGGACCCAGACCTATATATTCTGATTGGATGAACGGCCATAAGATGTTACGTAATTTTTCCTATAAAGCTGCACTCATGTTTGTAAACATTAAGTCTCACTGAAGGAATTATTCCTGACGTGGGGCTTCCGAGCGGCTCGATTAAATCTCCACGACTTCTCCACTTATTTCTGAGACGGTTCTACAGGTTGCATCTCCTTTCTGCTGGTAGGTACAGGGTTTGGGTGACAGGCTGTGTCATTTCCTGGTCCCAGAAAATCATGGACTCACTTGCATAAACTAGCAACAAAATAAATTAATGTTGTATTTCAGTGACACTGTGTACAAGGTTAACGCTAGCTAACATCCGTTAATAACCTTGAACTGCACTAATGCATTTGCTATGGATAGAACGATTAATAACATTGTTCTATATCAAGTTAAATGTATATAGATTACAGATTAAAATCATGTACACAAACAACAGATAATAATAGTTGCAATGTTAAAAATAAATAATTACATACCTTACATTACTGAACCTGTCCTCTTCTCCGCCATGTTGAAAGTTGAAACTCGGGTATCAAAATTATCTCAGAGTTTCCCACTGGTAATTATGACTTGAGGGGGTGTTCATGTTTAACTTCCCAGTCGGAAACTCGTATTTACCATAATTCCGATAGCATGTGAAGGCAGCATAAGCACCAGGAGGAGAGACGTGTTGGTGGAATCGATCGCAATGGTTTCAGATTACCTCATGTCTCATGTCTGATAAAATAGTCGAAACAGTTGTTGGTGGTGGCCTTATGAATCCATGCACCAAAGGTGTGGATGTTGCAGTGTTTTCATAACTTTGAAAACATTAAAATAGTTTAATTTTACACCGTAGCTGCTGTTAGCGTTGAGATAATTTGTAAAGGTACACAAACTACATGAGCTAAATACTTTATTACATTAACAAAATATATCAAAAACCAATCAAACCATGTAATTACCTGTCCAAAAGAAAAACAGCAACCATTGCGTAATTTCAGACCCTTTGAGTCCTGCAGTTGCCTCCAGCATGGAAAAGCAACGCCAATGTTAATTCTGGTTTTAGTACGCTCTTGATCCAGACGTTTTTTCGTTGTAGAAGTTTCTAACACAGGCTTTTTTTTATTTCCTTTTACTGGTGGTTCAGGAGGAACATAAGGCAGCTGCGGCTCGCCTTCCATTCTCGCGCTCACTCTGCACAGCATCAAGGAACCCGCGCTGATGACGTGTGATTGTCTGCGTGAACAAGTATGGTATGCAAATATAGATTGACAGACAGGAAGGACATCCCATCATTGCATTTGGACCGATCATTTTTTAGTCCTGTCCCTTCCACAGAAGATATATATACAGTGAGGGAAAAAAAAGTATTTGATCCCCTGGTGATTTTGTACGTTTTCCCACTGACAAAGAAATGATCAGTCTATAATTTTAATGGTAGGTGTATTTTAGCAGTGAGGGACAGAATAACAACAAAAAAATCCAGAAAAACGCATTTCAACGCATTAAAATTATAGACTGATCATTTCTTTGTCAGTGGGCAAACATACAAAATCAGCAGGGATCAAATACTTGTTTCCCTCACTGTACATTGCAGGGGATCTTTTCCCTGTTCTGCACATTCAGCTTTCCTGTTGAAGAAAAAAATAAACAACGTTTGTGAAGGACATTTTACAGAATTACAATATGTTTCAGAAATTAAAATGATCTTTATTTACCACACAATTACCATGGTACTGTATTCCTGTCCCTAGGAAATTAGTAAAGTTAAATTTAGTTATAATTAATCAGTATGTATGTTAATCAATGTCAACATGGTATTATGTAGTTCAACCTGAATTATGCTTACACAGAAGTTTTAAAAAGCAAGCATTCAGTATTAAACTATTACCTTAAGGCTAGGTGCAATAGTCATTGTGTGGCAAGTTTAAAATAAATAAATAAAATCCTGGTAAATCACATAAATGGTTATACCTACAATTAAGTAGTAAATCATGTATTTATTATTATTTATTTATCATAAAGCTTGAACAGCCTGATATTCAAGATTTAAGTACACCTTTATATTTTTGAAGCCTTATTTAAAACAAACAAACAAACAAAAACAAAAAAAACACTATCCCTGCATTGTAAAGTACAAAACAAAATGTGAAAGGTATTACTCACATTTTTAAGACCTCACATTTAAGTCTAGTTCTTATGAAAATCAGAATCTAGTTTATATAACTTTTTCTCCAAAACCTTTCAGTCCTTGGTGTTATTTTCTTTCTTCTGTACCACATGTTACATAGCTTCTTCTTCTGTTTTGGTCCATGCTATATTCCTGCTAAGTTGGCACAAGACAGCTATTCTCTCTGTTGACCTGAAGGCCCAACTCTGAGAGGCGGTCAAGGATCAGGCTCGTGTGACTCTGAGCCTCCTCCCTGGAGTTCGAACAGACCAGCCAGTTGTCTAGATAATTTAGGCATCCATGCACTTGGAGAAAGTGCGAGGGGCTAGAGACAGGCCGAATGAGAGAACAGTGAACTCGAACACTTGGCCTTCAAAGTCGAAGTGGAGAAACTTCCTGTGCGCCTGTGCGATGGGGATGTGAAAGTAGGCATCTTTCAAATCAACCAAGGTGAACCAGTCTCCAGGCTTGATAGCCTGAGACATGGCACGCAGGGTGAGCATCTTGAAACGCAACACCTTGAGGCAACGATTCAGGTACCTCAGATCCAAGATGGGGCGGAAACCGTCATCTTTCTTGGGCACAAGGAAGTATGGGGAATAGAATCTCTCGTGCTGGCCCGGAGTGGGCACTTCGCAGATCGCGCCGCACACTGCAACGGGTCCCTCACTCGCGTTCACACCACACCTCTGAAGGGGGGTGGATGGGTCTGGAACTGTAGGGAGTATCCAACTGTTATAATTTGGAGCATCCAGGAGTCCTGGGTGCGGAGGTGCCAATTGGAGAGTTGCTGGGGGGTGTATGGGTGGGCCAGAGGCTGCCAGAATGCTTCAGGGTCGCGGCGCGGGAGGTGGATGGGGCGGAGGTCCGCTGCCCGTCCTCTTGCCACGGTTCCTGGCATTAGGTCTGGCTCTACTGCGGCAGGCCTGGATAGGTGCCTGCCTGCTGGTGAGTCACTGGCGCAGGTCAGCAGGAGGGTGGGGCTGCTGCTGCCAGGGGGCTGGCCTTCTAGGCCTTGCAGTTTGTTTGCGGGCCTGGCCCAGAGGTGCTGCTTGGGGGTACACAGGCTAGCTGTAGCGACTGCTCTCTCACCTGAAGGGAGCGTGCCAACATGCCCTCCACGGACAGTCCAAATGTGAACCCGGGCGAGATGGGGGCATCCATCAGCCGAGTTCTGCCTGTGTCCGGGATTCGCCTCGCTTGGGAAAGCCAGAGTTGACGGCGTGCCAGCAGGCCTGCTTCCTGTGCACCCTGGATCCTGGCGTAGACCTCGCCTGCCCGTGCTTGGGTGGGGGCCGTCGACGGGTGGTCCCAGGAGGATTGTAGCTCCTCTAGGAGGTCAGGCAGTAGCGGGAGGGCCCGTGTGGGCTGCTGCGACCGCTCCCCTCTCTCAAACCTGGAGGGTGGGGGGGCGGGGTCCACTGGCCAGGGAAGCTGGAGGGACTCCACAGCCCGCTGGGCGACTGCCCAGAGCTCAGCCTGATGGCCTGTCGCAGCAGGGATGAGATCCTAACCTGTAGGGGGAGGAGGGGGGGATACTACATCCTCCCTCAGATCCACTTCCAGATTAGATCCCCCATGAGGGCTGATGGAGATGATGTCATCTCCCCAGGTCGCCTGCTGACTGTCCTCCTCCGCAGAGTGGACAGCCAGGCTCTCCTCAGACTCCATGGACACTGTCTGAATGACAGGTGGTGGAGGAGGAGGAGGGGGGTGCTTGGGCCGCCTGCGCAGCCAGTAGGGCGCAGATCTGGTCCATCCTGGTGTTGAGAGCCAGGATAGCAGCATCTTGCCCCCTGTCTGCAGTGCTCGGACCCCTGTGCCGGTGTCTCGGTGGAGGGGAGACTGATGGTGAGGGAGAGGAGGGGGAGGGGGCCCGGGGACACCTCTCCACGGGCCTCCCTCTCTGTCCCGATTATCACAGCCAGCGGTGGGAGAGAAGCCCCAGCAGTCACTGGCCTGACAGAGGAGACAGAGGGGCTAAGGGCTAGGTGGAAAGCAGAATCCGAAAATCAGTGTCTTCTGATTTTCGAAACAACCCAGCTTTCAGTAAGTTAATTGACCAAATTATTTGATAAAGTGAAGAATCCAGTCTTGATGCACAGATGATAACATGTATTTATTTAACATGCCAGGCCTGGAACATGCCAGGCCTCCACCTCAGTAGGGACTCTTTGAACAACAGAAGTGGACAGCTTTTATACAATGCATGACATGTGGGTCTGTGGGCAGGGACAGTCACAGATTTCCCAGAGTGTTGTCTTGAGATCAGGTTTCTGAATGTTTGTGGTTGTCTTCCTGAGGAGGGGTGTCATCATGGAAGCAGGTGTTTTCCTGTTGTGGCTTATAAACTGCCCAATCTCACAGTTTTAACAATGGACAATGAGGGAATCAATCACTATAATTTAACATTGTGGCCCACAAGGCCTGGAGCTGGACACCATTGACTTAAAGCATCACATGTGGCCTGAATCCAACCTATTTATACAAGCCACCAAAGTAACCTTATCTTTTACCTGTGGCATTTTTCTTTTTCTGTTCTTACTTTTAGATATCAGTTTTTAAGTTATTCATATTGATATCCCAACTGTAGGAGGATCTGCCATTATTCTTATAAGGAATCTTAGTAAATACATTGCTGTTCCTTTATTGAATGGAAAAAAAAACAGTGTCATACAAATCTTACCAATTGACCTAGACATTCTCCAAGGAGAGGATTTTTCCTCTTCACCCTTTTGCAGAGTAATATTTTTTTCCACTTTTCGTGTTTGATTTTGTTATTGTTGAAACACAATTACCTTCATATGTGAACACCAAAGAGAACCTTTGTTCTTTTTCTGAAGAAACTGGTGTTTGGTTTTTTGATATAGGTGGGCCAAAATTATATAATATACTTTTTTATTATTCTTATATAAATTAGAATATTTTACCATATATTTCATTATAAAATTACATATACTAAAGCGGCAATAATTGATATGTAAAAGTATATTTTTACCATATATTATAAAATACATATATGTGAATGGAATATGGTATATAATATATGGAACTCGAAAGCACAGGTATGTTTCCGAACGTAGACATCTGTGTTGAGTGTGGTTTGGAAACGCGGAAAAGTAAATCGTAGATTGTATAAATTAGCTAGATAGGTCTAATACATTTTGTATTTCACTGTTATGAACAGAAAACATTGCCACTAGGATGCAAATATTAAGGCATTTTCGTTGCATCTCACTTTGCTAAACTATTAGGCAATTTAATGAAAATTCAATTTATAATAATTGCAAAAGAAAAACATATTGCAAAATATTCCTTTATTAACAAATAGTCCTTTATAGTTAAATTAAAAGTTGTGACAATATCGGTAGACAGTAATACGAGAGTCTGTCACGGTGCTTACTGCCATTTCCATACCGTATTTTTACTAGGGCTGCCTCAATTAATTGGGTCTATTAAATCAACTAATTAAAGATTGACGATCAATATTTTCTGTAATCGAGCAGTTTTTATTTGTTTGTTTTTTCATTAAAATGACTGGCAATTATACATTACACTAGAAGCAAATAACATTTCAAACTACCTACAAGAGCCAAAACACACTCACTTTAACCGATAGCTCTTAAAACGCTGTGGTATTATAATGAAAAGCAAATGATCGAATATAACTTGCATAAAATGGAATATGGATTATTTAAATAGAAATATGAAGATAAAACATGAAAATGATTGGTATAAATTACATCAAAGTGCTTTTTCTAAACACATACACTGCACAGTCAAAACGAATGAAACAAGTGTTTATTTGTATCATAATCACTCTCAGTGTCCACTCAATTTGACTACAGTTGTAAGAAGACACTTGAAATGCTATACGATGCGTGTGGTTTTTAAAGCAGGTGAGGTAGAGATCGCGACTTGAACTTGATTTGCATTTATGCAGCTAAAAAGCAGACGTTGGCATATTTAATACATTTAGTAAAAGTCATTAAATGGGTATGCATAATGTATTCAGGAACACAGAGTAATTCAAATTAAAATCAGTCAAACTGACCAGCTCAACATTTCTAGTGTTACATTGTAAAGGCAAATCACAGAAGATATTACATCACGAGAGCTACAGTACTGTATCCGTGCACAAAGGGTAAAACTACAGTTTAGCTTTGGATTCAAACTGGATTTGGAAGTAAACATTGAAGACAAAATAAAGATTTTCTGTTTAATTTGCAAGTGATGCTTTTCTTAGAAGGCAGTGTGAGTAGTTACAATATCATTTGTGAGCAAAACATGATTTGCTGTAGCAATTATAATGTAGTTTGACGATTATAATTCATATATATATTTTTTTAATATACAGTAATTTTTTTTACCATTCCCGTTCAGTGTTAATATACTGTAATATCAATGCCTAGAATGTATTCAAGTATTACTGTGTAGCGAAGCCATCCTGTGCCTTTAAGATCTTGACGGCAGTGTATAAAAGGAAGGAAGAGAAAGAGGGGAAGTGACGTAACCACTGGGAGTTCAGTAACAGATAGGTCAGGGTTTTGGCAAGTTCCGGGCAGGGCGCGTGTGTTTAACGCAAGCTGCGTTTCTTTCTTTTGATAGGTTTTATTTGTTTTGTAGCTTAGCAGGCTCTGAGGGGTTTTTGTAAGAACTGCAGTGAAGTAAAGGGAATGTAAGTTGTCGAGAGACGGGCGGATCAGGCATCAGGTGACGAACAGGCGAAGCATGTCCTGTCGCGTTCAGCATTGACGGATTTCTTTCTTTTGTGGGGTTACTGGCAGTAATAACTTGGACTGTAAGAAGCAATTGGGGAATTGTGCTTGAATTGTGTGCTTTCATTCATATACTGGACTTGTGGAATACTTTTAATACTTGGCTAGTTTTAATGGAATGGTACTGTTCCTGGCAATTTGTAAATTACTTGAACGTATCCTGACTTGTATGTATATGTTAATTGTTGTCTTAAGTATTGCTGCTTGTGATGGAGTGAACCCATCTCCAATAAAACCACACTACTCATGTCTGGTTTGGTGTGATGCAGTGTGTTGTAGTTAAACACCTTTTAAAAATGCTATTAATGGTAGTAATTAGTTGTATTAAAAAAAGGAAAATATATAAACAAAGGGGCATGGTTTACCTGTTGGGAGGTAGGTTCTTCCAAGGAGGTGGTCAGTATAGAGCCATGCCATTGAGTGCATTGTTGTCAATTAACCAGGGTAGCTCTGGTTTTCCTGCTTTTAGGTTTTTTTTTTTGTTTTCTCTTGGGAAGGGATAGGTTTGTTAAAATCATTCTGTGCGTTTTTTGTTTTGTTTTTTTTTTACATAGGAAACTGAATTAAATTACTTTCATTCTGAGCACTGTCTATTTGGTCCTACGTGTTCCCTGCTTTATAACATCTGACCTGACCGCAACACTGCTATTTATCAAGCACCTGAACGTTTGTTCGGATGATGGTCGATGTATGTTCTGTTTGACTAATATCTGGCTCTGTGTTGATGTTTGGAAATACAACATAACCAAATTACTGGTTTATTATTGCTAATGCGAGTTTCACCTCAGCGCCCTGGCTTTATGGGTATAGTTGCAATGGTTTTCACTACTGTGTCCTAGTGACCGTTTAAATTAAAATAAATGGGAAAGATTGGTATTTGCCTGGCACCCCAGACAACAGTTACAACTGTCTGGCACAACCAAATAAAGACTTTTACACATAATATTAAGTGTCCAATTAATCTACAGATTAATCAACTAATGTCCACTGAATAACAGATCAATTATTTTAATCAAGCTGACAGCCTTATTTTTTTACATAGGCTAATATTTATTTCAAACTTGTTGCATTAGATAAGTATTAATCAATTACAAATTATTAATTTATGGGGAAACAATTTGCAATAGACGCATCAGATTTTAGCTGCGTGGCTGACATTCTGCTGAAAAGAACAAAGTGGGGTTTGTTTACTGGCATTTGCACAACTGCAGAACAGGGAGATAGTATTGACCAAAGTAAAGAACGTTACTATAAATCTGTCATCAGCCCTCTAAATATATATATTTTTTTTTGACCCAGTCACAGAGCCTCACTGAAGAACCTGTATTGGAAAGTTGAAGAAAGTGTTTCATATTAACTGTATAATGTTTTATACTAATGTTAGCATTAGAAATAATAGTGAATTGGATTTATCCAGCTAGCAAAACCAAGAAAGCGGTTGTTAAAGATGCATCCTCTTGAAATTCTCTCCGCTTCCACTTTATCTATGATAAGAGAACAACCCATGGATGTATAGCCCACATATTTCTGCCATTTTACTTAGTATCGGTTTGTAGATTTCCTGTTCTTCTCTTAAGGCTGAAGATGTTACATTATATTGATTGATAACCTCATTGTCCATTGTTAAAGAAAAGTGTGAGTGGGCAGTTTGTATGCCATAACAGGAAGACATCTGCTTCCATGATGAATCCACCCCTCCAGAAGAGTGTCCTACAAACTTTGCAGAGCTTGCGCCTTTTGAAGCTTTTGATTGGATGAACGGCCACAACATTCTACGGCAGGGGTGGGGAACGTCCAGCCTCCGGGCCGTTTTCAGCCCCTGAGGCTGTTTGCTCCGGCCCTAGAGACCATTTGAAAAAAAAAAAAAAAATCTGTGACATACACTTAACACTAGACGCACCGAGCTTATGTAATAAACATCTCTACTGCGTTTTAACTGCATAAACATGAAAATAAGTTATAAACACATTTACTTAGAATAGCCAAAATCGGGTTATTTTCACCGGTCATTAAAATACATAACAACTCAAATATAAGCCATAATCCTGCCTGCCCTTTATAATAGAGTCAGTCTGGCGCTCAAGTGATTACAGGATACAGTGATTACCCACAAATAAACATGGATTGGAAATGGAGATTGAAGGGAGCTCGTTTTGGACATGCCGTGCATATGAACATAACTGATTCAGGGGCATCAGTAATACTGGGAATGACAGATCATTTGTGGGTTTGTGCCAGTGTTGTGAAAACATTACGAGTGAAACGCCAGGTCCAAATGGCACCGAGTGCTTTTACTCTACTGATCAATACGCGATTGCTACTACACATAGCACAGAGTGCAATAGCGCAGCACATTGCACGCAAAATAATGATTCATGGGGATTATCCGCTGAGGAGCATTTATTGCAATGCTATATATTTGTGGAGTAAAAGTGTCACCTGGAGAGGGCTGTCAAAATGCGGTGTGAGGTACGAGCTCATGCAGGGATAGTGCAGAAACGTGTCCTGTGTGGACTGTACCGAGCTGTCAGGCTAAATATATAGTAAATAGTTTATTGAAATACACTGATTTTATTCACTGTAGCTTTGTATGTTTAAAACAAAGTTTACACAGTGTTGAAAATGTTTACTTTAGTGTACAATTATGTTTTGATAAATGCAATAGTTATTTTTGAACTATAAAATATTGCTTTTGAGCATTATTCCAATATGTTTATACTTGTTTCATTATCTTATTGTATGACGTTTTTGAGCTTTTTGCTTATTGTATGTGCAGACTGTACAGGAAAGTTGAAGAAAGTGTTTTGTGATAATTATACAATGTTGTATATTAATACTAGCATTAGAAATAGTTTGTATACAGACTGAACAAATTAGCTTTAGCAGGCTAAGCAAAAGGTCAAGGTTCATTTGTTAGTAATAAAAGATCACACATTGCTGAAATAGCCTACAGCCGTTTGTTGAAAATCTGTTTGTGGACTTAATCGTTTCTCCAGATAGGCAGGAACTGTTTTGGTAATGAGCGATTGACAGTTGTTAAATGATGACCGTGGGATCCCATCTTCCTGGTGCACATCAAAGACAGACATCTGTTTTTTTTTTTTGGATTCATCACCTTTCTGTGGGAAGACGGATCGTAACCGGACTCGGCCTTGTACCTTCTGATTGGATGAACGGCCACAACATTCTACGTTATCTTCCTATAAAGCGCCACTCATGTTTGTAAAAACTAAGTTTTCACTGAAGGAATTTTCTGACGTGGTGCTTCCAAGCTAGCTTGATATTAAAGTTATATATATATAGATATTTATGTTTTGACTCCAGTGTGTGCGTTTAGAAAAAAGTGATTTGTTCTTGCATTAGAATGTAAGTTTCATCTGTATTTGATGTAGATGTATTAATTTGGTCCATGAATACATTTGTGAACACTCAAATAGCCCTTGATAGGAAAAAGGTTCCCCACTCCTGTTCTACATCATCTTCCTATAAAGCTGCACTCATGTTTGTAAAAACTAAGTTCTCACTGAAGGAATTACCTGACATTGTGCTTCCAAGCTAGCTTGTTAATAAAGTTCTGTTTGCTTTATCTCAACAACTTTTCCAATTATTTCTGAGACGGGTTCAACAGTCACTATTAATATCTAGCCAATCCAAAGGACCTCTCTCAGCCTTGGGACTCTCAGCTGATAAGGCAGGTGTCGAATCACACACCACCTAATTTTAAATTTTTTGACTACGCCACTCTGATCTCATTCCGCACCCTCCCTGCACAGGACATTTAGAACTTGGCACATCAGCAGGACACCAGGTATAATCAATACATAATTGTATTTATAAAAACAGAGGCAGATCCATAAAAGACAACAATACAATAAATAAAGGGACAATTACTAATAACTAAAACCTGTTTAAAATGGCTTACTGGCCCGGGCCATAACTTTAAAAACCCTACCCTAATCTTAACAAATGAGAAAAGAAACTCTAAGGATCCTAACTAAAAACCCTAAAAATAAGCTAAAACTAATCACTATATGGTCCATAAAGATACAATGCACATGCCCCAAGGCTTGCAAAACTAGCAGTTAATTTTTCTGTGCAAAACGTGCAGTTCTCGGGGGAGGCAGCAGGGAAAAACTCCAGGAGACACAGGCGGTGGCTCTCTTTTTCAAATTTCTGATGGTATCACGGTATTTAAAGGTGTTTATTTTTTATATAAAGGATTGCAACAAATTCTAATTTTAATTAGTGGTAGTGTGGTAGTGGTATTGGTTACATTTTTATTAAACACAGGAACACTAATGTGACAGTTATGGTCAAGGAAAACAAGCCTATCCACTATTTATGGCTTCAGTACTGCGCTGTGGCATGTTATGGCACCACATTGAAAATAAATAACATGCAAATAACTTCAGCTATTTCACATGATGTGCAAATTGCAAAGGCTGTTGAATGGTACCAAACGGAATAACTTTGAGAATTCCAACAAAATAAATGTAAATATTCAAGTCAACCAGGGCAAGATCACAGCTTCAAATAGGGGCTTAGGCTTATTAATTACAAAAATGTCCCACTTTCATTTAACCAGGTTGTTAACTCCTTGTATAGAACCGACAATCATATTAGTTTCACAGGTTATGGGCATTGAAAACAAGCCTATCTACTGTATCTGGCTTAAGTGCAGCTCTGCGGCATGTCACCACATTGCCACCAGTGACACCACCGGAACCCGAGACTCCCTCCTTGTGTCCGGCTTTTACAAGTGGTGGGCTGTCTCCTTAGCCCCCTCCTTTTCTCTCTCCCCAGGTAGTGTGCAGTCCCCTGGAACAGCCACGGTGACGGGCCGGCGTCACAGGCAGCCTGGACAAAGTCCGGCCGAGCGCTCCCTGGCGAAAACTGATTGCTCCACAGTTTGTGCTGCTCGCCCCTCCGCTCACCCCGGTTCAGCAAAAGACTTCACGGTACCGGTAAGAATTGGGGGACGTGAAGTCAAGGCCCTCCTGGACTCCGGCTGTAGCAAGACGCTGGTCCAGGATGTCCTGGCTCCCCGGGGCACCGGCAGGCGAGGCACTAAAGGAGCTATACGGCTTCACCCGTCTTCTCCCGGGTTTCCGATTTCGCTCTGGACCAGTCCCGGGATGATGCCCTGGGTCGCTTATATGACCAGGTCGCAGTTGTGGACAGTCGCATACTGAACGCACAGAGGGCGCGCTCGTATCCCCAGTTCCACATCGAAAAAGACTTGCTGTATAGAGTAACCAAAAACCGAGGGGGGGACCCGGTCACAAAACAATTGCTGGTACCACGTTTGCACAGGCGCTTTGTGTTTCTCTCTGCACACAAAATACTTATGGTGGGTCAACTGGGTCGTGACAAGACCTTAAACTGGATAATGGACCGATTCTTCTGGCCAGGCATCAAAAAAGAGGTAGACCAGAAGACCAATGCCAGTGCGGTACTGCGGGCTCCGCTGGTACCGCTGCCTCTCATGGAGATACCATTTGAGCGTCTTGGGATGGATTTGATCGGTCCATTAGAGAAAAGCTCCACGGGGTATCGATTTGTGCTGGTCATAGTGGATTATGCCACTCGGTACCCAGAGGCGATTCCTCTACAGACAAGCTGCAGCCCCCTCCCAGACCTCTATGGTACAGCACGTCCTGGACCTGAGAGATCGATTATCGACACTGGGGAAACTTGCACAGTCACATCTCTTACAGGCCCAGGAGCGACAACAGCGCTTGTACAACAGGGGAGCCCGGTTACAATTGTTCACCCCGGGGGACAAGGTATTGGTGTTACTCCCAACTTCAACATCTAAGCTGCTGGCTAAGTGGCAGGGACCCTTTGTGGTCACATGCCACTTAGGGGATGTCGATTATGAGGTGTGTCGCCCAGACCGAGAAAAGCAGATCTACCATCTTAACATGCTGAAGAAGTGGCGAAAGGAGGAAGCATTATGTGCTTCTAGTTCCTCCCAAAATGAAGAGTCTGAACCCGCTGTTTCCAAGGTTCGCATTGATCCTAAATTAACAAACACCCAGAAACAGCAGGTTCGCTCTTTATTGCGCCGCTTCCAGCATGTCTTTTCTCACTGACCCGGACTCACACCTCTCATTGAACACCATATTCACATGGCACCGGACACCAGTGTGCGTGCCAAACCCTATTGCACCCCCTATTACAAAAAGCAGGTTGTCAACGAAGAAGTGCAGATGATGTTGGAGCTGGGAGTCACTGAGAAATCACAATTGGAGTGGTGTAGCCCTATAGTCTTGGTGCCAAAGCCTGATGGCAGCACTAGATTCTGCATTGATTATAGGAGGCTCAATGCAGTGTCTAGGTTTGATGCCTATCCGATGCCCCGTGTGGACGGGTTGCTGGACCGGCTAGGCGCTGCTCACTTTTTCACGACACTGGACTTAACCAAGGGATACTGGCAGATCCCCCTCAGTCCAGCGTCCCGAGAGAAAAACGCTTTCTCCACTCCTCTGGGTTTGTACCAGTTCTGCACTATGCCTTTCGGGCTGCACGGAGCCCCGGCCACTTTCCAATGGCTGATGGACTGTGTGCTCCGACCCCACCAGCAATATGCCTCTGCATACTTGGATGATGTGGTGATTTTCAGAAAGGACTAGAATAGCCACCTTGTCCAGGTCGCAGCTGTGCTCCAATCCCTTCAGCAGGCGGGGCTCACGGCAAACCCGGTGTAGCGTAAGGTACACTTATAAATTTCAATTAAAGAAGTGAATTTATAGTATCACCTTATCACGAATCCTGGAATCTTGTAGAACTCAATTTCTGTAATAATTGGACGCAGACACCAATTCCAAAGATATAAATTGTCAAATTTATTCAAAAACAAAGACTAAATGTAGCACTACACTAATTATACAAAAGGGAAAAACTAATTAAAATTCAACTATAGATCAGCAAATCAAAGACCATGGGATCACATATGATAACACACAAGTCGTTAAACAAAAAAGGTTATAAACACATTGACTACAATACTGGTTAGTAAGACGAAGGTGAGTCTCTCATTAGTATTGTTAGTCAGACATTAAATAACTACGCAGGTTAGTATTTATGTCAGGTAACTTCTCGTTATATATACACTCACCTAAAGGATTATTAGGAACACCATACTAATACTGTGTTTGACCCCCTTTCGCCTTCAGAACTGCCTTAATTCTACGTGGCATTGATTCAACAAGGTGCTGAAAGCATTCTTTAGAAATGTTGGCCCATATTGATAGGATAGCATCTTGCAGTTGTTGGAGATTTGTGGGATGCACATCCAGGGCACGAAGCTCCCGTTCCACCACATCCCAAAGATGCTCTATTGGGTTGAGATCTGGTGACTGTGGGGGCCAGTTTAGTACAGTGAACTCATTGTCATGTTCAAGAAACCAATTTGAAATGATTGGACCTTTGTGACATGGTGCATTATCCTGCTGGAAGTAGCCATCAGAGGATGGGTACATGGTGGTCATAAAGGGATGGACATGGTCAGAAACAATGCTCAGGTAGGCCGTGGCATTTAAACGATGCCCAATTGGCACTAAGGGGCCTAAAGTGTGCCAAGAAAACATACCCCACACCATTACACCACCACCACCAGCCTGCACAGTGGTAACAAGGCATGATGGATCCATGTTCTCATTCTGTTTACGCCAAATTCTGACTCTACCATCTGAATGTCTCAACAGAAATCGAGACTCATCAGACCAGGCAACATTTTTCCAGTCTTCAACTGTCCAATTTTGGTGAGCTTGTGCAAATTGTAGCTTCTTTTTCCTATTTGTAGTGGAGATGAGTGGTACCCGGTGGGGTCTTCTGCTGTTGTAGCCCATCCGCCTCAAGGTTGTACGTGTTGTGGCTTCACAAATGCTTTGCTGCATACCTCAGTTGTAACGAGTGGTTATTTCAGTCAAAGTTGCTCTTCTATCAGCTTGAATCAGTCGGCCCATTCTCCTCTGACCTCTAGCATCAACAAGGCATTTTCGCCCACAGGACTGCCGCATACTGGATGTTTTTCCCTTTTCACACCATTCTTTGTAAACCCTAGAAATGGTTGTGCGTGAAAATCCCAGTAACTGAGCAGATTGTGAAATACTCAGACTGGCCCGTCTGGCACCAACGCTCAAAATTGCTTAAATCACCTTTCTTTCCCATTCAGACATTCAGTTTGGAGTTCAGGAGATTGTCTTGACCAGGACCACACCCCTAAATGCATTGAAGCAACTGCCATGTGATTGGTTGGTTAGATAATTGCATTAATGAGAAATTGAACAGGTGTTCCTAATAATCCTTTAGGTGAGTGTATATCAGTCTCATTTACGTTTAGGTGCTGAGAAAGATCCTATCATTACTTGTTACCACAATTTCCCTTAACTGATTATTATTCAATGATTAAGGATAGGCAGGGCCACCTATAATCTAATGTCTATTAACGTGTGTCAATTTCAAACTAAACAGTTAAACAGGAATGAGAAGATATTTCTCGGCGTTGACAGATTTTATTTCTAAAATTATCAACAAAACAGTTTAATGCAACACACATTTATATTTAAAAAAACTAAATGATATTACACATTCTAGAGTTATGAATCACAGATTAAAATTTCTAATTGATTTCTCAAATGTCATGAATCATAAACTCCAAACTGTTAAACTTATCTGAATTTCGTCGCAGAGAGGCCTCTCTGTCTTCGGGCTCAGATAACAGCACACGGCACGAGGTCCGTGTGGTTTGGAACAAAGGAAGTCCGGTTCGGCTTTGTCCAAGAACTTCCACTCAGTCGATGCACCTGGAAGTTGGGGTTTCGCGAATGTAGAGTCGTTTCCAAACAGATTTTCCACTGGTTTGAAGGCTCCAAGGTTGTGCACAAAATCTTCTTTGTAAGCAGGGTTCCACCGTAGTTACTTGAAGACAAAGTCTTTGAGGAAAGCAGGGCCCTGTTTGTTCCAAGGGTCAAGTTTCTTAAGACTCAAATAGCTATTTAAATGACTGAACACTTTCGTATACAGTCAATTGTCCAGCTGTAAAACTCCACTGATCAGGTGGGCACAGGCGGGCATGCGCAGTCTGTAAAGTTCTTTATTTGATAAAGTCCTTTAAAAGAATTCTTCGTACGGCTCAATCTCCTTCTCCCAGTTTAACTCTTCTGTTGCCGGCAAAGACTTGGTTGGTTTCTGGTTCCGGTTCGGGCAACAGAGCTACAGGTTGAGCTGTGGCAGCAAGTTTCTGGTTCAGGTGAGAGAGAGAGAAAGAGAGAGAGACCGTGCGCTGTTCTTTATAGTCTGTCAGATCAATAGGTGATTGGTTCTTGAGTTTTTGAGATTGGATTTCGGTTTCAGCCCCCAGTGTCCTATTGGAGGGGGGCTTGATTTATGACTGATGTCAATCCATGCCATCTTTTGGAAATGCCGGTTGGCCCGGGTTCGTAGCTCTATGTCGGGATTTCGGCTCTCGTCCACTTCAAAGAGTTTTTATTACCTACAGGCCCCTTTCTCCAGACATCTCATAGCAGGATTCCAAACTATTTGGCCTCTTCTCGGTGCCATCCTCCCCAAAACTGTCACTTTGATGTAAACCAGTTCCAAGCTGATGAGTTAAGGAAATCTGATAACTTTGGGGGGGAGAGGTCTCCTTTAGATCAGTGCTTCAGCTCAGAGCTAAAATGCTCTTATCAAAATACACCCAACATAACGCTACACCAGGCAAGTGCACAGTTGGGAGGAGGGAGACCAAGTATCTGGGGTACCTCTTAGGAGGGGGGCAGGTACGGCCAGTCATTGACAAGGTGACCGCTATCGCCTCCTGTCTGCCTCCTAAGTCCAAAAAGGAAGTTCGGCAGTTTTTGGGGTTTGCCGGGTATTATCGCCGGTTTCTGCCGGACTTTGCCACACTGGCTTACCCCCTGACCGAACTGACACGAAAAGGTGCTCCAGATATGGTCCAGTGGACGGAGCAGTGCCAGGTGGCTTTCCAGGCGATTAAGGACCGCCTCTGCCAACACCCTGTATTGAAATGCCCTGACTTCTCTCTCCCTTTTATTCTCCAGACCGACGCCTTGGAAGTTGGAGTGGGCGCGGTCCTGTCCCAGAGTGTTGGAGGTCAGGAACACGCGATTGTTTACTTGAATAAAAAATAAAAAAATCGCCCCAGGAGCGTAAGTACAGCACCATTGAGAAGGAGTGTCTCGCCATCAAGTGGGCTGTGGAGACACTCCGTTACTACCTCCTGGGGCGCCCCTTCACCCTGGAGATGGACCATGCCCCCCTGCAGTGGCTGCACCGCATGAGAGACTCCAACCACCACATCACCCACTGGTACCTCGCCCTGCAGGACTTCAACTTCCGAGTGCGTCAATGCCCCGGCCCTCAGCACCTCAATGCAGACTTCCTCTACCAGCCCTTTCCCTCCCCTTCCCCTGTCCCTTCCTCTTCTCCCTCCCTTCTCTCTCCCGGCCCGCCTTTCAGGTGGTCCTTTACTAGGGGGGGGTTGTGTGACAGGCCGTTGTCTCACGGCTGTGGGCAGTGAGCACCAAGGCGATTGTGACATCAGCGGCAGCTGTGCCTTCCCTATTTAATCCCTCTCCTTCCCCGACAGAGCAGCTAACCGCCGAGACGGAGGACTGACACTCCGAACCCTGACTGCCCGGAGCCCCCTGTTTTGCGTGGACGTGGACAGAACCCGAGACTCTGTCCCTCCTTTTACGCTGTGTCCAACAGGTCATCTGTGGTAGGATCTGAGTATTTTTCGTTAATATAATTAAGGATGGTCTTCTTGATGTCCTTTTGTTAGGGGTAGGTCATTTTCTTCCAGAGTCAAAACAGTGATGTTGAACAGCTGGAGTACAGGCTTCAGGTAGGAGACACTTACATAATCTCCAGACAAGGCGTCAGTGAACTCCTGCAGGGGAGCCAGGACTTTGTTGATTGACTCAAGGACTGTCCTGCCATGTAGGCACAAGGTATCTGGTTTTCTTGTCTGTAGCCAGGACCTGAGTTATGGCCTTCTCCTGTTCAAGCACTCTCTGGATCATCTTCTGGCATGAGCCCCACGTTTTTGGAGTTTCAGTGACAAGTGAGTGTTCAGGCAAGTCAAGTTCATAGCTTTTTTCTTTTTCCAGGCCATAGAAAAGACGCTGACTACTCTCTTGCAGACAGCAACTGCATGGTCAATCCTGGGATCTTTAATGCTTCTCTCTAAAAATACCAACAAAACAATTGACTATATTAACTCAGCTTTTTTTCTTATATTCAAATGAGAGAATAGAAAGGAGAACCAAAAAGTAAACCACTAGATAAGGGTGTATGCCAATAAATAAATAAATAAATAAATAAATAAATAAAAGGTATATTACACAAATATGACATGACATTTTTTAACCAATTTCCATTATTTGTTTTAATTTCAGTAATTGTGATTGATCTACATACATTATTTACAGTAAAATAATTAATGTGATGTACACTCCAGTTATGAATCCAACAATTGGCCAGCAATGCTAGGCTAGATTGTTTAATATTTAATAAATAACTAACAGTAGCTGCATATTTGCAAAAATATTTTGACAACCATTTAATCTTTCTGATGGCCAGATGAAGACGGTGACCAAAACATTGCAGTCTTGCCCAGCTGTTCAGCTCCATGGCTTTTACCATGTTTGATGCATTGTCAGTTGTAAAACACACAAGTCATTCTTCTTTCAGTCCCCTAACTCTAAAGCATCCCTCAGCCCTTGGGCAAGCAACTCTCCTGTATGGTCCTCCGGGAAAAAAGCAGTTTGCAAACATCTGTTGTGTCTGTTGTGCTGGCAAAGTGTGTCACGTTTTGAATCTCCCTCTTTATTCTTTCACAGCATTCAGTGTACATATTTGGCAAGGCTGTCCGCTAAAGTATTTTCGGCTAGGCAGTACATACCTGGGATCCAAAGTTTTTAGCATGTTTTTAAATCCCTCCTTCTCCACTGTCTGAACGGGACCATGTCCTTAGCAATGTGTACAGTTATTGAATCCGTAATGTCCTGCCATCTTTTGTTTTTCTTGTCGTACGGACATCCACTTGAAAATGTCGCAACCAGTGTGCTTTGGTTCAAACTTGGTGTCGTTTTCGGCCTGGCACCAGTGGATGTTGGAGTTTTGCGCTTCTTCATACTTTCACCATATTCAACCACATGGTAGCTTTTTAAGTGGCTATAGAGGTTACTTGTGTTTCCCCCTTTTGCAACCACAGATTGCTTGCATAACTTGCAAATTAACATAGCGCATGCAGCAAAGTACTTAATTTTACATAAATACATATAAGCATAATATGAAACCTATATTACATTACATTATTTGTCATTTAGCAGACACTCTTATCTAGGGCAACTTACATTTGTACCCATTTATACAGCTGGGCATTTTCCTGGAGCAATCTAAGTGAAGTACCTTGCTCAAGGGTACAACAGCACTACACCACTTAGGATTTGAACCCACAACTTTCCAATTATAAGTCCAGAGCCCTAATCACTAATCCATGGTGATTCATAAGACATGTTTTTCATTATTCTATAATTAGTTTATTTTTGGAATTAATACAGAAATGTGCATTGGCAAAAAAACAAAACTTCCGCCCGCACTGGCGTAAGCTCCCACGCGGCGGTCAGAGCAGACACCCACCTCTGCTCACCCGTCTTCCATCCACTCGGCCCCCAGGCGGGGCACCTGGTCACCCACCCCCTTCCATAGCCTCTTCTCTCTGCCCTTGCCTCATGCGCTGCCCAATCCCTTCTACTGCCCAGAGAGAACCAACACCTCCCACCGCGCCATTGCGATGCTGCGCATTTCTGGTCTGTTCCCTTCTGTGCTCTCTTCTCCTCGTCTGTTCTCTGGTCTGCCTCTCCTCTCTGCTGGGCCAACCAGCCTTTTATCCACCTAGAGGTCGGGGTGCGGTTGAGGATTCCAGGAAAAGTGCGGGGTATGTCCCAAAGGAGGGCAAGTGATTGGCTGGGTAATAAAAAATAAAAAAACATGTGCAAATCATAAAGCAATTAAGCAATCAAGTGATTAAAGCAAAACAAACCAAGTGTAAAGTGAATAAATACATACAATAACAATACAGTACAATAAGGAAACAATATGTATAATATATAAGAAAGTGAAAAATTGAAAATAAATACAAAAATAATAAATTAGTGAAACCCAGCTGTCACCATCTGTGACACAACATTCATTTTAATGAATTTTAAGGGCTTTAAAAAAATACTTTGAAATGTTATGACTTTTAATGAAACTGTGGAAATCCAGGACCTGTGTTTTAGTATTTCAGGCCCATGTGCTGGTGGTTTTGTTTTGAGTTTTTGTAAATAAAGTGTTTTTATACCTTAAATCTGTTTCCACCTCTTGGGGGACAGCTCACAATACCTTTGCAAGTTTCTATCTATTATATTGTTTCCAGTATGACACACATTATAATAACCCATGGTTTAAATTAACTATGGTGCTTGTTTATATTTAACAGTATTCCTGTAATTTAAAGAGTGATATTGTTATGTATAATTATTTATTTCTTGGCAGACGCCCTTATCCAGGGTGACTTACAAAACGTAAGCGCAATACAAAGTGCAAAAATACAGTTTAGTACAAGGCATCAAACATTACAAATTCAGATTTACATAATACATTTTACAAATTCCAATTTACACAAGTGAATACAATAAATGAGGTCTTACATCCTGGATAGTAAAAGCTAAGTGCAGACAAGATGTTAGGTCACAGTCAAGGGCTACAGGAAAGGGAGTAATACAAGTATTAGTGATACAAGAAGAATGATAAAAGCATGATAAAATGTTGTAAAGTGCTATCTAACATTAGTTAGCTAGCTATTGGTGGCTTAGCTAGCTAGTTTATGCCTTAAGGTTACTCTGCAGCATAGAGAGTGTTAGCTTACTATAGTTATAGTTATCGTAGCTTTCTAGAATGATTTTCAAACCACTTGATGAACTTAGGACTGCTGGAGCATCTAACTGGCTCACATTATGGGCTGATTTAGCGCTAGCTTACTAGCTACAATTAGTCACTGTAGCTATGTCAATTTGCAGACAATGAAGAGAAAGTCCACGAATATCTCTTCTTTCTTTAAGAAGAAAAGTAGTACAGGGGAGATGCAACCTACAGGGGAGCAGAAGTAGAGGCTTAACATTAGTGAGGATGCGGTCGAAGATGATGATAACATCACTGAGCAAGCCAATGAACAGGCAGAGGCAGCGAGAGAGCATGACAGAACAGAGGCAGAACATGACTGCAACGAACAGGCACAGGCAGCATCAGCGACAGAGCACAGTGATGAACAACAGACAGCAGCATGGCACGAAAGTGCGGAACAGGCAGCAACAACATTCACAGAGGTTGACAACCATGCGAGGCAGGACTCGGCTAAAGCTATTCAACCCGACCAACAGGTGAATAAAGCTGTATTGAAAAGAATGTAGCCTAATAAAGCAGGGATATGAATAGGTTGTGAGTAGGCTATAGTAAAATGTATATTGTTGTCCATGATTATGTTTTTTTGTTTTATTTTTCATTTTTGGACATATATCATATTTTTTTGTTTCCAAAAAGACAGAGCAACAGCCGAATAAAGCTGTATTGAAAATAATTGGAGGCCTCTGTGTGGTGTTTTTAAACTTGAGTAGGCTTGTTCCAGTAAATGTGTTGTTCCTTACAATCAATGTACTCCTTCAAAGACATCCAAAGACATGGTGGTTAGGTTAATTGGCCGCACTAAAATTGTTCTGTGTGTGTGCCCAGCGATGGACTGGTGTCCCATCCTGGGTGTATTCCTGCCTTGTGCCCTGTGCTTGCTGGGATCAGCTCCAGTGTCTCACGCGACCCACATGGATAAGTGGTTTTGAAAATAGATGGATGCTGTGGAACTCAAAATGGTAAACTGTACCAGTATCAGTCTATGCACATCAGATAATTAGTAACATTAACTGTAACATAAGAAATCAAATTATATCAGTATGCAATTCCTTATCTCTCATATTGACAGTTTTCAACTAGGCTATATACTACAACAGCATAATAGAATTTCTGAAATTCAGTTAGTGTTTTATGTTAATACTAGCATTAGAAATAATACCATGTACACAGACTGAGCAAATTGGATCTATCAGGCTAACTTCCTCTCTAAGAGGATCACCCAACAGATAAACAGCCCACAGCAAGGGTGAAATAGTGAGTCACAGATTGGGGGGGGGACAATTTGGTTTGCCTGTGAGAATATTTACATGCATGTGAAATGGTTTCATTACATTGTTATTATTAAGGAGTTTGGGGAAGTCAACAACTGGGAAATTATGTAAATTACATAATTACGGGAAATTACGTAAAAGTAATGTTGATGTTTGTGATAATCTAAAATTTGTGATACTTTGTGAATATACTGGCATAAATTATGTCAATGTGTTGCATAGAACTATTGTCACACCCCCTCATTAATTAATTAAAATTAAATAAATGCATGTAATTTATAAATTAATTCCCTACAATCTACATACAGGTTCAGAAATTGTTTGAAACCTGAACCTTTATATTCAAATTAACGAATGAATATATTGTATAATATTATATGCAACACAGGAGTTACCACTGGGAGTGAAAAATAACTTACAGATAGCATATTGAAAGAGGTTTTGCTTCATGATGTCTAATATACACTAAATTATATAATGAATTTGGTCAATTCAAAATAGACAGGGAGCACATTAGGGAAAAAGCTGAAAACAGTTTTGTTCCTTACCACCACTAACCTCAGCATCTGCCCTGTCCCTGACATAAACATGTGCTGTCTCCTCCCTAACATCTATACTGCTTGCCCCTGCCACAGGCTCAGATGGACCAATCTGCTAAATTTGTAAAAAAAAAAAAAAAATGGCAGACATAGTAGCCTTTACCTCAGCAATATTTACATATATGCCATCTTGCAGTACATTAGATGCAATGATTAGAGGAATGTTGCCTGCTTCTGTAACGTACTGTTCTTTTAGCAAAGAAATTGTGACTATCATGACCCTTTCTTTTTTTCATGTCAATCTCCGACTGCAAAATACAATAGATTGAGAATTAGATTACGAAAATTGTTTTAGGCTACACCAGTAAAAAAAAAACAAAAAAATAGTCGTCAGTTCACTGCCACCCCCTCCAAGACGAATGCAAACTACTTGGCCACTGCTTTACAGACTGTGCTCGTCTCACAGTTATTAGTTATTAGCTGCTAATGTTTTGAATTGTTGTTCTTGCTTGGGTATTTGCTGTAGAAAAATTGAATAGCTACTATGTCTGCTCAAACATAACACGTAATCTTATGCTAGTAGACAAGAAGACAAAACATGACATGTTGATTAACTAATGTAACTCTGAGATCAAATTCTACAAACAATTGTAAAAGGTTTGGGTTTGCGGAGTGTTTAGGTTTGCGGTCTTTTCAGTTTTGATGACAACTCCTCTGGTGGATTCTCGACTGAGGATGTGTGTGTGTGTCTGTTTGTGTGTAGTAGGGGGCAAGGCGTTGGGAAAAACATGGGGTGGATTCAATGGCAGCATGTATTTTGAGTCACAAAAAGTGGAATGGAGTTAGGACTTTAGCTCTGTCGGCTCAGCAGATTGTCGGAGCAAACCGGGAATGGAATGCGCAGTAATTTTTTTCCCCAAAAAAGCTAAAATATTGGGCGGGACAAAATCGCTTTCTTTTAACATGGGAGGGGACACATCGCCCCATCCCCCGTGGGAATTTCACCCTTGCATCATAGTGATTGATTGACAGTTGTTAATGACGACCGTGGGACTAGACTTCTCAAAGGAAGCCATCTGGTTTCTGTATCCCACACCTTCCCCCAGGAAGACAATTACAAACATTCTAAAGCAACACTTCTTGCGATTACATGACTGGACCCTGCCCACAGAACCACGTCATGCTTTCTATCAATGCTGTTACATTCTATTGTTCAGAGGGACTCCACTCAGGTGGGGAGTTAAATAAATATGTTATTCTCTGTGCTTCAAAGATGTATTATTAATATTGTTTCAAAATATATATTTAAACAGTAATAACATTGTATATTAAATAGAAATAAGATTGAACACTGGGGGGGGGGGGGGGCGGGAAATCACAAAAAATAAATGTTTATTACAGTTAAATAACTATTATTTACATCTCTTACCATTACCAATGTATTTAGTAGGCTATACATACGTAGACTACATACATGCATAAACAAACAAGTGAATAAACAAATAATTTTAATATATAATGTATAGCAGTACAGGTATACCAATATTCAAAACAATGTAAAACAAATTTCAACACTAATGTTTCTCTTTAAATAAATTATATATATATATATATATATATACACTCACCTGAAGGATTATTAGGAACACCTGTTCAATTTATCATTAATGCAATTATCTAATCAACCAATCACATGGCAGTTGCTTCAATGCATTTAGGGGTGTGGTCCTGGTCAAGACAATCTCCTGAACTCCAAACTGAATGTCTGAATGGGAAAGAAAGGTGATTTAAGCAATTTTGAGCGTGGCATGGTTGTTGGTGCCAGACGGGCCGGTCTGAGTATTTCACAATCTGCTCAGTTACTGGGATTTTCACGCACAACCATTTCTAGGGTTTACAAAGAATGGTGTGAAAAGGGAAGAACATCCAGTATGCGGCAGTCCTGTGGGCGAAAATGCCTTGTTGATGCTAGAGGTCAGAGGAGAATGGGCCAACTGATTCAAGCTGATAGAAGAGCAACTTTGACTGAAATAACCACTCGTTACAACCGAGGTATGCAGCAAAGCATTTGTGAAGCCACAACACATACAACCTTGAGGCGGATGGGCTACAACAGCAGAAGACCCCACCGGGTACCACTCATCTCCACTACAAATAGGAAAAAGAGGCTACAATTTGCACAAGCTCACCAAAATTGGACAGTTAGGACTGGAAAAATGTTGCCTGGTCTGATGAGTCTCGATTTCTGTTGAGACATTCAAATGGTAGAGTCAGAATTTGGCGTAAACAGAATGAGAACATGGATCCATCATGCCTTGTTACCACTGTGCAGGCTGGTGGTGGTGGTGTAATGGTGTGGGGGATGTTTTCTTGGCACACTTTAGGCCCCTTAGTGCCAATTGGGCATCGTTTAAATGCCACGGCCTACCTGAGCATTGTTTCTGAGCATTGTTTCTGACCATGTCCATCCCTTTATGACCACCATGTACCCATCCTCTGATGGCTACTTTCAGCAGGATAATGCACCATGTCACAAAGGTCGAATCATTTCAAATTGGTTTCTTGAACATGACAATGAGTTCACTGTACTAAACTGGCCCCCACAGTCACCAGATCTCAACCCAATAGAGCATCTTTGGGATGTGGTGGAACGGGAGCTTCGTGCCCTGGATGTGCATCCCACAAATCTCCATCAACTGCAAGATGCTATCCTATCAATATGGGCCAACATTTCTAAAGAATGCTTTCAGCACCTTGTTGAATCAATGCCACGTAGAATTAAGGCAGTTCTGAAGGTGAAAGGGGGTCAAACACAGTATTAGTATGGTGTTCCTAATAATCCTTTAGGTGAGTGTATCTTTCCATTGAAATTGATGTCCGGAATCTATGGCAAAACAGTCACTGATGCTGACAGGCGGAGACTCCGGCTGCCTCACACCCCCCCCACTGTGCCGCACACCGGCAATCTCCCAAAACACTGAGACCCTTCCCCAAAGATTTCAATAACCAACTGTATATTTTACCTGCACTTCTGTCATTTAGAAACTGAGTGCCCAGTTTGTAATTTTGTACTGTATTTAGCACTTTTGTTTTGCTCACCTGTCCTGCAAGTCACCAATGGATAACTAGTGCCTCTGGCGAGGAATAAATAATAACGTATGTTACAGACCGCACAGCGCACATAGTCTCGTGAATCAATTGATACATATCTGAGGTGAAGTGCCCGCTAGTGAAGTGCCTGCTACACAACCTGAATTTGTTGGACTTTTTATCAGACCAAACAAAATCAAGAAATGTGTTGATCAGTCAAGACCCATATTTACAGCCCATTGACGGGCAAATTGGCGATCTTTTGGGAAGTCATGGTTTTCCTAAATATATATGCACTTCAGATTATTTTTCGACATTGCCATATTTATAGCAATATGTACAGCTAACAGAATTTAAACACAATAATGTGGGGTTCAGTTCCCCTTTAAGAAGACGGTCATAACAATCTGACATAACATTTGAGTAATGTTTCAAATGTGTAGTGACTTGTGTTTTGTTATGTATTCATTTGAGATGTCTCACACTCTTCTCAAAAGTAAACACTGCAGTATATTGAAATTACGAGCTACTGGTTGCTGGTAATCGACCTGTTGGAGACTCCTGGTTTAAATCAACCAAATATTAGTATTATTCTGATTGATCTACTGGTTAGATCTCTTCTATTGATATCATAGAGTCCCCAGTTGGATAGTAACCAATGACACGGGTCCCCTCTTGGATAGCACAGACCGACACTCACACACCAGTGTGTGTGTGTAAGTACAACGCAAGACAACATTTAACACATCAGAAGCAGAATTAATAGAAATGTATTTTGAAATATATTATGGAAGTATTCCCATCCGCAATTGTGTTTATATTTCTCAGAGGAGTTTAATTAAATGGAGTCCCCACTTAGCAGAGTATAAAACAAAGAAAAACATGTTAAAGATCATCATATTGTATCGTCCACATCCTCACAGGCCTCATAACATCTTCTAATAGCAGCCCTTACAGTGGAGTCCCCACTGCAATAGCACAGAGCGACACAAGTCCCCACTTGAATAGTACACAATGACATCACACACCTCTGTGTGTAAACCTTTTCAAAATTAGCCCACGGAATAATGGAACACTTTAAATATGAGAAAAATTAACACGCAATAGTAGAAAGAGATTTGGACCCTATTTGTGTGGCAGTCGGGAGTCGGATGTATTTACTTATTAAGATTATTGAAATTAAGATTATTATATACAATTTATTTCATAAATACCATGTAATCTGAAATATTACTGTAACTATAGTGTTTGTAAATGGGCTCTGGATGAATGGGGTTAGGATCCAAATGCAATTTCAAGTTTTTTTAACTCCTTTTTCTTAATGTTGTTGTTGTTCATGATATTAATGTTATTATTATTATGATGATGATTTATTATAATTATTATAATTATAATTAATAATAATGATATGCATGTATTTACTACTAATAATAAAGATTAAAGTACCTACTCAATATAAATGTCAGTGCAATGTTCTGAATGACAGTCAGTTTCAGCCCTACATGGTTTCAAGGCCATCAGTGACAGAGTCCCAGCTGCCAGGCAGAGTGTGTTAGGTTTGCGTGTTAGTGACTGAAATACCAGCTCCAGCCTACAGGGGCAGCACTGAGCAATAAAGTCACACACCTGGGGACCCCCCATGTCCCCACTTGGTATTTTTCATAAAACTTCACTGTGGGGGTCTAGGCACCATTCTAACATGATTTAAAGGGTTTGCCAAGTGGGGACCTGGAAAAGCACGTGCAAAGCACAGTGTTTAAATGTGGTGCAGTGCGTGAGATTAAGTCCATTTGGTCATACAAGCTGTTTCGCATGGGTCCAGATAACATAAGAGCCATCAAGATGTCCGGCCACGACCATGCGGATTGGAGACTAACCTTCTCAAACTTTGATGGTAAGTATAATTAAAGTAATCAATAAATATAATTGCAAAGTGTTTAAATAGGTTATAATACAATGTGTTACATATAAATACATATTTAAGAAATATAATATTTGAAATGTAATTAATATTATACATTTTTTAAATATATTTGAAATGTATTTAAATGTTTAAATTCTGCTTATAGGAATCATTGATTTTCAAACGTCTCAAGAGCCTTTTACACTAGGTATTATTTATTGATATATTTTTTTAATATTTATAAATATTAGGCATAACGCAATGTTTCCAACAAGCACCCGTGTGTTTCTGCAAGATTGCAGAGCGCCTCATACAATGTGCTCGATTTCTACACGAGCGAATCAGTTAATACAGGTAAGATTAATTTAATAATGTGTCGAACGTATTAATTATATGCGTTATGAATGTACATATTTTTTTTATTTTCAGATTTACTTTCAGATTTGTTCCCGACATTAGATAACGAGAGACCCAGCACATCATACGCTGAGCCGAGTAGGTTATACTTTTCATTTTATACATGTAATATCTCGCCAGGATGTGTGATGTTAAATTATGGATCTATACGATAGGATTTTTATTTTATTTTCTGTTTTCATCTGATGACATATCCAGACCGGCCTGTGTCAAGTATTTTTGGAAAAGAACGCATTCTGAGGGTGAGTGAAACTTTTATTTCATTACTCCGAGAGATGGAGCCGTAGTTATATTGTACACAGTGTGCATGAATGCTTCTATTGTCTGGCGTTGTCCGGGCGTGCTGTGCTGAGGGCCTACGCTGAGCCATCTGAGCAGAATGATGCGCACGCAGGTCGGGCCCGAGGCATGCTGGGACCTGTAGTGTTTAAAGGGATGTAGTAACAGAATGCTGGGAGATGTAGTGGACTACGTTTGAAAGTGAAAGAAACCTGGCTGCAGCGCCCAGATTAACCTATGGTATTAACTCATATTTATACATGTTTCGATTTAAGACACCAAAAGTGCTTACGAACTTGAATCAGGAATGCCAGATCTAAGAAGACATCTGCATTTAAACAGTCTGTTTGCATTGTTTATACGTTTTTACAACCGTACATTTAAAATGATTATTTATTAAATGGTAATATTGTTCGTGTGGTTGTCATTTTACACTGTACTTACTTAGACCGTTATTTTTAAGGTTTTTGTAGCACCCGCTTTATTGAGGCAATTATTAACGTTGTTTATTATTATTGTAATACAGCCATCTAGATGTAGTTATTCTTTTAAACATAGTTGTATATATTTTTATTGTGAATGGCCTATAATAACACATTATTGTATGAATAACTAAGAATAGTACATTTAAACGCTATATGTCAACATAAATCCAATAATAATAATATATTGTTTGATTAAGGATGTTATGTATGTTATTTATTATTATTATTATTATTTTTTTATTATTTTTTTTTTTCGTGTGTGTGTGTGTGTTACCGGGTGTTATTAAACGTATCCGTTCTCATGTGTTTCAGGTTCATCGGAGTCTATTTCAGACAGTTCATTACTGCGGCTGATTACGCAGCAAGGTAGCCCCAGTTATTCACCAACAACACCCCCCTAGAAACCGCCCGGGTGTCTCCGCAAGTTAGGAGCCAGGACTCCCCGATGCATATCCAAACACCGCCTGGACCGCCTGCATCACCAGTCAGCGTCGTATCGAGTGAAGAAGAAGATCTAACTATAACCTTGCGGGAGACTATCAATCTACAGGTTGAGTTGGCAACTACGGACCTGCCTGAGTTGCTACATATAGTGTTGAATAACCAAACACAGGTAATTGAGGGTCAAACAATCTTAATGAATGCCTTAGCAAGCTATATAAACAGGATCGGGGATTGAACATGTCTGAAAGTAATAAAAGGACCAATGATGCAGACATTCACGAGCAGGAGTCCAAAAGATCTAGAGAGAATGATCCTGACACGAACGATCCTGAGGCCATAGCAAATGTACCGATTAACCCCGAGCTATTAGAATTGGTGGATGAAATAAACAACCGACCGGCGCCTGCTATAGACTTGTATCCCTCTGTAAATTCTGATTTCTTACAAATGGTTGATTCCTTAGACCACCTACCCCTTCCGAACGCAAACAATTTAACAAAACAATCCCAACTTATTACTAGTCATGCTCCAACAGATCATAGTACTGACTATGCCTCTAACCACGGTGTACATAACAATTGTGTTGACACTTTTGAAGATCTTCAGTGTGCTTTAAACAATGTACAACAAAAGGGTTATGGAGGGGGTCAGAACAGTGAAGCTCCAGGTGTTGACAATGGGTTTAGTCGTGAGCTTAGCGATGTTCAAAATATTAACAAAGAAGCAGCCAATGTTCGGGGGAGTAACGACAGAACAAATACTTGCGGTGGTGGTGGTGGGGGATGTCATAATGTCAATGTTGATAATAATGACAGGGGTGTAAAGCACGTAGACAGACCAGCCTTCCATAATTTTGAAATTTTTCACAGATTTAGCTTTGCAGAATTATTCAACAGCGACAATTATGCTGAGATATTTGTTACAATGCATGATATTATACAAAATATGCTTGACCGAATTACTGAACGTGTTAGACCCCAGGATGTGGTGCAGTTGGAGCTGAGAGAGGATTCATTATTTAGTAGTGTTTTTACCATAATGAGGGGTGATGAGTTAGATGTTGAGGCTTTTCTAACTAAAATTGAAAACCTGCTTCAGAGTCAAGCCTCTATCTTGGCCGATGAAAGTCTGGTCTTGGTCATTAATGTTGTTCATAACCCTGAGGGAGATTCGTAGGAGATTGTCAAGTTGTCTTAATTCAGAAACCTGGGCAAATAGTGTCTGAAGTTCATACGGATAACAAAACATGCTTTGCGTATAGTATAATATGCCTGCTCAAACCTAACATAGCTGCAGAGCAGGTTTTGCATGATGCTTTGCAAATGCATCAGGCAGCAGGCCTGTCAGAACAGGAGATGGTGGCTTTTTCAGATATCCACAAATTTGAGGAGGTGATGGGTCTTAAGATCATAGTCTGGTACCGTTGTGAGATTAATTATGTGTTTGTTCCATTTCAAACTCACTCAGAGTTTCACCCCCAGATGTTGTTTCTTTTCCTTCACGAAAATCAGTACTACGGTATTAGAAATTTGAAGGCTTTTTTGGGTTGTTCATATGTCTGTGATTTTTGCTACAAGGGCTTTAACGACCGGAAGAACCATCCATGCATCGGGTATTGTAATGTGTGTTACCATCCGCAATGTCGAAAGGGTGAAGCTCCCGCAGTGCGGTGTATGGATTGTTTAAGGATCTGTTGGTCCGCTTTCTGTTTTTCCAAACACAAAATACCTAGAGGGGGTACGGGTCAAAGCATCAGCCCTTGCAATAAAACAAAATTCTGTTCCAGTGTTACAGACAGTACACCTTAGTACACAGTGAGGATAAACCCCACAAGTGTGCTGCTCTGAAGTGTCATCTCTGTAACGCTGACTTAACACCAGAGACAGACTGTTTCATTCATTTTATGACTTTGAGTGTAGGCAGGAAGGACGCATTCATATAGCGAATTATATTCACTGTATAGACATGTTGGATCACGAGCTGGTGAGTCATGTGTTGAGGGTTTCTTTAAAAAATATTGCTGTCCAAAGTATCGAGATTTCACATTCATAGCACATAATGCTAGGGGGTATGACTCTTGATGAAATATTTGGTGGAAAACTGTGTAACCCACCACATCATAGCGCAAGGTTATAAAATAATGTGTTTCACAGACCATGATTTCAACCAGCGTTACATAGATTCGCTCAAACTGAGCGCTTTACCTAAAGCGCTGGGTTTTGAAACACGAGAAAAGGGTTGGTTCTGACACTTTTTTAACACGGTCGAAACACAGAATTATAGAGGACCCTACCCAGCACCCATGATGAAACCATGATGACTCTGGAAAGGCAGGACTTCTTCAATTGGTATGACATGGTTAAGGAAGGCATTTTTGATTTCAGAAAGGACATGGCCGCCTATTGTAGAAACGATGTGGTGATCCATAGAGAAGCATGTGTTAGGTTCAGGCATGAAGTCATAAAGGCGGAGGGTCATGACCCTTTACAGTGTACGACAATAGCTTCTCTCAGTATGAAAATGTTTCAAGCCAATTTCTTGCAGAAAAACATCATAGGCGTTACAAATCCGGACAATTACAGGCGCAGACCAAAGAGTTTTTCTAAGGCCTCCATCCAGTGGTTGGAATACATGTCCAACAATCATAACATCTTGATCAGACATGCTTTGAATTATGGCGAGGTTACAATGGGACCCTACTTTCTGGATGATTTTTCAGAGGAAAATGGTGTGCGTACGGCTTATGAGTTTGACGGTTGTATTTACCACAGTTGTCCTTGGTGCTTTGACGTGAACACTTTTAATCCTGTCACTCGTCAAATCTGCAGTGTTATGCACTTTGATTTCTTACAAAGAATCGAGACTCTAAAAAACACCTACAGTTTAACTTTGAAAGTGATGTGGGAACATGAATGGACAGCTATGAAAAAGCAGGACGGTAGTGTTCGGACGTTCATGAAAACCTTTGATTTTCCTGAATGTCTCGAACTGAGGGACGGTTTGTTTGGAGGGCACACTAACACGATCTGTTTACATGAAGAGACAAAGGCTGAGGAGAGAATAGATTACTATGATTTCACCAGCATGTACCCCTTTGTCAACAAGACAAAAATGTACCCCGTAGGCCATCCCACCGTCATTTATCTCCAGCAAAATTTTGTCTTGATCAAAGTAACGATGTATCTACCCAGAGGTCTTTTCTTACCGGTTTTGCCTTATAGAGCTAAAGGAAAATTGATGTTTCCACTATGTAGAACATGCGTTGAAACTGAAAACCAGACGGTGGAATGCCCACATGCGGATGATGAGAGGTCACTGACAGGGGTGTGGTGCAGCGTGGAGCTTAATAAAGTGATTGAGAAAGGTTACAGAGTCGGTAAAGTGTACGAGGTTTGGCATTTCTCTGAAAAATCTGACACATTTTTTGCTGATTACATCATGACGCATCTTAAAGGGAAGCAGGAGGCTTCCGGCTACCCTTCATGGTGTACTGATGAAACCAGTGAAGAGAGCTACATTCAGAAATATCTTGAAAAAGAGGGAATCAGGTTGGATCCGAGCAATATAACTGTAAACCCAGCAAAGAGACAGATATCACAACTGATTCTAAATAGTCTGTGGGGTAAATTTGGAGAGTGGTCTAGTAGAATAAACACAACCTTGATTGAAGAACCAATGCAGTTTCTTCAATTTCTGTTTTCCAAAGAGCACGATGTGTCACACTTTAGATTTTTAAATGTAGCTCAGGTGCAGTGGCGACACCCTAAAAATTTCCCTACCAAGCCGGGAAATATCAAAGTTTTTATAGCTGTTTTTACAACGGCTTATGCTTAATTAGAATTGTATAGTTTAATGGAGCGTCTGCAGGAGCGAACTTTATATCATGATACAGACTCTGTAGTCTTTATCGGCAGACCGGGCGATTGGATGCAGCCGCATGGAGATTATCTGGGGCAGTTAACAAATGAGTTAGACCCCCAAGATCACATCATAGAGTTTGTTTCGGGGGGTCCAAAGACTTACGCTTATAAAACAGCTTCAGGAAAGAGCTGTATGAAGGTGAAAGGTATAACTTTGAATCACACTAACAAGAAACTGATAAATATCAAGTCTCTAATGACTTTGATTCAAAATTATGTTGTAGATCAAAGCGTTCAACCTCAAGAGGTGATTACTTCCGGAAATCAGATTGTCCGAAATAATAACAGGAAATGAAAACAGGCCACTACAGAAAAGGTTTCGGGTAGTGTACAACAAAAGAGTTATTTTGCCAGACTATAATACGTTACCCTATGGATATTGACGGGGGGTTCAATAACAGACTGCAACACCCCTTTTCATGTATTATATTGGGCCCTTCCAATTCCGTTAAAAGCTTTTTTCTTAATAGACTTTTAGAGAATTCAGCAACGGCTATAACACTCTTGATAACATAGTTTGGTGTTATTCATGTTGGCAGCCTTTGTACGATGAGCTAATGGTTAAAATTAAAAATCTTAAATTTGTGGAAGGTGTCCCCGCGTCGCTTTGCATTACCCGGGAACAAGTGTAATTTAATAGTGATCGACGATCTCATGGAAAACGGCTAGCTACGGCTAAAATATACACACCATTAACACACTAGAAATCATCTATCTAGTTCAAAATGTATTTTTTCAATGTAAAAAGAGTTGAATGATCAATTTAATTGCTAATTATATTATTATTTGCAAAAATCCTAGAGATAAGCTGCAGATGAACACTTTGGCCCGGCAAATGTACCCCAGACAATCTAAATTCTTTTTGAAATCATTCAAATATGTGACTAAAAAACCTTACGGATACTTGCTAGTGAATTTAAAAGTGCAAACTCCCGAAGACTATCGACTCAGAGCAGGTTTGCTGCCCCCAGATTGGCCTGTAGTCTACGTGCTAAAGAGAAGAAATAAAAAATAGAATATCGGCTAGGATAAGGAGAAACCTAACGCTTTTAAAGATATTATATGAGGGTAATCCTCGTCAGAGGAAAGCTGTGTTGTTGGCTGCCCCTTCTGATCTGATAGAAACTTTATGTGAAATCGCCTTAAACTTTCTACGGAGCAACATACCCTTAACAGCTTTTCAACTGGGTGAACTAAAAAAACTAAAGTCTGTTATCAAGGTCCTCACTAACAAGAAGTTATCTGTTAAAAAGAAGAGAAAGGTGGTTTTATCAGACCCCTCTTGAGCATAGCCATGCCTTTCTTAACCAGCCTTCTAGTTTTCAGATCTGTATAATAATAATAATAATAATAATAATAATAATAATAATAATAATAGAGTACATTCCTTCTCTGAATCACTTCTATAATATTGTCAAACACGGCATACACAACCATATTTACAGTACCGGCTAGGGGTTGTTCAAAATGTATTTCCAGTCTCATGTTTCCTGTTTTCACCAGCGAGAAATGTTGCCCGCACTCTTCATCTGGGGTTAGGTTGAAGGCGTACAAAGTGTACCTGTTGATGTATTCAGTGCGGTTTATCAGCAGAGGCTGGTCCTTCAGATGTCTCCCTGTAGCGAGAACTAGACTAATATTCGCGGACCGCGCAACCATTTTCAAAATCGTGTTGAAAAGGTTTGCCGGGGACCTGCGTGCCATCAACGTACATAGATATAAATTCTGCATTATAATGTTTAAAATTAAATGGATTCTTGGCATAAGACTCTGTAAATGCATCATTGTCCACCAGCCCGGTAATGACGTGTTTTGGGAGCTGTCCGAGGAAGAGGTTTTCCTGATTCATAACGTGAGTTCCTGCCGTGATGCTATGCACTTTCAAATAGACTCTTTCAATTGGGTACTTGGCATTAGCGGTCATTAGAGCCTGAGCGTGGCCTAGTTTAACCGCCGGTGAAACGGACACCATTTTTAACAAACAGAGAGGCCGATAAAATAATGAGTTTATATTTTTCATCATCATCATCATAGCTCATCAGACAAAATTCTTTTTTGTTCCGAATCATTTTTATCTTAATATCAACCCCTTTAAGCATAAGCTTTTCTTGAAAAAATATGTCAGAATGAACATGGCCAAAAAGCTCAATTGTTTTACTTGCTGTTGAAAATGTTGCTCTTTTTTTCAGACCCGCGTTGGTGCCACCTGGATCCTTGACATCCATGGCGTCCGGTGTGTCTTTGGCAAACAGCCTGGGGCTGAACTGTTTGTTTAGAGTATCCTCGCTATAATTAAGTATACACTCCATCAGCGCTCTATAGGGGTATGTATTACTGCTTTGACATATCAGTCTATCCCCCAGGGTTACGTCCACTTGCGAGAAGATGGTGGCCACCGGGTAGTTGATAACCCCCACTTTGGCCTCCCTATCGATAGCCCGGCCTTCTTTAGTCACAATTTTACAAGTGAGTAAAATAAGGGTATTATTCAAATCTAAATAATCTTCACCATTACCAGCTATGAATAATTCCAGAGGGGCGGCTTCTGAAATGGCCGAAAGAGGTGGAATCTCCACATAGATACTTTTATCGATACTCGTTTGCATGTAAGGGACCGTAAACAGATCCAGTTCTGATTTCACACATTCTTCCGACATGTTATGTATAAAAGACATGATTAAAATATATATCCCGAACAAGTTCTTGACTCTTTTAGGTTTTATTTTAACAGTCTTCTTCTTCTTTTTCGGCTGCCTACTCTTGCGAGTTCTGCTACGGTCTGCCACTGAATAAGTAAGTCTCTGTCTTTTGTTAGCTACCACTCTCCGGGAGGGCGTTGTCTTTTATGAGAGCCTCTGGCCAGGACCATTAGACCTGAACCCTCCTGATTATCATTGTTGGCAGATCTGGTCATAGCGCTGCTGATCACATCGCTTACGATGTGTTTCGTGGCCAATTTAAGATGCGGTTTTGCTATATCAAAGCCTCTCCTGAGAAGAGGCATAGCCATCCTGAAAAGACAGCGTCCACCTATTCCACTCCCATACATCACATTAGCTCCAGCGAACCCGGGCAAACCGTTACCGGCCTGCATTTTGTAATAGTTCACATAGTCTTTAGGATCAACATAATGTATCGTACACAATGTTTCACAGGTCGAAAATGTAGTTTGCTTATAACCTTACCAAAACGGAAGGGAAGCTATTAAACTTTTCAGGCCAACCCACTCATTAATAATGTAATTTTACCAACACATATTTTTTCCTGTTTTCAGTTTTCCACAAAATCTTTTCTACTCTGAATACTCTATCATTCCCCACTACAATATTTTGTAACTCCTCCTCATAAAAAGTACCTTCTACAGACTCCCTGTCGTAGTCGTTTAACCTGTACACCGGCGGGGTTCTAGGTACACGTTCTGTAATCGTGAAATATTCATCTGAAAAAGTTTGCTCATAACCTTTTACAAAAATTTGAAACTCTTTTACGTAGCTTTGAAGCTCTAACAACATCGCCTACTTTGAACTTGTAAATCTGTTTCTTTGAGGCTTTAAATGGGCCATAGACCAAATATCTACCTCTACATGTCTCATTTTAATACTTCTATGATAACTGTGGTTGTAAGCATTCACAAACTCATTAATTACACACAGTATAGGTCGCACTCAAAAAGATGAGGACTTGAACACAGGCAAGCCATCACAGCTGAACATTATTGACAGAGTCTCCACAGTGCTTTGTGATGACCGAACCTGATACTTTTTACCTGATGTTATGTCACAGAATGTCTGTGACTGGAAGCCATGTCTATTTCTTACTACCTTTTGTGACAATTCAGGGTCCTCTAAAAATGCTTTGATCTGTGCATGTAAAGGCAAATGAAAGAAAAAGTTTAATTCTTTCAGACTCCTTTGCTCTATCCACTCTTTCTCACAGTAAGTGCACTTGTCAGAGGTTTCTTTACCTAAGTAAGATCCACAGAAATTGCAAACATGATGTATTTCTACAAAATCTTTTAAACCTTCAAACTGTTTTTGTAAGTGGTACCAAGATTTTGTACAGTGTCTTTACCAGCCAATAGATGAATAATGTCCATCAGAGACTGCTTCCTTTCTGTTGTTGAGACAAATACACTTTATCATCCTGAAACATGGAAAGTGTTATTATTTATTATATATTTTAGGAAATGTATTTTATATCATGCACATATTCATCCTATACTATTATCCACAGTACTGAGATACAAAAAGTCACATTCAAGCTTGGTTTTGTGTGCAGTTCTGTAAGGCTACATTATTATAATGAGATTACAGTACAGTGTTTTTATACAAGTCCACATATTTAAATCTACATTAGACCCAAAACAAATCCTTTTCTTTTGAAGAAAGAGGAACGTGTCCTTCATTACCATTACAAATATTGCTGATTTAAAACACACTATGCAGTGGGTACTATAGGGTGAGACACACTAATATACACAAACCTCTTGCAGGTACTTTTCTTGTGTAGATTCAGAGAGAATGAAAAGGTTCTCTGCCAGGATTCTCAATGTCCTGTTCCTGTAATTGAAAAATATGCACATTTACATTCTATACAGTTCGTGGCTCTCCCCAAGAAATGGGAAAATTACACTATGCCATCATACTCGTCTCATATCATAGCACCATCACACTCATTTTCAAAGCTATCACGATTGATTCCTATTTACCCATTAACATATTTATATATTTTAACAATTAAACATTTCTTAAGGCTATAATTAAATCCATATTTATAGTATTACAAATATATTTGAATTGTGATTATATTGTTTCTTTTTAGTGTTTTGTAAAAGCTCTAAAATAAACATGATAGTATTGAACAGATATATTATTATAATTCATGAGCAACTATTAGATTAACATATTCCTGCATGTGTGCCTGTATACAGAAGTTTATAGCTTTAAGTGGTCACATTTATTTTAACAGAAATAGCAAAAAGGTAAAAATTAAATTAAATAAAAACAATTACTAGCACTTCACAGTGGTAATTGACCCAAGATCTGCATTGTCCTGTTCACTTGGGGTTATTTCATGTTCCCGTTCTTCTACTAGATTACTGGATTAGTTTCTAGACTGTCATCATCTTCAGTGTTGCTTACAGTATGAATCTCGTCATGTGTTAAAGAACCCTACAGACGCACACCCACACCTAAACAGTAAATCAATTTCATTTAACAAAGTACAAAAAATT
Source organism: Amia ocellicauda (assembly GCF_036373705.1). Classification (NCBI taxonomy): domain Eukaryota; kingdom Metazoa; phylum Chordata; class Actinopteri; order Amiiformes; family Amiidae; genus Amia; species Amia ocellicauda. Next base: position 27,923,788 of record NC_089865.1, read on the forward strand.
ATTATACACAGAAAAGTCACACAGTAATGTGCAATCAACTACCAAACAAGGCCGTTTGGAAATTAATTATTTCCTTCAGAATTAATCCTAAATCATTTGTAGCGCTTTCCATTTATTGTACAAAACAAAAAGTAGTTCCCGTTATTTCACTTGTTTTCCCATCATGTTAACAGGTTTTAAGTGTCCCTATATTATGAACAGCCTAGTTTAAATTACTTTACTCAGTGTTTCTGCTTGACTTGATTGTTCCTTATTATTATTATTATTATTATTTTTCCTTCCGCCAAAACTTCTAATGCCCCTAAAACGCTCATACATGCATTAAAACTCACAAAACTTATACAACTTATACCTACAAACGCAGTGAAAACTACAAGTGTCGGTCACATGGTGTCGCTGCCATGTTGCGATGAGTGTCAAAATTGTGAAATGTTACAAAAATCTTCTTCTCCAAAACCAACGGACACATGCATATGCCACTTCATACACATGCATAACTTATGCCCTACTGTTACGCTTGTTCATCAGAAGTTGCTCGGTCTCACGCTTTGTCCGCCAGGTTGCGTTTTCTTATTCAAGCTTTGGTGCAAAGCCCGAATGCAAAAAACACATATGTATAAAGGCATGAAATTGACCCCAGAAAAACCTATCAGCACAATTCAAATACTATCCAAACTGTGTTACAATATGTCACTTTTGACAGCAAATATATTCAGAACTATAGCAAAATGAACTTAAATTGTAAGTAATTAAACTAGTAGAAAGATCTGCCAAAGTTGATTAAGCCAAGCTGAAAGGACACAAAACCTGTCTGTTGTACACCAACTAATGTCAGCCACATCATGACATTCCTTATGTAGACCTCTACCTCCATCATGAGGCCAAACTTGGGAATTGCAGTCTGCATCTTGAATGACACAATGAAAACGTCACATATATGCTAGAATTAAGTGAAAAATACAATGGTACCTGTCAAAATTGATGCATGCAATCAATAAATTAATATTATACTTCACTGACATTGAAATACACACTTCAAGTGACAAAATATTGAAAACCTCAAATCTATACTACATTGGATTATAATTGAAAATTACACATTTAATAACACATGCATTTAAACTACAAAATGCCTGCTCAAATCTGAAACCTACTGATACAACATGGAAGCCTTAAAAGTTGCATGCAACTTCTAGTTAACATAATTTTTCCGCCGTTTTTCTGAAAAGCCTATAAAAACCAAACCGCTGGACGAAAACTCATGAAACTTAATACAGTGATAGATGGCTATGTAGTGCTATGCCGTATGCAATACGGAGGCCATATGTCACATTGTCTGGTGGCCATAGTGGCTTAAGTGACACATTTTGGAAAATCTACAAAAATCTTCTTACCCGAAACCGCAGATGGGACAGATGTGAAACTTGGTGTGTGAAGTTATGTTATGGCCTATATTCAGATTTGTTCAAGACAAGTCGATAAGTCACATGGTTTGGCAGCCATATTGGATTGGCCAAGAATCTTCAAAGATCTTCTCAGAAACGGTTAGTCCGATTGATACGAAATTTTCTGCATGTGACCTTGGCTAGCTCCTCTGTCAGATTTGTTCAAGGCAAGTTGATTGAGAAAACAAGATGGTCGCCATGAGCCAATCAAATTTCAGAGATTGTCAAGTTGCAAATAAATGCATATGGCGCAGTATGGAACTATGTTAGAATGTATTGGACTGATTGTTACTTGACAGGATTGATCCCATAAGCAATGTGGTGGTCACTGGTCATTATTATTATACTTATTTTTTCTTCTCTTCCACCAGAATATGTTCAAATGCCTATAACTTTTGAACCGATGTCTAAAAAGTCACCAAACTTGGCATGGATGTAGGAGTCTATGGCATGGTCACTCGACCACAAAATGGCATGTAATCATGTAACACGGTTTGGCAGCCATCTTGATTGTAGTCCAAACAAAAAATGTCAGTTTTCAAACATCGTTTTCTCAGGAATGGTAAAGAGTTAAGATATGAGACTTATAGTACCTACTGCGCTTATGTTAATACTTAATTTGTCTATTTCCAAAAATTTATAAATCACACAGTATGGTAACCATCTTGGATTATGCTGAAAACACTTCAGCCTCGATTTCTCATAAACCCATAAACTGGCTGATGTGTGCTTTGGTATACAATATCTTTGGACTGTGTTCTATACATATTCTAAAAGAAAAGTTCCTACATAAAAAAACATGGTAGTAATGAACAAAAGATTTTGAATTTGTTCAATTTTAAGCCTGCAATGACACACTGTCACCACTGGTAGCAGCATATACCACATAGAGCACTGAGAAAAAGAAACGAGGAGGCCATCGTGGGCATGTACATCGTAGCAACAAAGCACTATCAGTCACTTGCAACAGTATTAGAGTGGAAACTATTGTTTTAAACACAGAGACACTTCTGCATGCAAATACAAATAGTGTAAACTGATGATGTGTTTGTAGTGAGGGTTGTTTCAACTGTAGAGACTGTGAAGGAAAACGACAGAGAAACCGAAAGTGAAAGTAAAAAATATGCTTAAATATGATTCTCAACACACTGTAATGCAATGCAAGGTATTAAAGTAAATACATGAACATGAACAGTGGTACCACAGCAATGACGTTGCTGAATCTGTAGAGTTGGGTTGTTGATTTCAATTGAAAGTCATTTCAAACTGAGATCACAACGAGTGCATGACTTCCTGTTAATATAATGTTACTGATGCAACACGGGGTGGCAGGACTTTGCTCTTCTCTCTCCGTGAAATCGTAACTTATGGTGACATGTTATATGGTGAACATAAGACGTTTACTGTGCGAGCTACACTCGAAAAAACGGACCTACTAATTGAGGTGCGTAATATTAATAATTGGAGATATTTGCCCCTTAATGAAAAACATTGTTTTTACAAGCTGGAATTATATATAACGTGCACATCAGTAATCAATGTGACAACCAAATGAAACAGAAAGTAAGCAACTAAATGTGGTTTGGAAGTTAACTGTTAATTGAAAACCTGCAGCAGTTCTAAGCTATACAAGTTTTTAGATTGACGTACACAAACGAGTCTTGTAGAATAAAGTGTTTACTAATTTATTATGATACCAGAGCTATTTATATTATAACAAATTAAATTAAAAATGATACATTGAAATCAAATCAGGGTAGTTGATTTTTTGAGATTAATACTGGCTTGTACTTTAACATATTTGACCACAAGAGGGGGAACTTGACCATGAAAACCGATTTTGTCAAAATGTGCCTTCATCTGATTTATATGATTAGGAGTCTGAAACCATACAATTCTTGACTGGAATCACCAGGAAGCCTCAATAGTATTATTATTATAATTTCTCTGCCATTATTTTCAAAAGCTTATACAAACAATACACAATACATACAGTGATACACAGCTGTGTAGAGTGATGCCATATGCAATATGGAATACATATGTCAGATGGGCTGGTGGCCAGTTTGGTTTAAGTGACACATTTTGGATAATTTTCAAACGTCTTCTTCTCTGAAACCGCAGGTACGATTGATGTGGAATTTTGTACACAGGCCCTTGGCTAGATCCCTCATCAGATTTGTTAAAGGCATATGATTGATGAAACGAGATGGTTGCCATGAGCCAATCAAATTTGAGGCATGTTTAAATTGCATAAGGTGTATAAATTCATAAATGGTACTGTGTAGATGTGTACTTGGCCCCCTGCATTGCTGCTTGCAGCTATATTTATTATTATTATTATTATTATTATTATTATTATTATTATTATTATTGTTATTTTCTTTTCTGTATCAGTATCATGCGTCAAGATGTAATCTCCTTAATTTAATCCTGCCATATCTGTAAATTGCATAATGTTCAGTCTAGCCCTAACAAGGAACACACCTCTTTTCTATCTCACTATACAAAATATGTATACTGAAGCAAAAACAACATTACTGGTAACGTTATTTTCCCTTCCGAAAGGGGGGATATGTAATTCATACGACCTTATGAACTAACAGAAGTGTTACCCAGCTTCTTCCTCAGTTTGATAACAAACAATAAAAGGTAACTTAAAACTAAGTTAATGACACTTAAGTAATTCAACTTCAGAACCAAAACATGATCAAGCCATATTTGGTCTTAAAAGAAAGACCATTAGCTAAAACAACCATTGGACCATTTATATTTCACATACAATGCAACATTAACATTTGGTAAGAGAATTAATCAAACATCCTAATTGATCCTACACTGACATGGGCATCAGACCCCCCCCGGAATTCCAAGAAGACTCAAATTTTACATTACCGAGAAAGAACACCTGGCTTGTTTGGTATCAACTGTAAGGTCATGCTTTGAGGAACTTGAAAATGTAATTGATAGAACTAAAACTTGACAATATACAGAGTTAGAAACTCTAGGTAACATCTGAACTATTTTCACATTCCTCAAAGCCATCACTCCCCCGTACACATTCTGTAGGAATCAAGGGAGAGGAATGGCAAAGACTGCTTCAATTCGAATTTCAATTTGATTACCCCAAACCTGACCAATCAGAAGTTTGGAAAGAAAGATAGCTAGATAGCACTTCACAGTTTTTATTATGCTTCTCGCGTTCTTGATTGTTTTCCTCCTTGCTCCCTTTCCCGTAGCCCTTGTCTGTGACCCTACATCTTGACAGCACTTAGCTTTCACCGTCCAGGATGTAGGACCTCACTTACAGTACTTGTGTAAATTGTAAATTGGAATTTGTCAAATGTATTATTTTGAATTGCTGTTTTAGCTAAATTGAATTTGTAATGATTGATGCCTTGTACTTCACTGTATTTTTGCATTTTGTTTGCACTGGATAAGGGCGTCTGCCAAGAAATAATAATAATAATAATAATAATAATAATAATAATAAAAATAGATTAGAATCTCTTTGTCTAAAATTTATAAAAACAGAAAGTTAAAACTAGCAATTTGGAGTGGCACAACTGGGAGAAGAAACTAAGGAGACGAAATCCAGGAAGACTGAACGGATCCAGAACCAGAACTTCTCCACCAGAAACCTGAAAGCTTTGCAACCTTCTTCAAGTCGACGCAGTTTGCCAGCCATCCCCGCTTTCGACCGTCTGCATAACTGAATCTCCGTAAACCACACAGTTAGTGTATTCTGTGTACTAATCAAGAATTAGGTAAACCACAATTACATAAATCCTAGTTGTGTATGAGATCTAAATTGTAGGAACAGCTAGCGTAATCATAATAGTTATTTTACATGTTTTGTGCCTCGAGTCAAAACTCGAGTATTGGATAGATCTCCTCTCACTCTTACTTTTAATATTATCCACCCTGCTTGTGTCTACCCTATATTTGCAAATACTTGTTGTCTATTTAGATTTTTAATAAACCTATATCTGTATAAAACAAAACAGCCTCAAGGTTAATTCATGCAGATCAACTTCACCACTAATCTGAATGCGTATTAGTTAAAGTATTGTGGTAACTTGCGCATCAACCCGGTCTTGTTTTCAGAGGATTTGACAGCTGTGGGTTGTATGTGTGGGGGTCACTAGATAATAGAACTTTATTCAACAATTATAATTTCTTCTGATATTTGATACCAGATAAAAACGAAAACTCAAGTTTAAAGTCCTGAGACAATCGAAAGTACTAATAAAACAATATCTGTAATGATAAATTAAAACAATTTGTCCATTGCAACATTTTGGCTGTATCTTATGAGATCAGCATCCTTTCATTTCACTAAGTTATTTAAAGAGTCATGGAGGGTGAATTGTACGGAGTGGGAAAGACTTGGGGCATTTATCAAAAGAATTTCTTTTCAAGTTTGTTATTTATTAAAACATCAAGACTTTCTGAATCGAGATCTTCGAGAACTTGTTGCAGAGTTCCTGTTTGGGGTTGAGTTACGGGATCCGGGGCTGTTTCATGGATTTAAGCAATGGCTAGAGAGACCAGAGTGAGTTTACATTGAAAAGACAAAGAGACCGAGAAAGACTTTGATAGACTATGTCTATTTTTTTTGTTCCCTTTTGAATAACTCTGAATTGTTTTGTCCTTTGGTAATGGAGTTTCTTGTTGTTCTTCGATATCTGGTGATTGGAAGCTTGCTTATATACTTATTAGAACTCACGGAGGGGGGGAGATCAGTTTTGTCCGTGGTTTGTACAGTCAGCACTGAAGAGCAATCGTAGATTTTTTTTTTTTTTCATTTGGGACTATTTTTATTGTGAAAGATCTGCTGCGGGACTAATACACTTTTTAACCATTTATTTTCCTACACTAATAAGAGCAACTGCTACCTTTTCTACGGAAACTGTAAATGCACATTGGATGAAAACCAGGGTTGGGGAGTAACGGGATACAAGTAGCGGTGTTATGGAATCAGATTACATTATTTTGATACTTGTATTCCCATTAAGCTACTCCTGTCAGATGAGTATTCTGATTACCGATACTTTTAAAAAAACAGTAAGAGATTACTGATTACTTATGCATAATTTACATTAAATTAAGTGTAAGTGTAAGGTAATCTGAAGGGGCCCGCGTGTAGTATTTGTACCACATTGTTTCTATTTACGGTCTCTGGCCAAAGAGCGACTGATTCGGCGCCATTGTACAACAAGCAGCAGAATGGAGCTGCTATATAGTCAGCGATGTCCCAGCCAGTAACACACAGCTCTACTGTAGTCGCTGTGGCAACATTGTGTGTGAGCAGGGATTGAACTCGTGCAAGTGCAGGCAATTGTTAACTTCCAAAGAAAGAAAATTGAGCAAATATTAAAGTGCAATACAAGATTTGCCTACCACGGGACAACATCTGCTTCCAATGACTAAACTTACAATAATAATAATAATAATAATTAAAAAAGCATCTTCAGCATTTTATTCTTTAAATGTGTGCAACTGTAATACAATTATGCTTGACATGTGAGTAGAAAATACAAATTTTAATCACAATTATAATAAAAACGATTTAATAATTACATATTTTTATGAAAGCATAATAAGCAAAACGGCATTGATAGTTTGTATTTGCAGTAATACGTTATCCAATCTTAATTTAATATACATACACATACATTACAAATAGTTCCTGTGCATCCTAGCTGGTTCTGTGACCTTAACAGTGAAAGACTTAATGTAATACCAAAATAACAACATGCAACATGTTTATAGTGTAAAACAAAACAAATCACATGAACTGAATAAACTCCTAACCCGTGGCGTGTGGTGCGGTGCTCTTTACAGAGTGTGCGTTCAGGGGATCCTCATATGTCAAACCTTTAAACTTAAACAAACTGATAGATATCACTTAAAAGAAGGTAAAATGTCAATAATCTGTTAATTGCATAAACAAGATGCATACCATTACTCACTTGTTGATACTTAAAAATAATGCCCTATTGCATTGATTTCAAATTGTGTTTTCAGTGCTGGTGAATTGAAACTGGTGATAACAATAACATGGATAACAATATGTGGCGTTTAAATCCTCTTTATTATAGCAAGTTGCTTGATCCGTGTATCTTCACAGACAGAACAAAATAAACTGTAGTTATTTATTTATTTATTTATTTATTTATTAGCAGACAGTGATTACCACAAAACTGAAACCAACTCAAATGACTGAACGTGACGCACCTTCTTTGAAATTAACACATCATTGATATGTCTGATTTATGTCGGTTTGTAAAAAATGTAAGGGTATCAAGATGAGGTTTGTTTCACTTCTTGAACTCGGCAGCTTTTGTTTTTTAATAACGAAAAAAAGTATTCCAAAAGTAATCTAAACGTATTCTCATTACATTACTGACTTTTCAAAACAAGGCAATCAGTATTCTGTAACTGTATACTTTTTAAAAGTAACCCTCCCAACCCTGATGAAAACAAAGGGCTTCATAATTCGGCTGCTAATGAACTTTGTATTTTTAAGCAGTAAGTCTTGTGTTTGGGAGTTGTTTATGTTATTTAAATAGATTGAAATGAAATTGTTAAGGTCTTGTTGTTCCTTCACTTGCTCCTGCTGCTATTAACCTTTCTTTGTATCTGTCTGCCTGCTGGCCTGTTCTCTTGCTGTCTGTGGGATTTTGTTTTGTTCCCCAGTTTTGTTTCTTTTTGATGTATCACTGCCCTATTGCTGTGCAGTTTACAGCACGTATGCACTTTACATAATTCAATTGCACTTTTACCTGACCATACCATATATATATATATATATATATATATATATATATATATATGTAAAACACGTTGAACCACTCTCTCCCCACAGTCCTTTGCGCATCCCAGAATGCTTTGCGGAGGAAACATTGATGTCACCCCCGCTGCTTGGTAACCCTACACTCCAAAGAATGAAGAGGAAGTATAGGAGCGAGGACTGAGCCAATCCACATGCACATCCGGGACACTGCCCTCTGCTGATTGGACATTATTCAGCTATACAACTGAATAAAAAACAAAACCCGGAAAAGAACTGTAAGAAAGCTGTTTGAACTCGAGACTGACTCTCTCTGTTTTTCTGCAATAAAGACTTCTTGTCTATTTGCAACACAGCTCCTGCGCTGCTGTTTTCGTCCAGGGTTTCTTCACTATTTATGTATATATTTATATTATATTAACTTTTTTACCATCTGTTTGATGATTAGTGATTTAGTATAATGTTTATGCGTTTTAGATGGATGGTAATTTGTGATGATCAATGTAAACCAATGTGGGGAAGTGTGTGTATGCGAGTGGTAATTGTGAAATTGTGTTATGTTTGGAAGAAAATAACAACAAAAACTTGTCGGGGATTAATTAAAATAATAAATGTTTACAATTGTTTTCCTCTCTGTAGTCCTATTTATTTTTCTGGTGTTGTGGTTCAGTGGGTAAAAACCTAGGTTTGCTGCTGAGTCCCTGTAATTATTTGTATTTTATGAGAGACATTTTAATTTATATTGGTAAGGTTTAATCCTTGCCTGGCACCCCAGCATTTATGTAAAAATACCGTTACACATCATCAAGATTTATTTAAAAACAAATGTTTTCAACTGCTTAATTTTCTGTTAATATTGTGCTAAAATAAAAATAAAATCTTCATATTCTGCAAGAATCATTAGCTATACTTATTTGTTTGATTGTGGTAAATTGACAATAAAAACATGCTACTTTACAGTCAACGCTTTCTTATTTTTTCCACAGGAGCATTATTAAAGTTCCTTTTGGGAGGAACGAAAAAATAAGTCCATCCTGTTGATGAGGAAGAAGAGGACACAATACAAACTTTTTGAAAAGACCAAGGGCACTACATTTGTATATAGATTTTATAGTTATTTACAGTTATGTTATTCTCCTATTTGTATTATCTCAGGTCATCTTAGTGTTAAGTTTTTTCAGCTACTATTATTATTATTATTATTATTATTATTATTATTATTATTATTATTATTATTTCTGTTTTGGTCTGCTATGTTAACGTTTTTATTTATTTAATTTTTTTACTTTTAACAAATGTGAAAATAAAACTGATTCTCTAAATGCTTTTTGATGTTTGATTTGTTAATGGGGGTTTCGGGAATATAATGGTAATGAACATTAGTTATGGGATTTTCTGCCTAGGGCCCTTCAGACTCTAGAAACGCCTCTGACCACATGCATACCGTACATTAGAGGCTACCCTGAGGTCTGAATAATTAGAAGATAACAGAATGGGAATGGGGATCATTGGAACCCTTTTCTTAGTGTCGTGCGGAATGTGGGAACAAACCCAACATTTCGTCTTGGTAAGGGCATATGCATAGGTGCATGTCATTTGGATGAATTTGTTATCTGTCCATGACCCAACTAAGGACAGGCAGATCAGTCCAAATACTGTGGTGCACACAGTCATCTTCATGCTGGATTATCTCTTAGTACCTGTAGGGGGACAAAACCTTTACCAGTTAGAGTAATGTTGCTCAAAAGTCAGGAAATCTGCAACTGTTGCTTTCCTAGGAATGAGAAAAGATAGAGGTTTAGTACACAGTTCTGCTGGATTATAATTTTTAACTTGACCAATCTAGTACCCCCCTCCTGTGCGTCAATACAGACCTGTAGAAAGAAGGACATTTGGGCCTAAACCCTTGTCTGCTTGGGATTATTTTACACATAACTTGTGAAACAATCTCAGGGAGTTTCCTCTTTCAGTTCTAAGTCCCTGAGGGACTGGAGATCACGTGCTTGTGTTCTAAGCTGTGCCACATACTGTTTAAGATAGTCTTTGAATGGAGCACTGGGATCAATGGGACCCCAGATGCCAGCAGGGAGTTGCATAGCTCTCCCTGTCATTAACTCATATGGAGAAAGTTGAGTACTCTGATGAGTACGCACTGAGTTTATACAGCACAGCGGGGAGTGCTACTGTCCAGCCCTTGCCTGTTGTTAACAGGGTTTTTGCCAAACTTTCCTTCAGTTTCCAGTTAGTGCGCTCCACTAAGGTATATGAAATCATTGTTTTACCCCTAGCAGCAAACATTCTTCCTTCATTACCTTACCAGTGAAATGAGTCCCTTGATCTGAGTCCATTTGACAGGGCACACCCCAGCGGGGAATAACAGTCCCTGCAGCGGAAAGCTTCAACTCATTTTGTTCAGTTATTACCTGGCAATATGACTTCCCATGGCGTTTTGTCAGGGGTCCTGTAAAGTCAATTTGAATGTTTCCCCATGGGCCTCGAGGCCGGGGCTGGTGTGATTTAGTGACTTTGATTGGTTTACCTGGGTTTACTTGTGCACAGGGAATACACTGTTGACACCACTTTGCAATGTCCCTGCCCATGCCAGAGCACCACCAGTGTTCACGCAGTTGTGTTAACATGGCCTTGCGACCCGTCTGAGCTGGGTCATGGTACTAGTCCAGAAGCATTGACCTAATACACTGGGGTGCTAATGAAAATTGTAAGTCAGGACTGCCCTAACGTTATGTGGTTTTGGCATATTTGGCATCTCCTCCCTCCTCAACTCCTCACTCCTCTCTGGCTGTTTCCCCTCTGCATTTAAACAAGCTGCTGTCATCCCACTCCTCAAGAAACCAACCCTTGACGCCACCTCCCCTCAGAACTACCGCCCTGTCTCCCTACTCCCCTTCCTCTCAAAGACTCTCGAGCAGGCGGTCCACTGTCAGCTCTCTGCCTTTCTGTCCCATCACTCACCCCTTGATCCTCTACAATCCGGCTTCCGCCCAGCTCACTCCACTGAGACGGCTCTCCTGGTAGTTACTGACTCCCTCAGCTGTGCTTGGGTGATCTCCTTCTCCTCAGTCCTCATCCTCCTTGATCCCTCTGCAGCATTTGACACTGTCGATCACTCCATCCTCCTTTTCTGCCTCGCTGACCTTGGAATCTCTGGGACTGCTCACAGGCATCCCCAAGGCTCCGTCCTGGGCCCCCTCCTGTTCTCTGTCTACACTCGCTCCCCGGGCCCCCTCATGACTTCCCATGGTTTCTCCAACCACTTCTATCGGATCTCCTATTTTTCCCCACTCTTCCTCACCTTCAGCTGATCTCTCATCTCAATCCCGTTGGAATCCATAACACTTTCCCCTTCTTCTTCCACTAAAAATCTAGGAGTCATCCTCGATCCTGCGCTCTCCTACACTCAGCACATCACCATGCTGACGCGCACCTTAGTTCTGATTTGTTCTTAGCAACATACGCCGAATCCATCCATATCTCACCAGCTGCTCGTCCAGTCACTGGTCCTCTCCCACCGGGACTACTGCAACTCCCTCCTGGCCGGCCTGCCTGCATCCACTACCCGCCGCTCCAGCTCATCCAGACCTCTGCAGCTCGTCTGGTATTCTCTCTGCCCCGATTCGCACACGCTACTCCACTGCTCTGCTCCCTCCACTGGCTCCCAATACCGGCACGCTTTCAGTTCAAGACATTGACCCTCACCTACCGCTGTCTTGACCACACTGCACCAAGCTACCTTCAGTCCCTCGTCTCCCCATACATCCCCTCCAGACCACTGCCTCCTCTCCACTCCCCTTCCCCCAAAGCCCGCTCCTTCTCATCTCTGGCCCCTAAATGGTGGAACGACCTTTCCACTGAAGTCAAAACAGCAGAGTCCTTGACCCCCTTCCGGCGCTTACTCAAGATATTTTTTCAGGCAGTACTTGTAATATTACATAAGAACATAAGAACATAAGAAAGTTTACAAACGAGAAGAGGCCATTCGACCTATCGTGCTCGTTTGGTGTCCATTAATAACTAAGTGATCCAAGGATCCTATCCAGTCTATTTTTAAATGTTCCCAAATTTTCAGCATCTACCACATTGCTGGGGAGTTTGTTCCAGATTGTGACTACTCTCTGTGTAAAGAAGTGTCTCCTGTTTTCCATTTTGAATGTATTGTAGCCCAATTTCCATTTGTGTCCCCAGGTACGTGTGTCCCTGCTGTTCTGGAAAAGCTCCTCTGGTTTGATGTGGTCGATACCTTTCATGATTTTGAAGACTTGGATCACGTCCCCATGTAGTCTCCTCTGTTCCAGGGTGAAAGGGTTCAGTTCCCTCAGTCTCTCTGAGTAGGACATTCCCCTCAGACCTGGAATAAGTCTGGTTGCTCTCCTCTGAACTGCCTCTAGAGCAGCAATATCCTTCTTGAAGTGTGGAGCCCAGAACTATACACAGTATTCCAGATGAGGTCTAACTTGTGCATTGTACAGTCTTAACATGACTTCCCTTGTTTTAAATTCTACACTTTTGACAATATACCATCCTGTTTGCCTTTTTTATTGCTTCCCCACACTGTTTGGATGGAGAAAGTGAGGAGTCCACATAGACTCCTAGGTCTTTCTCATGCGATACTTCATCTAGTTCTATTCCTCCCATAGTGTAATTATAGTGGACATTTTTGTTACCTGCATGTATTACCTTGCACTTGTCCACATTGAATTTCATCTGCCAGGTGTCGGCCCATAACTGAATGTTATCTAAGTCCCTTTGAATAGCCTGTGCTGCTGAGATTGTATCTGCTGAGCCACCTATTTTAGTGTCATCGGCAAATTTGACAAGTTTGCTAACTATCCCAGAGTCCAGATCATTAACATAGATTAGAAAAAGCAAAGGCCCTAGTAGTGATCCCTGTGGAACTCCACTAACAACCTCACTCCAGTTAGAAGCGAATCCTCTAATCGACACCCTCTGTTTCCTATACATCAACCAGTTCATAATCCATCTACTTACATTACCCTGAATGCCTACAGCTTCCAATTTGAGGATCAGTCTTTGGTATGGAACCTTATCAAAAGCTTTTGGAAAATCTAAGTATATCATATCATATGCTTTCACATGATCTACAGCTGCAGTTGAGTGTTCAAGAAATTCTAATAAATTAGTAAGACATGATCTGCCTCGTCTAAACCCATGTTTACTATCTCCAAGAATATGGTTTTCATTAAGATGCTCCTCTATTTTCTGTCTAATCATCTTTTCCAACATTTTACAGGTGATGCTGGTGAGACTGATTGGTCTGTAATTTCCTGGCTCAGTTTTGTCCCCTTTCTTGTGGATTGGTATGAAATTTGCTGTCTTCCAGTCAGTTGGCACATCCCCTGTTCTAAGTGTCATTTGGAATATTTGACTTAGCAGCCTATAAATAATTTCCCTAATTTCTTTAAGTACTGTTGGAAATATACCATCTGGCCCAGGTGATTTGCTTGTTTTTAATTATGCTAGTCCCTTTAGTACCTCCTCCTCATTTATCCTGATCTCCCATGGGATTTGACTGGACTGATTGTTAACCTGTGGCATGTTATCTGTCTTTTAATTTGTAAAAACCTCTGTGAGATACTCATTTAGAATATTTGCCACATCTTGTTTGTTTTCCAAGATACCTCCATTTTTGCCCTTTATCTGTTTCACTTCCTCCCTTATTGTCCTCTTGCTGTTGTAATATTGAAAAAAGCTTTTTGCATTAGTTTTAGCTCCAAGAGCTATGTTTCTTTTTATTTCCCTCTATGCTTTCCTGATCCCTTTCTTAAGATCTCTTTGCAGCTCAACATATTCTATGTATTTTGTTCAATCTCCGTCCCTTTTGTATGTGCTATACAACATTTTCTTCCTCTTGATTTTTTTTGCATACCTCTATTAAATTTTGGCCATTTTGGCCAATGTTTTTTGGTCCTTAATTTGCTAAGTTTTGGTACAAATTTCTCCTGAGCCTCAAGTAGTATATTCTTAAAATATAACCATCCATTTTCAACTGAATCTGTATCCAGTGTGCTCCAGTCTACCTCTTCTAAGTGCTGCCTCATAACTTCAAGCTTTGCTTTTCTGAAATTGTAGACCATTGTTTTAGACTTGGGCCTTGTTTTTTGAAAGAATGCCTCAAAGCTAACCATATTGTGATCACAGTTTGCCATTGGTTCTCTAACTAGTGTCCCTCTGACTCTATCTTGGTCACTTGGTCAATACATGCACTCTCCCTGGTTGGTTCCCTGACACATTGAGTTAGAAAGCAATCATTTACCATCTCAACCATTTCTATTTCTGCTTCTGTAGTCCCAACCAGGCTTTCCCAGTCTAAGTTTGGGAAATTGAAATCCCCCATTATAACAGCCACATCCTTGCTACATGCAGTCCTGATTAAACTGTACAATGCAACATCTTGCTGAATATCTGAGTTGGGTGGTCACACTCCTACCACTAATCCTCCAGATCTCTTGTCCAAAAGTTTCACCCACAAAGATTCTGTTCCGTTACTGGGATCTAATACAAGTTCTTCTGCCTCAATGTCATTTTTCACATATAGTGCTACCCCACCTCCTCTTCGATTTTTCCTGTCTCTCCTAAACTGTGTGTATCCTTCTAACTTGTATCCCCATCATTTTCTGTAAGCCATGTTTCTGTCACTCCTACAACATCATAGTCACACGCCAGCACTGTGGCTTCTAAGTCCAACATCTTGTTCCTTATACTCCTGGCATTGAGGTACAAACATTTCAGGACATTCCTACTAGCGGCTTCTCTTTGTTTTCTTTCCTTAGAGAAATATCTCCCATTGTCAGAGCTCCCTGCCCCCCAGGTCCCTAGTTTAAATGATTCTCAATTTCTCTGCCCATATGCTCTCCCAATGCATTAGCCCCCCTTCTGTTTAGATGTAGATCGTCCGGTTTGTACAGGTCCCATCTATCCCAGAAGAAAGACCAATGCTCCATCAACCTAAACCCCTCTTCCCTACACCAAGATTTCAACCACGTGTTAAACTAATCTCTGCTGTCTCCCTGGCCTGGCATGTGGTACAAGAAGTATTTCGGAGAAAACTACCATGGAGGTTCTGCTCTTTAGTTTTATTCCTACCTCTTTAAATTTGTCTTGCAGAACCTCTGTCCTACCTTTTCCTATGTCATTGGTTCCAATGTGGACCATGACCAGAGGATTCCCCCTGGGTTTGACTAGTAGCCCGTCTACTAGTTTATGGAGATCTGCAACCTGAGCACCAGGCAGGCAAGATACCATGCGGGTCTCCTTATCACTAGAGCACACTGTGTGATCTACACCTCTAAGAATTGAGTCTCCTACTATAACTACCTCCCTCTTCTGGGGGGGAGTTGGGCACCATGGTTCTCTGGTGCTCAACTGCCCCCCCATCACCCTCTAAGCTGTCATTGTCCAACTTGGTGTCCAGCAGTTGGAACCTGTTGGGCAATTCTAGATCTTGGGGTGTCTCTAGGGTTTGTGCACGCCCTGTTCTGCGGTTACGACCTACTGTAACCCAGCTGTTGTCTACGCTGTCCTGCTCTGAGATCTCAACTCTCCTAGGTTTTGGCGTGCACACCATCTCTCTCATGGGCTGATTGACCAATTCTTCTATATCCCTAATACAGCGCAGATCGAGCTGAGCCTCAAGATCACAAACCTTGATCTCTAGGATTTCAACCTTTCAAGTTTATCCAGGAAGGCAATCATTCTGCAAACCTGACACTGTAGTGGCCACATGTTTCTAAATGTTAGTTTTTTTGTTGTTGTTTGTTTTTTGTCCCTTGGTTCCTGTTGCCTAGTCAACTGCTTAATTTTTTGTGACCGAGAAACAACTGCTTTAAGTAGCTTTTGTCTACCTGCCCCCAATTCACACCTAACTGGCCACCTGGCTCCTCCTGCAACAGAATTCCTGCTAGTCCTAGATAAACTCTCCCTTCTACGACCTATTCACTTTCACCAACTGAGCAACTGAATTGACCTCAATTTAGGCAAACTACAGACAATGCTAACTTCAATTTAGGCAAACTTAAAACAAAATGAGCAATGCTAAGACTGGTCTGAAACTAGTCAAACAACAAGATGGCTGCCTCTCACCTGTACTTTCCTGTGTCTCTCTGTGGCAATATGTAAATACTTCTGTTTCCATATTAGCCCTTTTTAATCCCCTGTAAGACAGCACTTCACAACATTTTACCATGCTTCTTGCATTACTAATACTTGTAGTATTGATTGATTTCCCCCTTGCTCCCTTTCCCATAGCCCTTGACTGTGACCTAATATCTTGACAGCACTTAGCTTTTACTTTCCAGGATGTATGACCTCACTTACTGTACTTACCTATGTAAATTGGAAGTTGTAAAATGTATTATACTTTGAATTACTTTGTATAATGTAAATTTGAATTTGTAATGTTTAATGCCGTGTACTGAACTGTATTCTTGCACTTTGTATTGCACTTATGTTGTAAGTCACCCTGGATAAGTAGATGGATTATGAACTGGTTGATGTATAGGAAACAGAGGGTGTCGATTAGAGGATTCGCTTCTAACTGGAGTGAGGTTGTTAGTGGAGTTCCACAGGGATCACTACTAGGGCCTTTGCTTTTTCTAATCTATGTTAATGATCTGGACTCTGGGATAGTTAGCAAACTTGCCAAGAAATAATAATAATAATAATAATAATAATAATAATAATATTATTATTATTATTATTATTATTATTATTATTATTATTATTATTATTAGAATGGCTTCTTGCCTATTATGCATCATAGATTTTTGTCCTTGTGAAATGTTGTGTCTGAGATATAAAATAGAGTGGCTTCAAATAATTTAATATAGTGTTGGGATTGGCTACAATCTGGTGCAACAGGGGTATAACTTTATTCAATTATATAATCAATTGTAATGTGACATGAGCCATCTGGTTTGGCCACTGGTCAGATTGGAGAATTAGTTGTTCAAGTGGTGTGTCTGGCCATATGTGAGGTGTGGACGGTGTGAGTGAGATACTAGCGCAATTATTGCATATCTTTGTGTATCCTTTTTATTCCTGTGTGTATTGATCCATGTTATGTGATTATTATTAATAATAATCTCTAAGGATATCTATGCCTAATATTGTCCTCCCTGAGTTTTTACAAACCCAAAAAGACACTGGTATTAGGAGATCGCCTATTTTTAAAAGTTGAGGTGTGCTGAGTGTGGCTGTGAGACATGCGCCGACTACACCTGAAATCTGTAGTCTGTGTTTAGTTAAAGGAAAGGGGGAGATCGGTTATCGAGACAATGGCACCTGTATCTACCAACACTGAACACTGCCAGCCCCCTAAAAATGGAGTTATGTGGAGGCGGGGATCTTCCCCTGTACCGACCTCGGGGGCTGAAGCAAACGATTTCCTATTTAGTTTCTCTGTCAGATCTCCGATGATCTGCAGAAGCTTCGCATTTCCTTTTGGCTGACCAGGGTTTGTTTTGGTTCAAGGGCGCTGCGTGTTCACCTGGAGTGCCCGCTTTCCAACACGTATCTCCAGTGTGCCCTGTTCTCCCACAGAAAGTACACTTAGGGCAGGTTGATTTGGACTGGCAGTCTTTAGCAAGATTTCCTATTTTTCCGCAATTGTAACATTTACCTCCGTTTTGGGTTGTGGCAGTTATAGCTGCCACAGCATTTATTTTAGCCTTTGACTGCTTGTTTTCTACCTCTGAAGCCCATTGCACAATCTGCTGATCTGTATCTCCTACAGGCACACCGATATTGAGGATATCGTTGTGTGTTTTACTAAAGCCTTCTTTCAGTAATTTAAAAAAGATTGCACTATTACGTTCGGTGTCTGGCATTGCGGAGTGTTCTCTGAAGGAAATGTATTTTTGTTCCCCATAGTCATAAGAAGTCTCTCCTGGCTTCTGTATGAGGCCACAGACTATACCCCAATTTCCCTGTCCTGCCCAGAGAGTTGTCTTTACAGCCTCAATGAAGCGAGTGATTCTTTAATTATTATCTGAAATTCTCACTCACCCATTCCCCTGTCTGCCACCTGAGGTCGTCATCTCCCGAGTTCTAAACCATTCTCTCCATTCCATTTGCATCAATCACTCCAGTTACATTCCACAGAGACATGTGCACATGCTAGCTTCTATCTCCAACACTATTGGCCCCGCACCTCACATCCCTGTCCTCTGCTTCACCCAGGTCTCTATTTCTGTCATTGGTCATTCCATTTTGTCATTCGTTTCAGTCTGTCCCCTGTATTTTACAGTTTTGAAATAAATCAGAACAGTCAAATGTCACAATTGTTTAACAATGGGATTACAAGACATATAACTCGGTTTAGATTAAAGTGTATACTACGTGAAAAAGTTACCCTCTAGGAGTATCCATAGCAATAGTTGAATTATGTGTGAAATTGGCTTTTAGCACGTTTTGCTACGAAGCTCTTCAAATGTTTGCTCACTTACAGAGGTGTAACGATTCCACACATTTTCAATTTTCAATTTTATTTGTTATTTTTCTTAACACATTTGTCTCTAAATTAATAACCTTTCTTGACAAAAATCGAACAATTATTTTAACACTGGTAGCCAGGAAATCAACTATAACGGTAAATTAACAGTAAGGTCTTATGAAATGCACTTTAATGGACTTTAAATAGTTCTAGATTTGCATGAACAGTTTTTCTGGAGCTGTCATGATAGAATTACAAGAAGCGTTTGAAACTCGCGGAGCTGATCAGAGGACAGGCAGACTGCAATTCTTCAATTGTTTATCAAAAGGTGCACATAAACATGAAAAATAAAAATAAAACAAACTTTACACAATACACTGTATAAATCGGTATGCACATATCTTAACAGACATATACAATTATAAAACAATGAACCAGTTATAAAATTAGCAGGAAATTGAAATATTACATAGCCTATAGTAAGCAGTACTATTGTACTTCTCTGTATTTCTGCACTTTGCTTGCACTTATGTTGTAAGTCGCCCTGGATAAGGGCGTCTGCCAAGAAAAATAATAATAATAATAATAATTATGCACCGTGAAAGCACTTTGAAATAGCTCCGTCTCAGTTACAGCTGCATACAGCAATGCATCACTACAGTGCCCTATATTATAAAATTGATCAAACTTTGGAGAACTATATCGCTTCCTCTCGTTGATCGACTTCTTCAGCATTCCACCGTGTTGCTGTGATTCTAAATGGAGAGCTTGCTTCCTGCAAAACAGATCATTTGACAAGACAGAGGTGAAAAGTAAGACTGTACAAAAGGGGACGAGCTCAATGAATACCAACAGAAAGAGTAAGTTAAATCGTTTTGCACCTAATCATGTCTGTGCTTCCTAAAGGAGTATTCCGGCATCGGTACCTTTAATTATCAGCGAGGACAAAGATTTACGCATGTACTTGAAACCTCAGTGTTTTCCTTACTGTCTGAGGTACATCTCAGTCACACAGTTCATGCTCTGCTTCAGGTTCCCTAGTGCCCTCATCAACGTCCAGTGGCACAGTGCAAAATCTCAAAGTAAATACATAGTATTGTCCTCCCAGGGAGGGAGAAGCATTTCTAGGAGTGGGGTTTGAACCTATGCAGACATACATCCATTAGAACTTAAGTGAAATGCCTTTAGCACTAGGCCATCCTGGTGTCTTTTGGAAAGCGCAACCTGTATTATGTACCACCCTGTCTCCCTACTTCCCTTCCTCTCCAAGACTCTCGAGTGGGCAGTCCACCGTCAGCTCTCGGACTTACACTCTCGGACTTTCTCACTCCTTGATAGTCTGCAATTTGGCTTCTGCACAGCTCACACCACTGAGACGGCTCACCTGGCTGTCACTGACTCCCTAAGCCATGCTCGGGCGACCTCCCTCTCCTCAGTCCTCATCCTCCTTGAGCTCTCTGCAGCATTTGACACCGTTGATCACTCCATCCTCCTCTCCTGCCTCGCTGAACTTGGGATCTCTGGGACTGCTCTCACCTGGTTCTCCTCCTACCTCAGCAACCGGTCCTACCTAGTGACATGGCGAGGCTCCTCATCCACCCCCCAACCTCTCCTCACAGGCGTTCCCCAAGGCTCTGTCCTAGGCCCGCTCCTGTTCTCTCTCTACACTCGCTTCCTGGGCCCCCTCATCACTTCCCATGGTTTCTCCTACCACTTCTATGCTGATGATGCCCAGATCTTCCTGTATTTTCCCTCTTCTGACCCTCTCATCCCCTCACGCATCTCTTCATGCTTGTCTGCCATTTCCACCTGGATGCACTCGCACCACCTCAAGCTCAACCTCTCCAAATCAGATCTCCTCTTTTTCCCCCACTCTTCCTCACCTTCTGCTGACCTCCCCATCTCTATCCCCTTGGAATCCACCACACTCTCTCCTTCTTCTGCTAAAAATCTAGGAGTCACCCTTGATCCTGCGCTCTCCTACTCCCAGCACATCACCTCACTGACACGCACTTGCAGATTCTTCCTGAGCAACATACACCGGATCCGTCCCTTCCTCACCAACTACTCAACTCAGCTACTCATCCAGTCACAGGTCCTCTCCCGCCTGGACTACTGCAACTCCCTCCTGGCCAGCCTGCCTGCATCCACTACCCACCCACTCCAGCTCATCCAGAACTCTGCGGCTCGTCTGGTGTCTCTCTGCCCCGATTCACACACGTTACTCCACTGCTCTGCTCCCTCCACTGGCTCCCGATAGCGGCACGCATTCAGTTCAAGACTTTGACCCTCATCTCCCGCTGTCTTGACCACACTGCACCAAGCTACCTTCAGTCACTCGTCTCTCCATACATCCCCTCCAGACCACTGCGCTCCTCCAGTGCCAGAAGACTAACTCTGCCTCCTCTCCATTCTCCCTCCTCCAGAGCCCGCTCCTTCTCATCCCTGGCCCGTAAGTGGTGGAACGACCTGCCCACCGAAGTCAAAACAGCAGAGTCCTTGACCTCATTCCGGAGCTTATTCAAGATGCATCTCTTCCGACAGCACTTGTAATATTAGTCCTCTATCCCTGCTAGATAGCACTTCACAGTTTTTATTATGCTCCTTGCATTCTTGATTGTTTTCCTCCTTGCTCCCTTTCCCGTAGCCCTCGTCTGTAACCCTACATCTTGACAGCACTTAGCTTTCACCGTCCAGGATGTAGGAAGTCTCTTACTGTATTGTAAATTGGAATTTGTAAAATGTATTATTTTGAATTGCTATGTTTTAGCTAAGTTGAATTTGTAATGATTGATGCCTTGTACTTCTCTGTATTTTTGCACTTTGTTTGCACTTATGTTGTAAGTCGCCCTGGATAAGGGTGTCTGCCAAGAAATATAAATAATAATAATAATAATGTACTCGAAACCTCAGTGTTTTCCTTACTGTCTGAGGTACATCTCAGTCACACAGATCATGCTTTGCTTCAGGTTCCCTACTGCCCTCATCAAAGCCCAGTGACACAGTGCAAAAACTCAAAGTATATACATAGTATTGTCCTCCCAGGGAGCAAGAAGCTTTACCAAGAGTGGGGTTGAAACATTTGCAGACATACTTCCATTGGAGATTAAGTGTAATAAATCAATAAATAAGTGTTGAAATCAAAAGTCCACAAGCGGCAATGTGAATTCAGATAGTACAAAATGTCATTGATTTTGCCAGACTTACACTTGGCGTTAGGAACAAGTGGTTCTATGTACGATGCACCATTGCTGCCACCTGTCAGCTGCGAATGTGCAACTAAAATTATTTGTTTTCCATTGGCCGGGAACCAAACCAAGGTTAATTTTTTGAAGGCAGCTATGCTAGCAACTATAACACCAACACTGCCATGTGAATGCCACGCAGAGTCGAATTCCACATGAATGTGATTCCAGCATTGCATGCTGGAAGGCAATACTTTTTCTGTTTGGCAGAGCATAGATGTTTGCAAAAGCCTCTTTTGTATCCACTTTCCTGTTCATGACTGCAGAGGGAGCTTCTCCATGCGACATGGCAGCTTTTGTATTTCACATCACCATTACCTTTCCTGGGGTAGCATTACATAGAAACACCAGGCAGAAAAGCTAATTGCTCTAGGTGAGGCTTGAACTCACAACCTTGGCATGACATGGGCTGCATACTGCTCTACAAAGTACACACGCTAACCGATTACAGCCCTACAGCCAGAAAATTGTCACATGAAAGGATGTATAGCCACTGATCATGTAAGGGAAGGGAAGTAAGGCGAGAGACCGGCGTGTCTGTGTGTATTACTTTTCTCAAAGCAGCTTGAATAAAGACTCTGTTTGATTCAATCTACTCTACATTCTGATTTTCTGAAAGCAATTTAAAAGGGGGTTCTTCACTTGGTGTCACGACAGGATATCACTGGAAAATCGGGTATTCTCCACTGATCGTCTCCAGAATGGGTGAGTAGGTTAGTTTACCACCTATATAGATTAAGAGAGATGTAGTTGGGGATGCCCCGGGATTCTGTACAGATGCAATATCAAAACGAAACCAAAACATCAGAAGGGTGTGATTGTTTTATACAGATCTGATTGTCATGCATTTTGCCTGAGTGCCACGCAGATTATTGTATTGTGTGTCTCGCCTGAGTGCCACGCACATTTTTGTGTTTTGCGTCTCGCCTGAGTGCCACGCAGACAATTGTGGTGTGCATCCAGCCTGAGTGTCTGGCGCAGATATTGTGTTTGTGCATTCGGTTTGGGCATTCCCAAGAGCCGGTCTGCACAGCCTGAGTGTCTGGTGCAAATATTGTGTGTGTTCGGTTTGGGCATTCCCCCGAGCGTGTCTGCGCTTGGCGCACGCACCTCAGACGACCCGGAGGAATCAGATGATGACGAAAGTGTCGACTGGGACGATTTAGAATGCAAAGCATGTGAATATGAGCAAAATAAGAATAGCGGAGGGTTTGGCGCAGCACCCCCGCTGTACAACACAGGTCATTCGGGATTATATCCAGACCTGTCGCCTTTCCAACCCGGTCATAAAGAGCCAGACGTTAAAACAATGCCTGCCGCTCCAATGCAGGTTAAAACCCGCACAAAAAGAGACAAGGACGGAAATAACACAGAATATACCACCGAGTACATACTCCCTTTTCGCCAGGGGAAAAGGAAATGATTTGCGCTTCTTTACCTAAATTGAAGATGTTGATTCATCTTCTTCACCCTAGAGATGCTCACGTCATAGTGAAAGCCAATTGCCCTTCCAATGTATGGCTACAATTAGAAAAACTCAGACACAGGACTGGGAAATGGGCATGTATGGAAACAAAAGACGTGCAAGAATGCACAGATTTAATGACTGTCTTTGTCAAGGATGTGAAAAACGCCCTAGGACAAAGTAAAGGAAATTGTGGATTAGTAGTAGGCATTAAACAAAATAAAGGTGAGTCAGTAATAGATTATGCCGAAAGAAAATT
Organism: Amia ocellicauda; assembly: GCF_036373705.1. Taxonomy (NCBI): domain Eukaryota; kingdom Metazoa; phylum Chordata; class Actinopteri; order Amiiformes; family Amiidae; genus Amia; species Amia ocellicauda. The sequence continues at coordinate 27,947,466 of NC_089865.1, forward strand.
CACAGCCTATCAAGAACACTCTGGAGACGATAGAGCAGACAGAGACCAAGCCGTGTTTCTGTCAATGTTGAAATATGGCATGTCACAGACACATCAAAACATCCTAGCTATGGGAATATCTGTTGGAAACACATATCAGGAGTTAGGCGTGTGGGCTACTGAGGTAGAAACTAAAGCAAACAAAACAGCAGAAACTAACAAAAGAATCCCCATAGCTGCAGTCGCTACCACCCCGACTGGGCAATGTTTTAGGTGTGGTCTATCAGGCCACGTGTCCCGAAACTGTAAGAAGCCAAAGGCACTGAGTGGTACTGGACCGACATGTACAGTCTGTGGAAAGTCGGGTTACCATCAAAACAACAGTTGGATAGCGGGACGTGGCAATCCACCACCCAATTTACAGAGAAACAGAAACCAACCTACTGAAGGACATCACGGCCTCCTCGGTCGGCACAGGGGATCCAAGATTACACATAACTGGATTGTTAGGAGGCCGGCAATGCACAATGTTAATGGACACAGGCGCTTTTGTTTCGATAACCGACCTTCCTCTTCCGACCACACGAAAGAAAATTCAAATTTCTGGTGTAGGGGGGGCTGCTTTAGTTGCGTTTCTAAGCACCCCCCAGCTTTTAGAGAATTTCTTAATCCCTGCTTCTTTTTGGGTGTGCAAAAACCCAGAAGGAACGATATTAGGCATTGACATCCTCCTCAAAGCAGGGGCTTTAGTAGACGCAAGGAATAATCAGATACATTGGAAAATGCCTACGGACTCGCACAACAGCTTAACACACACACCGTGACACTGTGTGTCAGTATCAGCCATTTCTCCCACAGACATTACGCCTCCCCCACAGTGGCCTGCTGATGGTTGTGGAACTGTCTGTGTTGCACTTCCCCATATCCGGGCCAGACACAAACAAGATTTCGGTTTGTCTCAGGTCCCACCTTTTTCTGTGCACCCAGCACACAAGCAATATCCGATTAAACCACAAGCTTTGGCTGCTGTAAGGAACATAGTGTTCCAAACTACAGCAGGCCGGCATCATAAGACATGCACACTCGACTACTAACTCACCTATCTGGCAAGTTGCCAAACCAGATGGCTCTTGGCATTTCACAATAGACTATACACACTTGAATAACATTACACCACGTCTGCATCCCATAGTTGCTAACCCCTCAACAATATTTAATACTGTTTCAGTTTTGGATATATCCAATGGTTTTTGGAGCCTTCCTCTGCACCGCGATTCACAAGACAAGTTTGCTTTCACAGTAGGTTCACAGCAATTCACATGGACACGCCTACCCCAGGGGTTTCACAATAGCCCCACACTGTTCCATCAAGCTCTAGCTTATTTTCTAGAACCCCTTGATCTTACTCCTTGGGACGCCTCATGCATCCAATATGTTGATGACATTTTAATTGCTTCTCCAGATACAACCTCCCACATGGAGGCACTATCTCTCGTTCTATCCACACTGTCCACAGCAGGGTTTAAAGTCAATCCACGCAAAGCTCAAGCCAAACCTGAAGTCCAATATCTGGGCCATCTCCTGTCTCTAGGACACAAGTCTATGACCGTGGACCGTAAACAAGCCATTCTTCAGATGTCTGTTCCACACAATGTCCATGCCGTACGCAAAGTAATGGGATTATTAAACTATTGCCGCTATTTTATTCCCAATTTCACACAGGTTTCGCAACCCATCTAGGACTTGCTGCACGGCAGTCCTGGGCCGCTGGACTCCATCTGCTGGGGACCTCCTCAAAATGAAGCCTACAGTCTTCTCAAACAGGCGCTGGTGTCCACTCCCACTCTTGGATTGCCTGACCATACTTCCCCCTTTCACTTACATTTTCATGCTGATGGCTCCTTCTACACGGCAGTTCTGATGCAGGACCACGGTGGTCATGATCGACCTGTGGCCTACTTCTCTAAACAGCCTGCTGCCACAGCCGCCACAGCCTGTCCACCCACATTGTCAAAGACATTCGTTGTAATCCCGCTTCAGTCCTCCTAACCGAGGGGCCACCACACTCATGCCACGACGATTACTCACAGTTCTCTGAACAACCTCTAGCTTTCCCGGACAGCAAGCTAAACGTGGATGGTTCCCGTTTTTATTCTGATGGTGTGCCACGCACTGGTTGGGCAGTGGTCTCTCCAAACGGTCAGGTTATGGAGACTGGCTTTCTCCCAGGTCATTGCTCAGCTCAAGTGGCAGAGCTGGTGGCCTTAACAGAAGCCTGCTCCCTTGTATCTGGCCAAGCTGTGAATATTTTCACTGACAGCCGCTATGCCTGGGGTGTTGTGCATGATTACATGGCCATGTGGCAACGCCGGGGTTTTGTCACTACAGCTGGGCTCCCTATTAAGAATTTTTCTTACATCCAAGCCCTCGCCCAGGCCATCTGTCTCCCCCGCTCCTTGGCGGTGGTCAAGATTAAGGCTCACCACCCTGACTCCTCAGATCCCCATGTTCGGGGGAACTCTTTAGCGGAACAAACTACGAAGACAGCGGCTTCTTCCCCCGCTGCCCCCGTCTTCTCCCTTCCTGACTATTCCCAGTTCTCTGATGTACATCTTGCACAACTTCAATAGGACGCCATTGATCCTCCTGTCCATGCTTCGTTTGAGGCTTTCCAAGACGCTTAGGGCATATGGCCACATCCGTCTAATTCTGGTGCCATTCCCCCAGCCTGCATCCATCACAATCTGCTCGACCAATATCATGCCCAGCACATACTGGCCATAAAGCTATGCTAGCTCAGTTACGCCGTCATCGGTGGTGGCCCAGCACGGGCCGAGATGTTGCAGTCTACTGTCAATGCAGCATTCCATGTGCTCAGACCAATCCAGGAAAGCCCATTTGCTCTGTGCCCTCTCATCAACCCCGTCCATGTGGCCCATGGGAGCACATACAGATCGATTTTGCTGGCCCTCTCCCTAAATGCCATGGCACAGCTTACTCTCTTGTTATCATTGACCATTTCACCAAGTGGGTGGAGGCCTTCCCTTGTTGTGATTGTTCTGCAAACACTGCGGCATGTTTGTTGGCCACGAAAGTCATTCCCTGCTGGGGTGTGCCGCGTCAGATAGATTCTAATTAGGGCACACACTTCACGACAAAGGTTATGAAATCGGTCTGCCTTCTCTTACTTTAACATACCTTACCACCCACAAAGCAGTGGTAACAGCGAGCTATAGGCTCTGCTATGCTGAGTGTTGCTTCGTGGATAGAGCAACTATCTCGCTAGTAGTAGTCAAAGCATTCCACTGCCTAACCCAACAGAACACACACAAATTTTGGACATCAACATACTTTGAACACCACTGTTTCAGGGGCCACTCTTTCACACAGAGACCTTGTGGCGCAATGGTAGTGTGTCTGACTCTGGATCAGAAGGGTGGGTGTTTGAATCGTGGTGGGGTCAGTGTTTTGTACAACAGGAATGTCCAACACCAGAGTTGCAATAAAAAGTCCACAAGCGGCCACTTGAATTCACAAAGCGTGGATTTTGCCAGACTTACACTATGTATGTATGTATGTATGTATGTCTTTATGTCTTTTTTTTTTTTTTTAATATATATTTATTTTTCTATTTATGTATATGTATACTGAGAAACTGTGTGGTAGAAAATGGATGAAAGTTAATGGGATGAACAGTCACAGAAATTCACAAGTCAGCTCTTCACCTTGACACGAAGCCATACATAGTCTGTTCAAAATCTGTGCCATCTTTCCATACCCAATTTATGAGTAAGGTATGGACCTAAACACACAATTCAAGTACCAGTGTGGGGAAACAAGAGGGGAAGCACAGCATGTCGGGTGCACCAGCCAGGAATCGAACCCGAGTCACAAGAATGGGTATCTTGTATGATACCACTACACCACTGGCACTGCTGTGAAGTAGCGCCTTTCACGCTTTTCACTGGAGTGACAGTGATTCCAAAACCTCATCCAGGAAGGAGGTGAGTGGACTGGGGGGGACGGTAGAGAACCAGAAGGAAGAGGTGATTTCCACTGTGTGGTATTCACAGCTGTGGGTCATGATAGAGGAGAGAGAGGGTGGGACAGAGAACAGGAGAGAAGGAGCCCTGTTCCTCCTCCCAACCCAGTAAGACGAGGGGAGTGGGACAGGACAAAGAGAGGATAAGGCAGCAGGGGTGGTTGACTTGTCCGGGGAGATCCATGTCTCGGTGAGAGCAAGGAAATCCATGGAGTGGTGGGAGGCAAAGGCAGTGATGAAGTCAGCCTTTTTGGAAGCTGAGTGGCAGTTCCACAGGCCCCCAGAGAGTGGAATGTAGGGGAGGAGGGAAGAGGCAGAGAGATGAGGTTAGAGGGATAAGGGAAGCAATGGAGTACAGGTGCACACCGACAAGACAGAGAGCAGGATGGGAATCGGAGAGATAGTCATGGCTTCTTGCTATTGCTGTGTGTCATCTCCTCACAGTCCTCTCAACGCTGGAGTCCCACAGCTAGAGTCCTGGCCCTTTGGCGATGGGGGGGCACTGAAGGCTACTGGTGCTGACTGCTGGGCCAGAGGTCCAGGGGGCTGTTAAATACTTCACCTGTAACTAATTAGGACAGTGTATGACATTTGCTGTCTTCCAGTCAGTTGGCACATCCCCTGTTCTAAGTGTCATTTGGAATATTTTAATTAGTGGCCTATAGATAATTTCCCTTATTTCTTTAAGTACTGTTGGAAATATAGCATCTGGACCAGATGATTTCTAGTTTTTTACTCTGCTAGTCCCTTTAGTACCTCCTCCTCAACTCTGTCAATCCTCTGTCCAGTACCTTGGTCATGACCTCACCCCTGAGGGTCACTCCCTCTCTACAGATATAATTCAGGCCATCCAGAATGTGCCAAAACCTGTGACTAAATAGCAGATGATGTCTTTTTTGGGTGTGGCTGGGTTCTGCAGCCCATGGCTTATGGACTATGCTGCTCTGATGCAGTATGTTACAAATCCCCTCTTTGTCTAGGATCTAGGGGTAGAAAGTGTGTGTGTGGGGGAGCACAACATAACGCACCTGCACACACTACTGGGGAAAGTGTGGTGAGATGAGCGAATGGTGGGGAGACAGATGGGGCCACGGAAAATGCTGTAAAAAAAATACATTGGAACAACAATAACTTAAGAATGGGGCATAACAAATACCCTGGATAAAACACAATGAATAACAAATACACAGAACTAAAGGGAGGATGAACACATGGGTGCCAAATCAAAAAAATAAATAAAACCCTCACCTATTTAAGCCACTCAGGCAAAACACTAGCCTAACCCAAAAATACACGTTGTGGCACCCCGTGTCACACTTACTCTGCACTTCTGTTCACAACCACTAGATGTCACTCTTGGTCCAGCTTTCCTGTATTCTCTACTGAGTTTCTGTTTACTTACCGATTATTTAATTATCACCTGCACCTGCTCCTCATTTCACAGCTCATTACTCCTGCATTTATACTGCTTTGTTCTGGGTGCTCCTTGCGAAGTCTTGTTACCAGTATTGCGACATTTCTGAGCACTAATCTCTAGCCTTACTTACTCCTTGTGTACCTGACCTGTGTTTCCCCTTTTTTGACCTTCGTTCTTGGATATCCTGTTACAGCCCGTTCGCCTGATCCCTTGACTCGCCTGACCAACCTTGACTTTAGCCTTGCCCTTGTTGAAACAATTTGCTGGCCCTAGACCCCTTGTTTGTTTTGACCTGATATTATGCTCTGCATCTGGGTCCACCTTCCCAGCCTCCTGCTGGATGAAATGGGAGGAATGAAGTAGTCATGGAGCCTCCTCTGATTGGATGATAAATGACAGCTCGAGAAACAACCAGACCAATGATGAGTGACGAGGGAGGAACCCAGACCTGAGAGAGAGACAGATGGAGAAACACAGCGCCAACAAGAAAACAACGACACCACACAGACTGCACAAGTGTGGGGTCGTAACACAGCCCCTGCGTGATCTAATCTATGCAGCCAAATTGTCTGCCTCTGACCCCATCTAATGGTCCCCAGAAGGTGATCAGGCCTTTCTGGCTTTAAAACGCACCCTCATGTCTGCACCATGCTTAGGCCTACCCAACCACTCCCATCCTTTTCACCTTTTTGTGTCTGAGTCCCATGGGTTCATGTCTGCTGTTCTTTCCCAGCGCCATGGTGACACTTACTGTGCTGTTGGGCATTATTCTAAATGCTTGGATGCTGTCGCTCATGGTCTTGTCTCCTGCCTTCGATCTGTCGCTGCAGCCACTGAGGCTGTTCTTTCCTTCTCTTGTTGCCATGACCGAGCTGCATGTACATGTTCCGCACACTGTACACTCCATCATAAATCAAGCAAAAACACAACATCTTACACCTGCAAGGCTCTTACAATATCAGAATGTTTTGCTCACCATGTCCCATGTTTCTCTTCAACACTGTACTGCTGTTAACCGTGTTACTCTTCTACCCACAGCTGATGCCGGTGAAGCTCATGACTGTTCCACTGTCATTGACGAAACTTCCTCCCCTCATATCGATTTGTCAGAAGACCCCCTTCCTAACCCTTATTTCGAATTTTTCGTTGATGGCTCTGCCTCCCGTACTGATGCAGGCCCCACTGTTGCATATGCTATTGTCACCTCACATTCTCTGATTGAAAGCGTGTGTTTGCAATCTCACTTGTCAGCACAGGCTGCTGAACTTTTTGTAAAAAAAAGGGTAAGCGTACTCATGCCTGTATTCTGGCCTCTGGCTACTCTGTCAATATTTATACTGATATACTTGATATGCTTTCAGCATTGTTCACGATTTTGGTGCTCTATGGAAGCATCGCGGCTTCCTCACATCTTCTGGGAAGACTATCCAGGACTCCTCCCTCGTTTCTTTGCTTTGGGAAGCTATCTTTTTGCCCTCTGGCTTTTCAGTAATAAAATGTCAGGCTCAAACTTCTTTCTCTGACCCTGTTTCCCTAGGTAACACTCGTACTAACGAAGCTGCCAAGGCTTTTTCAGGTAGCAGTTTTGTCATCACTCGCACCTGATTGTTTCTCCTCTAATGATGTTGTTCACTTACAAGCCACTGCGGACCCCAAAGAACTGCGAGACTGGTGCTTGCACTGCAACCTCACAGACCCTGGGGTGTGGCTGGCAGAGGGCTCTCGGCTGGCACTTCCCAGATCTTGCTTTCCCTTCATTGCCAAATTGACTCAAGATCATGTGTCAAAAGGAGGTATGATTGAGTTAGAAATCAAATATTGGTATAGAAAAGGTTTTACCAGTTTTGCAGAAAATTTATGTAAATGGTGTTTGATTTGTGCTGCTTATAACATTGGAAAGGGAGTGTCTGTGGCTGTGGGCTCGCAGCCAAGCCCAGAAGTTCCTTTTGAGTATTTGATGATGGATTTCATTGAACTAACTCCCTGCAAAGGAAATAAATATTCCTTAGTCATGTTCCTTAGTGACATGTTTTTCAAATGGCTTGAAGCCTTCCCAAGCAGTTGCAGCACCGCGGATGCGGTGGCAAAAGCGTTGATTCGAGAAATAATTCCCAGATGAGGAAATCCCACACGTCTGTCTTCAGACAATGGCACTTATTTTGTTAATCAGGTAATCTCCTCTCTGTCCACTGTCCTGCAGATTGATCTCAGAAACCACTGCAGTTACCATCCTCACTCAGGAGGGGCTATAGAAAGAGTGAACGGGACCTGAAATACAGGACTAAGCTTTATGAAAGTGTTGCCTTTGGCTCTGATGTACACTACCAGTCAAAAGTTTTAGAACACCCCCATAGAATAAGTGGGCCACGAAGTTGAAAAGTTGAGTTTTTCTGCCAAGACAACCAGTCTTGTTGTCTTGAAATTACCTTGGAGTCTGGCTGTGGCTGTGGCTGTGGCTGTGCACATGCAGAGAGTAGAGCACAACAACAGCAAAACAGGTGGGTTAAATTTACAACTCCTTCTCTCCTGCAAGGATTCTTGCCAGGCAATATACACAAAAAAAGGGACAGCTTTGGTAAAAGAACATGGGGGGGAAGCCAACTAATTGCAGGAACATTTTGGAGTGATGGGGGGCACTCAGGGAGCCAATCAGATTTCAGCAGGGGCCAGTGCCCCTGTTGTGCATCCCCTGCCTCTACTCCTGGTATGTGGGAGGGGCATTTGGCCCCACTCATTAGTCCCCTTCCCTGTCCCCCCCGCATTTAAACTTTGAAATTGTTTGATTTGACTTCTTGAGGTTTCTCACTGTAAACCCCGTCAGACTGTATGAATTCTTCAACATTTGCAGGGCCTCAGCTCTGTGGTATAGGGAGCTGTAGTCTCATGACCATGCTTTGTCGTGTACTTTACTGTCATCTTTGGGGGGCATGTGGACCAGATGAGGAATAGAAATTTAAGAAGTCCCCTTTACCTTCCCATGATAAATGACATGTTTATAGTGCCTATAGGAAGTATTTACCCCTCTTGGATTTAAATGTTCTTTCCCCTTTGATTTACACAACCTACTCAACACTATATATGTTTTACTGTGAAACAATTTAATGGAAAATAAAATAACTGAAATGTCTTGGTAAAATAAGTATTCACACCGTCAATGCTTGGTAGAACCAATTTTGGAAGCAATTACAGTGGTCATTCTTTTGGGGGTTAGTACCAAGTTTGCACATCTGCAATGTGCAATATTCACCCATTCTTCCTTGTAAAATTGTTCAAGCTCTGTTAAGTTGAATGGGATTTGTTGATGGAGAGCAATCTTGAAGTCCTGCCACAGGCTTTGACTGGACCAGGCTTTCTTGTTTTTAAGCCAATCCAGTGTTGCTTTAGCTGTGTGTTTGGGGCCATTGTCCTGCTGAAAGGTATCTTGGACTCTGTCCAAGTCTTAGGTCTTATTGCTGATAATCTGATCAAGTAATTTTCAGCTATATCTATTAAAGTTAAACTACATTTAAACTATTATATAAGCACTGTGCAAATGAAAAGCTGTATTCTGTATACAAATATTTTAAATCAACTAATACACTGATACTCAATCAGTTGATCTGGAAAATAACTCACAGAAGCCTGTTGTAAAATGAGTGTTCGACAGATGTGTAGAAAGTACTGAAACAACATTTGTTGAAAATAAATAATGAGGAAAATAAAGAAACCGTCTGCACAAAATAAGGTTTCAAATGCATGGTTTATTGAACTCATATAGCCCACCTATTTCGGCCAATGGGCACATCCAAAACAAAAGAAAAGAAGGCAGAACAAAGTGCTTGCAAAACACGTGTTGGAGGGACAAGGGCTTCCACTGTATTTTTCTGAAGAAAGAGAGCAAGCAACAGAGGCTCTGTTGCTTTGTTCAGTGCCCGATTGTAGTACAGTACCACCACCAGCCCTTTGTTGCTTTAATCCGTGTCCAAGAGGAAAGGCAACCCAGTGTCAGGAGAGGTAAGTACAGGGGCTTGGATCAGCACCTCTTCCCAGGCCTCAAATGCCTTCTTCTGAGCAGCTGCCCAGATGAACTCTACACCTTTCATCATCAACTGGTGAAGCGTAGCGGCGATGCTGGCAAAGCCCCCAATGAAGTGCCTATAGTAGGAGGTCTGCCCTTCCGGCAGAAGCACTGAATATGGCGCGGTTGTCCTCAGTTCCTGCACAGGCATGTTCGGGGCCAGCTGTCCTGGGGAGCATGCGTTGAAATGGCCCTGATGAGAACTACCAGCTCTGGGAGCCAGGCAGGGTTTGGCTGGCTGGTCTCAGTCTCCTCTTCACAGGATTGGGCCTGGCATACTTGTGGCAGGGGTCCTATGGGGCATTCCTCTGCCATAATTTCTTCCCATTCCTGTGCCAAGCGGAGTGTGGCATGCAGAGTTGGAGGGGTCTCCTAAATTCTCCAGGGCCTAATGCTTCCACAAATTGTAGGAGTGCTTGTGCTTCTTGTTCAGCATGGGAGGATGACATATAGGCCCACCAGCTCTTCCTCTCAATTTCTAGAGAAACTAGAATAACTGTCTTTATCCTCCTTTGTATAGATGCTGTAGAAGGAACTCTTGTCAGGTAAATGGGAAAGTTCTTAGATGAGCTGTACACGGGGAAATACAATGTTAGCCCCCTTCTTGGTTTCTCTGTTTACAGGTTTCCAGCTGCCCTGCTGACTGCATGGGGAAACATCCCACGGCAACACAGCCTCCAGGTTAGTAAGTCCCGTATGTAAACAAACACTAATGTTCAATGTCTTTCCTCAATAGGTTATAGTCCAGGCAGGGGAGAACAGCAGGAAATCAACCCGCAGCTTGGTGTCTTAAACTTCTTTTCGTTTCAACATTCCGTGGAAATAAGGAAACCAAAGGTGCACTCACTATAGCCTCTAGAGCAGGGATGGCGAACCTTTTTTGGAGTGCCCAAAGTCTGATTTGTATACTTTGCTAAGTGCCAAAGGGTGCCAACGATAAATTAGGGATATAAAAAAGTTTATACAGGGGCTAAACGGCATTTTTTTTAACCAATATTTATATGTATTTTTGTTGTTGTTATTAAGTTATTACACAAACATGCCAACAAAAACTGCAATACAGAAAAATCTGAAAAGATAGAAACATCCCACCTGCCGCCACCTGCATCCACTGCCTACCCCAAAAACATTTTTAAATCTACTGTGATTATGAATGTGCACAAATGTGCTCTACAGTCAAAGGCATGATTTATTTTTGAGAATGTACAGCTTTCTTTTGCCAACTTTATGAAGTTTTTAAATTGTCGGAGTGTTAAATATGAATGATTGTGGCCATTTCTGCATTTGATACAGGAGATAATGGTAAACAAAATGCTTACCCCCGCGTGTTCAACAGAAACGTCGATTAATCACAACAGGACAGACTTACAGTTTGTCATCTTCCTCCTGTTCCGATAGTGCCGTGCCGCAACGCAGCATCAACAGTCATCATAACACTAACATCTTGTTCATGAATTGCAGATTTCCGCAGTTCAGTGCGGATCTGCGCAGCTCCACCAAAGGGAGCAGAGGATTCTGCAATTCTGCACATTACTGCGAAGAGCTGTGCACAAGAAGCCGACCTAAAACATGAATATTCAGAAACAAACGTGAGCACTGCTCAATTACTTGGGGCGGCACCATCACTGTCAAATATACTGACTGGTTTTCTAAAGTGTCAATCAGTTTAGACAACTGAGGCAAAAAAAAAAAAACGCAGTCACTTGGCATTCCAACCTGTACAGCTCTGCGTGCCACAGGTTTGCCATCCCTGCTCTAGAGGAATTTGTCTCTCTCTGCTATACATGCATCTTTCCTTCTGCCCCTCCATGCAGTGTCAAGCTGGTTCCTGCTGCCCTGTTCTGCCACCTCCCCTCCTGTCTGCCTATACTTCGCGAGCCAGCTCGCCTGCTGTCCGGTTTCCAATGTGGAGAGATCTCTTCTGCTGTATCAGATGCTCTCCTTTTATCCTCTCCCAGGGCAGGGTGATTAAGTGAGGACGTGTGGTGATGCACTGCAAGTGGACCCAGGTGAGTTGTGCAGCGGTGATTCGCTCAAAGAAACACAAGTAATAATAAGCACATGTGCAAACAATCATCATCATAATAATAATAGTGAATACAAAATTTTACAGTTAAGTGAAGGATAAATCAAAACACAAAGTAAAGGCAATATAATTTCCAAACAAAATACACAAAACCATATTACATAAAGTAAAGTGAAATATAAATGTAATAACAAATGGTGATTAAGGAGCTCATTAACAACATCCATGACACTATCACTGTCACGATTCCCTCGGGGAGCTCGGGAACAGGGGACCCAAGTGCAGTGCTGGATCGCAGGATGGTCGGACAGGCGTGGGTCGGGCACCGGCGGATCAGGGCAATGGAGGCTAGACTGAGACGTGGTCATGGTCACAGGCGATGGTCGAGGGAACAAGGGCGCGGAGGAACAAGGGCTCGGGATTGCAGTAAGGACTGGCAAAACTTCGCCCCGACTGAGGGAAGTGAGGGGATATTAAAGGGAAGCAGGAACCAGGCTTGGGAGGTGCAGGGCGAATAGGAACATAGGGATAGAACAGGAGTGCACATGGGTGACCGGAATGTTAATAGACAGAGTGACGAGAGCAGGGAGAAGGCAGGGAAATGGCGGCCCCTAGTGGGGATAGAGGGGGAGTGCTAGGGGACCATGACAATCACACTTTACAAAGACTTTTGTTTACATTTTTGGCCTGAGAGTCGTATCGGTGAAATCAACTACATTATTATTTATTTTAAACCACTCCAAATCTCCCTCCTTGTATGAAACTATATTGGACGAATACATGTCCATTTCTACATTCTATTTATTGTCTCACACAGATTCTAAATAATTCAATGAACCACAGTTTTGCCAAAATACTGATAATGAAAAACCTGGATACGATATTTTGTCATTCTCATAACAGGACCACCGTATTACCTCTTGGGCACAGAAACCTACTCAAAATAGAATGAAGACTTAAGTTCCTAGATTGCCAGCAAATCATCACTGTCGAGTAAATGTTTAGAGCGTATCATAAGTAAGCCTTGACTCAAATGTTTAAATTGTCTCAATGTTTCAGAAAGCCTCATTGTGTCCATCACTAGGTTCTGTTGTTGGTGTTGTTATGGAGAAGGCTATTGTGGTATGTCTCTGGCTGCATTTGTGCAACTTTTCTGCTGGCTAGATTGCAGACGGGAGTCTGCGTGTGATGTCACGGTCTGCGCAGACGGAGTGTGGACAGCTTTGGCATTGGAACTACAGTCTGGACCAGAACAAACATGGAGTCGGTGTTGAGATAATTTAGTCCTTTCACAGAATAAGTTAATGCAATCAAAGCTCCCTTCATGCTGCACCAGCTTCATACTTTACAGTGTAATCAGAAAATGAGCCATCAAACACTGAAGGCAGGATCAGAAGACGACCGTACTTTAGCACAGGTCATTAAAATATTGTGACCCAAAGAAAAAACGAGACTGCATAGAGATACAATTTATTTTCATGCAACCAAAGCCCTGATGAAATATATCACAGAATTAAAGATATTGGCAGCCACCTGCAATTTTGAAAACATTGCAGACTCTCTCTTAAGAGACAGAATTGTGTGAGGAACTCGGGACGCCCACTTAAAAGAATGCCTATTAAGTGAAGTTGACTTGAATTTAGAAAAGTGTATACAGCTGGGAAGAGCTGTAGAACTATCTAAAGAAAGAACAAAAATAATTGAAGAAGGCAGGGCTACACAGATACATGCAGTAACACATAAAGAATAACAAAAAAGATCCAATGTAATACAATGCAGTTACTGTGGAAGAAGACATGAGCGGAAAAAAGAAAAATGACCAGCATATGGCCAGAAATGTAAGGGTTGTGGAAAGCTGAACCATTTTATTAACCAATGTAGAAGCAACAGCAAGAGACAGCAGAAAGTGTTAGCTGTGGAGAATGATTCAACTGATTCAGACAGTGGCGAGGATATCATAAGTATAACATTAGCACCAGCATCAGAGAGCACCAATGCCATACAGCCATCATCACTACAGTCTCAGGCAGCACTGTTTGCAACCATGTTACTGAAAAAACAGCCAGTCAAATTTCAGCTTGACTGTGGGGCCACATGCAATGTAATTCCAGAAAACCTCCTAACAAGGGACGTCCACCTTGAAAACTACCAACAAGTGTTAGTAATGTATAATAAAAGCACACTGAGGGATGTTGGACAATGCAAACTTATGTTAAGAAATCCACGCAACGACAAATCATATAGGCTGGAATTTATTGTTGTTAACAATAATGTGCACAGACCACTGCTAGGCAGCAAAGCCATACAAGCTATGGAGTTACTAACACCAAAACATCCTAGCAGTTGACTGAACCAGTCTTTCAGGGGGAAGGACGACTGGAAGGAAAACGCAAGCTTGAAGTAGATGAGAGCATAGAGGCTGTGAAGTTACCTAAGAGAAGAGTACCAGTGGCACTGTCAAAACCACTGAAGAAGGAACTGGCTAGATTACAAGAACAGGAAATCATAGCTCCAGTTGAGAAAAGCACAGACTGGATCAGCAGTTTGCTTGTTGTGAAGAAACCCTCAGGAAAATTAAGGATATGCATTGACCCTAAGCCACTGAATAAGGCACTCAAAAGGAGCCATTATCCTCTGCCAACCATAGATGATGTCAGTAGTGATAATGTGACTTCATGTCAAAGTGACAGGCGGAACTCCCGCCTTACCCAGATCCCCCATGGGACAGGAAGTCCCTCCTTACCCACGGTTGCCCTTTGAACCGGAACCCTCTCCTTCCCACCACCCCCCGGGGTTACCCTTTGACCCTCTCCAGTCAGTCATCTTGTTAGGATGACCGCCATCTTATTAGGATGACAGCCATCTTGGTAAGGTGGTAACCATCTTAAGAACATAAGAACATAAGAAAGTTTGCAAATGAGAGGATGCCATTTGACCCATCATGCTCATTTGGTGTCCATTAATGACTGAGTGATCCAAGGATCCTATCCAGCCTATTTTTAAATGTTCCCAAATTTTCAGCATCTACCACATTGTTGAGGAGTTTATTCCAAATTGTGACTACTCTCTGTGTAAAGAAGTGTCTCCTGTTTTCCATTTTAACGCCTTGAAGCCCAATTTCCATTTGTGTCCCCGGGTGCGTGTGTCCCTGCTGATCTGGAAAAGCTGGGTTTGATGTGGTCGATGCTTTTCATGATTTTGAAGACTTGGATCAAGTCCCCACGTAGTCTCCTCTGTTCTAGGGTGAAAAGGTTCAGTTCCCTCAGTCTCTCCATGTAGGACATTCCCTTCAGACCTGGAATAAGTCTGGTTGCTCTCCTCTGAACTGCCTCTAGAGCAGCGATATCCTTCTTGAAGTGTGGGGCCCAGAACTGTACACAGTATTCCAGATGAGGTCTAACTAGCGCATTGTACAATTTTATCATTACTTCCCTTGTTTTAAATTCTACACTTTTGACAATATACCATCCTGTTTGCCTTTTTTATTGCTTCCCCACACTGTTTGGATGGAGAAAGTGAGGAGTCCACATAGACTCCTAGGTCTTTCTCATGCGATACTTCATCTAGTTCTATTCCTCCCATAGTGTAATTATAGTGGACATTTTTGTTACCTGCATGTATTACCTTGCACTTGTCCACATTGAATTTCATCTGCCAGGTGTCGGCCCACAACTGAATGTTATCTAAGTCCCTTTGAATAACCTGTGCTGCCAATATTGTATCTGCTGAGCAACCTATTTTATTATAATCTGCAAATTTAACAAGTTTGCTAACTATCCCAGAGTCCAGATCATTAATATAGATTAGAAAAAGCAAAGGCCCTAGTACTGATCCCTGTGGAACTCCACTGACAACCTCACTCCAGTTAGAAGCGACTTCTCTAATCGACACCCTCCGTTTCCTATACATCAGCCAGTTCATAATCCATCTACTTACGTTACCCTGAATGCCTACAACTTCCAATTGGAGGATCAGTCTTTGGTGTGGAACCTTATCAAAAGCTTTCTGAAAATCTAAGTTTATCATATCATATGCTTTCACGTGATCTACAGCTGCAGTTCAAGAAATTCTAATAAATTAGTAAGACATGATCTGCCTCGTCTAAACCCATGTTGACTATCTCCAAGAATATGGTTTTCATTAAGATGCTCCTCTATTTTCTGTCTAATAATTTTGTCCAACATTTTACAAGTGATGCAGGTGAGACTGATTGGTCTCTAATTTCCTGGCTCAGTTTTGTCCCCTTTCTTGTGGATTGGTGTGACATTTGCTGTCTTCCAGTCAGTTGGTACTGATCCCCTGTTCTAAGTGTCATTTGGAATATTTGAGTTAGCGGCCTATAATTTCCCTCATTTCTTTAAGTACTGTTGGAAATATAGCATCTAGCCCAGGTGATTTGTTTGTTTTTATTTCTGCTAGTCCCTTTAGTACCTCCTCCTCATTTATCCTGATATCTACTAGGATTAGCCTGGACTGATTGTTAACCTGTGGCATGTTGTCTGTCTTTTCTTTTGTAAAAACCTGTGTGAAATACTCATTTATAACATTTGCCACATCTTGTTCATTTTCCAAGATACTTAAATTTTTGCCCTTTATCTATTTCACTTCCTCCTTCATTGACCTCTTGCTGTTATAGTATTGAAAAAAGCTATTTGCATTACTTTTAGCTCCAAGAGCTATGTTTCTTTCTATTTCCCTATTTGCTTTCCTGATCCCTTTCTTAAGATCTCTTTGCAGCTCAATATACTCTATGTATTTTGTTTCATCTACATCCCTTTTATATGCGCTATACAACATTTTCTTCCTCTTGATATTTTTTTGCATACCTCTATTAAACCATTTTGGCCAATGTTTTTTGGTACTCAATTTGTTATGTTTTGGTACAAATTGCTCCTGAGCCTCAATTAGTATATTCTTAAAGTATACCCATCCATTTTCAACTGAATCTGTATCCATTGTGCTCCAGTTCTAAGAGCAGCCTCATACCTTCAAGGTTTGCTTTTCTGAAATTGTAGACCATTGCTCTAGACTCGGTCCTTGTTTTTTTAAAGAATGCCTCAAAGCTAACCATATTGTGATCACAATTTGCCATTGGTTCTCTAACTACATGCAGTCCTGATTACACTGTACAATGCAACATCTTGCTGAATATCCGAGTTATTTTGTTAGGATGACAGCCATCTTGTTAGGATGACCGCCATTTTGGCAAGGGTACAGGTCATCTTGACAACAGGTCACCGCTCCCTCACACTGTTGGTGTGTGTGTAATGTTTAAGAGGTTAAACTTATTATTATTTGTTTTATGTTTTATGTTTGATTATTAGGTTTGGTATGATACGGCATTAGCAAAATAAAATAAATTAAAATAAAAAGAGAACAACAAAATAAAGTTTTAATTAAAAAAGTATTTTAAACTGTGTTTAGTGATGCGAGTGTGATGTTAAGTTATATATTTTATGATTAGGTTTGGGATGGTACAGTGTTAGGAAAAGAAAAGAAAAAGAAAGGTATAGACATTCAAAAATGAGACTCAGTAAAATATGTGTCAATGACAGTATTTTTATTGTGACCAATCTAAACATGGTATCAGATCAGAAGTAGACAGTGAGCTTAGATACTGACACGGGTGACCAGTGATCTCCCATGCCCAACTCCTACAGCCGACAGGAAGAAACAGCTGAACTGTACTGCACAAGCAACACCCTCAACCTGCTTATTTGCAAGGGCAGCAACACAGATCATTGCTATTTTGTCTAGCAGAGTGTAGAAATTGGACTTGGTCATGATAGGGATGGTGTTTCCAAAAGAACTCTGGAGAACTTTTTGAACAGCTGTAAAAGCAGGTACACCAGGCCATGGATCTTTATACAGCATTCTCTTGAGCATGTTGGGGAGGGCATCCACTGTTTTCACAATATCCTCAACTAGCAATGTCACATTAGGATTACCAGTATCATACAAATCACCAAACTTGTTGGCTAATAGAGTTAGGATGGCATCTTCAAGCAGAGATTCCTCAAACATACGTATACGTAAACCCACAGCAGCAGGAATTTTGTTTCTCTGAAAAAAAAATATATAATGTCTTATTGCACAAAAAATTTACATCATACACAAACAGTATTTTATGCATGTTTGTAAAACATCTTATAAGGCTTGTTATTTATAACCTTCTCAACTAATTGTATCACTTGCTTATCTACACTTTCCAACAAGTCACTAAACCATCTCGAAGGTAGAGTGCATGTTTCTAAGCTATGCAAAAGAGATTTCACTTCTTTCTCAGTCTGTCTGGTGATGCATAGCCCATATAGGGCACGTGCAACACATAACACAACATTTAGCAAGCGGGTGACACTGATTTTGTCACATATAAGAGCGACACTACTCCAGACACTCCCTTGCTCGTGATCTAATGTTAGACAGATATGCTGTGCTTGGCTGGGGTCACCTATCAGACAGGCCTCACACTTATCAACTAATTCACGGCCTATACAATGTTGTAACATTAGCGCAATACTGCCCTTTATGGTGTGTGTCATCACTAGTGTTACATGATCATCATAGTTTTTATATCTCGCAACTTCCCTGTCTGAATCAAAACTCTTGTGGGCTCTAGCAAGGCAAGAACAGAAGCATGCAATGTTCAATCTTGTTCGGGGTCTTAATGAGTTGACAGAGGAATCAATATCACTGGTGTCAGGTACTCCATAATGCTAATGAAGAGAAAAGAAAATAACACTTAAAAATGTAATGAGTGTTGGTAAGTAAAGAAGTACATGACTATACACAGTTGTAGGACCTCTATATTTACCTCTCTTTCCGTTGATGGTCCAACTCCACCATCAGTGTCTGAGGTTTTATCCTCACTGCCATGTTCATGGTCCTTGTCATCATCTTCAGACTCATCACCAGTGTTGACACCTTCGTCTTCATCAGACATTGGGAGAGCATCCCTGGGGCTCAGAGGAGGAGCGCTGACACCACTCTTTTGATAAACATACAAAGAAGAAAACATGCATTTAAATTAACTTTTCATTGAAATTCATATATACAGACATACACCCTAACAGAATGTAAACACCGGCATAAGTTTAAAATTAATAATAATATTCTAAACACGTTTTTAAAGTAAAATAAAAGTGTTACCTCTTTTGGGTCCCTGTCTTCCGACTGTCTTGATATTGTGTTAGACGCCCCTGCATCTTCATCAACAGTGCTAACTCCTTCATCTTCATCAGACATCTGGGCAGCTTCACCAGGACTCAGGGGAGGTATTCCTACACATGTCTGTTGATAAACATACAAAGAACAATATGTGATAACAATTTTCTCTCTCTAAACGGTCTCCTCACCCAGTGTGTACACGTTGTTTTGAACATGAGACCATGACCATAGCACGCATAGATACAGATGTCTGCGGGAGATAGACCAACATATGGCACCAACTGAATTCTGTAATGAGAACAACATTTTTGGCGGTTTCCTGGTATGTTATGTGGAATACAAATTTGTGCGATTCTTAGAAAAATTATGAAATACCATTTTGCCCCCCCCATAAATAAGCCGCTCCAAGCAGTTAATTTTACACATCTGATATAATATATGAAGGGACACATTCTTCATAATGGCATCTGACTGGGGTACATTTGATGAGGAAGAGCTAGTAAATGCGTTATCATGTATTGATGGTAAGAATGTTTTTTATAGTAATAGAGTTGGGTTTAAAAGTGTTAGTATATCATGCATAGTTCATGGTTTGTATAATTTAAGGTGAAACACCGGCCTTGGAGAGAACCGAGATACTACAACACAGAATAACAGACCCGAGACTGGTCGGGCCGAGCACCCCGCAGGGCACCACGGAGAGTGGAACTCACAACCCCCAACGCCTACGTCCTGAACAGCGCCTTCCAAACCGCAGGAGACACGTGTTCTCGAAGGTGGGCACATTAAGCAATGTGTTTAATGCCCAGTTTTATTCAGATTCAATGGTATGCCATAGAACAAGTTGTTACATATTATGAATTAATTACATCTTATAAAACATAATAATGTGTACATTTATGGGACCAATGTTTGTTTCTTGATTTGACAGTTGTCAACAAGACCGTGTTTAACCCACATAACTACGCACTCCCCCACCCACCCCAAGTCACAGAGCAAACTTTTAATGGAGGTATGTAACATTCACAGTTTTTTACCAATGTTATTATTATTATATTTTTAATTTTTTCGAATTGTAGTGAAAAGTCACTGTATGAAGTGTAATTGCCATGTTTGTTTTATTATAGCTAAAAATGCTGCACAGCCTGCATTGCCCTGCTTGAGAGAAGTGGTAAACAGTTGAAGAGATCTGATCGTGCTGATAAGGGGAGGTCCGTTCTACAGCGGGGGAGACAGCCACCAGTCACACAAAGGGAAAACACAGCGCCCAGAATAGCCCCGAGTAAGACAAACCGGGTGGCACACGACACCACCGATGTGGGGGTGCAATGTGTGAAAGTGAACCGACCGAGCTCTGCTACTGTAAAAAGAGGTTAACGGGGTAAAAACTCGGTTAAAGACACCACTAGTGAGGATACAGAGATTAAATGTGATCAATCACCCTGTGTTGACATACAGACCCCTGGTGATTCTAGGGCCATGGTGTTTAGCGAGATATGCAGTCAGCTTGTGGAGGCGTTAAACACCGTTCACTGCAAAATACATGTTTTGACAAATTTGTTAAAACAAATAGGGAATTGCCCCATTTCTGATGAGAGTTTGATGAATGGTGACACTGTGAATCAATCAGTCTCTCTGCAAGATCTAGAAGTGTTGTTACAAAAAACATTCAATTCTGAAAACAACAATTGACAAACAATGAAAAAGGAGAAACACAAAAACGGGTGTTTTTGGAGATTATTCGTCGCTATGACCGAGAAATTAATAGGTTTCGGGGTATGGAGTTTTATGAAGAATTCAGGTTTGTGAACCTGGATCTGGTAGAATCTTATACGGATGCTGTCCGTATTGTGTATGGAGCTGTGCAAGGATTGCTAAATGAAATATCACACAATGTGGGCCCTAATGATTTTGTACAGCTTAGACTGAGCTCGGGGTCATTAAATAATCCTTTCTATTCGAGGAGGCGAAATTTGGGGGAGCTGGACGCTGCAGATTTCTTACAAAGCATAGCTATTTTACTTCAAAGTCACACCGAAATTCTAACAGATGGGAGTTTGCAAATAACAGTCACCGTGATTAGAAATATGTAAGGTGGTGGTGCGCGGAGGCATTTAAAAGGTATTTTATTTAGTAAAATAATAGACAAAAAAAGGCCTTGTCTCATTGATTTCAAAAACCAAGGTAACAATTTATGTTTTGCTGCCAGTATGTACCGGTTGTGGAAGGGTAAAGAATGCACAGATTCCAAAATGTTAGATGGTGCCAAACAAATTCATAGTCAGCTAGGGTTTTCAATTCAGAAAAAAAAAAGTTTTTCAGATATTCAGGCATTTGAAAGACTATTGGGGGTCATTATCAAAGTATTGTACCATGAAAACAGATGGGAATATTTTACTACGGGGCCTACACCTATAAATTCTAAAGTCCTGTTTGTGTTACTTCACGAGCAGCATTACTACGGGATTTTAAACATCAGAACATTTATAGGTGCTAGCTATTTCTGTGATTATTGCCATGCAGTATATGGGCATAAAAATAGACACAGTTGTAGGAGCCGGTGCAGAGTGTTTAGACCCCCACTGTTTTGAGGTTAAAGAGACCATCACCAGATGCAGTGTATGTAAAATATTCTGCAGGGGCAGTACGTGCCTCAGGAGACACACGGCTAAAGCAGCGACCAAAGAGATTCAGTGTGTTCAACACTAGTAGTAATA
The DNA here is from genome assembly GCF_036373705.1 of Amia ocellicauda. Classification (NCBI taxonomy): domain Eukaryota; kingdom Metazoa; phylum Chordata; class Actinopteri; order Amiiformes; family Amiidae; genus Amia; species Amia ocellicauda. The sequence continues at coordinate 27,968,871 of NC_089865.1, forward strand.
TAGGGTACTTTTTCGAAACGGGGGGGGGGGGGGGCTGCGGGGGATTTGACCTTTGACCTGAACTTGAGTTGAACTCTGGGGGGTCCCTTCCTAGGGAGTGGGGGGGCCCTTCCTAGGGGGTGGGGGGCCTTCCTAGGGGGTGCTTGTACCGCGTCACAGAATAATTACCATATTGATGGGTTCCGAAGGAATGTGCAGGGTGGTGGGGGTCTTCAACTGTTTTTCAAACTCCTCTTTAAGCCAGACTGATTCTTTAGTAAAATAGCTATTTTTCCCTACGCGAGTGAAGCTCCAAAAGAGTTGTATTAAAGCCCTCCCGATTCTTTAGTAACATAGATACTTCTACTTAAGCGAGATCCACGAGGCTGTCTCTTCAACAGGGCCAAAGCTGTTACCTCTTTCAAATGGACAAGGGTTATGTAAGTCTGGAGCTTTTTGAGGAAGTGGGGGTGGGGACGAGCTGTCTACGTCTTTAGTAACCTCAGATCGGTGAAGAATTAGTATATTTGGGGGCGGAGTTGACAGGGCACTGAAGAAATAGCCTATCACGTTAGAGTTTGGTCTGAAGAATTTAAATATTTGGGGGCGGAGCTAACAGGGAACCAGAGGAATGTACAAAAGATTTGTATTTAAGCCAGACTGATTCTTTAGTAAAATAGATATTTTTCTCTTTACACGTGTGAAGTGATTCTGGGTCTTCAGCATGTCCGACTGTATCTACGAGAAAACACCCGAGAGGAAAACCCGGGCTAGGGTTCCTTCACGATATGATGTGAGACTCGACCGAATCTGGGTTCTGGAGGATGATGAGACAAGGCGTGGATACCGTTTTAAAATGGACAAGGGATATGTCGGTCTGGAGCTTTTTGAGTTAAGAGCTGGTGAGGAGATGTCTACACCTTTTGTAACCAGAATTGAGTACGCTTTCAAGGATTGGATGCATGTAAAGGACTGGACAAGGGAAGGGGATGTGGATAAAGTGTTAGAAGCGTTGAAACAGTGGAATAGAGATCGTGAAACTACACCACTGCCTCTGATGTTTGAAAGTCACGACTGGGAAAGACTGGGAATCATAGTAGAACTGTAATGACTCTAACTATGACAGGGTACAACAGAATAGTGTTTAGGAAAACAGTTATGCCAAACAAATTAGCTTTTTTTACGATGCTGAACCTATTTTTATGGATCCTGAGGATGAAAATGAATATGTTACCGAAATTGATTTCTACGCCCAGGATTGGTCGAAAATGAAAATGGTCATAAAAGAAATCAATGAGGGTTTTGAGGTCTTGAGGAAATATGTAGAGTTTGACTTTATTTCAACAGCGAGGACGGGCAAAAATGTGGCGGGGGTTGGTTGCATGCTGCCAAAGACATCGACAAGGACTTTGTCGACATTACCCCCACGCCCCCACCTGTCTAACTGTGATGTAAAACATGAAGTAGTAAAAATATTGTATAAAAGTAGCCACCCCCCTTGCTCTTGGTTTAGATTAAAAGAGCATGTCTGTTACGAGACTCTACAGCCCTCTTACGAACGAGGACCTCCCTTGGTCCTACAATCCGGACATTTTATACCAGCCTGAGCGCTCTTACCGCGGCTACCCGCCACTACCTCAAGACGAAACAGCCCGCTGTTCAATGGAAGTAACGACTAACACCACCGACTCCCCAGCTCAAGAGACCCCGAACATCACTGCTTTTGTGGCGGCGTCTCAGGAGAGCTGTACTATGGCTCTAGAAACACCTCAACCAGCACTGAGCGAACCAATGATCATCAAACCTGCCGGGGGGCGTGACGAAGGCGACGGTTTTAGACCAGAGGTCCGCGCTGAAGTAAGTAGAATTATTAAGAATGCCCATGTGTATATACTGAATGCTTTCATCGATCGAGCCCTGAAAGAAGTCTGCCTGGGGTGTGAAGTGAATCATCCTAGCCAGATGAGACAGCTGTCTGTTTGAACCAGAAACATATTATTTCCAATTCTATTTCAAGGATATTTACAAAAAACTGAACAAACCTTGGTTGAAACCAGCACTAGTCAAAGCATTATCTTATCATCATCTGCATGTTTGTCCTGTGCAGGTCCAGAAAATTATAGATGAAATTTTGTTGGAGCTGAAAAAGTAGCCGTACATCAGAGAGAAACTCAACCAGCTGTTTGACGAGTTGGATGAGAGCAGCAGAAAAACCTCCGGCAAGCTGAAGGAATACTTCTTCCGTAAAGAAAGTAAAGCAGAGTACAAGGAGAAGGAATTTGATCTGTACGAAATCGACTCAGAGGCTGAAAGCAACTGAAAGCACCTGAAGATGGGGAATGTTCTGGATTGTTTCTGTAACCGGATTTGTCGCCAACAAACCGCGACAAATCTGAGGGCCCTATTGTACAAAGTATTGGAAAAGAAAGTGGCCGACGAGTACTTTTTCTCTACAGCTTTGACTGTCGACGATGCTCAACTTTCAAACCTGGAGCATTTAATGGATGATGTGAAAAAGACTGAGGGGTATGAAAACTGGGCGGCTATGATCGCTGTTGCAAGGAACGATGTTAGACCATTTCATCAACATTTATATAAGCTTTTACAAGTCATGTTTAATGAACGGTTGTTTATTTTTAAAATAGCACATATTATTGTTTTATACATGTATGTAATCGATGTGTGTACTTATAAAATAAAAGCCGGTGTAGTAGTGGATATAGAGCAAGTAACCAATCAGTTGATATCTTTTTGTTTAAATAATGGGAAAAATTGCTGTATGTGTTATACTTTTCTCAATTACTTAAAAATGGGTTTGTACTCTGAAAATGAATAAAAGAGACATTTTCTAAATACTTTGGTCTTTGTTTTTGTGTGCTCTTACACAATGTCTCGACAAGCTCCTAGGATGAAGGATTTGTACTACAACCCCGCCAAAGTAGGGAGTTTGGGGGGTCGGAAGGGATTCCGGAGAGGGCTGTCAGAGCAGGGTATTAAGGCAGATAAGAAAAGTGTGGCCGAGTGGTTGTCTGCGCAAGATGCTTACACCCTACATAAACCGGCTAGAATTAACTTTAAAAGAAATCGTGTGTATGTTTCAGACATAGATTCACAATGGCAGCTGGATCTAGTGGATATGTAAAATTTATCAAAACATAATAAAGGGTATACATTCATGTTGGCGTGTATAGATATATTATCAAAATATGCGTGGGTGCGAGTGTTGAGGAATAAAACCGGCGTTGTTGTTACGCAGGCCTTGAAAGATATACTCTTGCAGGGGCGCTGTCCTAAAAAACTACAGTCTGATAAAGGTAAAGAGTTTTTCAATAGAGAATTCCAGAATCTTTTGAAAAGACACAAAATACATCATTTCACCACAGGAAACGAGCTTAAGGCCTCGATTGTGGAGAGATTTAACAGAACTATAAAGACAAAAATGTGGAGATACTTCACAGCTAACAATACTCAAACGTATCTCGATAGAGTTCAAGAGTTTGTGAATGCTAACAACCACAGTTATCATAGAAGTATTAAAATGAGACCTGTAGAAGTGGATAAGAGTAATTCTTTTAAGGTCTTTAAAAATGTCTATGGTCCGTTTAAAGCCTCAAATAAACAGGTTTACAAGTTCAAAGTAGGAGATGTTGTAAGAGTTTCAAAGCTACGGAGACCCTTTGTAAAAGGTTATGAGCAAACTTTTTCGGATTCATATTTCACCATTACCGAACGTGTGCCTCGAACCCCGCCGGTGTACAGGTTAAAAGACTACGACGGGGAGTCTATAGAAGGTACTTTTTATGAGGAGGAGTTACAAAATATTGTAGTGGGGAACAATAGCATATTCACAGTAGAAAAGATTTTAGGGAAAAAAACTGAAAACAGGAAAAAATATGTGCTGGTAAAATGGCCTGAAAAGTTCAATAGCTGGGTTCTGGCTAGTGCGGTGTGGGTCATGAAGATGGAAGAGGGAGGATTCTATGAGATGCTGCCTAGTAACGCATCCCTCGACATTTATCCTAACAACACCATTTCTAGTTTTACAGTCAAATTTGTAAAACCTATAGAACTGCGGGGGCCCTGGGAGGTGGGGTTGTCGGAAATACAGTACCCCCACACTTGGGCTGTAGTACTCGAAGACTCGGTCTTTTCAATTTTGGACGTCAGAGTTAAAAAACAGTGGACTTTCACATTACAAGACGGTTATTATGAAAATATTGAAAAATTATTAGAAGAGATGAACAAACAGATCTCTGGAGGGAAACAACCTGTCAGATTACATTACAGTACGATTAAAAATAAAGTTTACATGGAGTCCACATTTACGATAAGAATTAAAACCAGCGGTAACCTAGGCCGGATTTTAGGGTTTTACGCCAACAAGGAGGATGAATTTAAGGATATAATAGCTCCACACCCCGCGGATATCCGCTAGGATTTTACACCCTTTATATCTACACGGACATAATTTCACACCAGAGGGTGGGGGATAGTTACGTCCCCCTTTTATGAAATGTACATATTAAGGGTAAAAACAACGATGTGGTCACAATTACTTATGACAAGCCACACTACGTACCTGTCTCCAAGACTCATTTTAACAATATTACGATCGAAGTGAAATCGGATCAGAATATTGACATACCCTTCCGTTTTGGTAAGGTTATAAGCAAACTACATTTTCGACCTGTGAAACATTGTGTACACGGCTAAAATGACTATCATGAGGGGTTATGTCGATCCTAAAGCCTATGTGAACTATTACAAAATGCAGGCCGGTAACGGTTTGCCAGGGTTCACTGGGGCTAATGTGATGTATGGGAGTGGAATAGGTGGACTCTTTCGAGGACTTTTCAGGATGGCTATGCCTCTTCTCAGGAGAGGTTTTGATATAGCGAAACCGCATCTTAAATCAGCCGCCAAACACATCGTAAGCGATGTGATCAGCAGCGCTATGGCCAGATCCAACAACAACGATAATCAGGAGGGTTCGGGTCTAATGGTCCTGGCCAGAGGCTCTCGTAAAAGACCACGCCCACCCGGAGGGCGGAGAGTGGTAGCTAACAAAAGACAGAGACTTACTTATTCAGCGACAGACCGTAGTAGAACTCGTAAAAGTAGTAGAAGAAGAAGACCGTTAAAAGAAAACCTAAAAGAAAGTCAAGAACCTGTTCGGGATATATATTTTAATCATGGCTTTTGTACACAACATGTCGGAAAAATGTGTGAAATCAGAACTGGATCTGTTTACGGTCCCTTACACAAAAACGAGTATCGATAAAAGCATCTATGTGGAGATTCCGCCTCTTTCTGCCATTTCAGAATCCGCCCCTCTGGAATTTTTCATAACCGGTAATGGTGAAGATTATTTAGATTTGAATAATACCCTTATTTTACTCACTTGTAAAATTGTGACTGAAGAAGGACAGGCTATCGAGAGGGAGGCCAAAGTGGGGGTTATCAACTACCATCTTCTCGCAAGTGGATGTAACCCTGGGGGATAGACTGATAAGTCAAAGCAGTAATACATACCCCTATAGAGCACTGATGGAGTGTATACTTAATTATAGTGAGGAGACTCTAAACAAACAGTTCAGCCCCGGGCTGTTTGCCAAAGACACACCGGACGCCATGGATGTCAAGGATCCAGGTGGCACCAACGCAGGTCTGAAAAAAAGAGCAACATTTTCTACAGCAAGTAAAACAATTTTGCTTTTTGGTCATGTTCATTCAGACATATTTTTTCAAGAGAAACTGATGCTCAACGGGGTTGATATTAAGATAAAAATGATTCAGAACAAAAATGAATTTTGTCTGATGAGCGATGATGATGAAAATTATAAACTCATTATTTTATCGGCCTCTCTGTTTGTTAAAAAGGTGTCTGTTTCACCGGCTGTTAAACTAGGCCACGCTCAGGCTCTAATGACCACTAACGCCTAGTACCCCATTGAAAGAGTCTATATGAAAGTGCACAGCATCGCGGCAGGAACTCGCATTAAGAATCAGGAAAACCTCTTCCTCCCAAAACATGTCATTATCGGGCTGGTGGATAATGACGCTTTTACAGGGTCATATACAAAGAATCCATTTAATTTTAAACATTATAAATCAGAATTTATAGCTTTGTACGTTGATGGCACGCAGGTCCCCGCCAAACCTTTTCAACCCGATTTTGAAAATGGTTGCGCGGTCCGTTAATATTACAGTCTAGTTCTCGCTACAGGGAGACATCCGAAGGACCAGCCTCTGCTGATAAACCGCGCTGAATACATCAATGGCTACACTTTGTACGCCTTCAACCTAACCCCCGATGAAGAGTGCGGGCAACATTTCTCCCTGGTGAAAACAGGAAACATGAGACTGGAAATATGTTTTAAGCAACCCCTAGCCGGTACTGTAAATAAGGTTGTGTACGCCGTATTTGACAATATTATAGAAGTGAATCAGAGAAGGAATGTGCTCTATGATTATTATTAACCATGAACACCAGAGAGCTCACGGCTGTCATGAACTGTAACCCCTACACTAAAAAGCTGTTTCACGGAGTCTATGCCTGCGATCAGTTACCTGAATTGAAGCTAAAGAACTTACCCGCCATGTTTATAATTAACACTCACCCTGAAACCATGCCTGGAGAGCCCTGGCTGGCTATTTATCTGACGGAAGATCATCGCGGCGAATTTTTGGATTCTTACGGAAACCCTCCAGATTTTATTCATTTTCCAGCTACGATCAACAACTTTTTAATAAACAATTGTAAAGAACCGGTTTATAACTGTCGCCAAGTGCAAAGTCTACAGACTACAACCTGTGGTCAACACTGTGTGTTTTTCTTATATCATAGAGCTAAAGGTCTCCCCTACACAAATGTTATGACGCTGTATGGCCCTGATATAGGAAAAAACGATAAAACTGTGTCCTGGTTTGTTCAAACATTGTGTCCTAATAAAAACTATGTTAAATCCCTAACATGTATACAGAATGTCTGTTCTTGTAAAGATTTTAAAAAATGTCATGCGTGTTAAAGAAAAGAAAAGTTTTTATACAAAAGCATTTTTATTTGACATAATCCTATATAATCATTACATTATAAAATGTTAAAAAAAACATTACAGAATAAGAATATATCATGTTGTAAAAATTGTGTAATACATGTCAAAATATGGATATACAACGTAATAAAAGTATCAAATGTTACATACAAAGACTTTGCTTTTCTCCTTTCCAACTGCAAGTATACATTTATACCGTTAATAAGGTGTCCATCTATGTTTTGATGCAGGTTTCATTCTTTTCTTTCTGGCGGGGGGTTCAACCCAATCACTCTCACCGGCCTTATAGAGGCAGATTTTGTTACGGGTGGTTTGGTTAGGGATTGTTGATTGAGGCATGTTCAGACACGCCAAAGCTTGGAGGAAATCTCTCCACCCCGTAGGCCTCCTACTATCCAGAATCTTATTAGAACTCGTTACATTCTTGATCAGATCAAACATGTGCGATCCTTTAATCACCCGACCTTTAAAAATAAATTCACCTTGGTTATTCCAGGAGGTCACCCGAGGTGTGTTAAACATTTTAAGTAGAATATATTTTGCATTTCTTTGACTTCTAACAGGCATGCTTTTCAATACATCTGATAAAACCACATCAGCCTCTACAGGGTGTTCTTCTTATTCCGTTTCAATAACCGCACTACTTTCAGAAAGCTGCTCTTTCTCCGAAGGCAACATTAAAGTTACAGTACTCTGGCTTTTTGCACCCTGTTTAACGATACTCAGATATCTCTGTAAGGCAGCTGTATAAAGCTGTACTTTTTCATAAGGGTTTAAATCGCATCGTGATAATATAGACTTCATTTCAGAGTCTAGATTATTTTCCACAGTCTGTCGGAGGGATTCTGGAGGCGGCAGGGTTTTTGTTAGTTTGTCAAGTTGTTCTTGAGGTACCAAAAACATTGTTTGGGTGTATTCCATCGCTATTATACAGATCTGGAAGCTAGAAGGTTGGCTATGCTCAAGAAGGGTCCGATAAAACCACCTTTCTCTTCTTTTTAACAGATAACTTGTTAGTGAGGATCTTTATAACAGACTTTTGTTGTTTTAGTTCACCCAGTTGAAAAGCTGTTAAAGGTATATTGCCCCGTAGAACGTTTAAGGCGATTTCACATAAAGTTTCTATCAGATCAGAAGGGGCGGCCAACAACACAGCTTTCCTCTGACGAGGATTACCCTTCTTCAAACGATTCCAAAAAGAATTTAGATTGTCTGGGGTTCATTTGCCGGGCCAAAGTGTTCACCTGCAGCTTATCGCTAGGATTTTTGAAAAGAATAATATAATTAGCATTTAAAATTGATCATTCGACTCTTTTTACCTTGAAAAAATTAATTTTGAACTAGATAGACGATGCTCAAATTTCTATGGTGTGTATATTTTGTAAAAGCTTTCTCCACTTCGCTATTGTCACTAGCCGTTTCCATGAGATCGTCTATCACTATTAAATTGCATTTGTCACTGGGTAACAAATCATCATCACAAAGCGATGCGGGGACACCTTCCACAAATTTAAGAATTTTAATTTTAACCATTAGCTCATCGTACAGAGGTTGCCAACATGAGTAACACCAAACTATGTTATCGAGAGTTTGTGTTATAGCCGTTGCAGAATTCTCTAAAAGCCTTTTAAGAAAAAAACGTTTTTTGTTGAAGTCTGTTATCGAATACCCCGTCAATATCCATAGGGTAGCGTATTATAGTCTGGCAAAAGAACTCTTTTGTTGTACACTACCCGAAACCTTTTCTGTAGTGGCCTGTTTTCGAGAATGTACACCTTATTATTTCGGACGATCTGATTTCCGGAAGTAATCACCTCTTGAGGTTGAATTCCTTGATCTAGGCCTGCAACGTAATTTTGAACCAAAGTCGTTAGAGACTTGATATTGATCAGTTTCTTGTGAGTGTGATTCAAAGTTATACCTTTCACCTTCATACAGCTCTTTCCTGAAGCTGTTTTATAAGCGTATGTCTTTGGAACCCCAGAAACAAACTCTACGATGTGATCTTGGGGGTCTAGCTCATTTGTTAACTTGCCCAGATAATCTCCAAGCGGCGGCATCCAATCACCCGGTCTGCTGACAAAGACTACAGAGTCCGTATCGTGATATAAAGTTTGCTCCTGCAGACGCTCCATTAAACTATACAATTCTAATCTAGCATAAGCTGTTGTAAAAACAGCTATAAAAACGTTGACATTCCCCAGCTTGGTCGGGAAATCTTGAGGTCGTTGCCACTGAACCTGAGCTACTCTGTCAGTTACAAAGCTAAAGTGTGACACATCATGCTCTTTGGAAAACAGAAATAGAAGAAACTGCTGCGGATCTTTAATCAAGGTAGTGTTTATTCTATTAGACCGCTCTCCAAATTTACCCCACAGACTATTTAGAATCAGTTTTGATATCTGTCTCTTTGCTGGGTTTACAGTTATATTGCTCGGATCCAACCTGATTCCCTGTTTTTCAAGATATTTCTGAATATAGCTCTCTTTACTGGTTTCATCAGTACACCATGAAGGGTAACCGGAAGCCTCCTGCTTCCCTTTAAGGTGTGTCATGATGTAATCGACAAAAAGCGTGTCAGATTTTTCAGAGAAATGCCAGACCTCATACACTTTACCGACTCTGTATCCTTTCTCAATCACTTTATTAAGCTCCACGCTGCACCACACCCCTGTCAATGACCTCTCATCATCCTCATGCGGACACTCCACCGTCTGGTTTTCAGTTTCAACGCACGTTCTACATAGCGGAAACATCAATTTCCCCGAAGCTCTATAAGGCAAAACTGGCAAGAAAAGCCCCCTGGGTGGATACATCGTGACCTTGATTAAGCCAAAGTATTGCTGGAGATCGAGAAAGTCACGATAAATTATGGTGGGGTGTCCTACGGGGTAAATTTTTGTCTTGTTGACAAAGCATAGCATTATGAGCTATGAATGTGTAATCTCGATACTTTGGACAGCAGTATTTTTGAAAGAAACCCTCAACACATGACTCACCGGCCGCAGCCCACTCGCGATCCAACATGTCTATACAGTGTATATAATTCGCTATATGAACGCCTCCTTCCTGCCTACACTCAAAGTCATAAAAGACATACTTGTTATGTAGGGGTGCCGGTTTAATAGACTGTATGAAACATTGGTGTTCGGTCTCGGGTGTTAAGTCGGCGTTACAGAGATGACACCTCAGAGCGGCACACTTGTGGGGTTTATCCTCTTTATAGGTGTACTGTCTATAACACTGAAGACACAATTTTGTTTATCGCAAGGGCTGATGCTTTGACTTTTGTGTTCGGAAAAACAGAAAGCGGATCGACAGATACTTAAACAATCCTTACACCGCACTGTGGGAGCTTCACCCTTTCGACATTGCGGATGGTAACACACATTACAGTACCCGGCGCATTGATGGTTCTTCCTATCGTTAAAACCCTTGTAGCAAAGATCACAGACGTACAAACAACCCAGAAAAGCATTCAAATTTCTAATACCGTAGTAATGATTTTCGTGAAGGAAAAGAAACAATGTGTGGGGGTTAAACTCTGAGTGAGTTTGAAATGTATCAAATACATCATTTATCTCATAATGGTACCAGACTACGATCTTAACACCCGCCACCTCCTCAAATTTGTGGATATCTGAGAAAGTCACCATCTCCTGTTCCGATAGACCCACTGCCTGATGCATAAAATGCATAAGTGATGGAATAAAGGTCTCACTCACCCTCGGAACGCGTTATTTTCCGTCTGGATAGATCCTCTGATAAAAACACAAAATAATATAAAAATCCGCCCGTATAGATCCATAATTTAACATCACACATCCTGGCGAGATATTTATTACATGTATGAAATGGAAAGTATAACCTACGCGGCTCAGCGTTTGACGTGCTGGGTCGCTCGTCATCTAATGTCGGGAACAAATCTGAAAGTAAATATGGTTATATGAAAATAAAATGTACATACGTTCATAACGCGTATAATTAATACGGTCGATACATTATTAAATGAGTCTTACCCGTGTTCATTGATTCGCTCGTGTAGAAATCGAGCACATTGTACGGGGCGCTCGGTAATCCTGCAGATACACGGGTGCTTGTTAGAAACATCGCGCTGTGCCTATTATTTATAAATATTAAAAAATATCAATAAATAATAGTACCTAGTGTAAAAGGCTCTTGAGACGTTTGAAAATCAGCGTTTCCTATAAACAGAATTTAAACGTTTAAATACAATTCAAATATGACCACCGCAATCCCCGCAAACTTTAACACATAGCGGCTGTATGTACCTCCAGATTCCTAAATGTTTTGTGGTAACCATCATTCGTTAATTTAATTGTTATCATGTTTTTATATCTTCATACAGCCTAATGGTTAAGAATAACTTATATTTTGATAGCCTTATAGTTACAGGTTTCCAACATCGTTTCGGGTAGGATTCTTTATCACATTATTGTGTTAAGTTAAACTTTTTTTTTTTTTTAAATACAAGCGGCTAGATAACAGCTTGTTCTCATCAGAATCTGAGCCCTTGAGATAAGCGTTCCAGCCTGCACTCGGTATATATGTAAACACACACACACACACACACACACACACACACAGGATGTGCTGAGATCGTATTGAGTGTATTTACTTAATCTTAATGCATGAATGGTTTATATTACATAATAATTTGATGTTTGATTACTAATATTATTACAAATGCTGCTTTTATTGAGTTGTATTGAAATGTCCCAGTTTCTACATATATAGTCTATGCTTCTTATATAACATATATATTCTATAACTGTTCTATATTTAAGGATTTCTTAACTTAGTAATGTTACATTTCATTTACATAGCACGCTGTTGTGAACACATACACACACACACACACACACACATACACCTTTAAAACTTCATAATATTTATTCAATCTTTACATTGTATCTGTTCTTTAAATAATACGTTTGATATATATTCTGAAATGCAAGAAAATATTGGTCTTGGGTTGGTGTAGTATTTACTGAGATTATGCTGATTACTGAAAGTTTTAATTTACATTTTCTGTATTACATTTCTTTTCATTTTGCTCATATTCAGGATTTTCTAAAGTTCAGTGCATCATGTGTCTCTCAAGCTGTCCACAGCCCCCACCGCTTCTACAGATCGCTATCTCTCAACACATTCCATTATCCGGGGGTTGGGGGCCCATCGCCTCAAACGTAAACAGAGCCGCTTCTTAAATTGAAAACAGACCCCACCTGTCACCAGTGCCCTGTTAGCTCCGCCCGCAAATATTTAAATTCTTCATACCAAACTCTAACGTGATAGGCTATTTCTTCAGTGCCCTGTCAACTCCGCCCCCAAATATACTAATTCTTCACCGATCCGAGGTTACTAAAGACGTAGACATATCCTCGCCACCCCCACTTGCTCAAAAAGCTCCAGACCGACATAACCCTTGTCCATTTGAAAGAGGTAACAGCTTTGGCCCTGTTGAAGAGACAGCCTTGCGGATCTCGCTTAAGTAGAAGTATCTATGTTACTAAAGAATCGGGAGGGCTTTAATAGAACTCTTTTGGAGCTTCACTCGCGTAGGGAAAAATAGCTATTTTACTACAGAATCAATCTGGCTTAAAGAGAAATCTTTTGGAGGGTTTGAAAAACAGTTGAAGACCCCCACCACCCTGCACATTCCTTCGGAACCCATTAATATGGTAATTATTCTGTGTGCAAGCACCCCGCACCCCCTAGGAAGGCCCCCCACCCCCTAGGAAGGGACCCCCCAGAGTTCAACTCAAGTTCAAGGTCAAAAGGTCAAATCCCACTTAACCCCCCTTAGGAAGGGGCCCCCCGAGTTCAACTCAAGTTCAGGTCAAAGGTCAAATCCCCCGCAGCCCCCCTTTCGATAAAGTACCCTATATTACTACTAACACTTTTACTGTACAGAGTGCCGGACTTTTCTCCCAATAACACATACTTGTGAAGAAAAGGGTGTGAAAGGACATTTCCCACACTTTTTTAATACTGTTGCAAACCAAAATTATGTAGGACCCTTACCTGCTGAACAATTTTACGGGGTAGACTACATGATGGGTGCTGATAAAGCAGAGTTTCAGGAATGGTATGACGGGCACAAACACTCTGAATTTAATTTCCAAGATGAATTGAAACGCTACTGTGGACAGGATGTGGACATACTGAGACAATCTTGCAAGATATTTAGGGATGAGATCTTAAGTATGACTGAACAGATTCGTCCGAAGTGTCCAGCATACCCCGATTCAGACCTGATTAAAGTTAGTCTTGACCCGTTTCAGTACATCACCATAGCTTCAGTGTGTATGACAATGTACCGGTACATGTTTCTCAGACCGAAAACAATTGAATTAGTCCCGCACCAGAATTATCATAGACAGAAAAAGCGGTTCTCGACCCCTGCTATTCAGTGGCTCATGTATTCAGAGCACAAGGACAAGATCAGTATACAACACGCACTAAAGCCGGGTGGTGAGAGTCAATATGGCCCGTACTATCTAGACAGTTTTGCAGTAATAAATGGAGTGAACACGGCATTTGAGTACCACAGTTGTTTTTTTCACGATTGTGATAGATGTTACAGTGAAAATGACTTTAACAGCGTCACACACACAACATTTGGTTGATTATGTCAAAAGACAATGTATAAAACCGAATTCTTAAAATTACACGGGTTTGATGTCAAAGTGATGTGGGAACACGATTGGGTGGCAATGCAGAATGAAAATCTGGATGTTAGCGCTTTTATTTCTGAAGCCCGGTCACCGGCACCTTTAGACCCTAGAGAGTCTCTGTTCGGTGGTAGGACTAATGCCGTAACCCTGTATTATCAACCAAAGACTGTTGAGGAGATCCGATACTATGATTTTACCAGTCTCTACCCTTTCGTGAATAAAACCAAATTGTACCCTGTTGGTCACCCCGATATACACTCACCTAAAGGATTATTAGGAACACCATACTAATACTGTGTTTGACCCCCTTTCGCCTTCAGAACTGCCTTAATTCTACGTGGCATTGATTCAACAAGGTGCTGAAAGCATTCTTTAGAAATGTTGGCCCATAGCATCTTGCAGTTGATGGAGATTTGTGGGATGCACATCCAGGGCACGAAGCTCCCGTTCCACCACATCCCAAAGATGCTCTATTGGGTTGAGATCTGGTGACTGTGGGGGCCAGTTTAGTACAGTGAACTCATTGTCATGTTCAAGAAACCAATTTGAAATGATTCTACCTTTGTGACATGGTGCATTATCCTGCTGGAAGTAGCCATCAGAGGATGGGTACATGGTGGTCATAAAGGGATGGACATGGTCAGAAACAATGCTCAGGTAGGCCGTGGCATTTAAACAATGCCCAATTGGCACTAAGGGGCCTAAAGTGTGCCAAGAAAACATCCCCCACACCATTACACCACCACCACCAGCCTGCACAGTGGTAACAAGGCATGATGGATCCATGTTCTCATTCTGTTTACGCCAAATTCTGACTCTACCATCTGAATGTCTCAACAGAAATCGAGACTCATCAGACCAGGCAACATTTTTCCAGTCCTAACTGTCCAATTTTGGTGAGCTTGTGCAAATTGTAGCCTCTTTTTCCTATTTGTAGTGGAGATGAGTGGTACCCGGTGGGGTCTTCTGCTGTTGTAGCCCATCCGCCTCAAGGTTGTATGTGTTGTGGCTTCACAAATGCTTTGCTGCATACCTCGGTTGTAACGAGTGGTTATTTCAGTCAAAGTTGCTCTTCTATCAGCTTGAATCAGTTGGCCCATTCTCCTCTGACCTCTAGCATCAACAAGGCATTTTCGCCCACAGGACTGCCGCATACTGGATGTTTTTCCCTTTTCACACCATTATTTGTAAACCCTAGAAATGTTTGTGCATGAAAATCCCAGTAACTGAGCAGATTGTGAAATACTCAGACCGGCCTGTCTGGCACCAACAAGCATGACACGCTCAAAATTGCTTAAATCACCTTTCTTTCCCATTCAGACATTCAGTTTGGAGTTCAGGAGATTGTCTTGACCAGGACCACACCCCTAAATGCATTGAAGCAACTGCCATGTGATTGGTTGGTTAGATAGTTGCATTAATGAGAAATTGAACAGGTGTTCCTAATAATCCTTTAGGTGAGTGTAATATGCGAGGGCTTTGAAGATTTACAAAATTACTTTGGGCTCGCAAAAGTCAAAGTTTACCCTCCTAGAAGGTTGTTTTTCCCTGTGCTACCGACCAGAGTTGGTAAAAAACTGTTCTTTACACTGTCGGACGTGTGCGGACACCCAGGAGGTGTCTCTCTGCACACACAGCGACAGGAGAGAGCGCTTACCGGTGTCTGGTGCACGCCAGAGCTGCTGGCTGCAATAGATAAGGATTACAGAATAGTTGAAATATATGAGATCTGGCATTTTAAGCACTCATTCAACATGTTGTTTAGTGACTATATTAAAACGCATTTAAAAGGCAAACAAGAGGCCTCTGGCTATCCAGAGTGGTGCAAAAATGACACAGACCGCGAACGCTACATCAGAGAGTATTATGACAGAGAGGGGGTACATTTAGATTATTTCAACATTACTAAGAATTTCAAAACTGTTTTTTAATTCTTTATGGGGAAAATTTGGACAACGAACCGATTTACAAAACACCAGTATTGTGAGAGACCCCAACGAATTATTTAAATACGTGTTTGCCCCATACCACGAGGTCTCGTCTTGTGATTTTATTGACGATGACTGTGCCTGTGTCACCTGGAAACATACAAAAGAGCACTACACACAGCTTTCAAATGTAAATATTTGTATCACCAGTTTCACCACCGCCTATGCTAGGTTATAATTGTACTCTCTTCTAGATGCATTACAAGATCGTTGTTTGTGTTATGACACTGATTCAAGCATTTATGTAAGCAGGCCAGGCCAGTGGGACCCCGATTTAGGAGATTATCTGGGTCAATTGACAAGTGAGCTGCCTCCAGACCAGCACATTACAGAGTTTGTTGTTACAGGACCTAAATCCTATGGATAAAAGCTCTCAGGAGGGAAAGCCTGTATCAAGCTAAAGGGTATCACATTAAACGTGGCTAATAGTGAGAAAATTAATTTCAATAGCCTAAAAGATTTGATACATGCAGATAAGGAGGCTGGTGCAAATGGTGAAATAAAAGACATTACACTGCGGCAACCGGGGATAGTACGTGTTAAGCGCGACTGGCACTTAGAAACGAGAACACTGCAAAAGACACTGAAAGTCGTGTATGATAAACGTGTCCTGGGACCAGACCTTACATCCTTGCCCTACGGGTATTGAACAATGGATTTTAGACTGCAGCACTCGTTTTCATGTATTTTGTCAGGGCCCTCAAACTGCGGCAAGAGTTTTTTTTATAAGACAGTTATTAGACAATGCTAGCCATATATTATCATGCATGCCAGATAATATTGTTTGGTGTTATAGTTGCATGCAGCCGCTCTATAAAGAACTGAAGTTAAAATACCCTTTTATTAAATTTATAGAGGGGTTGCCTGAAACATTTAATGACGATGAATTACTGCCCTGCGATAACGTAAACATGTTGATCATTGATGATCTTATGGAAAGGGCATGTGAAAGCGATGAGATTGAAAAAGCCTTCACTAAATACGTACACCACAGAAACCTCAGTATTTTATATCTTGTACAGAATGTGTTTTGTCAGGGACGTAAAAGTAGAACTATTACTTTAAACACCAAATACATGGTTCTTTTCAAAAACCCGAGAGATAAATTACAGATCACCACATTAGCGCGACAGATGTATCCAGGCAAATCTCAATATTTTTTGGAAGCTTTTGAAGATGCCTCCAAGAAGTCTTTTGGATACTTATTTGTCGATCTCATGTCAAAGACCCCTGATGAATACCGTTTAAGGACGGGTCTTTTCCCCCCAGATACCCCGGTGGTTTATGTGTATAAAAAACAAAGAAAGTAAAAGACTCTGGTTTTCCAGCTTTGAGCGCATTTGCTGTCTGTGACTCAGTGTGTCACCGCGAATGCAGAGAAACGTTGCTCTCCTGCAGCTGCTGGTTAATGCCACCCCGCTACAAAGGAAGATCATTCTGTGCGCCGCTGGAAACGACCTGGTGCAGGCCGTGTCAGAAATCGCGTTAAATACACTGAAAGGAAACATCCACTTGAGCTTTAAACAATTTCGGAAACTCAAGAAAAGTGGGGGCATTATAAAACTCTTAGTAAAAAGACAGTGTCTGTTAAGAGAAAGAGAAATCTATTGAACCAGTCTGGGGGGTTTATCGGTAATTTGCTAAGTATCGCCCTCCCCCTCATCACCAGCTTACTGGCCAAGTAAAAAAAAAAAATGCAGTTTACAGAGAAAATTTATTTAGTTCCGCAGAAACAGATGGACAGAATTAAAGAGGACTTTCCAGTTGAGCACGACATCCGAAAAATAGCCACGTATAAATTGGATGGGGAAATGAAAGATATTCTGCAAAGCTCTCATTTGGGTGAATATGAGAAAGCTAAACGCTATGCACAAGTGTTGCAGAGGTACTTGACCCTGACGCGTCAGACGGAATCAGAAAAGGCAGTGTTAACTTTGCAGAAGCCTAATACGGACATCTCGGGTGAAATAACACCTACAGAGCCTGTTTTTGATGATATTTTAGAGGCTATACCACAGAGGCAAAAGAAAAATGCCAAAATATTACTTAAGAGAATGTTATCCAACAATGCTGTAACTTCATGGAACAAGAATGGGGAGTTTGTGTACAAGGGGGCTCCTATCCACGCGTCTCATGTGATAGATCTGGTCAGGGCTGTCACACAGCAGCACACACTGGCCTCAGGCAGGGCACCGAAAGGTTGGGGGAGTTTTATGACCGCTATGGTGGAGATTAATATCCCCGGTTCTGTTTTGTCCAACAGAGTTAACCGGGAGTTATTGGAGAAACTAAAAATGGCTCCTACTAGAGAAAGACGCAAACTATTTGGGAAATTACCATGGTTATCTCTGTAAAAAATAATACGTTTTTTTATTATTATTTTGGTGGGGTGTTTGCTTATATATAGGTTATAGAAATACATAAGTTGTTGTTATCCATAAAATGTTTAATTATTGTGTGATTCTGATAATTAAAAAAACATTATTATTATTATTATTATTATTATTATTATTATTGTTATTGTTGTTGTTGTGTTTGTATACCAAATAACAATTGTCAGTGGTGTTTAATTGTTGATTTTTATATTTTTTTGTGATAATCGAGATGAATAAAAATGTAACGTGTGATAGACAATGGTGTTTGTATGTGTGAATTTATTAACTAGGTAAAACCGTACTTATTGTGCATATAATATTTTATTATCTGGTTAACAGGCATTACATATATGAGAATTACAAATTTCATTAACAGGCACTATACATCTATAGCGTTATTCATATATGGCTCTAACATTGCTTATTTCTGTTCATGACTGGTTTAGCAATTATGACAGATCCTAAAATCATACATTTGGTTACACATCTGACAATTCTCATTTACATGAAGCTTAAACAAATACATAGGTCTCGTTCTCCTGTTATAACTTTTAACATACTGCATTACCATGTTGTCATTACTAATTAAATCTTCAGAATACAAATCCAATATCTGATTATAAGCTAAACCTTTACAACGCTGTTGTAAAAAATACACACAATGGTTTCCACATGTTGTGGACAAAGCATCTTGCAACTGGTTACTGTTATACATGGTTAACAAGGCATTTGTGTATAAAAAACGCATGATTGATTTAGGGAAAAAAGGAGCATTGGGAGGGAATCTATAAGAATCAAAGAATTCAGCCTTCCCATCTCCTCCTAGATAGATAGCGAGCCAGTGCTCCCCGGGTCGGTTGTGGGGGTGGGTGTTAATGATGAGACAGACTGGCCTCCTATTCGGGTCTCATGATCGTTTGGGGAGCTTATCAGATGGAAACACCCCCAGAAAATAGTCTCTTGTGTAAATGTCCTTATTCATGATGGCAAAAAGTTGTTTGGTATCCATGGCCAGTTTAGTGAAAGGTACAAATCAATAGTTTTTTCCTTTTCAGCTGTAGTCATAAAGCACTTGGCGTCTCATGTTAATTTCAACAATGTTATCAAAAACAGCATACACTATCATGTTCACGTAGTTGGTAATGGCTGGGCAAAAACGAATTTCTGCTCTCAGGTTCCCTGTTTTTATGAGTGAATAGTGCCCGGTGCACTCTTGATCCGGGCTGAGGTTAAATGCAAACAGTGTAACCTCTGGCAAACTCCTTACGGTCAACTACCAGAGGCTTGTCTTTGAGGCGCTTTCCAGCTGTTTCCACCAGGTTAAAGTACTCCCGGACACAGTTATCATTTGTGAAATCTGGTTGTAGCGGTTTAGCAGGGATCTGTTCCCCATCAGCATACAGGGCCAGGAAATTAATATCACAATGTTTAAAGTTGAAGGGGTTTTGTGTAACGTCACCACTGAATGCTGCGTTATCCACAAAACCAATTACTATTATTTTAGGCAATTGGCCCAGAAACAAATTTTCCTGGTTGCAGACCCGGCTTCCTCTGGCCAGACTGAACACTTTCATCTGAACCTGATCTACAGGGTATTTTGCATTAGCCACCTGCAGCGCATCGGCGTGACCCAGCCTGACAGCGGGGGCCACCCGGACCCTCTTCACAAACAGAGCTGCTGAGAGAACCGACAGTTTGAAATCCTCAGCGTTGTTCATGAGACAGAATGCTTCTCTGTTACGGATGAGTTTAATTTTTATATCAACGCCGTTCAGCATTAATTTGTCTTGAAAAAACATGTCTGCATGAATACAACCCAACAATTCTAGTTTTCGGCTTCCTGCTGTATAGGCAGCTCTATTTCTAAACCCCAGGTTTGCCCCGTTCAGCGTGGTTACTTCATGCTGTGTCCTTGACAAAAAGGCCTGCTGAGTACTGTGTGTTCAAAGTGCTTTCACTGTAGTTGAGAATGGATTCTATAATAGCTCTGTACGGATAACAGTTGTTGCTCTGGCTAATAAGTCTGTCCCCGATTGTGATGTCGACCTGGCTGAAAAGGGAGGCCACGGGGTAATTTACCAGGCCCACCCGATCATCCAGGGCCAGTTCGGTGCCATCATGCCTAGTTATCTTGCAAGTCAGGTAGATGATGGTGTTGTTCAGGTCTAGATAGTCTTCTCCGTTTCCCGTGATTTAGAATTCCAGGGGGGCATTGTCAGAGAGCGCTGTGAGGGGGGGCACCTCCACATAGAAGCTCTTCTCAATGCTGGTCTGTGTGGGAGCCAGCTGAAAAAGGTCCAGTTCAGATTTGGTGCAGTCCCCAGAACTGCAGTGAACGAAAGCCATGTTTAAAATATATATGTTGTTGCCTGGAGCTCCTCTTCTTACCGGCCCTGTTTCTCTTATGATTGTGTTTCTTCCGTACAGCCCTTCTTTTAACAGGGGCCGGGGGTCCTGTGAGCCCCAGTGGTGTGGTTCTTTTCCTTTTAATGCCTCTCCTGATATACATTAGTCCCGAGCCCTCCTGTTTTGGAGCATTTATTCTACTGGCCACCGCACTTGTAACCTGCACGACCACATCTTTAGCTATGTTTGTGGCAGCAGATCTAACATGTGGTTTGACAATTTCTAATCCACGTCTCAGAAAAGGCATAGCTTTTCTGAATAATGCTCTAAATATACCCACTACCCCCACACCGTATTGTACCGGCATCCCGGCAAAACCGGGGAGGCCATTACCCGCCTGAGACTCCGTAGTAGTTCCTGTACATGTGCGGGTCTCCATAGTTTTTAACAATCACCATGATTTAAAAGTGGTTGTATCTAACAGGTCGGAAATGCAACTTCACTATCACCTTGCCGTATGCGAATGTGACATGTTCGTTCTGGTCAGTCTTTATTTCAATGCTGATGGTGTCGAATTGATCAATGCTCAGGGGGACATAGTGAGGCTTATCATATAACAGCGTAACAAACTTACCTTCTTCCCCTTTTTTAGGTACACAGCGCAGAAGTGGGGCATAAGTGTCACCCACTAATTGGTGTTCAATGATATCGGTATAAACATACATGTGGTTAATTCAGTAATTCAGGATGGGGTGATTTTTTCCCCCCCTCTTCACAGGAATGAACCCCAAGACGTGTGCTAGCTGGCTCCTGGTAAAAAACAATATAGTCGAATCCCCGAAAATGCACACACTTCTACTAATATAGTTGTATTGAAAGTATACCTTGGGTGATGTGGGGACAGCCTTGACAGCATTATTCATGGCTGTTAACAATACATCAATGTTTTTATAGTAGCCTTGTAATATTTCATAATACCAGTTTGTATCAGTTGTCTCAGAATGCAATTTGAAGCTCTGTTTCATGTCAAACGTATTGACAGTCATGGGGTAGTGCATCTCCACCATCCCTACCTCCCATTTCCCTGCTAGATCGATGGATTTGGCTAGATGATCAGTTAAGTTGGAGCTCTTGTTATTAGGAAATAGATCGTGTGAGGCGTTGCTGGTTAAAGTTAGGTAAAATCCGTTTTCACTCATTTTTTGAGCCTCTCACAACCCCAGGGCTATGTCTTTCACCTCCGAAGCTTTGATCCAACTATTAAATTTAACCCCCCACCCCAACCATTTGACTAAAACTTGTTTATTTCTGCCACGACCTCTTGAGTCTAAAATGTTTTGTATACGATATACTCGGTCAACATTCAGGTTTATCTTTTGTAACTCTTCTGTGTAAAACTGACCTTTTATCTCATCACCAGCATAATCTTTTAGTTTGTAAATGGGTCTTAACCCCGGGGTCCATTCTTTGACTATGAAAATCTCATCAGTGAATGTCTGCTCATACCCCTTGTCAAATCTCCCTTTTATCCTTGATACTCTCACATGATCACCTTGTTTAAACTTTAATATTGAAGGTTTGCTTTTTAAAAATGATCCATACACTGTCCTCCATACCCTCAGGGCATTGTCAGGAGTGACATCTACTGGACGTTCCTTGACAGTTCTATGGAATGTGTGATTGTAACTGCGCACCAGGTCTGGTAAGACATCCACATATCTAAAAGTGTTCACTGTTGTAAAGTACTTCCACATTTTCGATTTTATAGTCCTATTGAACCTCTCTACCACGCTGGCTTTCACTTTACTGTTTGTCACAAAATGTACAATTTGGTGTTGCTTGAGAAGACTTTGAAAACCCTGATTGAGGAACTCTTTCCCCTGATCTGTCTGCAGTTTCTTCGGAACGTGCCCTTGGCTGAATATTCTTTTAAAGGCTGTGCACACTTGCTGACCCGTTTTGTTTTTTAACGGTACTACCCAGGCATATTTGGACAACACATCTATACAGGTTATAATGTATTTCATACCGTTATTGAACTTTGAGAACTGTCCCATTTCCACCAGGTCTGCCTGCCATTGTCAGTCAATGTCTTTTACCAGTGTCAAGTTCCTCTTAAACCGCACCCTCGCCGGTTTGTGCACTGTATATGTGTATTGATCCGATAACCATTGTGAAACGTTCTCTTTTTACATGGACACCCTTTGCTCTGGCACTTCTCAGTAGTGTATTGAGTCCTCCAAAACTTCCTGCTTCACCGGGTGTATAATATATCTCTTTTAATCTCTTTTCATAACTCATCCTCTAATGATTCAAAAATACCTGTTGCCCTTAACAACTTATACTAAGTAGTAACACACCAGGGGGGTCAAGTGGTTAAGGTGTTGGGCTTAAGATCCAGTGGACATATAGCCGTATGGGTTTGAATACCGATCTGGTTAAATGTTCTTTCTTCTTATTCTGTCGGCTGTAGGAGTTGGGCATGGGAGATCACTGGTCACCCGTGTCAGTATCTAAGCTCACTGTCTACTTCTGATCTGATACCATGTTGTCATGTTTAGATTGGTCACAATAAAAAGACTGTCATTGACACATATTTTACTGAGTTTTTTTTTTTTCTTTATTACATAAACAGTTTCATAAAACATTATAACCTAATATATATGTGTGTATTTAAAACTTGTATTTTTTAATTTATTAAAACAGTATCATACAACAATATAACCTAAAAAAACACAGTTTATGCTATTAAACATTACACCTCCACACCAGCAGGGTGAGGTACCCTCGGACCCTCACCATGATGGATGTCACCCTAGCAAAATGGCTGCCATCTTACCAGATGACCTATGACCTTACAAATGGCCGATATCAGCCAAGATGGCTGACATCCAAAATGGCCGATATCATCCAAGATGGCTGACAAGGGAGGGTCAAATGGTAACCCAGGGGGGTGCTGGGAAGGAGAGAGGAGTTCCGGTTCAAAGGTACGGTTCAAAGGTCATAGGGAGGGCAGGACTTCTGGCTGTCAAAATAAGTGATGCCACCATCTTCACTACTCACGGGAAGCAATAATTCATTAGGTATTCTTTATAATTACGAAAACAATATTTCATCCAGACATGGAAGCACTGGTACCAAGGACACAGCACACATCATACTGATAAGAATGTGTTATATAGTTTTGGTTCGTTAACTAAAGAATGTCCACAGCAATAGAAATTATCTCTATCTGCCACACAGATAAGTCTGAGCAGAGAAATCCTAATAAGAACAAAGAAACCCTTATAAAAGCAAGTTTTAACTAGTAACTTACTGGAAAGTGTATGTACAATACATAGGCGGCAATTTTACCCCAACAGTAAATGACTGCTTTCTAACTCAATTTGTCAGGGAGCCAACCAGGGAGAGTGCATGCATTGACTTGATCTTTTCAAGTGACAAGGATAGAGTCAGAGGGATACTAGTTAGAGAACCAATGGCAAATTGTGATCACAATATGGTTAGCTTTCAGGTATTCTTTCAAAAAACAAGGTCCAAGTCTAAAACAATGGTCTAATGACTATGACTAATTTATTAGAATTTTTTGAACTGCAGCTGTAGATCATGTGAAAGCATATGATATGATATACTTAGATTTTCAGAAAGCTTTTGATAAGGTTCCACACCAAAGACTGATCCTCAAATTGGAAGCTGTAGGCATTCAGGGTAACGTAAGTAGATGGATTATGAACTGGCTAATGTCTAGGAAACAGAGGGTGTCAATTAGAGGAGTTGCTTCTAACTGGAGTGAGGTTGTTAGTGGAGTTCCACAGGGATCAGTACTAGGGCCTTTGCTTTTTCTAATCTATATTAATGATCTGGACTCTGGGATAGTTATTAAACTTGTCAAATTTGCAGAAGATACTAAAATAGGTGGCCCAGCAGATACAATTTCGGCAGCACAGGCTATTCAAAGGGACTTAGATAACATTCAGTTGTGGGCCGACACCTGGCAGATGAAATTCTATGTGGACAAGTGCAAGGTAATACATGCAGGTAACAAAAATGTCCACTATAATTACACTATGGGAGGAATAGAACTAGATGAAGTATCGCATGAGAAAGACCTAGGAGTCTATGTGGACTCCTCACTTTTGCCATCCAAACAGTGTGGGGAAGCAATAAAAAAGGCAAACAGGATGTTAGGGTATACTGTCAAAAGTGTAGAATTTAAAACAAGGAAAGTAATGTTAAGACTGTACAATGCACTATTAAAGACCTCATCTGGAATACTGTGTACAGTTCTGGGTACCATACTTCAAGAAGGATATTGCTGCTCTAGAGGCAGTTCAGAGGAGAGCAACCAGACTTATTCCAGGTCTGAAGGGAATGTCCTACTCGTAGAGACTGAGGGAACTGAACCTTTTCACCCTAGAACAGAGGAGGCTACATGGGGACTTGATCCAAGTCTTCAAAATCATGAAAGGCATCGACCACATCAAACCAGAGGAGCTTTTCCAGATCAGCAGGAACACACGCACCCGGGGACACAAATGGAAATTGGGCTTCAAGGCATTCAAAACAGGAGACACTTCTTTACACACAGAGTAGTCACAATCTGGAACAAACTCCCCAACAATCTGGTAGATTCGGAAAATTTGGGAACATTTAAAAATAGGCTGGATAGGATCCTTGGATCACTCAGTTATTAATGGACACCAAACAAGCACGATGGGACGAATGGCCTACTCTGGTTTGTAAACTTTCTTATGTTCTTATGTTCTTATTTTCTCATGACTAATACACCCTTCTATGGTGGCTCGTTGAGGACATGAAAAAAAAAAAAAAAGCCCCTCTGGTTATCTCGTGATCACGACATAACGAGTTGTTTTGTCGTGATCACGAGATAAATTACCTCGAGTTAACTCGTGATCACGACATAACGGGCCGTTATGTCATGATCACGAGTTAACGTTACCTCTCGCTATCAGAGAAAGCGGAAGTGTTGTCATTTTCATGAGACAGTGCTGAGACTGGGGTGGTGCTGTGCCAACACATTTGGATTTATTTTCAACAAGGCTAATGCAGACAAATTGTTTTATGCCTTTCAATAATTGAAGTGATCCTGAAACTGTCTTCAACTTCATTACAACAGAACTTCTTGGTTGATGTATAGGCTACCCACTGGACTGAAATTTGCGTCATGCATTTAAGCTTCTGTGAAGTTTGCTTATTCTCTCTGTATCTCGCTTCTTTTCTAAGTGTATTCTGGTTTCCTCCCATTTCTACCCAGTGCAAAGACACCGGGGAACAAAGGATATGCTCAGATTGAGGAAGAGCTCTTGGCAGTACTGTTTGGAATAGAGAGGTTTCATCAGTTCACATATGGATGCACATTATAAGTATAATCTGATCACAAATCATTGGAGAGTATAATGAAGAAACTCCTACTTAGTGCACCCAGAAGACTACAGCGGATGTTACTGACGCTGCAGAGGTATGAAGTTAGACTCCAATACTACCCAGGAAGACATTTAGTGCTGGCAGACACGCTTAGCAGGGCATACTTACCAGAATCTACTTTGAAACATCCAGTTGAGATGGAAATTGAGTCCATTAACATGGTGCACTACTTGCCCATCTCCGATGAGAGACTAAAGGCCATACAAAAAGCAACAGGGCAGGACAAGGTTTTGCAAGGAATTAAAGAAAGTAATCCTACAAGGGTGGCCGGACACTAAAGAACCTGTGGAAGCAGCAGTGTTTTTCCATAGCAGAGATTAACTAAGTGTACAAAATGGAATTGTCTTCAGGGGTGAGCTTGTAGTTATACCAGTGTATCTTAGAGCAGACATCATGCAAAGAGTCCACTCCTCACACATTGGAGTAAAGGGATGTTTGAGAAGAGCACGTGAGAGTATCTATTGCCCAGGAAAGAATGCACAGCTGAAAACATACATGGAGCAATGCAGTGTGTGCAGGGCATGGGGAACAAAACTGCAAAAGGAAACGTTGCACTCACATGAAGCTCCACGTAGACCAGGGGAAATAGTGGGAACAGATCTGTTTACTCTCAATGAGAAGGACTATATGATGACCGTAGATTATTATTCCAACTTCTGGGAAGTGGACTTTTTGGAGAACATTAAATCTAGGACAATTGTACGGAAGCTTAAAGCACATTTTGCAAGATATGGGATTCTGGACACTCTATACTCTGACAATGGACTACAATACACAGCAGAGGAATTCAAAGAGTTCAGCAAAAGATGGGACTTCAAACATAAAACATCGTCTCCTGGGTATCCGCAGAGTAACGGAAAAACTGAATCAGCAGTGAAAACAGCCAAGAGGCTAATGGCTAAAGCAAGAAAAGCAGGGTCTGATCCATATCTGGCTATGTTGGACCACCGGAACAGCCCCTCTCAGGGTTTAGACAGTAGTCCAGCACAAAGCCTAATGGGCAGGAGAACAAAAATCCTGTTGTTATTGAGTGAACAGTTACTAAGGCCCATGGTGACAGGCACCAGGCAGAAGAGGATTGTGGAGAACCAACACATGCAGGCGAAATACTTCAACACTTCAGTGAAGGATCTACCTCCACTACAAAGAAATGTGAGAATGCAGTCATGGGGTAGACAGAGCAAATGGTGCCAGAAAGCAACAGTGATGAAGCCAATAGACACTCAGTCGTATGAAATACTAACAGAACAGGGAAAGACTATAAAAAGAAACCAAAGACACCTCAGGAAGTCTCAAGAACAGGGTAACCTTTTCCCTAACTCAGATAAGCCTCAACACTTGCCGGAGACGAATGCTGAGGATGGAGAATACAAGGAATTACCTACTGCAACACAGCAGGCCAAACCACCACCAGAAGTTTCAGAGTGCCAGGGACAGCCAGCCTACTGTGAGTCTTCAGTGGTTGCAGGGTCAGCCCACAGCAGATATGGAAGAACACTTTGCAGGCCCACACACCTAAAAGACTTTGTTTGAATGCAGTTTATGTTCTGTTTTTGTTTGTTTTCATTTGTTTTTGTTGTTTGTGCCATAGATTACAAGTGAAAAGCGAGTTGACAGTGTTTCGTTAAAAATAATAATAATAATAATAATAATAATAATAATAAGAGAAAGGATGTAGCAATATGGGTGAACTCATAGGCTCATCCTACTGTTTCCTGTGGGGGCGCACATGGGGAGCACGGTATACCAGGAAAGAGCCGGACAGGCTGTAAAGAGACAGAGAGCATAAAGAGCTGCAAAATAAAAATAATGTATTACACAATATTATGCAGGGAAACATAACCAGCTTTAAACAGTAGGGACACTTAAGGGTTTAATACTAAGATACTGATCAAATTAATTACAACTTTTTTTTGTACAATATTATATTTACACCGGTTTCAAATCTACATTAAATATGTGATTTGAAATAAATACACATGTAAAACATTTTGCACATAATACTTGAAAATTAGGTAGAAATGAATATGTACACCACTAAAACATATATATATATATATATATATATATATATATATATATACACTCACCTAAAGGATTATTAGGAATACCTGTTCAATTTCTCATTAATGCAATTATCTAACCAACCAATCACATGGCAGTTGCTTCAATGCATTTAGGGGTGTGGTCCTGGTCAAGACAATCTCCCGAACTCCAAACTGAATGTCTGAATGGGAAAGAAAGGTGATTTAAGCAATTTTGAGCGTGGCATGGTTCTTGGTGCCAGACGGGCCGGTCTGAGTATTTCACAATCTGCTCAGTTACTGGGATTTTCACGCACAACCATTTCTAGGGTTTACAAAGAATGGTGTGAAAAGGGAAAAACATCCAGTATGCGGCAGTCCTGTGGGCGAAAATGCCTTGTTGATGCTAGAGGTCAGAGGAGAATGGGCCGACTGATTCAAGCTGATAGAAGAGCAACTTTGCCTGAAATAACCACTCGTTACAACCGAGGTATGCAGCAAAGCATTTGTGAAGCCACAACACGTACAACCTTGAGGCGGATGGGCTACAACAGCAGAAGACCCCACCGGGTACCACTCATCTCCACTACAAATAGGAAAAAGAGGCTACAATTTGCACAAGCTCACCAAAATTGGACAGTTGAAGACTGGAAAAATGTTGCCTGGTCTGATGAGTCTCGATTTCTGTTGAGACATTCAGATGGTAGAGTCAGAATTTGGCGTAAACAGAATGAGAACATGGATCCATCATGCCTTGTTACCACTGTGCAGGCTGGTGGTGGTGGTGTAATGGTGTGTGGGATGTTTTCTTGGCACACTTTAGGCCCCTTAGTGCCAATTGGGCATCGTTTAAATGCCACGGCCTACCTGAGCATTGTTTCTGACCATGTCCATCCCTTTATGACCACCATGTACCCATCCTCTGATGGCTACTTCCAGCAGGATAATGCACCATGTCACAAAGGTCGAATCATTTCAAATTGGTTTCTTGAACATGACAATGAGTTCACTGTACTAAACTGGCCCCCACAGTCACCAGATCTCAACCCAATAGAGCATCTTTGGGATGTGGTGGAACGGGAGCTTCGTGCCCTGGATGTGCATCCCACAAATCTCCATCAACTGCAAGATGCTATCCTATCAATATGAGCCAACATTTCTAAAGAATGCTTTCAGCACCTTGTTGAATCAATGCCACGTAGAATTAAGGCGAAAGGGGGTCAAGCACAGTATTAGTATGGTGTTCCTAATACTCCTTTAGGTGAGTGTATATATATATATATATATATATATATATATATATATATATATATATATATATGGAACGAGGGAACAATGGCTGCGTCCCAAATCGCACACTTGCTCCCTACACCCTTCGACAAGTGTACACTTTGGGTGACGTTGTGCTGATATCAGAGAGAGTGCACTTGAGTGAGCGAGGGTGGAGGGTGTAGGGTGAAGCTAAAAGTGTTCAATGGGACACACTTCAGCGTCAGCATTCAACACCTTTAATTTTGAACGAAAAAGTACCTATGCAATCTTTTCAAGTCATCTCTCTCTGTATTTAATTATATTAATAATTATAATTAGGAGGTGATATTAACAAACACTGTATTTCCAAGTTTTATAGGCTACTGCATCAGTAATTAATTAATTGATAGGTGCCAAAACGTTTTTTGGCTGAACTCTCTATTTATATATTTAAGTCATGATTATATAAACATGTTATTATTATCTATGTATTATAATTGCCTTGATACATAATTTAACAATATATACTGTCTACCTAGCATTACATTATATTTATATGCACCCACCGCTGCCATATTTTCCCAAATGACTTGTCTCCGCCTTTAACACAAAGACTTCTGGGACTTCAGCGCTAAAACACTTCCGCATAAGTGCGCTCTTTTGTACACTCCACTGAAGGGAGCATTGCAGGGCACGAACAGCTCGATTAGACTCTCTTCACTCGTTCCCTGAGGGACTGGGACACCCATTAAGATGGCCACCGTAGTACTTCTGCCCTGCAAGGTAATGGAACGAGGGAGCAAGTATACTTTTTACTTTTTCGGTCAAAGGCAAAGGCGCTGAATGCTGACGCTGAAGTGTGTCCCATTGAACGCTTTCAGCTTCACCCCACAATCTTCTCACTCAAATGCACACTCTGTGACGTCAGCACAACGTCACCCAAAGTGTACAATTGTCGAAGGGTGTAGGTAGCAAGTGTGCGATTTGGGACGCAGCCCTGGACAGGTTTGTCGCAGAGTCTGTGCAGATTCTGCGCAAACTCTGCAAAATATGCATGTCGTGAAGGCAGCCATTGTCTCTCTTGTCTCATCTGCTCAAGCTGTATCGTACGGTGGTCCTGAAGTGCAACTGCTGAAAAAAATTAAGTAGTGACTGTGACATTTGGAATTGCTGAAAAAATAAAACAGTAGCTGCGAGATTTGCAGCGGCTGCGACATTTGGAAGTGCTGAAAAAGTAAAGCAGTGGCTGTGTCATTTGCAGTGGCTGTGAGATTTGGAAGGGCTGAAAAAATAAAGCAGCTGCTGCAGCATTTTCAGAAGCAATTACGATAAGGGAGGTACATTGTAAAATATATTTGACTTATGCCATTGGACAGCAAGCAAGTCACGTCTGCCAAGCCTGCTTCTCCAGAAGAGTCAACAGAATTTGAGAACGGGGCGCCAACTGCGTAGTGCACGAAGTATTCATATTCATATTTTTGTGATCTTCTGCTCTCTATCCACTTTGTGGTGACATAAAATTTATTAAAAATGAATGAACGCTTAGGTTGGAGACAGAAAAGTGTTTTAAAGTAGCTAGATTTACTAAATTAACAACAGTACTTAATTCTTACAAAGCAGTGTGACAGTGCTTTATTGAAAACATAAATCACATATGTTTTTATTATTCTTAAGCACTAAGAGTAAACATCCGTTAACAATTCCATCAGAAGGAGCAGTTTACTGATTTAATAGAGAATAGCATGAGCTATTAACAAAGGGCTTCAACAAATATGAATAACTCCAAAACAATCAAAGAAACAATAAATAACAAATTAATATAAAATAGTATTTTTATTTTATTAAGGACTTTTACATTGTCTCTCTAACTTATCTTAATTCTACATGTGTTTTATACTGAATGTACTTTTCTGCTTAGCTTGAACTTTAAAACCACTATTACTACTAACCATGTCCTGTCTGTAGTGTTGTGTACAAAACCTGTTGGGAACCTTAACCTTCGTTGTATTGTCTACTTCAGATAAACCATTTACAAATGTGCCTGCACAATATACACAATATGCAGCACTGTGGAGTATTGGTTAGGGCTCTGGACTCTTAACTGGATGGTTGTGGGTTCAAATCTGCTGTTGTACCCTTGAGCAAGGTACAGTAAAATGCCCAGCTATATAAATGGGTACAAGTGTAAGTCGCCCTGGATAAGAGCGTCAGCTAAATGACAATAATAATAAAAATACACTATAAAGCAAATAAAATATAAATTAACCCATTTATACAATACAGTTGTTAGAAAAGTATATTTAATTTATATAAACATTAACATTTATTATTATTATTATTATTATTATTAATGAGTGTTATTCTATCTTTTGGAATTGCTCTCAAATTACCCTGCCCCACGTATGCGTGACCAGACATTGTAATTTACATTGGATTAGGAGTACTTTACTTTTTTAAATGTAAAAACTTACAAATACAATTAACAGAAAATAAAGCTTCTACAGTAAATGAATAACTTTAACAGAAAAAACACCAACCGAATAAATACTCACTCTAGAAATTGAAAGTTCTTCAGCGGTTCTATTTAGAACCTTTGGGTTCTTCGTGAGTTAAAGGGTTCGTTTAAGAACCGTGAGGTCCGTGGTAAACACAATGGAGCATTTAAGAACCCCTTTTCATCATGATCGCGATTGATTTAACATACAAAAATATTAATATAAATACTTCGTGCACTGCGCAAATGCTTCTGAAAATGCTGCAGCAGCTGCTTTATTTTTTCAGCACTTCCAAATGTCGCAGCCTGATTTATTTTTTCAGTAGTTGCACTTCAGGGCCACCGTAGGTATCACTTTTGTTTACGTCTCAATTCTGGGCGTCGCCATCTTCGCTTACGTCCTTCCAATCGTCCAGCGCGTCAGGATGAGCTGCCCGGTATCTGAAAACAATGGTCTACCGGTTGAAATGAGCTGCCCCGAATGAAAATATTAAGCAGCTCATCCTGTCAGACATAAAGGACCTGTCTGAATGGGCTACCAGCTGTTTTTCAGCACTATTACTGTATTTTAATACTTCAAATCCGAGGCAGCTCATCCTGTCGGACAGAAGGGACCTGTCAGAATATGCTTCCTCTGTTTTTCATCACTATTACTGTATTAGAAGCTTTCAAACCCTTTGTAGCTAATCCTGTCATCTATGCGTAAATAGCAAATTGGTCACTATGAAATAACACGGTCAAAATCATTTTAAATGTACATCATTAGTTTCGCTAGGCAGCTCATTCTTTCAAAGTAGCTCAGTTTGTCAGAACACCTGTCCTCACTGTCCCCGAATTTCCCGTCCCTCTGCTCAGTTCGGTGGTCACTGGAGGTGTGCTCTGCCGCTGATGCTCCTCTATGGCTGCGGTGCTATCTGCCCATCTGCCTGCGTAGGTTACATAACGCCACTGCTGTTCACCAGCGTAAAACCGTTTTGTTACTAATAAATAATAAAGAAACCGGAACCTGCCTTCCTGCCATCTTTACTGAACAGGTAACTGGGAAGGGGGTAAGAACGTGTCGCTATAGAATTATCAAATAATCTTTCGAGATTACATATCTATGATTGCTATAATAATAATAATAATAATAATAATAATAATAATAATAATAATAATAATCTACCAAAGTGATCGTTTTCCCAAAAAAACAAAACTGTAAGCAGGCTCTATATTATTATTATTATTATTATTATTATTATTATTTCTTAGCAGATGCCCTTATCCAGCCTGGGCGACTTACAAAATATAAGACGCAATACAAAGTGTATAACACAGTGTAATAATATAAAGATCTATTGCAGATATTAGGTTTCATATTGTCATATTGTATACGAATTTATAGAATGATACCTGGAACATGAAATGGAAGCATACAATGAAGATAATGCCAGATAACAAGTTTAACAGGACTGTAAAGTAGGAAAAGTCCCCCTTCCTCTCCTGGGAGTCCACAGCCTGGTTTTCGGAATATAGAGTTTTGTTTTAGAATGACACGCCTATTTTCCAGGCTGAGTCAGTACTGTATAACAATGTACCGGATAAACCGGTTTCGCATATATTATTTAAAGGCAGTAAACAATGTGTTATTGTACACCAGTCGAGTTGTTGTAAACCATTACTATTCAACTGCAACGCAGATCCGCCACAGGCTCCTGATTTGTTGCGTTTAAAGTGAGTATTTAGACCTATCGGGACTGGGGGTTTATCATTGTTATATATCTACGTCTGTTTTTCAAAGCGGCTGCATCCTGGAACAGATTTTATGTTCAGAAAACTTCAGTTGAACTATTTATCTAATTTGCGATTTCTAAATACCATATGCTTCTACAAAAGGTGGTCAGTTTTGGCAATTAATCAATTATTGCACATTTATTTTACGTATGTTACGGATATAAATTATTTCAAACCCCTGGTCTGTTTAATGCTTTAGCCAGGTTTGAGATAGAGTGCAGCATTTCAACAGGACAATAGATGTGATAGCTGACAGAGCATTATTGTACTTTGCAGTTCAGATGTTTAATCCCCAACATTCACACTGTAAATTACGGCGTTGTACTGTACAGTCTTTTGTGATGATTGGGTCTGAAAAAATAAACAAACTATGGTCTGATTAAGTGTGAGGGGTGGATCGAAAATTTGTGAATATGTATTAATAATAATAATAATAATAATAATATTATTATTATTATTATTATTATTATTATTATTAGTAGTAGTAGGAGTAGTAGGAGTTGTAGTAGGTGTGCCTGAGAATGTGAAAATAACATTCAAATTATTGAAGGCACAATGTTAGATACAATTAAGATGGTGCATTCCAGTGAAAGAATGTATAAAGATTGCAATTGCATTTGTCCTGACCTGACAGTGAAGAGTGTCCAATGTGTCCAAGCAACAAACATAGACTCAATATCATGCACAAATGTAAGGAAACCCATTCACACTATGTCAATCAGAGATTTTCTTAAATGAATATAATAAATGAAGATAAGATATTATCTTAAATGAATCACTGTAACATTAGACTCTTCCCACTAAAGCAGAATTTAATTTATGCATCATGCCTACAAACCAAAAGAGATACATTGGTTTCCATTACAGCATTCACTTAAATGTGTCATGTTAGCTGGTGTGTAGTGTAAATACATCTGTTTAAAATGGCACAAAACAGACTTCAAAGATTACTCCACATTCAACAGCGATACAAGCACCAGAGGTCACAACTAAGATTAGGTACCTATAAGACTGAAAATAGGAAGAGATTATTTACACAAAGAGTTGCGAGTGTCTGGAACCGTATGTATGTGAGTGGAATGGCAGTCCAGTGTGTCCTTGTATTGGGAAACCTTGACAAAATAGGAGGACATGTATTTTTCCTGTCAACTTAATGTTGTGACGATTATTTTACTATAATCTTTGCCACATTTGAAGCTCACCTCCAATCTGAGACCACAGTATTTAAAATGCAAGCATCGTTTAAGGGTTAATATATCAGGATAGACACACCCTCTGGGGTTCTTATTTGAAAGAGGATATACTTGCAGCATCTGCAACACAAATTAAACTAAATATAAACTGATCCAACAGGTTCTGATAACCTTTACCAAACACACCCAGAGTTGGAATGAAAACCAGAGCATAATGAAATTAAAGTGCTGTAGCTAAAAAACACATGAGCTGTGGTGAAACAAGTTGTCTTTACTAGTCATGTAATTGCACCTCTGTGCAATTACGGTGTGTCCTATGATTTCAGGTTAAATGCACCTGTCTCCACAGTTGGTTAGTACAATTCTTAACGAAAACAACATCATGAAATCAAATTTAAATCAAATCCAGAATAAGGTTGTTCAAATGCACCAATTTCCAAGGCATTGAATATCCCCCGGAGCACAGTTAAGTCCATTATTATCAAGACATGGAGAGAATATAGCACAACTGTGAATCTGCCTAGTTCAGGCCATCCTCAAAAACTGAGTATCCGGGTGTGAAGGGCACTAGTCAGGGAGGCCATCAAGAGGCCTATGGCAACTCTAAAGGAGTTACAGTCTTCCACGGCTGAGCTGGGAGACACTGTGCATACTGCAATAATAGCCTGGGTGCTTCACAAAAGTGGCCTTTATGGGAGAGAAAAAAGACTCAACTCGGCTAGAGTTTGCCAGAAAGCATGTGGAAGACTCTTAAGACCAAGTAGAGGAAGATTGTATGGTCTGATGAGACCAAAATAGATCTTCTGGCCTCAATACTAAGCACTATGTTTGGTGCAAGTCTAACACTGCACATCATCCTGAGAACACCATACCTTGAAACATGGTTGTAGCAGGATCATGCTATGGTGATGCTTCTCTGCATCAGGGGCTGGAAACCTTGTAAAGATAGAGGGCAA
Organism: Amia ocellicauda; assembly: GCF_036373705.1. Taxonomy (NCBI): domain Eukaryota; kingdom Metazoa; phylum Chordata; class Actinopteri; order Amiiformes; family Amiidae; genus Amia; species Amia ocellicauda. The sequence goes on from NC_089865.1 coordinate 28,004,451, forward strand.
AATGGATGCAACAAAGTACAGAGAAATCCTGGAAGAAAACCTGCTGGAGTCTGCAAGAGAACTGGGACTTGGGAGAAGATTAATTTTCCAGCAGGACAATGACCCCAAACATACAGCCAAAGCAACAATGAAGTGGCTTAAAAACAAAAAGGTCAATGTCCTGGAGTGGCCCAGTCAAAGCCCAGACCTCAATCCAATCCCATCCAACTTGATGGAGCTTGAGCGATTGTGCAAGGAAGAATGGCAAACATTACTGTGTCCAGATGTGCAAAGCTGGTAGAGACTTAGACTCTTGGCTGTAATTGCCTCTACCAAATATTGACTGAAGGGGTGATTACTTATTTATTATATATTTGTAATTAATTTAGAACAATTTGCAGATTATATTTTTCACTTTGACATTATTAGTGTATTTCTGAGGATGAAATAATCTGTACTGATAGTGTTTTTTCTTGAATACAGTGTTATTCAACCAGCTCAAAACTGTATATGTAGTTTGGATCTGGGTTCACTCCCTTCTATTTTAGGGTTTGATGCCGACTAAATCAGATATGGGCATAAAACGATTGCAATCAAGTGTCTTTAAATTAATTAGGATTAAGTAATTTCCAGGAAATGTAATGTGTATGAGTTAGTTGTTACCATTTCTGTGGATGGTTTCTGCATATGAGCATGTTTTCACACAACAACCTCATTACATTTAAGAAAACTGCTGTTACCATGCCTTATTTCAGTACAGAATGGCACTGGACGTTTTCCTTTATGTAATGAACCTTGATTTTGCTTTTAATTATTCCACGTGCATAAATAGGAAATAGTGTACAATAGTTTTTAATTAGGGTGGGGCTGCAGGTTTTACATGTGTAAGCTATATTTGGTAGAGCGGAAGTCGGGTGTCCAGTTGCATGAGACACGTGAGGAGAGAACAATGTGTGGAAGAGAGTCCCAATTTTGCTTTTTTTTTTTTTAAAGAAAGAATGTTATGGGTTATATCTATAAAATCATACTTTTTAATCTGTAAAGTTTTTGTAGTAGGTCCTTGATAGTGTTTTCATTCAATTTCCTGTTTGAATCTCCACAAAATCTCAATTATGCATATGTAGAGATCTCCTTCCAGTTCATTGTGAAAGTCTTCTAGTCAAAGATTTGTAAATAGTAATCTCTAGACTAAAAACTTAGTCTAACATACGTCAATGTGTTTGCTACTGCTAAATGTACATGCTACTGACTGCTGTCAGTTACCACCTCTTTCTAATCCTTTAATTATAATCCTTTAATTTGCAATAAAGTGGATCTGTGTAATCAGCCTTTGCCATTGTTTGCTTTGAGGCTTGTGTCTCTGTACACCATATATAACTAGGGTGTTACCTTTGCTTTTGATAGGTTAGTTTATCGGGCATTGTGCAGACAAAGGGGGAGGAGGAGTGAATAAGTATGAATAAGCCCAATGCAGTGTCAGTGTTGTGTTTAGAGTAAGAGCCTTTTTAAACTTTTCCATTATATTATTAATATTAAGAAATTCAATTTGTATAGCTCAGTATTAAGTAATTTCAGACCTATTCCTAACCCTTTTTATCAAAGGGTCTTGAAAATGTAGTATTTAATCAAAATAAAGGTCCTTAATTTGGGGGTTAACTATCAGCAGTTTTCAGAGCAGCTGGAAACTATAATAAGGATATCAATGCACAAATTACTAAACACATTTAAACATCTAGTAGGTATTGGATCCAGTGTACAAGTAGCAGAATGAATCTACATAACAATTTAGTTTGTAAAATGTATAGCAAAGAATGAGTTGAACTCCTCTGGAATTTGATAATGGATTGTATTGCAACAGTTTGTAGATTAAACTTTCTAAGGTTCTGTGACAAGGGACACACTGGATGGCAGCACTTAACCAGAACAGCTCTTAATTGAGTAACCCCTCCTCTCTATAGCTCTGATAGTAGCTTCTAGCTGTGATTAAGAGTACAGACTGAAAGGGGGCCTTGACAGGCACTATTCTGAAAAGGCAGGGTACACACATGGAGTTGAGGGACACAGGACACACACACACAAACCAAAGTCCCGTACAACTATTCACATAGTCCACTGGACACTTCTTGATCCATCTTGTCCAACCGGAATTTCAGCGGACTGCCCCTTTCCCAGGATGCTCCACTCTGACCTAATTAGGTTGCAACCGCCAACACCAAGGCTGCCCAGCTGAGGGCATTACAGTATTTTGACATTGCAGAACTAAATTTGCAAAGCAATTGATTGTTAGACTACCCCAGCTTGGGAATTTCCCCCAAAGAAATGGCATTCTTATATATAAAGCCAAGTTTCCCAGTGCAAACCCTCTTAAATAAGAGTAAGCAGATACGCAAGTAAAATTAAGTTTCCTGCGCAGCTAACATGAATTGCATACAGCAGATACCTCTAGGAGGTGACCAGCATTCACTTCAGCCTCACAAGAGCAATGAGTTGTGATTGTAATTATAATTATCCTTAATGCAAATGTCACAAGTTAAAAGATTATTTATTTATTTATTTATTTATTTATTTATTTATTTATATTTGATTTTTTTGCGACAGAAATGGTGAAACAACATCAGCATGGAAGTATATATTTATTTCATCACATCGGGCACCACTAGGCTTTCCCTACCCAATAGTGGTATATAATAAAGAGTGCAACTTTAACTAATGTATATAAAGGTTAAAAATCTTTTAATCCTGTAATTTAAAACTCGAAATAGGCCTAATTAAACAACAATAAACAATACACTAATAAACAACAATAAAGATTGTTTCCATTTGAAAAAGCACAGACAACATGGAATAATTAAATGTAATTAACTTTCTGAATTGGATCACAGATTGAATTAGTACTCACAATGCACACAAGTCTGAGAAATCGCACATTTTAGAAATCAATTTGTGTAGGTGGAAAGTGCAATATATCTAAACTGCAGGACAGGCATTGAACACTCCTTGCTATTAATTATGATTATTATATATTATTATATATATATTAATTTATGAATGCAACATTTACAAGCACATATTAATAATAGAACACAGAAACCCTCTGTTTACTTGTATTGAGTGGACTTAATCTAAATGGAGGAAACTTTCCATGAGTAAAGTTTTTCTTAAGATTGTATTATTTAACCATTTATTTCATTTTATTTGCCATCTTATCTCAATATGAATATAAGTCACCAGAATGATTGGAAACTGCTTATATTTTGTACTGCTCAAAGTAATTAGTTCAAATAATGTTTGCGGCTTCATAAATCTATAGGTCTATTTTATGGTATCATCATAGGTGTTTTTTTGGTTTTCACACAGCCTGTGTAATATTTAAGTCCATATTACAAACACACATACACATGTGCAATTTAAAATGTAAATTTTCTAGAAATGTAGCAAATAGGCTTTTGTAAAAACAAAAAAATAATAAATGCTACGAGAAATAGATTTACAATTATTTATTTCAGTAACTTTTTCTTTGCAAGCCTTCAGAAGTACAGACACTATCTGTAGATTCAATAGTGGTTTTAATTTAGGGTTAGTACTCTGTGTACAATATATAGAACACACACCTATATACACACCATGTTTATATATTATGTATAGTGAGGATTATTATTATTTTGTTAAACGCACTTCTCAAAGGTTATTACTAACAATTTTACAGGAGAAGCAAATGTATGACACTGCCTTATTTTGATGACTTCCTATTGCAATACTGAAACACGTGCCCCTGTCATTTCCTTGGTGCAGCTCTCTCTGTAGATATCAGACAATGGACCGTGTCACCGATTACACTGCTTTAATGAAGGGGATAGATGTACTGGATTTCAGAATGGAAGGGATCCCCAGTGACCTGGTGCTGACTGGTGAGCATGCCTTTCCCCTGGCCATGAACGAGAGGGGCCAGGTCCTTATGGCTGCCTCCAGGTATGGTAAGGGGCGCGTGGTCGCTTTGGGGCATGAGGTCTACCTGGAAGCCTTTCCCACATTTGTGGAGAATGCTTTAGTCTGGCTGAAGCCTGAACCTGGGGCCAAGGTTGGCATCCACAAGACCTGCCAATCTGTGTGGAACAACCTGTGTTACACATCAGAGAAGACTGAGCTTGTTGACTATTTCCAGGGTGGTGTGGGGGTCTATATCACCACTGCCTATGAATCTGACAAGGTGAAGGAGATCAACACTTTCCTGAAGGAGGGAGGTGGGCTGCTGATTGCTGGCCAAGCCTGGCACTGGTCCGAAAGCCACAAAGAAGACAATACCCTCCTCTGCTTCCCTGGCAACCAAATGATCAGCACATCTGGGATCTATTTCTCCCAGCTTCAGGGAGAACAGGGTGTCTTCCCTGTACCCAGTGAGATTCCAACTAGCTGGCTGGCTGTCTCGTAAGTATCTTCATATGGTAATTACCCATAACCAATGAATGAATGAGAGCTACACCAGAGTGGTTATAGATTAATTAATCAGACTGGTTAATTATAGCCCTTAACAATTAAATGATTAAGTCATCCAAATAGAGGAGTCTTAAGAACCTCTCAAGGACTAACATACTGCACATAGCTTCCTTATTGTGCAAATAAAAATAAGATTCTACGTACTAGGGCTGGTCGATTATATCAATATCAATAATTATCAAGGTAATTACTTCCCTCAATAACGATATACATTTTTGATAATGTCGATAATTCAGTACAGCAGTCCACCTCTGTGACGCAGCAGGAACGTGCAGAGAAGTGACAATATGCCCGTGGGGAGGTATACACCCACTAAAAAACACTTTTACCTCGCCTCCACTGGCTTAAGCGTCCGTGCCGTCAGCACCCCAGAGCTTTTTGTAAAACCTGGCCGTTGTCGGAAGTTCATTTGTTGTGGCAAGAGCAGAGTGATTGTGGGTTTGGTTTGTTTCGTTTTAAAAACAACACTACGAGCGATAGAGCCTGATGTGGAAAGGACTTATGTGTCTATTTTATTCTTTATGCTTTACATGATTGGAGACCGCGTAATAAATATACTTTTCTGTAAAGAGATATTAAGAAGAGCTAAATGTGTATAGACAACATTATATTCAGACACGCATTACGTTACTGTAAGAAAACTTTTCGATATGCAACAATAAAATATTTGCTACTTATTGTTATTATTGTAATCATCATCAAGATATGTGCTAGTAGATATGTATTTTAAATGGCACATCTTGACTCCCTTAACTTTTTGCCGTATTATTTTTAATTTACTTGGCAGACATCCTTAACCAGGGCAAGTTACAGTTGAAACAAAATACACATTTCACGATTAATCATACAGTAACAGCAGCTACAATATAGTGTGCTTGTTTCAGTCATGGTGTTTATGGACGCATTTATAAACTAGTCCTTAATATTTTAGAGGGAAACCCAGATCTGCTGTATTTATTTATTTATTAATTCATTAATTTAACTTGTAAATGGACACACGTTAACTAAATGTTCATGCTGATTGTCTCTACGGGGCTGTTATACTAGAGCCCTACATTTCAGCCCGAGGGGCCCCGACTTATTTATGCCCCTAGGGCATAAGTAGGCAAGTCAAGTGTTGATTTGAGAGGCTAAATTGATCAAACGTGATCAACTCACTGTCAGCCACTTGGTCATCACTTTAAAAAACAAAAACTTTAACAAACAAAAAATGCTCCAAACATTTTTCTAAATTGACTTAATAAAGAAACGAAAAGAAATATAACTACTTTACCATTAAAAACAAAACTGAACTATTTTAATGGCTGCAACAGTAGTATAGGCTGTGTAATGGGGGAAAAAAAAACACAGGCTCCAATCAGACTCGGGCCGAGAATTGTGATAAGCTGTTGGACAAGGGCCGGGCTGGGGCCTGAGCGTCTCGGGCCAGGGCCGGGCTAGGGCCTAGATTTGAGGCCCATGCAGGGCTTTACAGATATTTATTTTGTTGAGGAAAAAGGACTGAAAAGGGATTTTACTTAATTTTACTCATGCATATTTTTATGTTGAAAAAGATTTTATCATTATAATTGTTTTGTATTATCTACCTCAGATTTGTGAAATGATCCATTGTTTGGTAAGTGTTTGTCATGTTCTGACCATAAATAATAGTTTAAAACCACAATTAACCATCTGTTTTCTTCAACTTTCACTCAGGAGCAAAAATCAGCCTTTAAACTTGTATTATTATTATTATTATTATTATTATTATTATTATTATTATTATTTTTTTTTTATTATTATTATTTTTTTTCTTGGCAGACGACCTTATCCAGGGCGACTTACAACATAAGTGCAAAAATACAGAGAAGTACAAGGCATCAATCATTACAAGTTCAACTTAGCTAAAACATAACAATTCAAAATACAATTTTACAGATTCCAATTTACAATTTACACAAGTACAGTAAGAGACTTCCTACATCCTGAACGTTGAAAGCTAAGTGCTGTCAAGATGTAGGGTTACAGGCTGGGGCTATGGGAAAGGGAGCAAGGAGGAAAACAATCAAGAACGTGAGGAGCATAATAAGTGCTATCTAGCAGGGATAGAGGACTAATATTACTGCTGTCAGAAGATATGTGTCTTGAGTAAGCGCCGGAATGAGGTCAAGGACTCTGCTGTTTTGACTTCGGTGGGCAGGTCATTCCACCACTTAGGGGCCAGGAATGAGAAGGAGCGGGCTCTGGAGGAGGGAGAGTGGAGAGGAGGCAGAGTTAGCCTTCTGGCACTGGAGGAGCACAGTGGTCTGGAGGGGATGTATGGAGAGACGAGTGACTGAAGGTAGCTTGGTGCAGTGTGGTCAAGACAGCGGTAGGTGAGGGTCAAAGCCTTGAACTGAATGCGTGCCGCTATCGGGAGCCAGTGGAGGGAGCGGAGCAGTGGAGTAGCGTGTGCGAATCGTGGCAGAGAGAATACCAGACGAGCTGCAGAGTTCTGGATGAACTGGAGCGGTGGGTAGTTGATGCAGGCAGGCCGGCCAGGAGGGAGTTGCAGTAGTGCAGGCGGGAGAGGACCAGTGACTGGACAAGTAGCTGAGTCGAGTAGTCGGTGAGGAAGGGACGGATCCGGTGTATGTTGCTCAGGAAGAATCTGCAGGTACACGTCAGTGTGGTGATGTGCTGGGAGAAGGAGAGCGCAGGATCCAGGGTGACTCCTAGATTTTTAGCGGAAGAAGAAGGATAGAGTGTGGTGGATTCCAAGGGGATCGAGATGGGGAGGTCAGCAGAAGGTGAGGAAGAGTGGGGGAAAAAGAGGAGATCTGATTTGGAGAGGTTGAGCTTGAGGTGGTGCGAGTGCATCCAGGCGGAAATGGCAGACAAGCAGGAAGAGATGCGTGAGGGGATGAGAGGGTCAGAAGAGGGAAAAGACAGGAAGATCTGGGCATCATCAGCTTAGAAGTGGTAGGAGAAACCATGGGAAGCGATGAGGGGGCCCAGGGAGCAAGTGTAGAGTGAGAACAGGAGCGGGCCCAGGACGGAGCCTTGGGGAACACCTGTAAACTTGAAAGAAATAATGATTGGACATTTATCGTGATAATTATCGATATCGACTGATATGAAGTTTTTTTTTATCGTGATAACATTTTTGGCCATATCGCCCAGCCCTAATGTGTACTAAGAGAAAATATGTTAATGAAAACCCAAAATACTGACTTAACAAATTTGTGCGAGAAGCCTTGCATGCGCTTTGTGATATGTTAAGAAATGAAAAGTGGCAGCTGAATTGTGCTTAGCCTGATATGCATAGTCTACTACACTAGTCCAGCCTGGTCTTGAAGGTTCACTCAATCACTGCCTTGGTTCTTACAGTATCACTACACTATCTCCTTACAACAAATATTGTTATTAATTCAATATCTCATATCAGCTTTTGGCGACATTGATCAAGGTACAGTATTAAACAATTTGTTGATGAGGGGGTGTGCTGCTTGCGGATCTCTGAGTGGGGGGGGTTAGTTGTAGCAGACGAAACGCATGCAGTGGGGAGATTAGCCGTAGTAAATCATACCTGTTTGGTGTTTAGCTATTTCATATATTTGTTACACTGTTGGACCCAAACAGCCATGTGTGTGAAAAGCCTTGGTTCATGTCTATAAATCAGGCTAACACCCAAGAATGTCTAATAGAATTATACTTGTTTCTAATTATTGCATTACCTACATTAAGATAACCCATAAGACTTTATTTCAATGCTTCCTTTTAGTGACATAAGCAAGACTTGATTTAGTATACTATCCCAGTGGCTGACCACAGGTGTACTTGCATGATTTTTCAGTTTTCCCCTTAATTTTGTTTTAAAAATAACCATATTAAGATGTCAATTTGTAAGTGTAAAGAAATTTAATGGTTTCAAATCACATGAAATATGATTGTTTTTTGCTTATAAAGTGTGAGAACAAAATGTTTAGATTACATCTGAGCATTAAGATGAAAGATCTTCCAAAAGCTTCAAGGCTAGGTGTGATGCTCTTCTCCTTCCACTCTACCACTCTTGTGATCTTCTTGGGAAATGTGTTTGCTGTCACCATCTTTTTGTAAATGTACACTACCTTTTTCATTTGCTCTCATTTACCTCAAAAGCATTGGCAAAGACTTCAAGGAGGATCTGGATTTTCTCTTGAATGGTGTGGATGAGTTTGACATCAAAGGCTCAGCTTTGCCCTCTGAGATTCTAGTCCATGGCCCGCTGGCATTCCCCATCGCGATGAACGATGCCCACCAGACCTTCTTTGCCGGAGCATACTATGGTCAGGGCCGGGTGATCGCTACCTCCCATGAGGGTTTCCTGGGCCATACATCCCTCAGCAAGTTCCTCAACAACGCCCTCCGGTGGCTAGATGAGGGGCGGAATGGTGTGATAGGCTTCAACAACAATCTGAGTGCCTCCCACACACTGCTAAGCCAAGGGGGGCTGAATTGTGTGCAGACAGACTTCCATGATAAACTGAGTGTCTATGTCTGCACGTCCTACAGCAATGACCATGCAAAAGAGATACAAGAATTTGTAGCAGAAGGAGGTGGCCTCCTCATTGGGGGCCATGCCTGGTATTGGTGCCAGAGCAATAGGAATCAAAACACGGTCACTGATTACCCTGGCAACCAGGTCATTGGCAAGTTTGGCCTGAACATCCTGGGCTCAACAATAACAACTGATGTCTTCAAGACCCAGAATACAGACCAGTGCACTACCCACACCTACCATTTCCGTAAGTCTCTGCAGCGAATCGCTGAGGATATGATGGAAGGGAAGGTCCTGGAGGAGCATGAACAATCCTGGCTTAAGAAGCTGGGGAACGACTGCTCTTCCTACCTCCGTATGAAGGCCACACACTGCTCCTCATACACCTCTGTCTTGAACCTGCTCACGGATATGTTGAAGAAGACCGGGGTGCCCCAAGCTTGTGATGCCTGCCCCCTTAAGACCTTCAAGGAACATTTTCTCCTCAAAGTCAGCACGGAGATCTATGAGGTGTCTCCAGACCCAGACTCTCTCCTCCCCATCATCATTAAAGACATTCCTCAGCTGCCCACCATCTCTGATGTCAAAGTTCAGATCAATGGGAACACCACACGTAAGTACTTTCTTTTGTTTTCTTTCTTTAACTTTATTAATATTTTGTTTTATTGACTTTTCATCCAATTTTAATTATTATAACAAGCGTTGTTAATTTATTTGTGACTCCGTATTTCATAGATCTCTTTTCCATTTCAGATGGAGAGGAGTGGAAAAGCACAGGCCTCTATCTGTCTCCAGGCATGAAATCCCTCATTGAAGTGCCTTCAAAAATTGTCAGAAAGGGCTGTAAGGTATACTCCCCTATATACAATGTTTTTTAAATGTTTGGGATATGACCAAATCATATACTGCAGAATTGTAGATGTAACAGGGAATATATATTACAGGGGTGGCTAACCCTGGTCCTGGAGAGCTGCAATCCTGCAGGTTTTCCAGGTCTCTCTAACTTACCAATTAATGGATACCTTGAACACAGGGACATTTTGCCTAATTAAGACCCACAATTGGTTCAATTAAGCAGTTAACGATCTGGACAGAACAAAAGCCTGCAGACCCTGCGGCTCTCCAGGACCAGGGTTAGCCACCCCATATATAGTATCTGTCACAATATATTCAAATTTGACATGTTTTGGTGCTACAGCATACAAATATATTTTACAGGTTACAATACTTTGCTCAGTATATGTTGCTTTGAATCAGAAAAACCCTCAAACCAATGAAGATACTCCTTTCTGGGTGTGAAGATCCAAACTAGCTAATAGTGTAGGCATCATCGATGCTGTTGCATTAATCAGATGTGATTGGTTTGATTAATTAACATTAATCTCTGCAAATGTTTTAATGCTTCACATACATGTTCATTCCTTTCTGAAAGTATCTTGGTGGCTTTGGATCCACATATAAATCACGTAAAGGTTGCTGACTAAGTGAGCCACTCTGAAACCTCAGCAAAAACTGACATTATCGCTTTAACTTGCAGGTTCAGATTGGATGCCAGACAGATTTCATTGGTAATGCTGATCAGCTGAAACGAGCACCTTGTGTCCACCAATGCTTCTCCATCAACTCTGAGAAGATTGAAGTATCTAATCTATGGGGGGGGCTCCTCTACCTGGTGGTACCAAACAACATGCGTTTTGGGGACCTGGAGATCAAAGTGGACAAGGCTGTTAGAGCTCCTTACTACAAGTCTGGTATGACCCGGTGGGGGGGGGGTTCCTGACAGTGCCTAAATCAAGAATAATTTATGTTTAATTTATGTCAGTGAAGCTATGTATGGCTTCATTCCAATCTATACTATTCCATCGGGTTGAATGGTCATGGTGATTGCTCATCTGTGTTTGCTGACCATCCAGTACACTGTTCCCTGTTAATTCTCCTTCCAGGACAGACCAGCAGGGAAGAATGGCTGCAGACACTCCGTGGTGCTCCCTCACCCTGGGCTGAGATGGAGTTTGACAACATCATCATTACCGTGTCCTCAGAGTTGGTGCGGGGGGTGGACAACCCTGAGGAGGTGGCAAAACTCTGGAACCAGATCATGAAGGGCATTGCAGAGCTGGCCAACATCCCACAGAAATTCCCCAGGAAGGAGCGCTTTGTGGCAGATGTGCAAATCTCTCATGGTGAGTACTTTATTATTATTATTTTTATTTCTTGGCAGACGCCCTTATCCAGGGCGACTTACTCCTCAGGCCCAGTTATAGTTAAGTTTGGATTGCCTCTTGGTAATTCATAACCCAGTTATCACTTCAAAACTTCAGAAACCTGTTTGACAATCTCAAAGCTCGTAATAAAAATGGGGGAATTAATTGTAAAGAAATAACTATGAATGTGAAAATAATCAACTTTGCTTAATCCCAATGATGTGCTTAAATTTTAAGTTTGGCTATAGTCTTTGCTGAAAAACTCAGAAAAGCTTTAAATGAAACATGTTAAACAAGTTAAACTACATTTGGTAACACTTTACATTAAGTGTTTGTAGGAGACCATATTTGTAGTGTAGTTACAATGTAAGTAATGTGTGATTAACATCACATTAGCATCGTTTTGTTACACAATGTGTAACTCTATTATTTATTACCAGGAACACAAAATGGAAAAATACTTTCCTATGGTCATTTTGTTTTGTAAAACCTTTACCACATGAAGATATGCTTCTTTCAGCATCCATGGGATGTTAACCCTCAGACTACTAAACTCACAGCAACCGCTCTACACGTCTGGACTATAGCACTTTCACACAAATCACAGTGCTTGGTATGGCACAGCAAATTACTTAATTTTACATAAATAAATATAATGATCATATGGAACCTATAGACAGGTGACAAAGGAGAAAACCAACATAAAGTGTCTCAGTAAGGTGTTGGGGCACCGCGAGCCGCCAGAACAGCTTCAATGCGCCTTGGCATAGATTCTACGAGTCTCTGAAACTTGAGGGATGGAACACCATTCTTCCAAAATATATTCCCTCATTTGGTGTTTTAATGATGGTGGTGGAGAGTGTTGTCTAACACGTCAGTCCAGAATCTCCCATAGGTGTTCAATTGGGTTGATATCTGGTGACTGTGAAGGCCATAACATATGATTCACATAATTTTCATACTCATCAGACCATTCAGAACTGAACTGCCTCTAGAGCAGCGATATCTTTCTTGAAGTGTGGAGCCCAGAACTATACACAATATTCCAGATGAGGTGTAACTAGTATACAGTCTTAACATTACTTCCCATGCTAGGAAAATGCCCCCGACAGCATAACAGAACCTCTGGACCACCTCATTGTAGCGGTCAAGCAGTCAGGCTTGTACCGTTTTCTTGGTGTCGCCACACATGCACTCGCCCACTTGTCAAGAATATGGTGAAGGATGACTCATCTGACCATATGACTTTTTCCACATCTCTGTAGACCAGTGCCTATGGTTTTTGCACCACTGAACTCTCAAATGTGCATTTCTCTTTGTAATGAGGGGTTTATGCACTGCAACCCTACTATAATATCCCTCTCTGTGTAGTTCTCAACTGACTGTTGACAAAATCGAGGTCAACTGGGCCTGCTCAGCATTTTTATACATGCCACAGAGCATTATAGGATGTTAATTGCTTAATTGTATCATGTACTACACCTGTTTGGAGGCATCTGCATTCATTATGTTCCTCCACTCATGTTTTTCCTTTAATTTGTCACCTGTCTGTATATATCACAAGAAATGTAAGACGTTTAAGTTTTTCATTCTTTCTATAAGTAATATACTTTTGGAATTCATATGGAAATGGCCAGTCAGATTGTGTTGTGTTGAATGAATATTAAAGTATCTTCAAATGTACTTTATTATTATTGTTGTTGTCGTTATTACTTGGAAAAGTACAAGCCGCACACTCAGTAGCTCCAATGCAAAATAATGTAATAAACCTTAATAGTTATTACTGCCAGTAATATTAAATCATAAGAAATAATAATACATTTACATTGCTTACATTGCATTGATTGTAAACATGTATGTTCGACTCACTGCAGATGTGTTCTTTCTTCTTTGCTGAGAAATCGTCCAGTTAGGTTTGCTGTGTTGAATAAATCTTGGACTATTATTTGTGTGTATTTCTTAATCTTAGCAGTTTTATTTTGTGTCAGTTCTGTTATATGCATTGAAAAGGGGATTCTGACATTGAGGTTGACGAACTGAAATAAAATAGAAATGTTTTAATCTGTACCTTCAACCCCTCTTATTTACATCCTTGTCATAAACTTCTCTCTCCCCCTCTTCCAAATCGCTGTCATAACTGTCTACAATACTAATCAATGTGCCCAATTAAAAGTTTACAATACTAAAAAATTTTTGTATTAAGCTTAATTAAGTTTTATCAGTCTCAGAAGCAGTAAAATGTTCAAAACATCCCTCATTTGACATCCTTAAAAGCGCTCTCAAGTGAGCACTTTCAGCATGCCGCCATTTTCCACATTTCCTCTAAGAGACAGGTTTTTTCCACTAATAAAAATATAGCTTTTTGATTAATTAAAACTCACAACAAACCTCTGTGCTTTTTGTTAAGACAGTTCATTGCTATATAGAATTGTCCAATAAAAATATTTTTACGGCTGAAGTGTACTATTACTTTAGCAACATTCCTGATTCCTGAGCCGATAATCAGACCCGTAGTATCCTGAAGGTTAATTGGGAAAATAAGTATTCTGCTTTAAGCCAAATGTAATTCAAAAATATTCCACTGCCATTTTCTTTTGCATATGGTACATGTTACATCCAGAAAATTCCCCACTAAATGCCCCCTAGGTTCCCCATCTATCCACCTAATCCTCTGAAATACTGTAGGAGATTCCAAACCAGGGGGAAAAAAGCCAGAAGTTTAATTTATAGTCCATTTCTTCCCACAGGGCTGAATTATCAATCCAAACCCCTTCAGATCTTCTTCAAATCTGTGCAAACTCCCCTCAGTCAATGTCCTTCTGTACACTATACATCTGAATATTCAAATTCACATTTTGTGCAACTCTCCTGCTGTAATAAGTGTGTGATTGTAAAGTATAGGTATTCAAGTACATCAAGTGCTATATTTATGCATAATGGATAAATGTAAGCCCTGGTCAGTCTACAGTGGCCCATTTGCATTTGATCTGGGGGCTGGCTGACGAGATGTGTGTTGGGAGTGTGCATCTGTTAGTATAGGCTGTTAACTTGCTTTTGTGTTAATCTCCAGGCTTTATGCATGCTGGCTACCCTATTATGATGCACTCCACTTCAGGTGAAAACCTGTTTTCCCCGGATTTAATCAAGACACAAGGCTTGTGGGGTTGCATTCATGAGCTGGGCCACAACCAACAAAGAGGTCCCTGGGAGTTCCCCCCCCATACCACTGAATGCACCTGTAACCTGTGGGCAATGTATGTCCACGAAACAGTGCTGGGCATAGAGAAACATATTGCCCACCCTGCCCTCCAGGTCGAGAGCAGAGAAAAGCGCATCCAGGAGTACCTGGAGAAAGGGCGTAACCTGAATGACTGGAGTGTCTGGACAGCGCTGGAGACTTACATTCAGGTAATGTGCAGTGAATGTAGGCTGTGTCTTCTTTCTGTCTAACCACCCACCATCTCTCTTTACTCCTCACTACCTACTATGCAGTACCTATATTTGATTTTCATTCTTACTTTTTCCCTGTCCCCTATCTCTCCCTTTCTTCTCCTCCCTTTCTTTTTCCCACACATCTTTCTTCCTCACCTCATTCTGTCTCTTCTCTTTCTCAGTCTCCTTCTCCACACCTCTCTCCCCCAACTCTCTATTTCCTCCTCACCCTCTCCCACTCTCCCACACTGCCAACACTCTTCTTTCCCCACCTTTCTCTTTCCTGGCCATCCTCTCCCACTCTATTCCCCCTCTCTCTCCTACACTCCTCTCCCTCTTCACCTTCCTCTTACTCCTTTTCTCTACTTCCCCTAACTTCTTTCCACCAAATCCACTCTGTACACCATCTCCCTCACTCTCCCCTACTCTCTACTCCCCTCTCTCTTATCCTATTTCCATTCTCTTTCTTCCTCAGCTCCAGGAGGAGTTTGGCTGGGATGCCTTCAAAAAGGTGTTCGGTGCCTACCACCAAAAGAAAGATGTCCCCAAGGACAACAAGGGCAAGATGAATCTGTTCACAGAGACCTTCTCCAAGACAGTCAACAAGAATCTTGCTCCCTTTTTCAAGAGCTGGGGCTGGCCCATTGAAAACCATGTAGAGAAACAACTGCAAGCCTTACCCGAATGGAAGAGTCACCCCATGACCAAATATGCATAAACTGTGGCTTCACAGCCAGATCTATTGAGAAACAGCCCCCCAACTATGATGAAAACTTCCTCTCTAGCTCCACCTTTATAAAATACTTCCCAATAGGCATAGGTGTAGGTTTAGGGGGGGGACGTGTCATGTTACATTGTCGCCCCAGTAATGTATGCCTGGCTCCATAGGCATAGGGGACCCCCAATTCTGAAACGGAACTTATGCCACTGCCAATAGGGTATTATTTCTCCCCCAACTCCAATCAAATAATTTGAACTCCCAACTTCAATAAAGGTTTCCAGACCCAGAAGATTGGAAAAAACCAACTATACATCATTGGAAAGCACAGAGCCTCTCCCTTTGAATAACAATACACTACACTAGTCTGTCTATTACAGTGGTGGTGCAAGAGGAAATTGTAGTCATAGGTTCCCCACCTTTAATAGGTCATATCCCCAACAGTCAGTTTTCAATGCATCCCTTTTGATTTCAATGGTAAAAACATATGACTTTTAAATATGCTATAAATAAACTGTTTCAATTCACTTGCTGTTACTATTGTGATTCTGCAAAACCTAGATCATACCTGTATATTTCACTGAAACACATGGTGTGCATTTATAAATGTTACACTTGTCAATGATCTGTATAAACACCTTCACTGCAAAGATCACTGTATGGGTAGATGTCATCATTACGACAATGCTGATTGTAATGGTACAATATTATATAAACTGTTGTATATCAGCCTCTCTAATTAACCACTTCAATTCCAGATGAAAAAATGAAAATCCTTTCCAGGTACCAGATTTTGAAAATAATGATAATAATGTTTTAGCACCTGAAATTGCTTAAAATGTTTAATGATGAATGAAATTACCAAAATGTTTTTCATTAACCCTGTACTCTCCCATGTACTACATATCGATGTTCAGTAAAGATTTCAAAACAAGTTCACAATATTATACTTTATACTAAATAAACTTTTCTAATAATAAAAAAAATAAATACACTAAAATGCTAATAAATATAATAAAACAAAACACAAACAAATACAAATAATACACAATACACTGGAACTCATATGAAAATTATAAACACTAATAATAAACAATGAACAGTAATTATTAACTAAAACTCAATCCCTATCAAAACCTGTGCCATCACCAACTGGCTTGCTCTGTGCCATTTATTGAAATGTTAATACAAAACTTGTAGGGATGCACTACAAATGAGCTACAGGGCTTTGTGCAGCACTACATAGCTATTGCTAAAAACTACACAACTACAACTAAACAAGTACAACTAACAATAATAATAATAACTAGCAATAATAATATCAAACTATATTCATATACTTGTAAAAGGTGAATGGATTGCCACAATAGATATAAGACTTCTAGACACGCACAGGTACATTGGAAGCTCTAATCAACATGAGATTGTATAAAAACAATTGCATTCCTAGGCTTTCAATACACATTGTACAGTATCAGCACTGCCTTTTGGAACAAAACCTGAACCTCTAGACTGAGAAGCCGATAATATATTAGATTAAGAATCTTCATGTACGAAGGTACGGCGTGGCACTGTGTGAGGGTTTCCATTTGATGCACATGGTGTTGAAGTGGTTAAACAATCAACAGTTTAACAATGGAATAAAAACAATGGAATAATTTAATGTTTAAAATTATTATTATGAAGATATATCTACTACTGTAGTGTGGTATAGATCAGTGTAGCGGGAATATGTTAGGCTAAATTTAATATATATATATTTTTTTATTTTTATTTTGGTGTATTTAGTTCATGAATCACTGTTGTAAAAGAAAACAGTGCTACAGTAATTTATATTTTTATAGCCTAGGGGCAAAACTGGTGTTCTGTTCCTTTTGTGCTTGGGTACTTTGGTGCAAATGTTAAATAATAAACATTAAAAAGACAAAGAACTTGAGTGCAAAAATTTTATGTTTCCACAAGATGGCGGCTTCCAGGGGAATCCACTGGGTCCTTATGTATCTCCCATTCTGCACCACACCCCACACAGTGTCACACACACACACACACACACACATATATATATATATATATATATATATATATATATATATACACTCACCTAAAGGATTATTAGGAACACCATACTAATACTGTGTTTGACCCCCTTTCGCCTTCAGAACTGCCTTAATTCTACGTGGCATTGATTCAACAAGGTGCTGAAAGCATTCTTTAGAAATGTTGGCCCATATTGATAGGATAGCATCTTGCAGTTGATGGAGATTTGTGGGATGCACATCCAGGGCACGAAGCTCCCGTTCCACCACATCCCAAAGATGCTCTATTGGGTTGAGATCTGGTGACTGTGGGGGCCAGTTTAGTACAGTGAACTCATTGTCATGTTCAAGAAACCAATTTGAAATGATTCGACCTTTGTGACATGGTGCATTATCCTGCTGGAAGTAGCCATCAGAGGATGGGTACATGGTGGTCATAAAGGGATGGTCAGAAACAATGCTCAGGTAGGCCGTGGCATTTAAACGATGCCCAATTGGCACTAAGGGGCCTAAAGTGTGCCAAGAAAACATCCCCCACACCATTACACCACCACCACCAGCCTGCACAGTGGTAACAAGGCATGATGGATCCATGTTCTCATTCTGTTTACGCCAAATTCTGACTCTACCATCTGAATGTCTCAACAGAAATTGAGACTCATCAGACCAGGCAACATTTTTCCAGTCTTCAAATTTTGGTGAGCTTGTGCAAATTGTAGCCTCTTTTTCCTATTTGTAGTGGAGATGAGTGGTACCCGGTGGGGTCTTCTGCTGTTGTAGCCCATCCGCCTCAAGGTTGTACGTGTTGTGGCTTCACAAATGCTTTGCTGCATACCTCGGTTGTAACGAGTGGTTATTTCAGTCAAAGTTGCTCTTCTATCAGCTTGAATCAGTCGGCCCATTCTCCTCTGACCTCTAGCATCAACAAGGCATTTTCGCCCACAGGACTGCCGCATACTGGATGTTTTTCCCTTTTCACACCATTCTTTGTAAACCCTAGAAATGGTTGTGCGTGAAAATCCCAGTAACTGAGCAGATTGTGAAATACTCAGACCGGCCCGTCTGGCACCAACAACCATGCCACGCTCATAATTGCTTAAATCACCTTTCTTTCCCATTCAGACATTCAGTTTGGAGTTCAGGAGATTGTCTTGACCAGGACCACACCCCTAAATGCATTGAAGCAACTGCCATGTGATTGGTTGGTTAGATAATTGCATTAATGAGAAATTGAACAGGTGTTCCTAATAATCCTTTAGGTGAGTGTATATTTATATATATATATATATATATATATATATATATATATATATATATATATATATATATATATATCCACCATGCTCCACCATGCTTCACAGATGAGGTGGTGTGCTTCAGATCATGAGCAGTTCCTACCCTTTTCCATACTCTTCTATTCACATTATTCTGGTATCAATCAGATACCAGAAAGATCATCAAGTTGATCTTTGTCTTATCTGTCATTAGGATGTTGTTCCAGAACTGTACAGGGTTCTTTAGATGTTCTTTGGCAAACTCTGGTCTTCCTGTTTTTGGAACTTACCAATGGTTTTCATCTTGTGGTAAACCCCCTGTATTTACTGTGGTGAAGTCTTCTCTTGATTGTTTACTTTCACACAGATATGTCTATCTCCTGGAGGGTGTTCTTGATCTGGCCAACTATTGTGAAGGGGTTTTTCTTCACCAGGGAAATAATTATTTTGTCATCCACCATAGTTGTTTCGGGCCTTTTGGTGTTCCTGAACTCACCAGTGCATTCTTTATTATTAAGAATGTACCAAATAGTTGATTTGTCCACACCTAATGTTTTTGCTATCTCTCTGATTGGTTTGTTTTGATTTCTCAGCCTAACGATGGCTTGCTTCACTCACAGTGACATCTCTTTGGACTTCATATTGAGGGTTAACAGCAACAGATTCCAAATGCAAATTCCACAGTTGAAATCAAATCTTACTTGTAATTGAACTAATGAGGGAATAAAACACACTGGCCATGGAACAGCTAAGACAGCTGAGCAGCCAATTGTCCAATTACTTTTAAACCCCTAAGATTGGGGTGACCACATATAAAAAGGATGTAATTCCTACACCGTTCACCCAGTTTGTATTATTACTTGATTTCTTAGTAGACACCCTTATCCAGGGTGACTTACAATTGTTACAATACAGTGAGGGAAAAGAGTATTTGATCCCCTGCTGATTTTGTACGTTTGCCCACTGACAAAGAAATGATCAGTCTATAATTTTAATGGTAGGTGTATTTTAGCAGTGAGAGACAGAATAGCAACAAAAAAATCCAGAAAAATGTATTTAAAAAAAGTTATAAATTGATTTGCATGTTAATGAGGGAAATAAGTATTTGACCCCTTCGATTTAATACTTGGTGGCAAAGCCCTTGTTGGCAATCACAGAGGTCAGACATTTCTTGTAGTTGGCCACCAGGTTTGCACACATCTCAGGAGGGATTTTGTCCCACTCCTCTTTGCAGATCCTCTCCAAGTCATTAAGGTTTCGAGGCTGACGTTTGGCAACTCGAACCTTCAGCTCCCTCCACAGATTTTCTATGGGATTAAGGTCTGGAGACTGGCTAGGTCACTCCAGGACCTTAATGTGCTTCTTCTTGAGCCACTCCTTTGTTGCCTTGGCTGTGTGTTTTGGGTCATTGTCATGCTGGAATACCCATCCACAACCCATTTTCAATGCCCTGGCTGAGGGAAGGAGGTTCTCACCCAAGATTTGACGGTACATGGCCCCGTCCATCGTCCCTTTGATGCGGTGCAGTTGTCCTGTCCCCTTAGCAGAAAAACACCCCCAAAGCATAATGTTTCCACCTCCATGTTTGACGGTGGGGATGGTGTTCTTGGGGTCATTCCTCCTCCTCCAAACACGGCGAGTTGAGTTGATGCCAAAGAGCTTGATTTTGGTCTCATCTGACCACAACACTTTCACCCAGTTATCCTCTGAATCATTCAGATGTTCATTGGCAAACTTCAGACGGGCCTGTACATGTGCTTTCTTGAGCAGGGGGACCTTGCGGGCGCTGCAGGATTTCAGTCCTTCACGGCGTAGTGTGTTACCAATTGTTTTCCTGGTGACTATGGTCCCAGCTGCCTTGAGATCATTAACAAGATCCTCCCGTGTAGTTCTGGGCTGATTCCTCACCGTTCTCATGATCATTGAAACTCCAAGAGGTGAGATCTTGCATGGAGCCCCTGACCGAGGGAGACTGACAGTTATTTTGTGTTTCTTCCATTTGTGAATAATCGTACCAACTGTTGTCACCTTCTCACAAGCTGCTTGGCGATGGTCTTGTAGCCCATTCCAGCCTTGTGTAGGTCTACAATCTTGTCCCTGACATCCTTGGACAGCTCTTTGGTCTTGGCCATGGTGGACAGTTTGGAATCTGATTGATTGATTGCTTCTGTGGACAGGTGTCTTGTATACAGGTAACGAGCTGAGATTAGGAGCACTCCCTTTAAGAGAGTGCTCCTAATCTCAGCTCGTTACCTGTATAAAAGACACCTGGGAGCCAGAAATCTTGCTGATTGATAGGGGATCAAATACTTATTTCCCTCATTAACATGCAAATCAATGTATAACTTTTTTGAAATGCGTTTTTCTGGATTTTTTTGTTGTTATTCTCTCTCTCACTGCTAAAATACACCTACCATTAAAATTATAGACTGATCATTTCTTTGTCAGTGGGCAAACGTACAAAATTAGCAGGGGATCAAATACTTTTTTCCCCCACTGTATATCACTTTATTTTTTTACATTTTACCGATGTATACAGCTGGACACTAAATGGAGCAATCTAGGTAAAGCTCAAGGGTACAACAGCAGTTCCCCCACCAGGGATCAAACCCACAATGCTGTGCTCCAGAGTCCTAGCCACTACACCACCCTACTGCCCTAGGGATATAACTATCCTCAAATTAAAGATGAAAGTCTACATTTAAAGCACATCTTGATTGTTTCCTTTCAAATCCATCGTGGTGATGTACAGAGCCAAAATGATAATTGTGTCACAGTCCAAATATTTATGGACCTAACTGTATGTATTCAATGCCTTGCGAAATTATTCACCCCCTTGGCATTTTTCCTACTTTGTTGCATTTTGATTTTGACCAAAGATAACCCTGAAGGAGCTGCAAAGCTCCACAGTGGAGATTGGAGTATCTGTCCATAGGACCACTTTAAGTCATACAATCCACAGAGCTGGGCTTTATGGAAGACTGGCCAGAAAAAAGCCATTGCTTAAAGAAACAAATAATCAAACACGCTTGCAGTTCGTAATGACTCCCCAAACATATGGAAGAAGGTATTCTGTTCCAAGCATCATGCTGTGGGGATGCTTTTCATTGACAGGGACTGGGAAACTGGTCAGAATGGAAGGAATGATGGATGGCGCTAAAGCAACACTCTTGTGGTTTAAGGGGAAACATTTAAATCATCCATTTAAATTCCAGGTTGTAATGCAACAAAATAGAAAATGTCATGTCATAACTGTATGTTTGCTGGATTGGAGAAACTTTTTTCTGAAAGCCTGCCAACAAAGACACCTGATAGTGAATCTATACTGTAGCCTATAGTCTGTTAGTGTTAACAACCAAAATAAATGTTGAATAATCTATATTGGAACAACGAAAACACAATGGAAATGCAATATGTATGGTTGTCAATGGTTCTTTGCACTGTCAATCTGCTTAGTCCCACCTTCAAGCAGAAGTAAATTACCCAATCAGTGAAGCAAGGTTTTGGAAATCAACTCTGGTAGGACAGAACTGCTCCAGGGGGACTTTCAGTAAAAGTCTTAGATGTTTTTCTGATCACTTAGCATGATTAGCCCCCCCCCCCACCTCCCCGTGTGCTCCTGTCTTAGATGTTCTCTTTCTTACACCTTGAACTGTAATTGAACATCATAACACTCTTTGTGGTTTGTAGACACCATTTTTGTTTACGTTTCTTATTTATGAAAATGAAGATAGTAGTTTTTTTTTTATCATTGAAGCACAATCAAACATCACACTTCATAAGCACTCTGAGGATGGACACAAATCTCTGAAAGTACTGCAATGGTGTTTGCAGTGTGCAATTGGAGACAGCCTCCATATCAGAATCTGTGAAGGACATGTCCTTTTTTTTCTATCACCAAAACCAGTTATGCCAAAACCACACCCCATTTATGTTAGGGGCATATTCTAGCCTAATAAATCCGTGTCATTGGTCAACAGCATGAGAGCAGTGATTGGATAGATTTGGAGAGCCTCAGTTTTCTAAGCGTTCTGTCAAAACTAGCTAACTGCTTGGATTCTGTAAACAATATAGCAATTAATTATTTGAACAAAATTTGAAATATCCTAGCTTTTAGTTACCTACCAGGATAGTTAAGCATGGCATTATGCATTTAAATGTACTGATTTGTGTTAGAATTCGATTGTATTCTGTCTCTGTTACTTTCTGACATAAGTGTAGCTGTAATAATATGGAAAAAAACATTTAGTCATATGTGATAAAACTGTACCACAATGTTTTTAGACAGGTGCTATCTATCTATATCTTGTATCTATAGATGTGTATCTAGTATCTATAAATGTGTATCAATAAAGTGTCTTGTTTTGGACAAGTTGGTAACAACTTGGATAAGTTCCCACAGTTGAAGTTCAGTCAGGCAGCTAGCTAAGTTTAGCTGTCTAAAGTTTCTAAAGCAGTCTAATAGTCATCTAAAGTTTCACATTATTGCTAATGTAAGTGAATGTGAGACTGAGAGAAGTCCACTTGCAGGAGGGAGGGATCGGATTTAAAATTCAGAAACCTGTGGCACTCGGGCTTGATGCCAAATTATTTCATAGACATATAAATTGCAATAACTAAGCAATATGAACACAATTACTCACTCTAAGCTGTTCAGATGGTGCTTCACTCTCTGTCTCAAGACAATGTGAATTTTAAATGACATTGTTAATTGTGATGTCTTTTTCAGTTTAGATTCAGTTAACCATTACCACCTAAGCCTCTCAAAAACCCAGGGACAACACTGGAATGAATTGTTAGGTGGACAATTACTGGGCGATAGCTATATCAAATCTTTTGACAAACTCTCAACCCATTGGGAACTGAATTCATACTCAAATTGTGTCTTATTTGGGTATTTCTAATGTGTCACAATATACAATGAATACACTTATTGCATACATTTGTTTTTCAATTAATAGAAATTGCTACCACCAGGGTAGGAGTACCATGTGTGCAAAAATATAGAATGTGGGGGACCTACAGGAGTGGTTCAAGACCAAGGATGTGACATGGAGGGTTCACATTACAAGACCTAGAATGGAATAGAAGGTGCTTTATAAGGTAATAGTCACTGCACCTGTTTAATATAAAGAGGTTACGGGAATCTGTGGTCTAAGGAATAGGACCCCATTGCAGGCAGATAAAGGATGGTCAAACGAGCAAGAGGTCAAGAGCCGGCGACTGGAACAAAGGAGGCAAGGCAATTATCAAGGTCAGTAAAACAGGCGTAAGGTCATGGGATCAGGCGAACAGGATAGAACAGGGAATACCAGGATCAGAAAACAAGGAGACAATCACGGGTCAATAGCCAGGTAAGATAAAGTAATAGTGTTTTAAGCTCAGACTGTTACTAGGCTGGGAACAAGACTTAGCAATGACCTGGGTGTACAAAGAGGTTTATATAGTGAGATGAACTGGGGAAACTGGGGACAGGTGTGCTGATTAATAGAATCATTGTCTAGAATTAACCTGGCTGATGGAAGCAACAAGCCAGAGCAAAACTGATGGTGACCTCTGGTGGTGAACTCAGGATGGGGACATGACAGTTATTCTGGATCAGATTGAATATGTGTGTTGTGGACCAAGGGTCAGGTTTTAAAGAAAACAGGAACAGTTGTAGACAGAAAAATCTGGTTTCCAAAAAATATATAATTTATTTGTTGTCATTTGTGAAAAAAAAACTGACAAAAAACAAAACTTAATTCAGAAAAGAACCAACAAACAAGACAAGAAAAACTTCCATAGCAGTATACCTAACACCACAGAGCTACCGAGATTCAGGTTCATAGTATGTAGGATTTCATATAACACATATTGATACATGTTTATTGATCCCTTTGAGGTGTTGGAGAGCAGAAGTTTGAGGTGAAGGGCTCCACTCCAGGGCAGACCTACTCCGTTGATATGGAGTTGGAGCTTTGTACATGTCCAGTGGGACACACAGGGGTTCTGTCTGTTTGTAGATTAACTGTTTTTCCAGACAGACTGGAGATGTCACATTGTATTGATTGCTTATCTCAATGACCTTTGTTAAAGAAGACAATGAGGTAAATACACAATAAAATACTTTGGATGCCATATCAGGAACACATCTGGTTTCCTGATGAAAACCCACTTGGGAAAACAGCCTACAAACGTTGTAGAGCTTGCACCTTTTAAAGCTATTTGATTGGATAATGAACACAGTACACCACGTAATTTTTCCTTGAAAGCTGTACTCATGTCTGAAAAGAACTAAGTCTCACTGCGGGGCTCACACATGATTCTTCCGAGCTCTTTAAATAAATATATAATTCTCTGGACTTCAACGACATCACTTCTTACTGTGTTTTGTTCTTCAAATTAATTGTTTACAGACCAGTGTTCATACAAGGTCCCTAAAGACCTTGGAATAAATATGATTGAATATGATTCACCTATGATTTGATGCATAGTTTATTAAAATGCACTATACAATGTTCTTTTGTAAGTTAATTAAACAATCACTCAAATGATTCACTTGTTTCATGCAAATTCTTAAAAACAGAAATAAAGAGGCGGCCCCAGGACGGGAGCAGGATCCAGTGGCCGGGAGGGCCGCCACAGGAGTAGGACAGGGTGCAGGTCAGGCGGAGGATGTGCTGGACACTCTAGAGGCGGCATCACTGGAGGCAGTGCAGCCTCAAGAGACGGAGCTGTAGAAGCATCAGGAAGCGGAGCCGAGGGAGCCGCAGGAGGCGGAGTTGCGGAAGGCAGAGCCGAGGGAGCCAAGGGAGGCAGAGCCGTGGGAGGAGACGCCAAGAGAGGCACAGTTACAAGGGGTGGCGCCAAGGAAGGCAGAACCACGGGAGGCGGTGCCACAGGAGGCAGAGCCGAGGGAGGAGATGCCACTGGAGCCTCAGGAGGCGGAGCCGTGGATGCCTCGATAGGCATGGAAGCCTTGGGAACCTTAGAAGGCGGAGCCTTGGGAGCTGTAGAAGGCTCGGGAAGCGGAGCCGTGGAAATCAGGGGAGTCTTGACTGGCGAAGCCGTGGGAGCCCCGGGAGGCGGAGCTGCGGGAGCCTCAGGAGTCATGGAAGCCTTGGGAACCGTAGAAGGCGTGCCGTGCCTTTGGAGAAAGAGCAGCTTTCTGAAAATAGTGAGGTTATTGAAACAGAAGAAGAAGACCCGGTAGAGACTGATGCGGTTTTATCAGATGTATTGAAAAGCATGCCTGTAAGAAGTCAAAGAAATGCAAAATATATTCTACATAAAATGTTTAACACACCAAGGTGAATTTATTTTTAAAGGACGGGTGATTAAAGGATCGCACATGTTTGATTTGAATAAGAATGTAACGAGTTCTAATAAGATTCTGGATAGTAGGAGGCCTACGGGGTGGAGAGATTTCCTCCAAGCTTTAGCGTGTCTGAACATGCCTCAATCAACAATACCTAACCAAACCACCCGTCACAAAATCTGCCTCTGTAAGGCCGGTAAAAGCAATTGGGTTGAATCCCCCGCCAGAAAGAAAAGAACGAAACCTGCCTCAAAACATAGATGGAAGCCTTATTAATGGCATAATTGAGTACTTATAGTTGGAAAGGGGTAAAGCAAAGTCTTTGTATTTAACGTTTGATTCTTTTATTACGATGTATATCCATATTTTGACATGTATTACACAATTTTTACAACATGATTTTTTCTTTTATGATATATGTAGCATTATGATGGGTGTATTTTGATAAGAGCATTTTAGCTCTGAGCTGAAGCACTGATCTAAAGAAGACCTCTCCCCCCAAAGTTATCAGATGTCCGTAAAGTGTTGAACTGGTTTACATCAAAGTGACAGTTTTGGGAGGATGGCACTGATAATAGGCCAAATAGTTTGGAATCCTGCTGTGAGATGTCTGGGGAAGGGGGCCTGTAGGTGATAAAAACTCTTTGAAGTGGACGAGAGCCGAAATCCTGACATAGAGCTACGAACCCGGGCCAACCGGCATTTTCAAAAGATGACGTGGATTGACATCACTCATAAAACAAGCCACCCTCCAATAGCACACTGGGGGCTGAAACCGAAATCCAATCTCACAAACTCAAGAACCAATCACCTATTGATCTGACAGGCGTATAAAGGGTAGCGCACGGCATCTCTCTCTCTCTCTCACCTGAACCAGAAACTCGCTGCCACAGCTCAACCTGTAGCTCTGTTGCCAAAACCGGAACCAGAAACCAACTAAGTCTTTGCCGGCAACAGAATAGTTAAACTGGGAGAAGGAGATTGAGCCGTAGAAAGAATTATTTTAAAGGACTTTATTAAATAAAGAACTTTACAAACTGCACATGCCCGCCTGTGCCCACCTGATCAGTGGAGTTTTGCAGCTGGACAATTGACTAAGTCGACTGTATACGAAAGTGTCAGTCATTTAAATAGCTATTGAGTCTAAAGAAACTCGACACTTGGAAGCAAATAGGGCCCTGCTTTCCTCAAAGACTTTGTCTTCAAGTAACTACGGTGGAAGCCCTGCTTACAAA
The DNA here is from genome assembly GCF_036373705.1 of Amia ocellicauda. Taxonomy (NCBI): domain Eukaryota; kingdom Metazoa; phylum Chordata; class Actinopteri; order Amiiformes; family Amiidae; genus Amia; species Amia ocellicauda. The sequence continues at coordinate 28,031,621 of NC_089865.1, forward strand.
GAAGTTTTTGTGCACAACCTTGGAGCCTTCAAACCAGTGGAAAATCTGTTTGGAAAAGACTCTACATTCGCGAAACCCCAACTTCCAGGTGCATCGACTGAGTGGAAGTTCTTGGACAAAGCCGAACCGGACTGCCTTTGTTCCAAACCACACGGACCTCGTGCCGTGTACTGTTATCTGAGTCCGAAGCCAGAGAGGCCTCTCTGCGACGAAGTTCAGATAAGTTTAACAGTTTGGAGTTCATCATTCATGACATTTGAGAAATCAATTAGAAATGTTAATCTGTGATTCATAACTCTAGAATGTGTAATATCATTTAGTTTTCTTAAATATAAATGTGTGTTGCATTAAACTGATTTGTTGATAATTTTAGAAATAAAATCTGTCAACGCCGAGAAATATCTTCTCATTCCTGTTTAACTGTTTAGTCTGAAATTGACATAAGTTAATATACATTAGATTATTGGTGGCCCTGCCTATCCTTAATCATTGAATGATAATCAGTTAAAGGAAATTGTGGTAACAAGTAATGATAGGATCTTTCTCGGCACCTAAACGTAAATGAGACTGATATATATATAACGAGAAGTTACCTGACATAAATCCTGACCTGCGTAGTAATTTAATGTCTGACTAACAATACTAATGAGAGACTCACCTTCGTCTTACTAACCGGTATTGTAGTCAATGTGTTTATAACCTTTTTTGTTTAATGGTTTGTGTGATATCATATGCAATCCCATGGTCTTTGATTTGGTCACGGAAGTGATTTGTCTTTGATTTATTGATCTAGAGTTGAATTTTAATTAGTTTTTCCCTTTTGTATAATTAGTGTAGTGCTACATTTAGTCTTTGTTTTTAATACATTTGACAATTTATATCTTTGGAATTGGTGTCTGCATCCAATTATTACGGAAATTGAGTTCTACAAGATTCCAGGATTCGTGATACTATAAATTCACATCTTTAATTGAAATTTATAAGTGTACCTTACGCTACATATATATTTTTATTCTGTAATGTTTTTTCACATTTTTTAATGTAATGATTGTATCGGATTATGTCAAATAAAAATGCTTTTGTATTAAAGCGTTTCTTTTCTTTACCACGCATGACATTTTTTTAAAATCTTTACAAGAACAGACATTGTGTATACATGTTGGGTATTTAACATAGTTATTATTAGGACACAAGGTTTGAACAAACCGGGACACCGTTTTATCATTTTTTCCTAAATCAGTGCCGTACAGTGCCATAACATTTGTGTAGGGGAGACCTTTATAAGAAAAACACACAGTGTTGACTGCAGGTTGTAATCTGCAGGTTGTAATCTGTAGACGTTGCACTTGGCGGCAGTTATAAACCGGTTCTTTACAATTGTTTATTAAAAAGTTGTTGATCGTAGCTGGAAAATAAATAAAATCTGGAGGGTTTCTGTAAGAATCAAAAAGTTCGCCGCAATGATCTTCCGTCAGATAAATAGCCAGCCAGTGCTCTCCAGGCATGGTTTCAGGGTGAGTGTTAATTATCAACATGGCGGGTAAGTTCTTTAGCTTCAATTCAGGTAACTGATCGCAGGCATAGACTCCGTGAAACAGCTTCTTAGTGTAGGGGTTACAGTTCATGAGAGCCGTGAGCTCTCTGGTGTTCATGGTTAATAATAATCATAGAGCACATTCCTTCTCTCATTCACTTCTATAATATTGTCAAACACGGCGTACACAACCATATTTACAGTACCGGCTAGGGGTTGCTTAAAACGTATTTCCAGTCTCATGTTTCCTGTTTTCACCAGGGAGAAATGTTGCCCGCACTCTTCATCGGGGTTAGGTTGAAGGCGTACAAAGTGTAGCCGTTGATGTATTCAGCGCGGTTTATCAGCAGAGGCTGGTCCTTCAGATGTCTCCCTGTAGCGAGAACTAGACTGTAATATTCACGGACCGCGCAACCATTTTCAAAATCGGGTTGAAAAGGTTTGGCGGGGACCTGCGTGCCATCAACATACAAAGTTATAAATTCTGCATTATAATGTTTAAAATTAAATGGATTCTTTGTATATGACCCTGTAAATGCGTCATTATCCACCAGCCCGATAATGACATGTTTTGGGAGCTGTCCAAGGAAAAGGTTTTCCTGATTCATAACGCGAGTTCCTGCCGCGATGCTTGCTGTAGAAAATGTTGCTCTTTTTTTTTAGACCCGCGTTGGTGCCACCTGGATCCTTGACATCCATGGCGTCCGGTGTGTCTTTGGCAAACAGCCCGGGGCTGAACTGTTTGTTTAGAGTCTCCTCGCTATAATTAAGTATACACTCCATCAGTGCTCTATAGGGGTATATATTACTGCTTTGACTTATCAGTCTATCCCCCAGGGTTACTTCCACTTGCAAGAAGATGGTGGCCACCGGGTTGTTGATAACCCCCACTTTGGCCTCCCTCTCGATAGCCTGTCCTTTTTCAGTCACAATTTTACAAGTGAGTAAAATAAGGGTATTATTCAAATCTAAATAATCTTCACCATTACCGGTTATGAAAAATTCCAGAGGGGCGGATTCTGAAATGGCTGAAAGAGGCGGAATCTCCACATAGATGCTTTTATCAATACTTGTTTGTGTGTAAAGGACCGTAAACAGATCCAGTTCTGATTTCACACATTCTTCCGATATGTTGTGTACAAAAGCCATGATTAAAATATACATCCCGAACAGGTTCTTGACTTTCTTTTAGGTTTTCTTTTAACGGTCTTCTTCTTCTTCTTTTTTGGCTGCCTACTCTTACGAGTTCTACTACGGTCTGTCGCTGAATAAGTAAGTCTCTGTCTTTTGTTAGCTACTACTCTCCGCCCTCCGGGTGGGCGTCGTCTTTTACGAGAGCCTCTGGCCAGGACCATTAGACCCGAACCCTCCTGATTATCGTTGTTGTTGGATCTTGCCATAGCGCTGCTGATCACATCGCTTACGATGTGTTTGGCGGCTGATTTAAGATGCGGTTTCGCTATATCAAAACCTCACCTGAGAAGAGGCATAGCCATCCTGAAAAGTCCTCGAAAGAGTCAACCTATTCCGCTCCCATACATCACATTAGCCCCAGCGAACCCTGGCAAACCGTTACCGGCCTGCATTTTGTAATAGTTGACATTGTCTTTAGGATCGACATAACCCCTCATGATAGTCATTTTAGCCGTGTACACAATGTTTCACAGGTCGAAAATGTAGTTTGCTTATAACCTTACCAAAATGGAAGGGTATGTCAATATTCTGATCTGATTTCACTTCAATCGTAATATTGTCAAAATGAGTCTTGGAGACAGGTACGTAGTATGGCTTGTCATAAGTAATTGTGAACACATCATTGTTTTTACCCTTAATATGTACATTTCTTAAAAGGGGGACGTAACTATCCCCCACCCTCTGGTGTGAAATTATGTCCGTGTAGATATAAAGGGTGTAAAATCCTGCGCGGATATCCGCGGGGTATGGAGCTATTCTATCCTTAAATTCATCCTCCTTGTTGGTGTAAAACCCTAAAATCTGGCTTAGGTTACCGCTGGTTTTAATTCTTATCGTAGATGCGGACTCCATGTAAACTTTATTTTTAATCGAACTGTAATGTATTCTGACAGGTTGTTTCCCTCCAGAGATCTGTTTGTTCATCTCTTCTAATAATTTTTCAATATTTTCATAATAACCGTCTTGTAATGTGAAGGACCACTGTTTTTTTAATTCCGACGTCCAAAATTGAAAAGACCAAGTCTTAATCGCGTACTACAGCCCAAGTGTGGGGGTACTGTATTTCCGACAACCCCACCTCCCAGGGCCCCCACAGTTCTATAGGTTTTACAAATTTGACCGTAAAACTAGAAATGGTGTTGTTAGGATAAATGTTGAGGGACGCGTTACTAGGCAGCATCACATAGAATCCTCCCTCTTCCATCTTCATGACCCATAATGAAAGATCCTCCATGAGCTTTCACTTGTATACCGGCCGTATATCCCACACCGCACTAGCCAAAACCCAGCTATTGAACTTTTCAGGCCACCCCGCCCATTTTACCAACACATATTTTTTCCTGTTTTCAGTTTTTTTCCCTAAAATCTTTTCTACTCTGAATACGTTATCATTCCCCACTACAATATTTTGTAACTCCTCCTCATAAAAAGTACCTTCTATAGACTCCCCGCCGTAGTCTTTTTACCTGTACACCGGCGGGGTTCGAGCCACACGTTCGGTAATGGTGAAATATTCATCCGAAAAAGTTTGCTCATAACCTTTTACAAAGGGTCTCCGTACCTTTGAAACTCTTACAACATCTCCTACTTTGAACTTGTAAACCTGTTTCTTTGAGGCTTTAAACGGACCATAGACATTTTTAAAGACCTTAAAAGAATTACTGTTATCCACCTCTACAGGTTTCATTTTAATATTTCTATGATAACTGTCGTTGTAAGCATTCACAAACTCTTGAACTCTATCGAGATACGTTTGAGTATTGTTAGCTGTGAAGTATCTCCACATTTTTGTCTTTATAGTTCTGTTAAATCTCTCCACAATCGAGGCCTTAAGCTCGTTTCCTGTGGTGAAATGATGTATTTTGTGTCTTTTCAAAAGATTCTGGAATTCTCTATTGAGAAACTCTTTACCTTTATCAGACTGTAGTTTTTTAGGACAGCGCCCCTGCAAGAGTATATCTTTCAAGGCCTGCGTAACAACAACGCCGGTTTTATTCCTCAACACTCGCACCCACGCATATTTTGATAATATATCTATACACGTCAACATGAATGTGTACCCTTTATTATGTTTTGATAAATTTGACATATCTACTAGATGCACCTGCCATTGTGAATCTATGTCTGAAACATACACACGATTTCTTTTAAAGTTAATTCTAGCCGGTTTATGTAGGGTGTAAGCATCTTGCGCAGACAACAACTCGGCCACACTTATCTTATCTGCCTTAATACCCTGCTCTGACAGCCCTCTCCGGAATCCCTTCCGACCCCCCAAACTCCCAACTTTGGCGGGGTTGTAGTACAAATCCTTCATCCTAGGAGCTTGTCGAGACATTCTGTAAAAGCACACTAAAGTATTTAGAAAATGGCTCTTTTATTCATTTTTAAGCAATTGAGAAAAGTATAACACATACAGCAATTTTCCCCATTATTTAAACAATAAGACATCAACTGATTGGTTACTTGCTCTATATCCACTACTACACCGGCTTTTATTTTATAAGTACACACAATGATTACATACATGTATAAAACAATAATATGTGCTATTTTAAAAATAAACAACCATTCATTAAACATGACTTGTAAAAGATTATATAAATGTTGATGAAATGGTCTAACATCGTTCCTTGCAACAGCTATCATAGCCGCCCAGTTTTCATACCCCTCAGTCTTTTTCACATCATCCATTAAATGCTCCAGGTTTGAAAGTTGAGCATCGTCGACAGTCAAAGCTGTAGAGAAAAAGTGCTCGTCGGCCACTTTCTTTTCCAATACTTTGTACAATAGGGCCCTCAGATTTGTCGCGGTTTGTTGGCGACAAATCCGGTTACAGAATCAATCCAGAACATTCCCCATCTTCAGGTGCTTTCAGTTGCTTTCAGCCTCTGAGTCGGTTTCGAACAGATCAAATTCCTTCTCCTTGAACTCTGCTTTACTTTCTTTACTGAAGAAATATTCCTTCAGCTTGACGGAGGTTTTTCTGCTGCTCTCATCCAACTCGTCGAACAGCTGGTTGAGTTTCTCTCTGATGTACGGCTCCTTTTTCAGCTCCAACAAAATTTCATCTATAATTTTCTGGACCTGCACGGGACAGACATGCAGATGATGATAAGATAATGCTTTGACTAGTGCTTGTTTTAACCAAGGTTTGTTCAGTTTTTAGTAAATATCCTTGAAATAGAGATATAAATAACATGTTTCTGGTTCAAACAGACAGCTGTGTCTCATCTGGCTAGGATGATTCACTTCACACCCCAGGCAGACTTCTTTCAGGGCTCGATCGATGAGAGCATTCAGTATATACACCAGGGCGTTCTTAATAATTATACTTACTTCAGCGTTGACCTCTGGTCTAAAACCGTCGCCTTCGTCACGCCCCCCGGCAGGTTTGATGATCGTTGGTTTGCTCAGCGCTGGTTGAGGTGTTTCTAGAGCCATAGTACAGCTCTCCTGAGATGCCGCCACAAAAGCAGCGATGTTCGGGGTCTCTTGAGCCAGGGAGTCGGTGGTGTTAGTCGTTTCTTCCATTGAACAGCGGGCTGTTTCATCTTGAGGTAGTGGCGGGTAGCCGCGGTAAGAGCGCTCAGGCTGGTATAAAATGTCCGGATTGTAGGACCAAGGGAGGTCCTCGTTCGTAAGAGGGCTGTAGAGTCTCGTAACAGACCTGCTCTTTTAATGTAAACCAAGAGCAAGGGGGGTGGCTACTTTTTTACAATATTTTTACTACATCATGTATTAAATCACAGTTAGACGGTTGGGGGCATGGGGGCAATGTCGACAAAGTCATTGTCGATGTCTTTGGCAGCATGCAACCAACTCCCGCCACATTTTTGCCCGTCCTCGCTGTTGAAATAAAGTCTCTTTTTAACAGAGTCAAACTCTACATATTTCCTCAAGACCTCAAAACCCTCATTAAATTATTTTATGACCGTTTTCATTTTCGACCAATCCTGGGTGTAGAAATCAATTTCAGCAACATATTAATTTTCATCCTCAGGATCCATAAAAATAGGTTCAGCATCGTAAAAAAAAAGCTAATTTGTTTGGCATAGCGTGTTTTCCTAAACACTATTCTGTTGTACCCTGTCATAGTTATAGTCATTACAGTTCTACTATGATTCACAGATAGAGCGCTTTCCCAGTCGTGACTTTCAAACATCAGAGGCAGCGGTGCAGTTTCACGATCCCTATTCCACTGTTTCAACGCCTCTAACGCTTTATCCACATCCCCTTGCCTTGTCCAGTCCTTTACATGCATCCAATCCTTGTAAGCGTACTCAATTCTGGTTAAAAAAGGCGTAGACATCTCCTCACCAGCTCTTAACTCAAAAAGCTCCAGACCGACATATCCCTTGTCCATTTTAAAGCGGTATCCACGCGTTGTCTCATCATCCTCCAGAACCCAGATTCGGTCGAGTCTCACATCCTATCGTGAAGGAACCCTAGCCCGGGTTTTCCTCTCGGGTGTTTTCTCGTGGATACAGTCGGACAAGCTGAAGACCCAGAATCACTTCACACGTGTAAAGAGAAAAATATCTATTTTACTAAAGAATCAGTCTGGCTTAAATACAAATCTTTTGGAGGACTTGAAAAAACAGTTGAAGACCCCCCCCCACCCACTTGTACATTCCTCTGGTGTCCTGTTAGCTCCGCCCCCACATATTTAAATTCTTCAAACCAGACTCTAACGTGATAGACTATTCCTTCAGTGCCCTGTCAACTCCACCCCCAAATATATTAATTCTTCACCAATCTGAGGTTACTAAAGACGTAGACATATCCTCGCCACCCCCACTTGCTCAAAAAGCTCCAGACCGACATAACCCTTGTCCATATGAAAGAGAAGTAGAAGTATCTATGTTACTAAAGAATCGGGAGGGCTTTAATAGAACTCTTTTGGAGCTTCACTCGCGTAGGGAAAAATAGCTATTCTAATAAATAAATCGGGAGGACTTAAATACAACTCTTTTGGAGCTTCACTAGCTTAGGGAAAAATATCTATGTTTTCTAAAAAATCTGAAGGGTATACATATTGCTCTTTTGGAGCTTCACACGTATAGAGAAAAATAGCTATTTTACTAAAGAATCAGTCTGGCTTAAAAACAAATCTTGTGCAGGGTTAGAAAAACAGTTGAAGAACCCCACCACCCTGCACATTCCCACGGAATCCATCAATATGGTAATTATTCTGTGACGTGGTACAAGCACCCCCCACCCCCTAGGAAGGACCCCCACCCCCTAGGAAGGGCCCCCCCCAAGTTCAACTCAAGTTCAGGTCAAAGGTCAAATCCCCCGCAGCCCCCCTTCGAAAAAGTGCCTTATATTACTACTCATGTTCTCAGGTGTCCAGCTCTGTTTTTGGTGCCATTGCTGCGAGTCCAATCTTGCTGCTTCTTGAATTCCTCAGCAAACACAGATGAAACGTTCAAACAATCTTTTCATTTTCATTCGATTCACTTTGCATTTTACAAAAGAGGCAAAATGTGGAAGTAACTGAACCAGCTTCATCCGGACATTGGGTCATGCGTGGGTTTAAAGTTACGACATGAAAATCAATGAAACGGACTTCCCAGTGCTTTGAGAGTGTAGAAATGACAGTTTGAGCCCCAGGGCGCGAAGCTACGTGGTGTAGTGGCTGGCAACAGGAGTCTTCTTCGGGTTGTGTCCTTCTCTCCCTCAGAGGGAGGTAGAACAGCTATGTGCGGTGCCAGAGCTGCTGATAGCATGTTCTCCGGTGTCCCGCTCCGTTTTGGTTTTCGGTGCCTCGCTGCGCGCCGCTCTCGGCCAGGGTATTTTCAACTCCTGAGAGGTCTGGACAGGCTCCCCATGGCTCGTTGGTCTAGGGGTATGATTCTTGCTTTGGGTGCGAGAGGTCCCGGGTTCAACTCCCAGATGAGCCCGTCTGGCCTGCTCCTTCTCTGTTTTGCGGTCCCTGGACAGGTCGCTCTCTGTGGGAGCCTGGGTCCTCTGCGTAAATGCAGTGCTTTTGACCTCAGATGCTGTTGCCAGTGTTTTCTTCTCTTTGAAACAAATGCGTGTTATACAAGGTTTTTGTTGTTGTTGTTGTTGTTGTTGTTGTTGTTGTTGAGGAGGAGGAGCACATGTAGTGTGTTGTGGAGGAGAGGGAAGAAATTTGGTTTTCCGGCTTGTTATGGAGACCTTTGCTGAACGTGTACACCTGAGCTGCACCAAAGGAGAGGCATTCTTTTGAGTTGTTTGCGGTTTGCGGTCCTGCTAGAATATGCTCTCCGTTAGCGAGTTAAAATTGTCATATCTTACTGGAAATGTTGCCGTGGCAAGGGGGACTGAAATTTGTCATTATTGCAGAAATAACATAAATAACATACTCGCGCATAACTATTTCTGTGAAAGTCTAGACACTTGAACTCACGGCCATCCCCTCACCTCTTTTTTGGAAATGTCAAACCACAATCTCCCTATATTTATATTATATTTTGAGGAACAGCTCAGAGCTGACAACATTAACAATATACGTGCTGCTCTTCAGACAAACCAGAAATATGATAGAGTCCCACGTCATCTACTGCTAGGCAAACCGTGCAGATATGTCAACCGAAACTGTCGAGTGTGTTAGGGGTTATAATATTGGACACATTCCATGTCTGCCTAGCAAACTCAATCTGTAATATGTCCTGCCCCGAAACGGACTTCTGACATGTATAAAACTGTGTGCTGTGGCAGAAATAAACTGAAGACAAACGATCTGGCATTGTGTCGGTGACTTTTTTCTTCCCGAGCTCGTCTCCTGCGGAGGATCCACCATCCTGCACTGATGGCGCTGGGTTATCCTAGTCCAGGGGTTATCCTAGTCCAGGGAACCTGAAGGGTTTACTTCTGGTGAAGTGGCTGTACCTTAACACTTTGGGGGCTCGTCCAGGATACATTTGGTGAGTATTCTCTTTTCACCTTTGTGCTGTACCCTAAGAACTGCTCGCTACTTGTATCCAAAACATGATGGACTAGAGGGCTGTTCCAGTTAGGCAGTAGACTCTAAATGCCCTAGTGCTGTAACTAAGAGCTGCTGACTAACTGATGTATATTGGACTAGAGGGCTGTTACAATTAGGTAATAGATGAGTAAGTAGACTCTGTGCTTTAGTGCTGTAACTGAGAGCAACTGAATACATGGACTAGAGGGCTCTTTGGAGCATGGAGTACCAACATATGGTAGTGTAATATTGCGCTGTGCTGATGTGTGGCATCTGAAGCAGGAAATCTATGTGTTTGTAAGTATGTCACTCTTCTTGTTTATCTTTATGTGTCGAGACTGCTATGATTGGAAGTGAATAAGCAGTACCTGAGTATCGGTGGGAATGATTAATGGTAGTACGAGATAGGATTTTTGCACGTGTAATAAAGACAAAAGCCTGAATTATGGCTAAAGAAAATAAGATGGGGTACCAACACACCCCTATGTAACTGGTGATACTGTTTTGTTCAAATCTTTGAATCCTAGGAATTCCACATTCCCTACCACCCACAGTCTTCTGGGGTGGTGGAACGAGTGAACCAAACTGTTAAAAAGAAATTTGACTAAAGCAATATCTGGAACTCAAATTAAGGACTGGGATGTGATGTTGCCACTGGTGTTGGCTGGAATACACCTGACTCCCAGTAAGACTACTGGGATATTGGCCTATGAGGCTGTGTTTGGGATTCCCTTTCCCACACCTTGGGTTAGGATGCAGGGGAGACCACCTACGCTCTCCTCTGATTTATCAGTGCTCCGGGCAGAATATGCACTTTTGCTGGCAGAAAAGCTGGCCCAGATCCACAATGAATGACTCTCTTCCTAAAAATGATGGGGTGCTGGAGTTGAATATGAATGTGAATAAGAAATGAGAAACTAATGCTAGCTAACTTATCCATTCATTAGAAAAAAGAAAACTGCAAAATACAATCTGGTCTAAGTCAAATGTCCCAAAGACAAATGGAAAAAAATATATAATAATAATGGTCTCTGTTGGAGTACCAGGATTGGTGGAATCAAGGAAACATAAGATAAAACTGACAAAGTTTCCATAAGTCTTTGTCAGAATAATACGAATTTTGAGATGACCTTGATCACAATGGATCAAGTAAAACTGAGGTAGTGAAATAATCAAGTGGAATTATTTGACATTTAATCTAAATAATAAGAAACTTCATGAATAAATAAATACCATCATAAATAAGTTGTAAGGGCTGTTTGAGACACTGCAGGGTCAATACCACATGCCCCAGATTGGATATCTGAATTATCTTATATTTATATTTATAATTAAAAATGTAACAACAGATTTATACCGAATTATGAGGCTCTGACCACAAGGATGTTTGACCCTATACAGAGTGCCTCAGGCATCAGAAATAAGAATGAAAGAATATGATTGTATTATAAGAAAAATGTAATACAAAATGTACAATGAATAAACAAAATGTCAATAATAGTAATAAATAAATAGTCATGGTGTCCTCACAAGAAGAACCAGAATTTGTTTGTTAAACATCATGTTATGGACAAGCTCTGTAATGTCAAATTAAAGGAAACGAAAGGCTAGAAGGGAGCCTGGTGCAGCCCCGACAGCTTGTGAAAGCAGGATAATGTAAACATAATGTAAAAAAAAATGTTTAGTTATTGTTATAGCATATAATACCTGATATACAAGTTAAAGCAGAATATGGGTTTAGGATGCGGGTAAAAGGGTAAGAAGTACCACAGAAGTATAAGATTACACATTTAGTGAGCTCAAGTAATATAAAATATTTTTAAAGGAGACAAGTAAGAATGGAAAGGAAGTGAGACAATTATAGATTAGATTAGGTTTTAGAAAACTAGAAACAAAAGTAAGGCAAACCGTGCAGATATGTCAACCGAAACTGTCGAATGTGTTAGGGGTTATAATATTGGACACATTCCATGTCTGCCTAGCAACTAAATCTGTAATATGTCCTTCTCCGAAACGGACTTCTGACATGTATAAAACTGTGTGCTGTGGCAGAAATAAACCGAGCTCGTCTCCTGCGGAGGATCCACCATCCTGTACTGACGGCGCTGGGTTATCCTAGTCCAGGGAACCTGAAGGGCTTACTTCTGGTGAAGTGGTTGTACCTTAACAGTTTCCCAGTCTGCCTCAAGCAGGTACGCCCTTGCCGTGGAGGACTTGTAACGTCGCTCCTTCGGTTGGCTTGTTGGCGTAGTGGTATGTTGTCGTTTGTTGATCTCTCCCTCAGAGGGAGGTAGAACAGCTATGTGCGGTGCCAGAGCTGCTGATAGCATGTTCTCCGGTGTCCCGCTCTGTTTTGGTTTTCGGTGCCTCGCTGCGCGCCGCACTCGGCCAGGGTATTCTCAACTCTTGAGAGATCCAGATGATTTTCAACTCCTGAGAAATCTGTACTGGCTCCCCATGGTTTGTTGGTCTAGAGGTATGATTCTCGCTTAGGGTGCGAGAGGTCCCGGGTTCAACTCCCGGACGAGCCCGTCTTGGCTGCCCTTTCTCTGTTCTGCGGTCCCTGGACAGGTTGCTCTCTGTGGAAGTGTGGGTCCTCTTTGTAAATGCAGGGCTTTTGACCTCAGATGCTGTTTGCCAGTGTTTTCTTCTCTTTGAAACAAATGCGTATTATACAAGGTTTTTGTTGTTATTTTTGTTGTTGTTGTTTTTGAGGAGGAGGAGCACATGTAGTGTATTGTGGAGAAGAGGGAAGAAATGTGGTTTTCCGGCTTGTTATGGAGACCTTTGCTGAACGTGTACACCTGAGCAGCACCGAAGGAGAGGCATTCTTTTGAGTTGATTGCGGTCCTGCTGGACCATGCTCTCCGTGCTGTCTCACTGGGGGAGCGGTTACCGTTCTAGATAGACACGTCAGCACCACAGTCCATGGTATTTGCCAAAGAGCGTAGGTTTCCAGGTCTGCCTCAAGCAGGTACGCCCTTGCCAAGGAGAAGTTGTGAAGCTGCTCCTTCAGTTGGCTCTTTGCCGTAGGGGTATGATTGTCACTTGTTGTTCTCTCCCTCAGAGGGAGGTAGAACAGCTATGTGCGGTGCCAGAGCTGCTGATAGCATGTTCTCCGGTGTCCCGCTCCGTTTTCGGTGCCTCGCTGCGCGCCGCTCTAGGCCAGGGTATTCTCAACTCTTTTGAGTTGTTTGCAGTCCTGCTGGACCATGCTCTCCCTGCTGTCTCACTCGGGGAGGGGTTACCGTTCTGGAAAGACACGTCAGCGTCACAGTCCATGGTATTAGTAAAAGAGCGTAGGTTTCCCGGTCTGCCTCAAGCAGGTACGCCCTTGCCAAGGAGAGGTTGTGAAGCCGCCCCTTCTGTTTTCTCGTTGGCGTAGGGATATGATTGTCGCTTGTTGTTCTCTCCCTGAGAGGGAGGTAGAACAGCTATGTGCGTTGCCAGAGCTGCTGATAGCATTTTCTCCGGTGTCCCGCTCCGTTTTGGTTTTCGGTGGCTTTCTGCGCTCCGCTCTCGGCCAGAATATTCTCAACTCTTGAGAGATCCAGTTGATTTTCAACTCCCGAGAGGTCCGAACAGGCTCCCCGTGGCTTGTTGGTTTAGGGTTATGATTCTCGCTTTGGGTGCAAGAGATCCCGGGTTCAACTCCCAGACAAGCATGTCTGGCCTACCCCTTCTCAGTTCTGCGGTCCCTGGACAGGTTGCTCTCTGTGGGAGCCTGGGTCCTCTGCGTAAATGCAGTGCTTTTGACCTCAGATGCTGTTGCCAGTGTTTTCTTCTCTTTGAAACAAATGCGTGTTATACAAGGTTTTTGTTGTTGTTGTTGTTGTTGTTGAGGAGGAGGAGCACATGTAGTGTGTTGTGGAGGAGAGGGAAGAAATTTGGTTTTCCGGCTTGTTATGGAGACCTTTGCTGAACGTGTACACCTGAGCTGCACCGAAAGAGAGGCATTCTTCTGAGTTGTTTGCGGTCCTGCTGGACCATGCTCTCCGTGTTGTCTCACTGGGGGAGCGGTTACCGTTCTGGATAGACACGTCAGCACCACAGTCCATGGTATTTGTCAAAGAGCGAAGTTTTCCCAGTCTGCCTCAAGCAGGTACGCCCTTGCCAAGGAGGGCTTGTAACGTCACTACTTTGGTTGGCTCGTTGGTCTAGGGGTATGATTCTTGCTTAGGGTGCCAGAGGTCCCAGGTTTAACTCCCGGATGAGCCCCAGGGTGCAAAGCTGTGTGGTGTTGGAGTCTTCTTGGGGTTGTTTCCCTCTCTCCCTCAGAGGGACTTAGAACAGCTAAGTGCGGTGCCAGAGCTGCTGATAGCATGTTCTCCGGTGTCCCGCTCTGTTTTGGTTTTCGGTGCCTCGCTGCGTGCCGCTCTCGGCCAGGGTATTCTCAACTCTTTTGAGTTGTTTGCGATCCTGCCGGACCATGCTCTCCCTGCTGTCTCACACGGGGAGGAGTTACTGCTCTGCCTCAAGCAGGTACGCCCTTGCCAAGGAGAGGTTGTGAAGCCGCTCCTTCAGTTGGCTTCTTGTTCTCTCCCTCAGAGGGAGGTAGAACAGATATGTGCGGTGCCAGAGCTGCTTATAGCATGTTCTCCGGTGTCCCGCTCTGTTTTTGGTGCCATCGCTGCGAGTCCAATCTTGCTGCTTCTTGAATTCCTCAGCAAACACAGATGAAACGTTCAAACAATCTTTTCATTTTCATTCGATTCACTTTGCATTTTACAAAAGAGGCAAAATGTGGAAGTAACTGAACCAGCTTCATCCGGACATTGGGTCATGCGTGGGTTTCAAGTTACGACATGAAAATCAATGAAACGGACTTCCCAGTGCTTTGAGAGTGTAGAAATGACAGTTTGAGTATTTTTTTTGGCAAGAGATACAAGGTTTGGGAGCAGCCTCTCGCCGGTGGGGATGTAGTTCAGTGGTAGAGTGCATGTATGAGGTACCCGCGTTCAATCCTTGGCATCTCCAGGCCGTCTTTTAAGTTAGGAAGTAGTGAAGAAATCGGTAGCCTGGGATTAATCACTCGTTCTCGTTTAGGGCTTATACGCACTCTGTGCCGTTATTCTCAGAGACATGTGTATGCATGCAAAGTGAAAAGTGAAAGAAACGACGAGATGGCAAGCACCCACAGCTGGTCCAATTGGAGTGCCCTCGAAAGGCTAGAGCATTTTGTTTTTGGCAACGTGAACCTCTCGAGCTTCATGTTGACGCACATACGATCTAAAACCCACGTCTTGTCCACGTCTGTAGGTGAAGTCATAGACAGACAATTGTCAAAGCTAGGGAATTATTGGGCACTGATGACAGGTGTGATACCTCTGAGGTACACGGACTAACAGCGAGCTATAGGCTCTGCTATGCTGAGTGATGCTTCGTGGATAGAGTGACTATCTCGCTAGTAGTAGTAGGGGTAATTGAAAGCATTCCAATTGGAGTGCCCTCGAAAGACTAGAGCGTTTTGCTTACGGCACCGTGAACCTCTCGAGCTTCATGTTGACGCACATACGATCTAAAATCCGCGTCTCGTCCACGTCTGTAGGTGAAGTCATAAACAGACAGTTGTCAAAGCTTGGGAATTATTGGGCACTGATGCCAGGTGTGATACCTATGAGGTACACGGACTAACAGCGAACTATAGGCTCTGCTATGCTGAGTGTTGCTTCGTGGATAGAGCGACTATCTCGTTAGTAGTAGTAGGGGTTAATGAAAGCATTCCAATTGGAGTGCCCTCGAAAGGCTAGAGCGTTTTGTTTACGGCACTGTGAACCTCTCGAGTTTCATGTTGACGCACATACGATCTAAAACCTAAAACCCACTTCTTGTCCACGTCTGTAGGTGCAGTCATAGACAGACAGTTGTCAAAGCTAGGGAATTATTGGGCACTGATGCCAGGTGTGATACCTATGAGGTACACGGACTAACAGCGAGCTATAGGCTTTGCTATGCTGAGTGTTGCTTCGTGGATAGAGCGACTATCTTGCTAGTAGTAGTAATCAAAGCATTCCACTGCCTAACCCAACAGAACACACACAAACTTTGGACATCAACATACTTTGAACACCACTGTTTCACGGGCCATTCTTTTGGCATTAGACCTCGTGGCGCAACGGTAGTGCATCTGACTCCAGATCAGAAGGGTGCGTGTTCGCCCAACACTAGAGTTGCATTAAAAAGTCCACAAGCGGCAACGTGAATTCACAAAGCACCTTTGCCAGACTCACACTTCTCATTAGGAACAAAGGGATCTACGTAGCCATGCACTTTGAACTATTGCTGCCACCTGTCCGCTGCGAATGTGCAACTAAAGCTATCTGTTTTGCGTTGGCCGGGAATCGAACCCGGGTCAACTACTTGGAAGGCAGCTATGCTTGCCACTATACCACCAACGCTACCGTTGATTGGTCAACCAAAGTCAAACTCCACATAAATGTGATGCCTGCATTCCGTGCCAGAATGACATCATATTTCCATTTGGCAAAGCATAGATGTTTGCGAAAGCAACCGTTGGATGCACTATCCTGTTCATGCTATGCTGAGTGTTGCTTCGTGGATAGAGTGTGGGGAAAAAAGTGAGGGGAAACACAGCATGTCAGGTGCACCAGCCGGGAATCGAACCCGAGTCACAAGAATGGGAATCTTGTATGATGCCACTACACCACTGGCACTGCTGCGAAGTAGTGATTTTCAGGCTTTCCACTGGAGTGACAGTGATTCCAAAACCTGTCTCCATCGCTGCGAGTCCAATCTTGCTGCTTCTTGAATTCCTCAGCAACACAGTTGAAACGTTCAAACAATCTTTTCATTTTCATTCGATTCACTTTGCATTTTACAAAAGAAGCAAAACGTGGAAGTAACTGAACCAGCTTCATCCGGACATTGGGTCATGCGTGGGTTTAAAGTTACGACATGAAAATCAATGAAACGGACTTCCAAGTGCTTTGAGAGTGTAGAAATGACAGTTTGAGCCCCAGGGCGCGAAGCTGTGTGGTGTCGTGGCTGGCAACAGGAGTCTTCTTGGGGTTGTTTCCCTCTCTGCCTCAGAGGGAGGTAGAACAGCTATGTGCGGTGCCAGAGCTGCTGATAGCATGTTCTCCGGTGTCCCGCTCTTTTTGGTTTTCGGTGCCTCGCTGCGCGCCGCTCTCGGCCAGGGTATTCTCAACTCTTTTGAGTTGTTTGCGGTCCTGCCGGACCATGCTCTCCCTGCTGTCTCACTCGGGGAGGGGTTACCGTTGTAGCGTTATGTTGGGTGTATTTTGATAAGAGCATTTGGGCTCTGAGCTGAAGCATTGATCTAAAGAAGACCTCTCCCCACCAAAGTTATCAGATTTCCTTAGCTCATCAGCTTGGAACTGGTATGCGTCAAAGTGACAGTTTTGGGGAGGATGGCACCGAGAAGAGGCCAAATAGTTTGGAATCCTGCTATGAGATGTCTGGAGAAAGGGGCCTGTAGGTGATAAAAAGTGGACGAGAGCCGAAATTCCGACATAAAGCTACGAACCCGGGCCAACCGGCATTTCCAAAAGATGGCATGGATTGACATCAGTCATAAATCAAGCCCCCCTTCAATAGGACACTGGGGGCTGAAACCGAAATCCAATCTCAAAAACTCAAGAACCAATCACCTATTGATCTGACAGACTATAAAGAACAGCGCACGGCCTTTCTCTCTCTCTCTCTCTCACCTGTACCAGAAACTCGCTGCCACAGCTCAACCTGTAGCTCTGTTGCCCGAACCGGAACCAGAAACCAACCAAGTCTTTGCCGGCAACAGAAGAGTTAAACTGGGAGAAGGAGATTGAGCCGTACGAAGAATTCTTTTAAAGGACTTTATCAAATAAAGAACTTGACAGACTGCGCATGCCCGCCTGTGCCCACCTGATCAGTGGAGTTTTACAGCTGGACAATTTACTAAGTCGACTGTATACAAAAGTGTCAGTCATTTAAATAGCTATTGAGTCTTAAGAAACTTGACCCTTGGAACAAACAGGGACCTGCTTTCCTCAAGGACTTTGTCTTCAAGTAACTACAGTGGAAACCCTGCTTTCAAAGAAGATTTTGTGCACAAACTTGGAGCCTTCAAACCAGTGGAAAATCTGTTTGGAAAAGACTCTACATTCGCGAAACCCCAACTTCAAGGTGCATCGACTGAGTGGAAGTTCTTGGACAAAGCCGACTGCCTTTGTTCCAACCACACGGACCTCGTGCCGTGTGTTGTTATCTGAGCCCGAAGCCAGAGAGGCCTCTCTGCAACGAAGTTCAGATAAGTTTAAGAGTTTGGAGTTTGTGATTCATGACATTTGAGAAATCAGTTAGAAATGTTAATCTGTGATTCATAAGTCTAGAATGTGTAATACCATTTAGTTTTTTTAAATATAAATGTGTGTTGCATTAAACTGTTTTGTTGATAATTTTAGAAATAAAATCTGTCAACGCCGAGAAATATCTTCTCATTCCTGTGCAACTGTTTAGTCTGAAATTGACACAAGTTAATAGACATTAGATTATTGGTGGCCCTGCCTATCATTGAATAATAATCAGTTAAGGGAAATTGTGGTAACAAGTAATGATAGGGTCTTTCTCGGCACCTAAACGTAAATGAGACTGATATATATATAACGAGAAGTTACCTGACATAAATACTGACCTGCGTAGTTATTTAATGTCTGACTAACAATACTAATGAGAGACTCACCTTCGTCTTACTAACCGGTATTGTAGTCAATGTGTTTATAACCTTTTTTGTTGAACGATTTGTGTGTTATCATATGCGATCCCATGGTCTTTGATTTGGTCACGGAAGTGATTTGTCTTTGATTTGTTGATCTAGAGTTGAATTTTAATTAGTTTTTCCCCTTTGTATAATTAGTGTAGTGCTACATTTAGTTTTTGTTTTTGGAATTGGTGTCTGCGTTCAATTATTACAGAAATTGAGTTCTACAAGATTCCAGGATTCGTGATAAGGTGATACTATAAATTCACTTCTTGAATTGAAATTTATAAGTGTACCTTACGCTACATAGGTATTTAACATAGTTATTATTAGGACACAATGTTTGAACAAACCAGGACACAGTTTTATCATTTTTTCCTAAATCAGGGCCATACAGCGTCATAACATTTGTGTAGGGGAGACCTTTAGCTCTATGATATAAGAAAAACACACAGTGTTGACCGCAGGTTGTAGTCTGTAGACTTTGCACTTGGCGACAGTTATAAACCGGTTGTTTACAATTGTTTATTAAAAAGTTGTTGATCGTAGCTGGAAAATGAATAAAATCTGGAGGGTTTCCGTTAGAATCAAAAAAGTCGCTGCGATGATCTTCCGTCAGATAAATAGCCAGCCAGTGCTCTCCAGGCATGGTTTCAGGGTGAGTGTTAATTATAAACAAGGCTGGTAAGTTCTTTAGCTTCAATTCAGGTAACTGATCGCAGGCATAGACTCCGTGAAACAGCTTCTTAGTGTAGGGTTTACAGTTCATGAGAGCCGTGAGCTCTCTGGTGTTCATCGTTAATAATAATCATAGAGCACATTCCTTCTCTGATTCACTTCTATAAAATTGTCAAACACAGCGTACACAACCATATTTACAGTACCGGCTAGGGGTTGCTTAAAACATATTTCCAGTCTCATGTTTCCTGTTTTCACCAGGGAGAAATGTTGCCCGCACTCTTCATCGGGGGTTAGGTTGAAGGCGTACAAAGTGTAGCCGTTGATGTATTCAGCGCGGTTTATCAGCAGAGGCTGGTCCTTCAGATGTCTCCCTGTAGCGAGAACTAGACTGTAATATTCACGGACCGCGCAACCATTTTCAAAATCGGGTTGGAAAGGTTTGGCGGGGACCTGCGTGCCATCAACATACAAAGCTATAAATTCTGCATTATAATGTTTAAAATTAAATGGATTCTTTGTATATGACCCTGTAAATGCGTCATTATCCACCAGCCCGATAATGACATGTTTTGGGAGCTTTCCGAGGAAGAGGTTTTCCTGATTCATAACGCGAGTTCCTGCCGCGATGCTTGCTGTAGAAAATGTTGCTCTTTTTTTTAGACCCGCATTGGTGCCACCTGGATCCTTGACATCCATGGCGTTCGGTTTGTCTTTGGCAAACAGCCCGGGGCTGAACTGTTTGTTTAGAGTCTCCTCGCTATAATTAAGTATACACTCCATCAGTGCTCAGTAGGGGTATATATTACTGCTTTGACTTATCAGTCTATCCCCCAGGGTTACTTCCACTTGCAAGAAGATGGTGGCCACCGGGTTGTTGATAACCCCCACTTTGGCCTCCCTCTCGATAGCCTGTCCTTTTTCAGTCACAATTTTACAAGTGAGTAAAATAAGGGTATTATTCAAATCTAAATAATCTTCACCATTACCGGTTATTAAAAATTCCAGAGGGGCGGATTCTGAAATGGCTGAATGAGGCGGAATCTCCACATAGATGCTTTTATCAATACTTGTTTGTGTGTAAAGGACCGTAAATAGATCCAGTTCTGATTTCACACAGTCTTCCGACATGTTGTGTACAAAAGCCATGATTAAAATATACATCCCGAACAGGTTCTTGACTTTCTTTTAGGTTTTCTTTTAACGGTCTTCTTCTTCTTCTTCTTTTTTGGCTGCCTACTCTTACGAGTTCTACTACGGTCTGTCGCTGAATAAGTAAGTCTCTGTCTTTTGTTAGCTACTACTCTCCGCCCTCCGGGTGGGCGTCGTCTTTTACGAGAGCCTCTGGCCAGGACCATTAGACCCGAACCCTCCTGATTATCGTTGTTGTTGGATCTTGCCATAGCGCTGCTGATCACATCGCTTACGATGTGTTTGGCGGCTGATTTAAGATGCGGTTTCGCTATATCAAAACCTCTCCTGAGAAGAGGCATAGCCATCCTGAAAAGTCCTCGAAAGAGTCCACCTATTCCGCTCCCATACATCACATTAGCCCCAGCGAACCCTGGCAAACCGTTACCGGCCTGCATTTTGTAATAGTTGACATAGTCTTTAGGATCGACATAACACCTCATGATAGTCATTTTAGCCGTGTACACAATGTTTCACAGGTCGAAAATGTAGTTTGCTTATAACCTTACCAAAATGGAAGGGTATGTCAATATTCTGATCTGATTTCACTTCAATCGTAATATTGTCAAAATGAGTCTTGGAGACAGGTACGTAGTATGGCTTGTCATAAGTAATTGTGACCACATCGTTGTTTTTACCCTTAATATGTAAATTTCTTAAAAGGGGGACGTAACTATCCCCCACCCTCTGGTGTGAAATTTTGTCCGTGTAGATATAAAGGGTGTAAAATCCTGCGCGGATATCCGCGGGGTATGGAGCTATTCTATCCTTAAATTCATCCTCCTTGTTGGTGTAAAACCCTAAAATCTGGCTTAGGTTACCGCTGGTTTTAATTCTTATCGTAGATGCGGACTCCATGTAAACTTTATTTTTAATCGAACTGTAATGTATTCTGACAGGTTGTTTCCCTCCAGAGATCTGTTTGTTCATCTCTTCTAATAATTTTTCAATATTTTCATAATAACCGTCTTGTAATGTGAAAGACCACTGTTTTTTTAATTCCGACGTCCAAAATTGAAAAGACCGAGTCTTCATCGCGTACTACAGCCCACGTGTAGGGGTACTGTATTTCCGACAACCCCACCTCCCAGGGCCCCCACAGTTCTATAGGTTTTACAAATTTGACCGTAAAACTAGAAATGGTGTTGTTAGGATAAATGTCGAGGGACGCGTTACTAGGCAGCATCACATAGAATCCTCCCTCTTCCATCTTCATGACCCATAATGAAAGATCCTCCATGAGCTTTCACTTGTATACCGGCCGTATATCCCACACCGCACTAGCCAAAACCCAGCTATTGAACTTTTCAGGCCACCCCGCCCATTTTACCAACACATATTTTTTCCTGTTTTCAGTTTTTTTCCCTAAAATCTTTTCTACTCTGAATACGTTATCATTCCCCACTACAATATTTTGTAACTCCTCCTCATAAAAAGTACCTTCTATAGACTCCCAGCCGTAGTCTTTTTACCTGTACACCGGCGGGGTTCGAGCCACACGTTCGGTAATGGTGAAATATTCATCCGAAAAAGTTTGCTCATAACCTTTTACAAAGGGTCTCCGTAGCTTTGAAACTCTTACAACATCTCCTACTTTGAACTTGTAAACCTGTTTCTTTGAGGCTTTAAACGGACCATAGACATTTTTAAAGACCTTAAAAGAATTACTGTTATCCACCTCTACAGGTTTTATTTTAATATTTCTATGATAACTGTCGTTGTAAGCATTCACAAACTCTTGAACTCTCTCGAGATACGTTTGAGTATTGTTAGCTGTGAAGTATCTCCACATTTTTGTCTTTATAGTTCTGTTAAATCTCTCCACAATCGAGGCCTTAAGCTCGTTTCCTGTGGTGAAATGATGTATTTTGTGTCTTTTCAAAAGATTCTGGAATTCTCTATTGAGAAACTCTTTACCTTTATCAGACTGTAGTTTTTCAGGACAGCGCCCCTGCAAGAGTATATCTTTCAAGGCCTGCGTAACAACAACGCCGGTTTTCCTCAACACTCGCACCCACGCATATTTTGATAATATATCTATACACGTCAACATGAATGTGTACCCTTTATTATGTTTTGATAAATTTGACATATCTACTAGATGCACCTGCCATTGTGAATCTATGTCTGAAACATACACACGATTTCATTTAAAGTTAATTCTAACCGGTTTATGTAGAGTGTAAGCATCTTGCGCAGACAACGACTCGGCCACACTTATCTTATCTGCCTTAATACCCTGCTCTGACAGCCCTCTCCGGAATCCCTTCCGACCCACCAAACTCCCTACTTTGGCGGGGTTGTAGTACAAATCCTTCATCCTAGGAGCTTGTCGAGACATTCTGTAAAAGCACACTAAAGTATTTAGAAAACGGCTCTTTTATTCATTTTTAAGCAATTGAGAAAAGTATAACACATACAGCAATTTTCCCCATTATTTAAACAATAAGACATCAACTGATTGGTTACTTGCTCTATATCCACTACTACACCGGCTTTTATTTTATAAGTACACACATCGATTACATACATGTATAAAACAATAATATGTGCTATTTTAAAAATAAACAACCATTCATTAAACATGACTTGTAAAAGATTATATAAATGTTGATGAAATGGTCTAACATCGTTCCTTGCAACAGCTATTATAGCCGCCCAGTTTTCATACCCCTCAGTCTTTTTCACATCATCCATTAAATGCTCCAGGTTTGAAAGTTGAGCATCGTCGACAGTCAAAGCTGTAGAGAAAAAGTGCTCGTCGGCTACTTTCTTTTCCAATACTTTGTACAATAGGGCCCTCAGATTTGTCGCGGTTTGTTGGCGACAAATCCGGTTACAGAATCAATCCAGAACATTCCCCATCTTCAGGTGCTTTCAGTTGCTTTCAGCCTCTGAGTCGGTTTCGTACTGATCAAATTCCTTCTCCTTGTACTCTGCTTTACTTTCTTTACGGAAGAAATATTCCTTCAGCAGACTTCTTTCAGGGCTCGATCGATGAGAGCATTCAGTATATACACCAGGGCGTTCTTAATAATTATACTTACTTCAGCGTGGACCTCTGGTCTAAAACCGTCGCCTTCGTCACGCCCCCAGGCAGGTTTGATGATCGTTGGTTTGCTCAGCGCTGGTTGAGGTGTTTCTAGAGCCATAGTACAGCTCTCCAGAGACGCCGCCACGAAAGCAGCGATGTTCGGGGTCTCTTGAGCCAGGGAGTCGGTGGTGTTAGTCGTTTCTTCCATTGAACAGGGGGCTGTTTCGTCTTGAGGTAGTGGCGGGTAGCCGCGGTAAGAGCGCTCAGGCTGGTATAAAATGTCCGGATTGTAGGACCAAGGGAGGTCCTCTTTCGTAAGAGGGCTGTAGAGTCTCGTAACAGACCTGCTCTTTTAATGTAAACCAAGAGCAAGGGGGGTGGCTACTTTTTTACAATATTTTTACTACATCATGTATTACATCACAGTTAGAGGGTTGGGGGCATGGGGGCAATGTCGACAAAGTCATTGTCGATGTCTTTGGCAGCTTGCAACCAACTCCCGCCACATTTTTGCCTGTCCTCGCTGTTGAAATAAAGTCTCTTTTTAACAGAGTCAAACTCTACATATTTCCTCAAGACCTCAAAACCCTCATTAAATTATTTTATGACCGTTTTCATTTTCGACCAATCCTGGGTGTAGAAATCAATTTCAGCAACATATTAATTTTCATCCTCAGGATCCATAAAAATAGGTTCAGCATCGTAAAAAAAAAGCTAATTTGTTTGGCATAGCGTGTTTTCCTAAACACTATTCTGTTGTACCCTGTCATAGTTATAGTCATTACAGTTCTACTATGATTCACAGATAGAGCGCTTTCCCAGTCGTGACTTTCAAACATCAGAGGCAGCGGTGCAGTTTCACGATCCCTATTCCACTGTTTCAACGCCTCTAACGCTTTATCCACATCCCCTTGCCTTGTCCAGTCCTTTACATGCATCCAATCCTTGTAAGCGTACTCAATTCTGGTTAAAAAAGGCGTAGACATCTCCTCACCAGCTCTTAACTCAAAAAGCTCCAGACCGACATATCCCTTGTCCATTTTAAAGCGGTATCCACGCGTTGTCTCATCATCCTCCAGAACCCAGATTCGGTCGAGTCTCACATCCTATCGTGAAGGAACCCTAGCCCGGGTTTTCCTCTCGGGTGTTTTCTCGTGGATACAGTCGGACAAGCTGAAGACCCAGAATCACTTCACACGTGTAAAGAGAAAAATATCTATTTTACTAAAGAATCAGTCTGGCTTAAATACAAATCTTTTGGAGGACTTGAAAAAACAGTTGAAGACCCCCCCCCCCCACCCACTTGTACATTCCTCTGGTGTCCTGTTAGCTCCGCCCCCACATATTTAAATTCTTCAAATCAGACTCTAACGTGATAGACTATTCCTTCAGTGCCCTGTCAACTCCACCCCCAAATATACTAATTCTACACCAATCCGAGGTTACTAAAGACGTAGACATATCCTCTCCACCCCCACTTGCTCAAAAAGCTCCAGACCGACATAACCCTTGTCCATATGAAAGAGAAGTAGAAGTATCTATGTTACTAAAGAATCGGGAGGGCTTTAATAGAACTCTTTTGGAGCTTCACTCGCGTAGGGAAAAATAGCTATTCTACTAAATAAATCGGGAGGACTTAAATACAACTCTTTTGGAGCTTCACTAGCTTAGGGAAAAATATCTATGTTTTCTAAAAAATCTGAAGGGTATACATAGTGCTCTTTTGGAGCTTCACACGTATAGAGAAAAATAGCTATTTTACTAAAGAATCAGTCTGGCTTATAAACAAATCTTGTGCAGGGTTAGAAAAACAGTTGAAGAACCCCACCACCCTGCACATTCCCATGGAATCCATCAATATGGTAATTATTCTGTGACGTGGTACAAGCACCCCCCACCCCCTAGGAAGGACCCCCACCCCCTAGGAAGGCCCCCCCCCCCCCCAAGTTCAACTCAAGTTCAGGTCAAAGGTCAAATCCCCCGCAGCCCCCCTTCGAAAAAGTGCCTTATATTACTACTCATGTTCTCCGGTGTCCAGCTCTGTTTTGGTTTTCTCGGCCAGGGTATTTTCAACTCCTGAGAGGTCTGGACAGGCTCTTCATGGCTCGTTGGTCTAGGGGTATGATTCTCGCTTTGGGTGCTCTCTGTGGGAGCCTGGGTCCTCTGCGTAAATGCAGTGCTTTTGACCTCAGATGCTGTTGCCAGTGTTTTCTTCTCTTTGAAACAAATGCGTGTTATACAAGGTTTTTGTTGTTGTTGTTGTTGTTGTTGTTGTTGAGGAGGAGGAGCACATGTAGTGTGTTGTGGAGGAGAGGGAAGAAATTTGGTTTTCCGGCTTGTTATGGAGACCTTTGCTGAACGTGTACACCTGAGCTGCACCAAAGGAGAGGCATTCTTTTGAGTTGTTTGCGGTTTGCGGTCCTGCTTGAATATGCTCTCCGTTAGCGAGTTAACATTGTCATATCTTACTGGAAACGTTGCCGTGGCAAGGGGGACTGAAATTTGTCATTATTGCAGAAATAACATAAATAACATACTCGCGCATAACTATTTCTGTGAAAGTCTAGACACTTGAACTCACGGCCATCCCCTCACCTCTATTTTGGAAATGTCAAACCACAATCTCCCTATATTTATATTATATTTTGAGGAACAGCTCAGAGCTGACAACATTAACAATATACGTGCTGCTCTTCAGACAAACCAGAAATATGATAGAGTCCCACGTCATCTACTGCTAGGCAAACCGTGCAGATATGTCAACCGAAACTGTCGAGTGTGTTAGGGGTTATAATATTGGACACATTCCA
Source organism: Amia ocellicauda (assembly GCF_036373705.1). Taxonomy (NCBI): domain Eukaryota; kingdom Metazoa; phylum Chordata; class Actinopteri; order Amiiformes; family Amiidae; genus Amia; species Amia ocellicauda. Next base: position 28,057,736 of record NC_089865.1, read on the forward strand.
TGTCTGCCTAGCAACTCAATCTGTAATATGTCCTGCCCCGAAACGGACTTCTGACATGTATAAAACTGTGTGCTGTGGCAGAAATAAACTGAAGACAAACGATCTGGCATTGTGTCGGTGACTTTTTTCTTCCCGAGCTCGTCTCCTGCGGAGGATCCACCATCCTGCACTGATGGCGCTGGGTTATCCTAGTCCAGGGGTTATCCTAGTCCAGGGAACCTGAAGGGTTTACTTCTGGTGAAGTGGCTGTACCTTAACAATTTGGGGGCTCGTCCGGGATACATTTGGTGAGTATTCTCTTTTCACCTTTGTGCTGTACCCTAAGAACTGCTCGCTACTTGTATCCAAAACATGATGGACTAGAGGGATGTTCCAGTTAGGCAGTAGACTCTAAATGCCCTAGTGCTGTAACTAAGAGCTGCTGACTAACTGATGTATATTGGACTAGAGGGCTGTTACAATTAGGTAATAGATGAGTAAGTAGACTCTGTGCTTTAGTGCTGTAACTGAGAGCAACTGAATACATGGACTAGAGGGCTCTTCGGAGCATGGAGTACCAACATATGGTAGTGTAATATTGCGCTGTGCTGATGTGTGGCATCTGAAGCAGGAAATCTATGTGTTTAAAAGTATGTCACTCTTCTTGTTTATCTTTATGTGTCGAGACTGCTATGATTGGAAGTGAATAAGCAGTACCTGAGTATCGGTGGGAATGATTAATGGTAGTATGAGATAGGATTTTTGCACGTGTAATAAAGACAAAAGCCTGAATTATGGCTAAAGAAAATAAGATGGGGTACCAACACACCCCTATGTAACTGGTGATACTGTTTTGTTCAAATCTTTGAATCCTAGGAATTCCACATTCCCTACCACCCACAGTCTTCTGGGGTGGTGGAACGAGTGAACCAAACTGTTAGAAAGAAAATTGACTAAAGCAATATCTGGAACTCAAATTTAGGACTGGGATGTGATGTTGCCACTGGTGTTGGCTGGAATACGCCTGACTCCCAGTAAGACTACTGGGATATTGGCCTATGAGGCTGTGTTTGGGATTCCCTTTCCCACACCTTGGGTTAGGATGCAGAGGAGACCACCTACGCTCTCCTCTGATTTATCAGTGCTCCGGGCAGAATATGCACTTTTGCTGGCAGAAAAGCTGGCCCAGATCCACAATGAATGACTCTCTTCCTAAAAATGATGGGGTGCTGGAGTTGAATATGAATGTGAATAAGAAATGAGAAACTAAAGCTAGCTAACTTATCCATTCATTAGAAAAAAGAAAACTGCAAAATACAATCTGGTCTAAGTCAAATGTCCCAAAGACAAATGGAAAAAAATATATAATAATAATGGTCTCTGTTGGAGTACCAGGATTGGTGGAATCATGGAAACATAAGATAAAACTGACAAAGTTTCCATAAGTCTTTGTCAGAATAATACGAATTTTGAGATGACCTTGATCACAATGGATCAAATAAAACTGAGGTAGTGAAATAATCAAGTGGGATTATTTGACATTTAATCTAAATAATAAGAAACTTCATGAATAAATAAATACCATCATAAATAAGTTGTAAGGGCTGTTTGAGACACTGCAGGGTCAATACCACATGCCACAGATTGGATATCTGAATTATCTTATATTTATATTTATAATTAAAAATGTAACAACAGATTTATACCGAATTATGAGGCTCTGTTCACAAGGATGTTTGACTCTATACAGAGTGCCTCAGGCATCAGAAATAAGAATGAAAGAATATGATTCTATTATAAGAAAAATGTAATACAAAATGTACAATGAATAAACAAAATGTCAATAATAGTAATACATAAATAGTCATGGTGTCCTCACAAGAAGAACCAGAATTTGTTTGTTAAACATCATGTTATGGACAAGCTCTGTAATGTCAAATTAAAGGAAACGAAAGGCTAGAAGGGAGCCTGGTGCAGCCCCGACAGCTTGTGAAAGCAGGAGAATGTAAACAAAATGTAAAAAAAATGTTTAGTTATTGTTATAGCATATAATACCTGGTATACTAGTTAAAGTAGAATATGGGTTTAGGATGCGGGTAAAAGGGTAAGAAGTACCACAGAAGTATAAGATTACACATTTAGTGAGCTCAAGTAATATAAAATATTTTTAAAGGAGACAAGTAAGAATGGAAAGGAAGTGAGACAATTATAGATTAGATTAGGTTTTAGAAAACTAGAAACAAATGTAAAACATTGTGTAACAACAAAATCAAACATCATGAATCGGAAGAGACTGCAACAATTTGGAGAAGGTTTCCTAGGAATATGGGAATCATTCTTGAGATCAATGGCCTATTGGCTAATATTTTGTTAGGTAAATATATTACTTCAATAAACGAATAATGGAGTGACATCTGTATGAATGTAAATAACACATATTGATAATAAACCCTGAATACATTTCTTGTAAAACATTAATAGGAGCCTAATAATTATTAACTATATTGTCTAAGGAGTTGCTGTAATGACTACTGATATTAATGAGATCTTATGAACATATCTGATATGCATATTACGCATCGTATCCGAATGAAACTGATATTTGACCCTTATGACTCGGACAGGACAAAAAACAATCTGAGATGCACCGTTAAAGCTCCAGGAAATTGCAACTGGCCACTGCACCTTCCATAAGAGAGCTTAAATATATTCTAAGGCAAGGTTGCCGCACGTGCACCCCTTCCCTGGCTTGCCCGTCTAGCGCATGTTGTTGACCACACAGGCGAGGGAAGGGAGATGTGTGGGGGACATTATTTTTAAATTGGTTTGCCAAAGGCTTCATAGTAACAGCTCCTCAGCAATATTGTATGACTTGCCACATTTGTCAAGCTCATAATCCTGGGAAGGGAGCTGAAATCACAAAATCATTACTTTGTTCATATGCAAATAGATTGTGTTAAAATGACTACATGTTCGGTTATTGAATATATATTTGAACAAATGTAAGTGTATTCTTCAAAGGGTTTAAGTCTATCCCTGTATGAAGGCTGATGCAGTACAAGTAGTAAAAATACTGTTATGGGGTGCTAAAATGTGTAAACAGGGCTCGAATGTCCAGATGGCCTTCCTATAGTCCTAATGACAATGAGACTGTCAGCAAATCTGAAAAAAGAAAAGAAAAAGAACAGAAAATAAGTTATTTCTCTGCATGAGCTTATTATGGGACGACCCATGAGGCTTCCTGCCTCTCCTCCAGTTTCTGTAAGTGAGATGGACATCCACTTGATGGATGATGCAATGTTGTATTTTTGTATGGGTCTAACACATGCATTCGAAGCTGTCCATTCACAGGTAAAAGCTGATCAGACTGAACCAGCCCAGCAGGACTGTCACCCATTTCAGCCAGGTGACTAACTGTACATCAAAGCCCAGGCGGACAGGGCCCTACCAGGTGCTCCTGACCACCCACACAGCTGTGCAGTGCCAAAGGGAAACAACACTGGTGGAGACCAGAGGGATGGTCTCCCTTTCTCCTGGATCCTCTTCCTTGCTGTCTGCAGGACCATCGTCTGTGCCATAACAGCCTGGGAAAAGGACATCTTCAGTGCTCAGCCAATGGGATCATCGCTGACTGAGGAAATCAGTCCAGACGCAGCTGACATCATCATCAACCTCCAGATAAAGAGACCAGCACAGGGTCGGAGCAGTGGCCCACAAGGAGCAGCTGGATGTGCTGGTGATGTGCTGGTAACCTCTCCCCTTCCACATATTGACACTGACACTTACACTGATCAAATACAACTGAGGATTCGACAGCAACGACAAAGCCACCTGACCAGAACAAACACCTACAACCCCAATCGAGAAACAGCACTGAATCCTGATGATGGCTGGGGTCGGCCTCACCCTTCTGATCATTGCCCTGACAGCTCTACTGGAGCGATCCAGCTCGATTGAATGCCAACAACTCAACCACTGTCCCACGGCGGGCAAATAACAGCCGCTCCACCTCCCTGACGAGAGAGAACACCGATCTCCAACTGTCCTATCAGTTTACTAAAAGACTTGAATATATCATGATCCCCGTCCCTCTCACAGTTGAAGATGTCTGATAAAACTGCTGACTCTGTTGATAACGTAACAGCTGAAATGGTTGCCATATGCACTAAGTTGTTTTAAAAGATTTCTCTCTGATAGCAAGTGGAGGGTGTGTGCGCTCATTGGTAAAGAATGTTGTACCTATATACCTGACAACTCTGAAGAGATTCATGATCTTACAGATCACATTCGTAGAGAAGTAACTAAGTAACTAAAATTCACCAGACCCCGGAGTGGTCTCTGTGGAGCTGGATAAGTGGCTCCCTAGGAAACCTTGGTGCTCTTATAGGCCCGAGGACTGCTTTTATTCTTGGAATATTCATTTTTCTCTGTTTGTTTTGTGTTGATCAAGTGTTGCTGTACCCTGCATAATTATAATTTTGCTCTTATTGTGCCTTGGTCCCTGTATATGTGCGTGTTTGGCTCACTTGGTGTCTTCATCCATAGACGCTGTGAACCCTAAGCGCTTCGATGCCCACCGGGCTCAACTGCTGAAACAATGAAGAAATAACACGTAATGAACACTGGAAATCGTCTCGGTCTTGCCGGCCACTTGATGAGCGCCGATGGAACACAATGAAGGAACAATCACCAGAGACATTAACACATTTTGGGATACCCTTAAGGACAATACTACTTCAAGAAGAAGTAGTTTCTTCAAATTACCGACTGGGACCATGGAATGAGAACTGTGCCTCTAAAAGATCAAATGTATGACAAGGAAATAAAGCCTCAGAGGTGGTGGAAACTGCTGTGTTTACAGCATCTGATCAAGAGGGCTTACTTTGTGATTAACATGTCCAAAATGTCTTTTTATATCTAACGCAAATTTACGGAATTAAAGTAACATGTTCATGTTTCATTAAAGAGGGCAACTGTTGGGGTAAAATTGCCCCCTATGTATTGTATATACACACTGTATAATACTCTGCATGTTGGGAGAACAGAGTACAATGATTTTTATATAACATATTGATATACTAACTGTTGGGGATAATTAAGTCTGGTAGGCATACTGATTATTTAACCTACTGTAACCATGTAACTCATTGTATTGTATTCTTATTGTAGGATTAGCCTTTAACAGAAGTTGCAGAGTTAACATTGTCATATCTCACTGGAAACGTTGCCGTGGCAAGGGGGGCTGAAATTTGTCATTATTGCAGAAATAACATAAATAACATACTCGCGCATAACTATTTCCGTGAAAGTCTAGACACTTGAACTCACGGCCATCCCCTCACCTCTATTTTGGAAATGTCAAACCACAATCTCCCTATATTTATATTATATTTTGAGGAACAGCTCAGAGTCCCATGTCATCTACTGCTAGGCAAACCGTGCAGATATGTCAACCGAAACTGTCTAGTGTGTTAGGGGTTATAATATTGGACACATTCCATGTCTGCCTAGCAACTAAATCTGTAATATGTCCTGCCCTAAAACGGACTTCTGACATGTATAAAACTGTGTCCTGTGGCAGAAATAAACCGAGCTCGTCTCCTGCGGAGGATCCACCATCCTGCACTGACGGCGCTGGGTTATCCTAGTCCAGGGAACCTGAAGGGCTTACTTCTGGTGAAGTGGTTGTACCTTAACAGTTTCCCAGTCTACCTCAAGCAGGTACGCCCTTGCCAAGGAGGACTTGTAACGTCACTCCTTCGGTTTGCTCGTTGGTCTTCGGGTATGATTCTTGCTTACGGGGCGAGAGGTCCTGGTTTCCACTCCCGGACGAGCCCCAGGGCGCGAAGCTATGTGGTGTCGTGGCTGGTAACAGGAGTCTATTTAGGGTTGTTTCCCTCTTTCCCTCATAGGGAGGTAGAACAGTTATGTGCGGTAATATAGGGTATTTTTTTTAAAGGGGGGCTGCGGGGGATTTGACCTTTGACTTGAACTCAGGGGGCCTCTCCTAAAGGGGGGTTAAGGGTGATTTGACCTCTTGACCTTGAACTTGAGTTGAACTCAGGGGGTGGGGGGTGCTTGTACCACGTCACAGAATAATTACCATATTGATGGATTCCGAAGGAATGTGCAGGGTGGTAGGGGTCTTCAACTGTTTTTCAAGCCCTCTAAAAGATTTGTCTTTAAGCCAGACTGATTCTTTAGTAAAATAGCTATTTTTCTCTATATGTGTGAAGCTGCAAAAGAGCGCTATGTATACCCTTCAGATTCTTTAGAAAACATAGATATTTTTCCCTACGCTAGTGAAGCAATGTAAAGATTGAATAAATACAATTATGAAGTTTACAGGTGTGTGTGTGTGTGTGTGTGTGTTCACAACACCCGGTGATGTAAAAGCAATGTAACGTTACTAAGTTAAGAAATCCTTAAATATAGAAGAGTTATAGAATATATATGTTATATAAGAAGCATAGACTATATATGTAGAAACTGGGACATTTCAATACAACTCAATAAAAGCAGCATTTGTAATTATATTAGTAATCAAGCATCAAATTATTATGTAATATAAACCATTCATGCATTAAGATTAAGTAAATACACTCAATGCGATCTCAGCACATCCTGTGTGTGTGTGTGTGTGTGTGTGTGTGTGTGTGTGTGTGTGTGTGTGTGTGTGTGTGTGTGTGTGTGTGTGTGTTTACATAAATACAGAGTGCAGGCTGGAACGCTTATCTCAAGGGCTCAGATTCTGATGAGAACAAAAAAAAAAAAAAAGTTTAACTTAACACAATAATGTGATAAAGAATCCTACCCGAAACGATGTTGGAAACCTGTAACTATAAGGCTATCAAAATATAAGTTATTCTTAACCATTAGGCTGAATGAAGATATAAAAACATGATAACAATTAAATTAACGAATGATGGTTACCACAAAACATTTAGGAATCTGGATGTACATACAGCCGCTATGTGTTAAAGTTTGCGGGGATTGCGGTGGTCATCAGCGCGTTCACGCGCACAGCGCGGTGTTTAAATGCGGGTTTGCGGCGGAGATTCAGTCCATTTGGTCAACACGCTGCCTGCACGGTCCAGAACACACAAAGAGACATCAGGATGCCCGGCCACGACCATGCGGAGCGGACACTAAACTTCTCTAACTTTGATGGTAAGTATAATTCAATTAATCAAGAAATATAATTGCGAAGTGTTTAGATATCCATACACTAGTTCAGAAAGATTAAAAATATGCTACATTTACATACGTATTTAAGAAATCTAATATTTGAAATGTTTTAAATATATTTGAATTGTATTTAAACGTTTAAATTCTGTTTATAGGAAACGCTGATTTTCAAACGTCTCAAGAGCCTTTTACACTAGGTACTATTATTTATTGATATATTTTTTAATATTTATAAATAATAGGCACAGCGCGATGTTTCTAACAAGCACCCGTGTATCTGCAGGATTACCGAGCGCCCCATACAATGTGCTCGATTTCTACACGAGCGAATCAATGAACACGGGTAAGACTCATTTAATAATGTATCGACCGTATTAATTATACGCGTTATGAACGTATGTACATTTTATTTTCATATAACCATATTTACTTTCAGATTTGTTCCCGACATTAGATGACGAGCGACCCAGCACGTCAAACGCTGAGCCGCGTAGGTTATACTTTCCATTTCATACATGTAATAAATATCTCGCCAGGATGTGTGATGTTTAATTATGGATCTATACGGGCGGTTTTTTATATTATTTTGTGTTTTTATCAGAGGATCTATCCAGACAGAAAATAACGCGTTCCGAGGGTGAGTGAGACCTTTATTCCATCACTCCGAGAGATGGAGCCGTGGTTATATTGTACACAGTGTGCACAATGGCTCTATTGTTTGGCGCTGTCCGGGCGTGCTGTGCTGAGGGCCTGCGCCGAGCCATCTGAGCAGAATGATGCGCACGCAGTCTGGCCCCGAGGCATGCTGGGATCTGTACTGTTTTAAGGATTGTAGTAGTCTACGTTTGAAAGTGAAAGTAACCTGGCTGCAGCGCCCAGACTAACCTAGGTTATTAACTTATGTTTATACATGTCTCCGTTTTAAGACACCGAAAGTGATGATGATGAGCTTGAATCAGGAAGGCCGGATCTAAGAAGACGTCTGCATTTAAACGGTCTGTTTGCATCGTTTATACGCTTTTACAACCGAGTATTTAAAACTATTATTTATGAAACGATAATATTGTGCGGGTTCTTGTCATTTTACAATGTACTTACTTAGACCGTTATTATTAATGTTTTCGTAGCACACAATTTATTGAGACAATTATTAACGTTGTCTATTATTGTAATACAACATTCTAGATGTAGTTATTCTTTTAAACATTTTTATATATATTTTTATTATGAATGGTCTATAATAATCTGAGCACTATTGTATTAATAAGAGTAAGAATAGTTCATTTAAAAGCTATAGGTTTACATAAATCGAATTATGATAATAATGTATTGTTTGTTTAAGGATGTTATTTATGTTATTATTATTATTGTTATGTATTATTATTATTATTATTATTTTATTTATTTATGTATTTATTTATTTTATTTTTTTGTGTTACCATCTGTGATTAAACGTATCCGTTCTCATGTGTTTCAGGTTCATCGGAGTCTATTTCAGACAGTTCATTACTGCGGCTGATTACGCAGCAAGGTAGCCCCAGTTATTCACCAACAACACCCCGAGAAACCGCCTGGGTGTCTCCGCAAGTTAGGAGCCAGGACTCCCCGATGCATATCCAAACACCGCCTGGACCGCCTGCATCACCAGTCAGCGTCGTATCGAGTGAAGAAGAAGATCTAACTACAACCTTGCGGGAGACTATCAATCTACAGGTTGAGTTGGCATCTACGGACCTGCGTGAGTTGCTACATATAATGTTGAATAACCAAACACAGGTAATTGAGGATCAAACAATCTTAATGAATGCCTTAGCAAGCTATATAAACAGGATCGGAGATTGAACATGTCTGAAAGTAATAAAAGGACCAATGATGCAGACATTCACGAGCAGGAGTCCAAGAGATCTAGAGAGAATGATCCTGACACGAACGATCCTGAGGCCATAGCAAATGTACCGATTACCCCCGAGCTATTAGAAATGGTGGATGAAATAAACAACCGACCGGCACCTGCTATAGACTTGTATCCCTCTGTAAATTCTGACTTGTTACAAATGGTTGATTCCTTAGAACACCTACCCCTTCCGAACGCAAACAATTTAACAAAACAACCCCAACTTATTACTAGTCCTGCTCCAACAGAAAACGTTCTTGAGTATGCATCTAACCACATTGTAAATGACAATTGTGTTGACACTTTTTAAGGTCTTCAGCATGCTTTAAACAATGTACAACAAAGGGGTTGTGGCGGAGGTCAGAACAGTGAAGCTGCAGGTGTTGACAATGGGTTTAGTCGCGAGCTTAGCGATGTTCAAAATATCAACAAAGAGGCTGGAGATGTTCGGGGGAGTAACCATAGATCAAATGCTGGTGGTGGTGGGGATTGCCATAATATCGATGCTGATAATATTGATGAGGGTGTAGAGCACGTAGACAGACCAAACTTCGGTAATTTTGAAATTGTTCACAGATTTAGCTTTGCTGAATTATTCAACAGCGACAATTATGCCGAGATATTTGTTACAATGCATGATATTATACAAAATATGCTTGACCGAATTACCAAACGTGTTAGACCCCAGGATGTGGTGCAGTTGGAGCTGAGAGCGGATTCATTATTTAGAAGTGTTTTTACCATAATGAGAGGTGATGAGTTAGATGTTGAGGATTTTCTATCTAAAATTGAAAACCTGCTTCAGAGTCAAGTCTTCATCCTGGCCGATGAAATTCTGGTCTTGGTCATTAACGTTGTTCGTAACCCTGAGGGTGGTGTTCGTAGGAGATTGTCAAGTTGTCTCAAGACTGAAATAATTCATAAGAAACTCGGGCAAATAGTGAATGAGGGTAATACAAATAACAAAACATGCTTTTCATATAGTATAGTACGCCTGCTCAAACCTAATATAGTTGCAGAGCAGGTTTTGCATGATGCTTTGCAAATGCATCAGGCAGCGGGTCTATCGGAACAGGAGATGGTGACTTTCTTTTTTTCCTTCACGAAAATCATTACTACGGTATTAGAAATTTGAAGGCTTTTCTGGGTTGTTGGTACGTCTGTGATTTTTGCTACAAGGGTTTTAACGATAGGAAGAACCATCAATGCGCCGGGTACTGTAATGTGTGTTACCATCCGCAATGTCGAAAGGGTGAAGCTGCCACAGTGCGGGTTAAGGATTGTTTAAGGATCTGTCGTTCCGCTTTCAGTTTTTCCGAACACAAAATACCTAGAGGGGGTACGGGTCAAAGCATCAGCCCTTGCGATAAAACAAAATTCTGTCTCCAGTGTTATAGACAGTACACCTATGAAGAGGATAAACCCCACAAGTGTGCCGCTCTGAGGTGTCATCTCTGTAACGCCGACTTAACACCCAAGACCGAACACCAATGTTTCATACAGTCTGTTAAACTGGCACCCCTACATAGCAAGTATGTCTTTTATGACTTTGAGTGTAGGCAGGAAGGAGGCGTTCTTATAGCGAATTACACTCACCTAAAGGATTATTAGGAACACCATACTAATACTGTGTTTGACCCCCTTTCGCCTTCAGAACTGCCTTAATTCTACGTGGCATTGATTCAACAAGGTGCTGAAAGCATTCTTTAGAAATGTTGGCCCATATTGATAGGATAGCATCTTGCAGTTGATGGAGATTTGTGGGATGCACATCCAGGGCACGAAGCTCCCGTTCCACCACAGTAGATAGTAGGGTTTTTTGGGCGCGGCCTATTTTGTTATGACGTATGCCCTAAGCTTATTAATATTCCTACGTCATAATTGGGGGGCGTGATTTTAGGTAGAGTTATTTCCTTAATTATTCCTACGTCATATACGTCAGAAAGTGTACACCCCTAAAACCCTGAACAACAAGGCCACCCATAAAGACCCCCACCCCTCTGAAGGCAACGCCCCGAAACTCTCCTCTCTATTTAAGAACCCGCGCTGCTTTTAGGCAACACCTCTTTAATTCTCAGCATCTGAAACATCCCGCTTCTTCAACATGTCCAGCGACATCAACATGAAACCCCGCAAGAAACAATCCCGGGCAAGGGTTCCTGTACTCACCAATTTGAAGATTGAACGCTCCTGGGTGTTGTTCTGGGGGGGTCGACGGGGTTACCGCTTTAAAAGGGATCCCAGCTATGTTGGAGTGGAGCTTTTTGCTTTGGGAGAGAAGGAGGGTACGTTGGAACCTTTTGAGACGGTGATTGAATACTCTTATGAGGACTGGTTGAAGGTGATGGCATGGAGAGACCTGGGGCTTGTGGATAAGACTCTAGAAGGCTTGCAAGAGGGTCCAAGAGAAGGCGAAACGGAGTCTCCGACTCAGAGTTTTGAAAGGTGTGAATGGGAAAGCTTGCAGAACTACGGTACAGTGGTGAAGAGTCTATCTCTAACTACTGATCGTAAGGTTTTGTTTAGCAGTACCCTGATTACAAACCCTATTGAAGGGGTTGTGGAGGATCCAGAAAAACAGGTTACTGAAATTATGTTTGACGCCGTGGACTGGCCGTTCTTGAAAGAGGTCATAAACTGTATAAATGATGGTTTTGACATCTTGACCAAATGTTCACAACTGGATTCTGTTAGAAGGAGAATATGCTGGATTATGGATTATATATCCCCCTTGAATGACGACGACGATGATAAAACAGACGACCTGTGGGGGGTTGGAGGGGGGTCTGACGGCTCAGGGTCTACTCTCTTCTAAGAGGGCGGTGTGTCGTGACGTAGTGAAGAGATAGGATAAAAGGCGCAACAATTCATTCATGGTTTAAAATTAAAGAGAATGTCTTACCCGAAAGCTGCGGACGTCGACAGGCTCTACAGGCCTCTTCAAACCCGGGATCAACCCTGGTTCTATTCCCCAGATTTTGTATACACTCCGGAACCCTCTGACTGCGGTTACCCTCCAAGACCTCAGACCCCGGTCCCTCAGGACGAAACAACATGCGGGGCGATGGATGTCCAAATGAGTCTCGTGGATCCCCAGCCTCTGGAGCTCATGGAGGGCCTCGATTTTGCCGAACTGTCTACCGTCTGTGCGTCTCAGGAGGGGGTCAGTCCAATGGATGTAGAAACACCCCACAAACCACCAGGCGACCCAATGAGCATCGGACTGTCTCGGGGGCGTGATGAAGACGCAGGATTTATGCCCGGGGTATGTGGCCAAGTAAGCAGAGTGGTTAAAAGCACCCTGGTGTATATTCTGAGTGCTCTCATCGACCGAGCTCTGAAAGAAGTCTGTCGGGGGTGTGAAGTGAATCACCCCAGTCAGTTGAGACACAGTTGTTTGTTTGAACCAGACTTCAACGTGTTTTACAGAAGACTGAACAAACCGTGGCTGAAACCGGCACTAATCAAGGCTCTGTCTTACTCCCACATACATGTCACTGCGGGACAAGTCCAGAAAATCATAGATGAGATTTTGCTGGAGCTGAAAAAGGAGCCGTTTATAATAGAGAAACTTGGGCAGCTGCTCAATGACCTGGATGAGCCAAGTAGAAAAACCGCTGGCAAGCTAAAAGCTTATTTCTTCCGTAAAGAAGTTAAAGCTGGGGGCAGCGACGAAGAATTCGACATCTACGCCACTGATTCAGACTCTGACCTGAACTAAGGGACTTTGAACATGGGGAATGTTCTGGACTCCTGCTGCAACTGGTTCTGTCATCAACACTCTGCAGCTAACCTGAGAGCGCTATTACACCATGTGCTTGACAGAAAAGTAGCCAACGCGAGCCTTTTCTCTACAGATTTAACCATCGATGAGGATCAACTTTCAAACCTGGAAAAGTTAATGGTTGCTGTAACAAAGACCGGGGGGTACGAACACTGGGATGAAGCGCTCAAGGGGGCCAAGAATGATATTAGGCCATTTCATCAACATCTGTATGACCTTTTACTGAGCATGTTTAATACCCCTCTGTTTACTTTTAAAATAGGTCATATTGTTGTTTTATTTACATATGTAACTGAGGTGTGTGCCTACAAGATAAAGAAACAGGTATTTGTTGATATAGATCAAGTAACCAATCATCTGATTTCTTTTTGTCTGGACCGTAGAAAAAATTGTTGTGTATGTTATACTTTTCTCAAATGTCTAAAAAGGGGTATCTGCTCTCCTGAAGTTGAATAAAAAACCTTGTATAAAAACTTTGGCGCATAGTGTGGGTCTGTGTGTTTATTTGGCAGAATGACTCGGCAAGCTCCCCAAATGCATGAACTATACTACAACCCAGCCAAGATTGGGGGTTTGGCGGGTAAGAAGGGTTTTCAAAGAGGACTCGCTGAGGCCGGTGTGAAGGTTAATGATGTGGTTGTTTCAGAATGGTTACGGGAACAAGACGCCTATACCTTACATAAACCTCTCAGGATTAACTTTAAAAGAAACCGCGTATATGCAACTGACATAGACTCACAATGGCAAATGGATCTAGTCGATATGTCAAATTTATCAAAACATAACAATGGTCACAAATTTATGTTGATGTGTATCGATGTGTTATCAAAATATGCCTGGGCTCGTATTCTACATAATAAAACAGGTCGGGCGGTGACAAGGGCCTTTGAGGATATATTGTCCCAGGGACGATGTCCTAAAAAACTGCAGACTGATAAAGGAAAAGAGTTTCTCAACAGAGAATTTCAGAATCTACTGAAGAGACACAAAATACATCATTTCACCACCGGTAATGAGCTTAAGGCATCGGTGGTGGAGAGGTTTAACCGCACCATAAAGACCAAAATGTGGAGATATTTTACAGCGGTCAACACGTTCAAGTATTTTGATAAAGTTCAGGATTTTATCGATGCTTACAACCAAGGGTATCACGCCAGTATTAAAATGAAGCCTATAGATGTTGATCAAAGTAATTCTTTTAAGGTCTATAAAAAATTATACGGCCCATTTATTAAGAAGGGAAAAACTACTTATAAGTTCAACATCGGCGATGTGGTTCGCGTTTCAAAGCTAAGGAGTACTTTTGCCAAAGGTTATGAACAAACATTTTCTGACGAATTTTTACAGTTACCGAACAGGTGGCTAGAGACCCCCCCGTGTACCGGTTAAAAGACTATGACGGGGAGGATATAGAAGGAACGTTTTACGAAGCCGAGTTACAAAAAATTATTGTGGGTAAAGACATTGTATACAGAGTTGAAAAGATATTAGCTGAGAAAACCCAGAACCGGAAAAAATATGTGTTGGTGAAATGGCTTGGATGGCCTGAAAAGTTCAATAGTTGGGTCCCGGAACAACAGGTTTGTGATATTCAAGCCTTATAACAACATGCCCGCGGGTGTGGTGGGGGCATTACTTTCGATACTCAAGATGGAATCAGGAGGCTTCTACGTGACTCTACCCAGTAACGCCTCTCTCGATATATACCCTAAAAATGAAATATCCAGTTACACGGTACAATTTGGAAAATCTATAGATCTAAGGGGGTCGTGGGAAGTGGGGTTGGCAGAAATACAGTATCCTTACACTTGGGCTGTTTTACAAGATAAGGATGCCACCTTCGCCATTTTTGATGATGTTAAAAAGAGTCAATGGACATTCACGATACAAGGAGGTTATTATGACAATGTGGATACAATATTAGATGAGATGCATAAACAGTTCTCAGAAGGCACCCCCAACATCAAGCTATATTACAACCCTATTAAAAACAGAGTGTACAAGGTGTCAAAACCTGGTATTAGCATTCAAACCAACGGACAACTGGGGCGTATATTAGGGTTGTATTCTGACACAGAGAGCAGGTTCTCAGAAGTGGTGGCACCCTTCCCGGCTTACATCAGGGGCGGCTTTTACACTCTTTATGTGTATACGGATATCATAACACACCAGAGGGTCGGGGATAGTTATGTCCCCCTTTTGAGAAATGTACTTATTAAAGGTAAAAGCAATGACATGGTCACAATTACTTATGACAAGCCACACTACGTACCAGTCTCAAAGACCCACTTTGACAACATCACGATCGAAGTAAAATCGGATCAGAATATCAACGTACCCTTCCGCTTCGGTAAAGTTATTGTCAAACTACATTTTCGACCCCTGAAACAGTGTGTACATTATTAAAATGGCTACCTCGAGGGGTTATGTAGATCCTAGCGCCTATGTGGATTATTACAAGATGCAAGCCGGGAACGGCTTGCCCGGTTTTGTAGGAGCCCCCACAATGTATGGAGCCGGTCTAGGAGGACTCTTTCGTGGTCTCTTTAGAATGGCCGTACCCCTGCTTAAGAGAGGCTTTGCTATAGCCAGACCCCACTTGAAATCAGCGGCTAAAAATATTGTTAGTGACGTGTTCACCAATGTTATGAACCGGGCAGCTAGCCATGATCAGCAGGTGGGTTCGGGTCTCATGGTAATGGCGAGGAGGGGGGGTAAAAGAAGAAACAGTATGTGTCCACCAGGGCGACGAAGATCCGTGGCTAACAAAATACGAAGAATCTCTCATTCTCCAACATATCGTGGAAACACTCGGAGAAGGAAGCAGCACAAGAAAAAACCTGCAAAAAGAAAGTCTCAAAGAAAGACAAATAGAGCCTCAGGATACATCTTTTAAAAATGTCTTTTGTCCACAGTCTATCGGAAGAATGCGTCAAATCAGAACTGGATCTGTTTACAGTTCCATACACTCAAACGAGTATAGATAAGAGCATATATGTAGAGATACCCCCTCTTTCCGCAATTTCAGATACGGCCCCTCTGGAGTTTTTTATAGCTGGCAATGGCGAGGATTATATTGATTTGAATAACACATTTATTTTAATGAACTGTAAAGTGACTGATGAGGATGGCGATGCAATCGAGAAGACGGCCAACGCTGGGGTCATCAATTACCCGGTGACCACCATGTTTTCACAGGTGGATGTGACCCTGGGAGATCGGCTCATTAGTCAAAGCAGCAATACTTACCCCTATAGGGCCATGATGGAGTGTATCCTTAATTATAGTGAGGAGACCCTAAGCAAACAGTTCAGCCCCGGCCTTTTCTTCAAAGACACCCCGGAAGCTATGGACGACCAGGATCCAGAGGGACTCAATAAGGGTTTGCAAAAAAGAACGGCCTTTTCAACAGAAGGGAGGACCTTTGAGCTAATGGGACATATCCATGCAGACATATTTTTCCAAGAAAAACTCATGCTCAACGGGGTAGACATTAAAATTAAAATGATCCGTAGTAAAAGTGCTTTTTGTCTGATGACCCCTGATACTGAAAAATATAAACTGACCATATTATCGGCCTCGCTGTTTGTGAAAAAAGTATCCGTCTCCCCGGCGGTTAAACTAGGACATGCGCAGGCTTTAATGACGGCAAACGCCAAGTACCCGATCGAAAGAGTCTATATGAAAGTCCACAGTATCCCCGCAGGGACACGGGTGATGAACCAGGAAAATCTGTTTCTAGGACAGCTCCCAGAACAGGTTATTATAGGTCTCGTGGATAATGATGCATTTACCGGGGTTTACAACAAGAACCCCTTTAACTTTAAACATTATAACGCGGAATTTATAGCACTGTACGTCGATGGTGTGCAGGTTCCATCCAGACCTTTTCAACCTGACTTTGAAAACGGCAACGCGGTTCGTGAATATTACAGTCTAGTACTGGCTACGGGTCGCCATCTCAAGGATCAACCTCTGCTGATCGATCGCCGGGAATACTGCAGCGGTTACACCCTGTACGGTTTCAACCTGACCCCTGACGAAGAGTGTGGACAACATTTTTCACTGATGAAGATGGGCAATATGCGTTTGGAGATGCGTTTCAAGCAGCCTCTACCACGCACTGTAAATATGGTCGTGTATGCTGTGTTTGACAACATTATTGAGGTGAATCAGAGGAGAAACGTTCTGTATGATTATTATTAAAATGAACACCAGAGAGCTCAACCACATCATGAATGCCCTGGCCGGCTCACGGAAAGTGTTTCAAGGAGTCTACGCCTGCGACCAGCTGCCTAAATTTAAGATCAAGAATTTACCTGCAATGTACATAATCAACACACACCCTAAAAATATGCCCGGAGAACATTGGCTGGCTATTTATCTAAGGGAGGACCGCCGTGGGGAATTTTTTGATTCCTATGGAAACCCCCCGGATTTCAGACCTTTCCCTCGGAAGATCAATAACTTTCTGCTCAACAACTGTCAAGAAACCATTTACAGCGGTCGTCAAGTACAAAGTCTTCAGACCTTCACTTGTGGTCAACACTGTGTGTTTTTCTTATATCATAGATCTAAAGGAAGGTCATACCCCGATATTATGTCCTTGTACAGTGAGGATTTAGGCCAAAATGATAAAAAAGTGGCAGAGTTTGTCAGGACACTGTGGACCCCCCCTTATAACACAATGACTTACGACCCTAGCCAGCCATGTATACAGATGGGGTGTTCTTGTGAGGATTTTAAAAGATGTCATGCGTGTTAAAGTGAAAAAATAATGAAAACAGCCTTTGAATCATTAGTTTTGTTTTTATTCAACACAAATCTTATACAAAGCAGGGTTATGTTATAAATAAATGTACAACATTTGAAAATAAAAATAAAAAATAAAAAAAAATGTTTGTCGGTTCCTTATTTACAGGGGAGACAAATAAAAACATGAGATTAATAAGCTTCCCAACGATGGATAGATCCTGACGCCGATATCTCATTACTCTGACCGTGCTGATCAACCATCCTCAGGATCTATCCATCGTTGGGAAGCTTATTAATCTCATGTTTTTATTTGTTTCCCCTGTAAATAAGGAACCGACAAACATTTTTTTTTATTTTTTATTTTTATTTTCAAATGTTGTACATTTATTTATAACATAACCCTGCTTTGTATAAGATTTGTGTTGAATAAAAACAAAACTAATGATTCAAAGGCTGTTTTCATTATTTTTTCACTTTAACACGCATGACATCTTTTAAAATCCTCACAAGAACACCCCATCTGTATACATGGCTGGCTAGGGTCGTAAGTCATTGTGTTATAAGGGGGGGTCCACAGTGTCCTGACAAACTCTGCCACTTTTTTATCATTTTGGCCTAAATCCTCACTGTACAAGGACATAATATCGGGGTATGACCTTCCTTTAGATCTATGATATAAGAAAAACACACAGTGTTGACCACAAGTGAAGGTCTGAAGACTTTGTACTTGACGACCGCTGTAAATGGTTTCTTGACAGTTGTTGAGCAGAAAGTTATTGATCTTCCGAGGGAAAGGTCTGAAATCCGGGGGGTTTCCATAGGAATCAAAAAATTCCCCACGGCGGTCCTCCCTTAGATAAATAGCCAGCCAATGTTCTCCGGGCATATTTTTAGGGTGTGTGTTGATTATGTACATTGCAGGTAAATTCTTGATCTTAAATTTAGGCAGCTGGTCGCAGGCGTAGACTCCTTGAAACACTTTCCGTGAGCCGGCCAGGGCATTCATGATGTGGTTGAGCTCTCTGGTGTTCATTTTAATAATAATCATACAGAACGTTTCTCCTCTGATTCACCTCAATAATGTTGTCAAACACAGCATACACGACCATATTTACAGTGCGTGGTAGAGGCTGCTTGAAACGCATCTCCAAACGCATATTGCCCATCTTCATCAGTGAAAAATGTTGTCCACACTCTTCGTCAGGGGTCAGGTTGAAACCGTACAGGGTGTAACCGCTGCAGTATTCCCGGCGATCGATCAGCAGAGGTTGATCCTTGAGATGGCGACCCGTAGCCAGTACTAGACTGTAATATTCACGAACCGCGTTGCCGTTTTCAAAGTCAGGTTGAAAAGGTCTGGATGGAACCTGCACACCATCGACGTACAGTGCTATAAATTCCGCGTTATAATGTTTAAAGTTAAAGGGGTTCTTGTTGTAAACCCCGGTAAATGCATCATTATCCACGAGACCTATAATAACCTGTTCTGGGAGCTGTCCTAGAAACAGATTTTCCTGGTTCATCACCCGTGTCCCTGCGGGGATACTGTGGACTTTCATATAGACTCTTTCGATCGGGTACTTGGCGTTTGCCGTCATTAAAGCCTGCGCATGTCCTAGTTTAACCGCCGGGGAGACGGATACTTTTTTCACAAACAGCGAGGCCGATAATATGGTCAGTTTATATTTTTCAGTATCAGGGGTCATCAGACAAAAAGCACTTTTACTACGGATCATTTTAATTTTAATGTCTACCCCGTTGAGCATGAGTTTTTCTTGGAAAAATATGTCTGCATGGATATGTCCCATTAGCTCAAAGGTCCTCCCTTCTGTTGAAAAGGCCGTTCTTTTTTGCAAACCCTTATTGAGTCCCTCTGGATCCTGGTCGTCCATAGCTTCCGGGGTGTCTTTGAAGAAAAGGCCGGGGCTGAACTGTTTGCTTAGGGTCTCCTCACTATAATTAAGGATACACTCCATCATGGCCCTATAGGGGTAAGTATTGCTGCTTTGACTAATGAGCCGATCTCCCAGGGTCACATCCACCTGTGAAAACATGGTGGTCACCGGGTAATTGATGACCCCAGCGTTGGCCGTCTTCTCGATTGCATCGCCATCCTCATCAGTCACTTTACAGTTCATTAAAATAAATGTGTTATTCAAATCAATATAATCCTCGCCATTGCCAGCTATAAAAAACTCCAGAGGGGCCGTATCTGAAATTGCGGAAAGAGGGGGTATCTCTACATATATGCTCTTATCTATACTCGTTTGAGTGTATGGAACTGTAAACAGATCCAGTTCTGATTTGACGCATTCTTCCGATAGACTGTGGACAAAAGACATTTTTAAAAGATGTATCCTGAGGCTCTATTTGTCTTTCTTTGAGACTTTCTTTTTGCAGGTTTTTTCTTGTGCTGCTTCCTTCTCCGAGTGTTTCCACGATATGTTGGAGAATGAGAGATTCTTCGTATTTTGTTAGCCACGGATCTTCGTCGCCCTGGTGGACACATACTGTTTCTTCTTTTACCCCCCCTCCTCGCCATTACCATGAGACCCGAACCCACCTGCTGATCATGGCTAGCTGCCCGGTTCATAACATTGGTGAACACGTCACTAACAATATTTTTAGCCGCTGATTTCAAGTGGGGTCTGGCTATAGCAAAGCCTCTCTTAAGCAGGGGTACGGCCATTCTAAAGAGACCACGAAAGAGTCCTCCTAGACCGGCTCCATACATTGTGGGGGCTCCTACAAAACCGGGCAAGCCGTTCCCGGCTTGCATCTTGTAATAATCCACATAGGCGCTAGGATCTACATAACCCCTCGAGGTAGCCATTTTAATAATGTACACACTGTTTCAGGGGTCGAAAATGTAGTTTGACAATAACTTTACCGAAGCGGAAGGGTACGTTGATATTCTGATCCGATTTTACTTCGATCGTGATGTTGTCAAAGTGGGTCTTTGAGACTGGTACGTAGTGTGGCTTGTCATAAGTAATTGTGACCATGTCATTGCTTTTACCTTTAATAAGTACATTTCTCAAAAGGGGGACATAACTATCCCCGACCCTCTGGTGTGTTATGATATCCGTATACACATAAAGAGTGTAAAAGCCGCCCCTGATGTAAGCCGGGAAGGGTGCCACCACTTCTGAGAACCTGCTCTCTGTGTCAGAATACAACCCTAATATACGCCCCAGTTGTCCGTTGGTTTGAATGCTAATACCAGGTTTTGACACCTTGTACACTCTGTTTTTAATAGGGTTGTAATATAGCTTGATGTTGGGGGTGCCTTCTGAGAACTGTTTATGCATCTCATCTAATATTGTATCCACATTGTCATAATAACCTCCTTGTATCGTGAATGTCCATTGACTCTTTTTAACATCATCAAAAATGGCGAAGGTGGCATCCTTATCTTGTAAAACAGCCCAAGTGTAAGGATACTGTATTTCCGCCAACCCCACTTCCCACGACCCCCTTAGATCTATAGATTTTCCAAATTGTACCGTGTAACTGGATATTTCATTTTTAGGGTATATATCGAGAGAGGCGTTACTGGGTAGAGTCACGTAGAAGCCTCCTGATTCCATCTTGAGTATCGAAAGTAATGCCCCCACCACACCCGCGGGCATGTTGTTATAAGGCTTGAATATCACAAACCTGTTGTTCCGGGACCTAACTATTGAACTTTTCAGGCCATCCAAGCCATTTCACCAACACATATTTTTTCCGGTTCTGGGTTTTCTCAGCTAATATCTTTTCAACTCTGTATACAATGTCTTTACCCACAATAATTTTTTGTAACTCGGCTTCGTAAAACGTTCCTTCTATATCCTCCCCGTCATAGTCTTTTAACCGGTACACGGGGGGGTCTCTAGCCACCTGTTCGGTAACTGTAAAAATTCGTCAGAAAATGTTTGTTCATAACCTTTGGCAAAAGTACTCCTTAGCTTTGAAACGCGAACCACATCGCCGATGTTGAACTTATAAGTAGTTTTTCCCTTCTTAATAAATGGGCCGTATAATTTTTTATAGACCTTAAAAGAATTACTTTGATCAACATCTATAGGCTTCATTTTAATACTGGCGTGATACCCTTGGTTGTAAGCATCGATAAAATCCTGAACTTTATCAAAATACTTGAACGTGTTGACCGCTGTAAAATATCTCCACATTTTGGTCTTTATGGTGCGGTTAAACCTCTCCACCACCGATGCCTTAAGCTCATTACCGGTGGTGAAATGATGTATTTTGTGTCTCTTCAGTAGATTCTGAAATTCTCTGTTGAGAAACTCTTTTCCTTTATCAGTCTGCAGTTTTTTAGGACATCGTCCCTGGGACAATATATCCTCAAAGGCCCTTGTCACCGCCCGACCTGTTTTATTATGTAGAATGCGAGCCCAGGCATATTTTGATAACACATCGATACACATCAACATAAATTTGTGACCATTGTTATGTTTTGATAAATTTGACATATCGACTAGATCCATTTGCCATTGTGAGTCTATGTCAGTTGCATATACGCGGTTTCTTTTAAAGTTAATCCTGAGAGGTTTATGTAAGGTATAGGCGTCTTGTTCCCGTAACCATTCTGAAACAACCACATCATTAACCTTCACACCGGCCTCAGCGAGTCCTCTTTGAAAACCCTTCTTACCCGCCAAACCCCCAATCTTGGCTGGGTTGTAGTATAGTTCATGCATTTGGGGAGCTTGCCGAGTCATTCTGCCAAATAAACACACAGACCCACACTATGCGCCAAAGTTTTTATACAAGGTTTTTTATTCAACTTCAGGAGAGCAGATACCCCTTTTTAGACATTTGAGAAAAGTATAACATACACAACAATTTTTTCTACGGTCCAGACAAAAAGAAATCAGATGATTGGTTACTTGATCTATATCAACAAATACCTGTTTCTTTATCTTGTAGGCACACACCTCAGTTACATATGTAAATAAAACAACAATATGACCTATTTTAAAAGTAAACAGAGGGGTATTAAACATGCTCAGTAAAAGGTCATACAGATGTTGATGAAATGGCCTAATATCATTCTTGGCCCCCTTGAGCGCTTCATCCCAGTGTTCGTACCCCCCGGTCTTTGTTACAGCAACCATTAACTTTTCCAGGTTTGAAAGTTGATCCTCATCGATGGTTAAATCTGTAGAGAAAAGGCTCGCGTTGGCTACTTTTCTGTCAAGCACATGGTGTAATAGCGCTCTCAGGTTAGCTGCAGAGTGTTGATGACAGAACCAGTTGCAGCAGCAGTCCAGAACATTCCCCATGTTCAAAGTCCCTTAGTTCAGGTCAGAGTCTGAATCAGTGGCGTAGATGTCGAATTCTTCGTCGCTGCCCCCAGCTTTAACTTCTTTACGGAAGAAATAAGCTTTTAGCTTGCCAGCGGTTTTTCTACTTGGCTCATCCAGGTCATTGAGCAGCTGCCCAAGTTTCTCTATTATAAACGGCTCCTTTTTCAGCTCCAGCAAAATCTCATCTATGATTTTCTGGACTTGTCCCGCAGTGACATGTATGTGGGAGTAAGACAGAGCCTTGATTAGTGCCGGTTTCAGCCACGGTTTGTTCAGTCTTCTGTAAAACACGTTGAAGTCTGGTTCAAACAAACAACTGTGTCTCAACTGACTGGGGTGATTCACTTCACACCCCCGACAGACTTCTTTCAGAGCTCGGTCGATGAGAGCACTCAGAATATACACCAGGGTGCTTTTAACCACTCTGCTTACTTGGCCACATACCCCGGGCATAAATCCTGCGTCTTCATCACGCCCCCGAGACAGTCCGATGCTCATTGGGTCGCCTGGTGGTTTGTGGGGTGTTTCTACATCCATTGGACTGACCCCCTCCTGAGACGCACAGACGGTAGACAGTTCGGCAAAATCGAGGCCCTCCATGAGCTCCAGAGGCTGGGGATCCACGAGACTCATTTGGACATCCATCGCCCCGCATGTTGTTTCGTCCTGAGGGACCGGGGTCTGAGGTCTTGGAGGGTAACCGCAGTCAGAGGGTTCCGGAGTGTATACAAAATCTGGGGAATAGAACCAGGGTTGATCCCGGGTTTGAAGAGGCCTGTAGAGCCTGTCGACGTCCGCAGCTTTCGGGTAAGACATTCTCTTTAATTTTAAACCATGAATGAATTGTTGCGCCTTTTATCCTATCTCTTCACTACGTCACGACACACCGCCCTCTTAGAAGAGAGTAGACCCTGAGCCGTCAGACCCCCCTCCAACCCCCCACAGGTCGTCTGTTTTATCATCGTCGTCGTCATTCAAGGGGGATATATAATCCATAATCCAGCATATTCTCCTTCTAACAGAATCCAGTTGTGAACATTTGGTCAAGATGTCAAAACCATCATTTATACAGTTTATGACCTCTTTCAAGAACGGCCAGTCCACGGCGTCAAACATAATTTCAGTAACCTGTTTTTCTGGATCCTCCACAACCCCTTCAATAGGGTTTGTAATCAGGGTACTGCTAAACAAAACCTTACGATCAGTAGTTAGAGATAGACTCTTCACCACTGTACCGTAGTTCTGCAAGCTTTCCCATTCACACCTTTCAAAACTCTGAGTCGGAGACTCCGTTTCGCCTTCTCTTGGACCCTCTTGCAAGCCTTCTAGAGTCTTATCCACAAGCCCCAGGTCTCTCCATGCCATCACCTTCAACCAGTCCTCATAAGAGTATTCAATCACCGTCTCAAAAGGTTCCAACGTACCCTCCTTCTCTCCCAAAGCAAAAAGCTCCACTCCAACATAGCTGGGATCCCTTTTAAAGCGGTAACCCCGTCGACCCCCCCAGAACAACACCCAGGAGCGTTCAATCTTCAAATTGGTGAGTACAGGAACCCTTGCCCGGGATTGTTTCTTGCGGGGTTTCATGTTGATGTCGCTGGACATGTTGAAGAAGCGGGATGTTTCAGATGCTGAGAATTAAAGAGGTGTTGCCTAAAAGCAGCGCGGGTTCTTAAATAGAGAGGAGAGTTTCGGGGTGTTGCCTTCAGAGGGGTGGGGGTCTTTATGGGTGGCCTTGTTGTTCAGGGTTTTAGGGGTGTACACTTTCTGACGGATATGACGTAGGAATAATTAAGGAAATAACTCTACCTAAAATCACGCCCCCCAATTATGACGTAGGAATATTAATAAGCTTAGGGCATACGTCATAACAAAATAGGCCGCGCCCAAAAAACCCTACTATCTACTCACCACATCCCAAAGATGCTCTATTGGTTTGAGATCTGGTGACTGTGGGGGCCAGTTTAGTACAGTGAACTAATTGTCATGTTCAAGAAACCAATTTGAAATTATTCGACCTTTGTGATATGGTGCATTATCCTGCTGGAAGTAGCCATCAGAGGATGGGTACATGGTGGTCATAAAGGGATGGACATGGTCAGAAACAATGCTCAGGTAGGCCGTGGCATTTAAACGATGCCCAATTGGCACTAAGGGGCCTAAAGTGTGCCAAGAAAACATCCCCACACCATTACACCACCACCACCAGCCTGCACAGTGGTAACAAGGCATGATGGATCCATGTTCTCATTCTGTTTACGCCAAATTCTGACTCTACCATCTGAATGTCTCAACAGAAATCGAGACTCATCAGACCAGGCAACATTTTTCCAGTCTTCAACTGTCCAATTTTGGTGAGCTTGTGCAAATTGTAGCCTCTTTTTCCTATTTGTAGTGGAGATGAGTGGTACCCGGTGGGGTCTTCTGCTGTTGTAGCCCATCCGCCTCAAGGTTGTACGTGTTGTGGCTTCACAAATGCTTTGCTGCATACCTCGGTTGTAACGAGTGGTTATTTCAGTCAAAGTTGCTCTTCTATCAGCTTGAATCAGTCGGCCCATTCTCCTCTGACCTCTAGCATCAACTAGGCATTTTCTCCCACAGGACTGCCGCATACTGGATGTTTTTCCCTCTTCACACCATTCTTTGTAAACCCTAGAAATGGTTGTGCGTGAAAATCCCAGTAACTGAGCAGATTGTGAAATACTCAGACCGGCCCGTCTGGCACCAAGAACCATGCCACGCTCAAAATTGCTTAAATCACCTTTCTTTCCCATTCAGACATTCAGTTTGGAGTTCAGGAGATTGTCTTGACCAGGACCACACCCCTAAATGCATTGAAGCAACTGCCATGTGATTGGTTGGTTAGATAATTGCATTAATGAGAAATTGAACAGGTGTTCCTAATAATCCTTTAGGTGAGTGTATATTCACTGTATAGACATGTTGGATCGCGAGTGGGCTGCGGCTGGTGAGTCATGTGTTGAGGGTTTCCTTCAAAAATACCGCTGTCCAAAGTATTGAGATTACACATTCATAGCTCATAATGCTAGGGGGTATGACTTTTATATAGTGATGAAATATTTGGTGGAAAGCGGTGTAACCCCCGACATCATAGCGCAGGGGTGTAAAATAATGTGTTTCACAGACCATGATTTCAACCAGCGTTACATAGACTCGCTCAACTTCTTACCCATGAAACTGAGCGCTTTACCTAAAGCGTTGGGGTTTGAAACGCGAGAAAAGGGCTGGTTCTGCCACTTTTCTAACACGGTCGAAACACAGAATTATAGAGGCGTCTACCCGGCACCCAGTTATTATGGGGTTGAATCCATGATGACTCGGGAAAGGCAGGACTTCTTCAACTGGTATGACACGGTTAAGGATGGCATTTTTGATTTCAGAAAGGACATGGCCGCCAATTGTAGAAATGATGTGTTGATCCTTGAAGAATCATGTGTTAGGTTCAGGCATGAAGTCATTAAGACAGCGGGTCTTGACCCTTTACAGTGTACGACAATAGCTTCTCTCTGTATGAAAATGTTTCGAGCCAATTTCTTGCAGAAAAACACCATCGCCATTACAACGCCGGACAATTACAGATGCCTTCAAAAGAGTTTTTCTACGGCCTCCATCCAATGGTTGGAATACATGTCTGACAATCATAACATCTTGATCAGACACGCTTTGAATTATGGCGAGGTTAGAATGGGTCCCTACTTTCTGGATGGTTTTTCAGAGGAAAATGGGGCTCGTACAGCTTATGAGTTTGCCGGTTGTAATTACCACGGTTGTCCTCAGTGCTTTGATGCAAATACTTTTAATCCTGTCACTCATCAAATCTGTGGAGATATGCATTTTGATTTCTTACAAAGAATCGAGACTCTAAAAAACACCTGTGGTTTAACTGTGAAAGTGATGTGGGAACATGAGTGGACGGCTATGAAAAAACAGGACGGTAGTGTACGAACCGAGAGACGCTTTGTTCGAAGGGCGCAATCTGTTTACATTACGAGGCGAAGGCTGAGGAGAGAACAGATTACTATGATTTCACTAGCCTGTATCCCTTTGTCAACAAGACAAAAATTTACCTCGTAGGACACCCCACCATAATTTATCACGACTTTCTCGATCTCCAGCAATACATTGGCTTAATCAAGGTCACGATGTATCCACCCAGGGGGCTTTTCTTGCCAGTTTTGCCTTATAGAGCTTCGGGAGAATTGATGTTTCCGCTATGTAGAACGTGCGTTGAAACTGAAAACCAGACGGTGGAGTGTCCGCATGAGGACGATGAGAGGTCTTTGACAGGGGTGTGGTGCAGCGTGGAGCTTAATAAAGTGATTGAGAAAGGATACAGAGTCAGTAAAGTGTATGAGGTCTGGCATTTCTCTGAAAAATCTGACACGCTTTTTGTCGATTACATCATGACACACCT
Organism: Amia ocellicauda; assembly: GCF_036373705.1. Taxonomy (NCBI): domain Eukaryota; kingdom Metazoa; phylum Chordata; class Actinopteri; order Amiiformes; family Amiidae; genus Amia; species Amia ocellicauda. Next base: position 28,085,086 of record NC_089865.1, read on the forward strand.
TAAAGGGAAGCAGGAGGCTTCCGGTTACCCTTCATGGTGTACTGATGAAACCAGTAAAGAGAGCTATGTTCAGAAATATCTTGAAAAAGAGGGAATCAGGTTGGATCCGAGCAATATAACTGTAAACCCAGCAAAGAGACAGATATCAAAACTGATTCTAAATAGTCTGTGGGGTAAATTGGAGAGCAGTCTAATAGAATAAACACTACCTTGATTAAAGATCCACAGCAGTTTCTTCAATTTCTGTTTTCCAAAGAGCATGATGTGTCACACTTTAGCTTTGTAACTGACAGAGTAGCTCAGGTTCAGTGGCGACGACCTCAAGATTTCCCGACCAAGCCGGGGAATGTCAACGTTTTTATAGCTGTTTTTTACAACAGCTTATGCTAGAATAGAATTGTATAGTTTAATGGAGCGTCTGCAGGAGCGATCTTTATATCACGACACGGACTCTGTAGTCTTGGTCAGCAGACTGGGTGATTGGATGCCGCCGCTTGGAGATTATCTGGGCGAGTTAACAAATGGGCTAGACCCCCAAGATCACATCGTAGAGTTTGTTTCTGGGGGTCCAAAGACATACGCTTATAAAACAGCTTCAGGAAAGAGCTGTATGAAGGTGAAAGGTATAACTTTGAATCACACTCACAAGAAACTGATCAATATCAAGTCTCTAACGACTTTGGTTCAAAATTACGTTGTAGGCCTAGATCAAGGAATTCAACCTCAAGAGGTGATTACTTCCGGAAATCAGATCGTCCGAAATAATAAGGTGTACATTCTCGAAAACAGGCCACTACAGAAAAGTTTTTGGGTAGTGTACAACAAAAGAGTTCTTTTGCCCGACTATAATACGCTACCCTATGGATATTGACGGGGTATTCGATAACAGACTTCAACACCCCTTTTCATGTATTATATCGGGTCCTTCCAATTCTGGTAAAAGTTTTTCTCTTAAAAGGCTTTTAGAGAATTCTGAAACGGCTATAACACAAACTCTCGATAACATAGTTTGGTGTTACTCATGTTGGCAACCTCTGTACGATGAGCTAATGGTTAAAATTAAAAATCTTAAATTTGTGGAAGGTGTCGCTTTGTGACGATGATTTGTTACCCAGTGACAAATGCAATTTAATGGTGATAGACGATCTCATGGAAACGGCTAGTGACAATAGTGAAGTGGAGAAAGCTTTTACAAAATATACACACCATAGAAATTTGAGCATCGTCTATCTAGTAAAAAGAGTCGAACGATCATTTTAAATGCTAATTATATTATTCTTTTCAAAAATCATAGAGATAAGCAGCAGGTGAACATTTTGGCCCGGCAAATGTACCCCAGACAATCTAAATTCTTTTTGGAATTGTTCGAAGACACGACTATAAACCCTTACGGATACTTAAAAGCGCAAACTCCCGTAGACTATCGTCTCAGAGCGGGTTTGCTGCCCCCAGATTGGCCTGTAGTCTACGTGCTAAAGAGAAGAAATAAAAAATAGAATGTCGGCTAGGATAAGAAGAAACCTACCGCTTTTAAAAATATTATATGAGGGCAATCCTCATCAGAGGAAAGCTGTGTTGTTGGCCGCCCCTTCTGATCTGATAGAAACTTTATGTAAAATCGCCTTAAACGTTCTACGGGGCAATATATCTTTTACAGCTTTTCAACTGGGTGAACTAAAACAACAAAAGTCTGTTATAAAGATCCTCACTAACAAGAAGTTATCCATTAAAAAGAAGAGAAAGGCTATTAACCAGAAAGGTGGTTTTATCGGACCCCTCTTGAGCATAGCCTTGCCTTTCTTAACCAACCTTCTAGCTTCCAGAGATATCTGAGTATCGTTAAACAGGGTGCAAAAAGCCAGAGTACTCTAACTTTAATGTTGCCTTCGGAGAAAGAGCAGCTTTCTGAAAGTAGTGCAGTTATTGAAATAGAAGAAGAACACCCTGTACAGGTAGATGTGGTTTTATCAGATGTATTGAAAAGCATGCCTGTAAGAAGTCAAAGAAATGCAAAATATATTCTACATAAAATGTTTAACACACCTCGGGTGACCTCCTGGAATAACCAAGGTGAATTTTTTTTTAAAGGTCGGGTGATTAAAGGATCGCACATGTTTGATCTGATCAAGAATTTAACGAATTCTAATAAGATTCTGGAAAGTAGGAGGCCTACGAGGTGGAGAGATTTCCTCCAAGCTCTGGCGTGTCTGAACATGCCTCAATCAACAATCCCTAACCAAACCACCCATAACAAAATCTGCCTCTATAAGGCCGGTGAGAGTGATTGGGTTGAACCCCCCGCCAGAAAGAAAAGAATGAAACCTGCATCAAAACATAGATGGACACCTTATTAACGGTATAAATGTGTACTTGCAGTTGGAAAGGGGAAAAGCAAAGTCTTTGTATTTAACGTTAGATACTTTTATTATGTTGTATATCCATATTTTGACATGTATTATACAATTTTTACAACATGATACATTCTTATTCTGTAATGGTTTTTTTTAACATTTTATAATGTAATGATTATATCGGATTATGTCAAATAAAAATGCTTTTGTATTAAAGCTTTTCTTTTCTTTAACACGCATGACATTTTTAAAAATCTTTACAAGAACAGACATTCTGTATACATGTTTAGGTGTAGCGTTATGTTGGGTGTGTTTTGATAAGAGCATTTTAGCTCTGAACTGAAGCACTGATCTAAAGAAGACCTCTCCCCCCCAAAGTTATCAGATTTCCTTAGCTCATCAGCTTGGAACTGGTTTGCGTCAAAGTGACAGTTTTGGGGAGGATGGCACCGAGAAGAGGCCAAATAGTTTGGAATCCTGCTGTGAGATGTCTGGAGAAAGGGGCCTGTAGGTGATAAAAACTCTTTGAAGTGGACGAGAGCCGAAATCCCGACATAGAGCTACGAACCCGGGCCAACCGGCATTTCCAAAAGATGGCATGGATTGACATCAGTCATAAATCAAGCCCCCTCCAATAGGACACTGGGGGCTGAAACCGAAATCCAATCTCAATAACTCAAGAACCAATCACCTATTCATCTGAAAGACTATAAAGAACAGCGCACGGCCTTTCTCTCTCTCTCTCTCTCTCTCTCTCTCTCCTGAACCAGAAACTCGCTGCCACAGCTCAACCTGTAGCTCTGTTGCCCGAACCGGAACCAGAAACCAACCAAGTCTTTGCCAGCAACAGAAGAGTTAAACTGGGAGAAGGAGATTGAGCTGTACGAAGAATTCTTTTAAAGGACTTTATTAAATAAAGAACTTTACAGACTGCGCATGCCCGCCTGTGCCCACCTGATCAGTGGAGTTTTACAGCTGGACAATTGACTAAGTCGACTGTATACGAAAGTGTCAGTCATTTAAATAGCTATTGAGTCTTAAGAAACTTGACCCTTGGAACAAACAGGGCCCTACTTTCCGCAAAGACTTTTTCTTCAAGTAACTACGGTGGAACCCTGCTTACAAAGAAGATTTTGTGCACAACCTTGGAGCCTTCAAACCAGTGGAAAATCTGTTTAGAAAAGACTCTACATTCACGAAACCCCAACTTCCAGGTGCATCGACTGAGTGGAAGTTCTTGGACAAAGCCGAACCGGACTGCCTTTGTTCCAACCACACGGACCTCGTGCCGTGTGCTGTTATCTGAGCCCGAAGCCAGAGAGGCCTCTCTGCAACGAAGTTCAGATAAGTTTAAGAGTTTGGAGTTTGTGATTCATGACATTTGAGAAATCAGTTAGAAATGTTAATCTGTGATTCATATGTCTAGAATGTGTAATACCATTTAGTTTTTTTAAATATAAATGTGTGTTGCATTAAACTGTTTTGTTGATAATTTTATAAATAAAATCTGTCAATGCCGAGAAATATCTTCTCATTCCTGTTTAACTGTTTAGTCTGAAATTGACATAAGTTAATAGACATTAGATTATTGGTGGCCCTGCCTATCCTTAATCATTGAATAATAATCAGTTAAGGGAAATTGTGGTAACAAGTAATGATAGGATCTTTCTCGGCACCTAAATGTAAATGAGACTGATATATATATATATTTATATATATATATATATATATATATAACGAGAAGTTACCTGACATAAATACTGACCTGCGTAGTTATTTAATGTCTGACTAACAATACTAATAAGAGACTCACCTTCGTCTTACTAACCGGTATTGTAGTCAATGTGTTTATTACCTTTTTTGTTGAACGATTTGTGTGTTATCATATGCGATCCCATGGTCTTTGATTTGTTGATCTAGAGTTGAATTTTAATTACTTTTTCCCTTTTGTATAATTAGTGTAGTGCTACATTTAGTTTTTGTTTTTGAATAAATTTGACAATTTATGTCTTTGGAATTGGTGTCTGCGTCCAATTATTACAGAAATTGAGTTCTACAAGATTCTAGGATTCGTGATAAGGTGATACTATAAATTCACTTCTTTAATTGAAATTTATAAGTGTACCTTACGCTACATAGGTATTTAACATAGTTATTATTAGGACACAATGTTTGAACAAACCAGGACACAGTTTTATCATTTTTTCCTAAATCAGGGCCATACAGCGTCTTAACATTTGTGTAGGGGAGACCTTTAGCTCTATGATATAAGAAAAACACACAGTGTTGACCGCAGGTTGTAGCCTGTAGACTTTGCACTTGGCGACAGTTATAAACCGGTTCTTTACAATTGTTTATTAAAAAGTTGTTGATCGTAGCTGGAAAATGAATAAAATCTGGAGGGTTTCCGTTAGAATCAAAAAAGTCGCCGCGATGATCTTCCGTCAGATAAATAGCCAGCCAGTGCTCTCCAGGCATGGTGTTAATTATAAACAAGGCTGGTAAGTTCTTTAGCTTCAATTCAGGTAACTGATCGCAGGCATAGACTCCGTGAAACAGCTTCTTAGTGTAGGGGTTACAGTTCATGAGAGCCGTGAGCTCTCTGGTGTTCATCGTTAATAATAATCATAGAGCACATTCCTTCTCTGATTCACTTCTATAAAATTGTCAAACACAGCGTACACAACCATATTTATAGTACCGGCTATGGGTTGCTTAAAACATATTTCCAGTCTCATGTTTCCTGTTTTCACCAGTGAGAAATGTTGCCCGCACTCTTCATCGGGGGTTAGGTTGAAGGCGTACAAAGTGTAGCCGTTGATGTATTCAGCGCGGTTTATCAGCAGAGGCTGGTCCTTCAGATGTCTCCCTGTAGCGAGAACTAGACTGTAATATTCACGGACCGCGCAACCATTTTCAAAATCGGGTTGGAAAGGTTTGGCGGGGACCTGCGTGCCATTAACATACAAAGCTATAAATTCTGCATTATAATGTTTAAAATTAAATGGATTCTTTGTATATGACCCTGTAAATGCGTCATTATCCACCAGCCCGATAATGACATGTTTTGGGAGCTTTCCGAGGAAGAGGTTTTCCTGATTCATAACGCGAGTTCCTGCCGCGATGCTTGCTGTAGAAAATGTTGCTCTTTTTTTTAGACCCGCGTTGGTGCCACCTGGATCCTTGACATCCATGGCGTCCGGTGTGTCTTTGGCAAACAGCCCGGGGCTGAACTGTTTGTTTAGAGTCTCCTCGCTATAATTAAGTATACACTCCATCAGTGCTCTATAGGGGTATGTATTACTGCTTTGACTTTTCAGTCTATTCCCCAGGGTTACTTCCACTTGCAAGAAGATGGTGGCCACCGGGTTGTTGATAACCCCCACTTTGGCCTCCCTCTCGATAGCCTGTCCTTTTTCAGTCACAATTTTACAAGTGAGTAAAATAAGGGTATTATTCAAATCTAAATAATCATTACCGGTTATGAAAAATTCCAGAGGGGCGGAATCTGAAATGGCTGAAAGAGGCGGAATCTCCACATAGATGCTTTTATCGATACTTGTTTGTGTGTAAAGGACCGTAAACAGATCCAGTTCTGATTTCACACATTCTTCCGATATGTTGTGTACAAAAGCCATGATTAAAATATACATCCCGAACAGGTTCTTGACTTTCTTTTAGGTTTTCTTTTAACGGTCTTCTTCTTCTTCTTTTTTGGCTGCCTACTCTTACGAGTTCTACTACGGTCTGTCGCTGAATAAGTAAGTCTCTGTCTTTTGTTAGCTACTACTCTCCGCCCTCCGGGTGGGCGTCGTCTTTTACGAGAGCCTCTGGCCAGGACCATTAGACCCGAACCCTCCTGATTATCGTTGTTGTTGGATCTTGCCATAACACTGCTGATTTAAGATGCGGTTTCGCTATATCAAAACCTCACCTGAGAAGAGGCATAGCCATCCTGAAAAGTCCTCGAAAGAGTCAACCTATTCCGCTCCCATACATCACATTAGCCCCAGCGAACCCTGGCAAACCGTTACCGGCCTGCATTTTGTAATAGTAGACATAGTCTTTAGGATCGACATAACCCCTCATGATAGTCATTTTAGCCGTGTACACAATGTTTCACAGGTCGAAAATGTAGTTTGCTTATAACTTTACCAAAATGGAAGGGTATGTCAATATTCTGATCTGATTTCACTTCAATCGTAATACTGTCAAAATGAGTCTTGGAGACAGGTACGTAGTATGGCTTGTCATAAGTAATTGTGACCACATCGTTGTTTTTACCCTTAATATGTACATTTCATAAAAGGGGGACGTAACTATCCCCCACCCTCTGGTGTGAAATTATGTCCGTGTAGATATAAAGGGTGTAAAATCCTGAGCGGATATCCGCGGGGTATGGAGCTATTCTATCCTTAAATTCATCCTCCTTGTTGGTGTAAAACCCTAAAATCTGGCTTAGGTTACCGCTGGTTTTAATTCTTATCGTAGATGCGGACTCCATGTAAACTTTATTTTTAATCGAACTGTAATGTATTCTGACAGGTTGTTTCCCTCCAGAGATCTGTTTGTTCATCTCTTCTAATAATTTTTCAATATTTTCATAATAACCGTCTTGTAATGTGAAGGACCACTGTTTTTTTAATTCCGACGTCCAAAATTGAAAAGACCAAGTCTTCATCGCGTACTACAGCCCAAGTGTGGGGGTACTGTATTTCCGACAACCCCACCTCCCAGGGCCCCCACAGTTCTATAGGTTTTACAAATTTGACCGTAAAACTAGAAATGGTGTTGTTAGGATAAATGTTGAGGGACGCGTTACTAGGCAGCATCACATAGAATCCTCCCTCTTCCATCTTCATGACCCATAATGAAAGATCCTCCATGAGCTTTCACTTGTATACCGGCCGTATATCCCACACCGCACTAGCCAAAACCCAGCTATTGAACTTTTCAGGCCACCCCGCCCATTTTACCAACACATATTTTTTCCTGTTTTCAGTTTTTTTCCCTAAAATCTTTTCTACTCTGAATACGTTATCATTCCCCACTACAATATTTTGTAACTCCTCCTCATAAAAAGTACCTTCTATAGACTCCCCGTAGTCTTTTTACCTGTACACAGGCGGGGTTCGAGCCACACGTTCGGTAATGGTGAAATATTCATCCGAAAAAGTTTGCTCATAACCTTTTACAAAGGGTCTCCGTAGCTTTGAAACACTTACAACATCTCCTACTTTGAACTTGTAAACCTGTTTCTTTGAGGCTTTAAACGGACCATAGACATTTTTAAAGACCTTAAAAGAATTACTGTTATCCACCTCTACAGGTTTTATTTTAATATTTCTATGATAACTGTCGTTGTAAGCATTCACAAACTCTTGAACTCTATCGAGATACGTTTGAGTATTGTTAGCTGTGAAGTATCTCCACATTTTTGTCTTTATAGTTCTGTTAAATCTCTCCACAATCGAGGCCTTAAGCTCGTTTCCTGTGGTGAAATGATGTATTTTGTGTCTTTTCAAAAGATTCTGGAATTCTCTATTGAGAAACTCTTTACCTTTATCAGACTGTAGTTTTTTAGGACAGCGCCCCTGCAAGAGTATATCTTTCAAGGCCTGCGTAACAACAACGCCGGTTTTCCTCAACACTCGCACCCACGCATATTTTGATAATATATCTATACACGTCAACATGAATGTGTACCCTTTATTATGTTTTGATAAATTTGACATATCTACTAGATGCACCTGCCATTGTGAATCTATGTCTGAAACATACACACGATTTCTTTTAAAGTTAATTCTATCCGGTTTATGTAGGGTGTAAGCATCTTGCGCAGACAACGACTCGGCCACACTTATCTTATCTGCCTTAATACCCTGCTCTGACAGCCCTCTCCGGAATCCTTCCGACCCCCCAAACTCCCTACTTTGGCGGGGTTGTAGTACAAATCCTTCATCCTAGGAGCTTGTCGAGACATTCTGTAAAAGCACACTAAAGTATTTAGAAAATGGCTCTTTTATTCATTTTTAAGCAATTGAGAAAAGTATAACACATACAGCAATTTTCCCCATTATTTAAACAATAAGACATCAACTGATTGGTTACTTGCTCTATATCCACTACTACACCGGCTTTTATTTTATAAGTACACACAATGATTACATACATGTATAAAACAATAATATGTGCTATTTTAAAAATAAACAACCATTCATTAAACATGACTTGTAAAAGATTATATAAATGTTGATGAAATGGTCTAACATCGTTCCTTGCAACAGCTATCATAGCCGCCCAGTTTTCATACCCCTCAGTCTTTTTCACATCATCCATTAAATGCTCCAGGTTTGAAAGTTGAGCATCGTCGACAGTCAAAGCTGTAGAGAAAAAGTGCTCGTCGGCCACTTTCTTTTCCAATACTTTGTACAATAGGGCCCTCAGATTTGTCGCGGTTTGTTGGCGACAAATCCGGTTACAGAATCAATCCAGAACATTCCCCATCTTCAGGTGCTTTCAGTTGCTTTCAGCCTCTGAGTCGGTTTCGAACAGATCAAATTCCTTCTCCTTGTACTCTGCTTTACTTTCTTTACGGAAGAAATATTCCTTCAGCTTGACGGAGGTTTTTCTGCTGCTCTCATCCAACTCGTCGAACAGCTGGTTGAGTTTCTCTCTGATGTACGGCTCCTTTTTCAGCTCCAACAAAATTTCATCTATTATTTTCTGGACCTGCACGGGACAGACATGCAGATGATGATAAGTTAATGCTTTGACTAGTGCTTGTTTTAACCAAGGTTTGTTCAGTTTTTAGTAAATATCCTTGAAATAGAGATATAAATAACATGTTTCTGGTTCAAACAGACAGCTGTGTCTCATCTGGCTAGGATGATTCACTTCACACCCCAGGCAGACTTCTTTCAGGGCTCGATCGATGAGAGCATTCAGTATATACACCAGGGCGTTCTTAATAATTCTACTTACTTCAGCGTTGACCTGTGGTCTAAAACCGTCGCCTTCGTCACGCCCCCCGGCAGGTTTGATGATCGTTGGTTTGCTCAGCGCTGGTTGAGGTGTTTCTAGAGCCATAGTACAGCTCTCCTGAGATGCCGCCACAAAAGCAGCGATGTTCGGGGTCTCTTGAGCCAGGGAGTCGGTGGTGTTAGTCGTTTCTTCCATTGAACAGCGGGCTGTTTCATCTTGAGGTAGTGGCGGGTAGCCGCGGTAAGAGCGCTCAGGCTGGTATAAAATGTCCGGATTGTAGGACCAAGGGAGTTCCTCATTCGTAAGAGGGCTGTAGAGTCTCGTAACAGACCTGCTCTTTTAATGTAAACCAAGAGCAAGGGGGGTGGTTACTTTTTTACAATATTTTTACTACATCATGTATTAAATCACAGTTAGACGGTTGGGGGCATGGGGGCAATGTCGACAAAGTCATTGTCGATGTCTTTGGCAGCATGCAACCAACTCCCGCCACATTTTTGCCCGTCCTCGCTGTTGAAATAAAGTGTCTTTTTAACAGAGTCAAACTCTACATATTTCCTCAAGACCTCAAAACCCTCATTAAATTATTTTATGACCGTTTTCATTTTCGACCAATCCTGGGTGTAGAAATCAATTTCAGCAACATATTAATTTTCATCCTCAGGATCCATAAAAATAGGTTCAGCATCGTAAAAAAAAGCTAATTTGTATGGCATAGCGTGTTTTCCTAAACACTATTCTGTTGTACCCTGTCATAGTTATAGTCATTAGAGTTCTACTATGATTCACAGATAGAGCGCTTTCCCAGTCGTGACTTTCAAACATCAGAGGCAGCGGTGCAGTTTCACGATCCCTATTCCACTGTTTCAATGCCTCTAACGCTTTATCCACATCCCCTTGCCTTGTCCAGTCCTTTACATGCATCCAATCCTTGTAAGCGTACTCAATTCTGGTTAAAAAAGGCGTAGACATCTCCTCACCAGCTCTTAACTCAAAAAGCTCCAGACCGACATATCCCTTGTCCATTTTAAAGCGGTATCCACGCGTTGTCTCATCATCCTCCAGAACCCAGATTCGGTCGAGTCTCACATCCTAACGTGAAGGAACCCTAGCCCGGGTTTTCCTCTCGGGTGTTTTCTCGTGGATACAGTCGGACAAGCTGAAGACCCAGAATCACTTCACACGTGTAAAGAGAAAAATATCTATTTTACTAAAGAATCAGTCTGGCTTAAATACAAATCTTTTGGAGGACTTGAAAAAACAGTTGAAGACCCCCCCCCCACCCACTTGTACATTCCTCTGGTGTCCTGTTAGCTCCGCCCCCACATATTTAAATTCTTCAAACCAGACTCTAACGTGATAGACTATTCCTTCAGTGCCCTGTCAATTCCACCCCCAAATATACTAATTCTTCACCAATCTGAGGTTACTAAAGACGTAGACATATCCTCGCCACCCCCACTTGCTCAAGAAGCTCCAGACCGACATAACCCTTGTCCATATGAAAGAGAAGTAGAAGTATCTATGTTACTAAAGAATTGGGAGGGCTTTAATAGAACTCTTTTGGAGCTTCACTCGCGTAGGGAAAAATAGCTATTCTAATAAATAAATCGGGAGGACTTAAATACAACTCTTTTGGAGCTTCACTAGCTTAGGGAAAAATATCTATGTTTTCTAAAAAATCTGAAGGGTATACATATTGCTCTTTTGGAGCTTCACACGTATAGAGAAAAATAGCTATTTTACTAAAGAATCAGTCTGGCTTAAAAACAAATCTTGTGCAGGGTTAGAAAAACAGTTGAAGAACCCCACCACCCTGCACATTCCCACGGAATCCATCAATATGGTAATTATTCTGTGACGTGGTACAAGCACCCCCCACCCCCTAGGAAGGACCCCCACCCCCTAGGAAGGCCCCCCCCCAAGTTCAACTCAAGTTCAGGTCAAAGGTCAAATCCCCCGCAGCCCCCCTTCGAAAAAGTACCTTATATTACTACTCATGTTCTCCGGTGTCCAGCTCTGTTTTGGTTTTCTCGGCCAGGGTATTTTCAACTCCTGAGAGGTCTGGACAGGCTCCCCATGGCTTGTTGGTCTAGGGGTATGATTCTCACTTTGGGTGCTCTCTGTGGGAGCCTGGGTCCTCTGCGTAAATAGAGGGCTTTTGACCTCAGATGCTGTTGCCAGTGTTTTCTTCTCTTTGAAACAAATGCGTATTATACAAGGTTTTTGTTGTTGTTGTTGTTGTTGTTGAGGAGGAGGAGCACATGTAGTGTATTGTGGAGAAGAGGGAAGAAATGTGGTTTTCCGGCTTGTTATGGAGACCTTTGCTGAACGTGTACACCTGAGCAGCACCGAAGGAGAGGCATTCTTTTGAGTTGTTTGCGGTCCTGCTGGACCATGCTCTCCGTGCTGTCTCACTGGGGGAGCGGTTACCGTTCTAGATAGACACGTCAGCGTCACAGTCCATGGTATTTGCCAAAGAGCGTAGGTTTCCAGGTCTGCCTCAAGCAGGTACGCCCTTGCCAAGGAGAAGTTGTGAAGCTGCTCCTTCAGTTGGCTCTTTGCCGTAGGGGTATGATTGTCACTTGTTGTTCTCTCCCTCAGAGGGAGGTAGAACAGCTATGTGCGGTGCCAGAGCTGCTGATAGCATGTTCTCCGGTGTCCCGCTCCGTTTTCGGTGCCTCGCTGCGCGCCGCTCTAGGCCAGGGTATTCTCAACTCTTTTGAGTTGTTTGCGGTCCTGCTGGACCATGCTCTCCGTGTTGTCTCACTGGGGGAGCGGTTACCGTTCTGGAAAGACACGTCAGCGTCACAGTCCATGGTATTAGTCAAAGAGCGTAGGTTTCCCGGTCTGCCTCAAGCAGGTACGCCCTTGCCAAGGAGAGGTTGTGCAGCCGCTCCTTCTGTTTTCTCGTTGGCGTAGGGATATGATTGTCGCTTGTTGTTCTCTCCCTGAGAGGGAGGTAGAACAGCTATGTGCGTTGCCAGAGCTGCTGATAGCATTTTCTCCGGTGTCCCGCTCCGTTTTGGTTTTCGGTGGCTTTCTGCGCTCCGCTCTCGGCCAGAATATTCTCAACTCTTGAGAGATCCAGTTGATTTTCAACTCCCGAGAGGTCCGAACAGGCTCCCCGTGGCTTGTTGGTTTAGGGTTATGATTCTCGCTTTGGGTGCGAGAGATCCTGGGTTCAACTCCCAGACAAGCATGTCTGGCCTGCCCGTTCTCAGTTCTGCAGTCCCTGGAAAGGTCGCTTTCTGTGGAAGCCTGGGTCCTCTGCGTAAATGTAGGGCTTTTTACCTCAGATGCTTCTTGCCAGTGTTTTCATTTCTTTGAAACAAATGCGTATTATACAAGGTTTTTGTGGTTGTTGTTGTTGTTGTTGTTGTTTTTGAGGAGGAGGAGCACATGTAGTGTATTGTGGAGGAGAGGGAAGAAATGTGGTTTTCCGGCTTGTTATGGAGACCTTTGCTGAACGTGTACACCTGAGCTGCACCGAAGGAGAGGCATTCTTCTGAGTTGTTTGCGGTCCTGCTGGACCATGCTCTCCGTGTTGTCTCACTGGGGGAGCGGTTACCGTTCTGGATAGACACGTCAGCACCACAGTCCATGGTATTTGTCAAAGAGCGAAGTTTTCCCAGTCTGCCTCAAGCAGGTACGCCCTTGCCAAGGAGGGCTTGTAACGTCACTGCTTTGGTTGGCTCGTTGGTCTAGGGGTATGATTCTCGCTTAGGGTGCGAGAGGTCCCAGGTTTAACTCCCGGAGAAGCCCCAGGGTGCAAAGCTGTGTGGTGTTGGAGTCTTCTGGGGGTTGTTTCCCTCTCTCCCTCAGAGGGACTTAGAACAGCTAAGTGCGGTGCCAGAGCTGCTGATAGCATGTTCTCCGGTGTCCCGCTCTGTTTTGGTTTTCGGTGCCTCGCTGCGTGCCGCTCTCGTCCAGGGTATTCTCAACTCTTTTGAGTTGTTTGCGATCCTGCCGGACCATGCTCTCCCTGCTGTCTCACACGGGGAGGAGTTACTGCTCTGGAAAGACACGTCAGCGCCACAGTCCATGGTATTAGTCAAAGAGCGTAGGTTTCCCGGTCTGCCTCAATCAGGTACGCCCTTGCCAAGGAGAGGTTGTGAAGCCGCTCCTTCAGTTGGCTTGTTGTTCTCTCCCTCAGAGGGAGGTAGAACAGATATGTGCGTTGCCAGAGCTGCTTATAGCATGTTCTCCGGTGTCCCGCTCTGTTTTTGGTGCCATCGCTGCGAGTCCAATCTTGCTGCTTCTTGAATTCCTCAGCAAACACAGATGAAACGTTCAAACAATCTTTTCATTTTCATTCGATTCACTTTGCATTTTACAAAAGAGGCAAAATGTGGAAGTATCTGAACCAGCTTCAACCGGACATTGGGTCATGCGTGGGTTTAAAGTTACGACATGAAAATCAATGAAACGGACTTCCCAGTGCTTTGAGAGTGTAGAAATGACAGTTTGAGTATTTTTTTGGCAAGAGATACAAGGTTTGGGAGCAGCCTCTCGCCGGTGGGGATGTAGTTCAGTGGTAGAGTGCATGTATGAGGTACCCGCGTTCAATCCTTGGCATCTCCAGGCCGTCTTTTAAGTTAGGAAGTAGTGAAGAAATCGGTAGCCTGGGATTAATCACTCGTTCTCGTTTAGGGCTTATACGCACTCTGTGCCGTTATTCTCAGAGACATGTGTATGCATGCTAAGTGAAAAGTGAAAGAAACGACGAGATGGCAAGCACCCACAGCTGGTCCAATTGGAGTGCCCTCGAAAGGCTAGAGCATTTTGTTTTTGGCAACGTGAACCTCTCGAGCTTCACGTTGACGCGCATACGATCTAAAACCCACGTCTTGTCCACGTCTGTAGGTGAAGTCATAGACAGACAATTGTCAAAGCTAGGGAATTATTGGGCACTGATGCCAGGTGTGATACCTATGAGGTACACGGACTAACAGCGAGCTATAGGCTCTGCTATGCTGAGTGATGCTTCGTGGATAGAGTGACTATCTCGCTAGTAGTAGTAGGGGTAATTGAAAGCATTCCAATTGGAGTGCCCTCGAAAGACTAGAGCGTTTTGTTTACGGCACCGTGAACCTCTCGAGCTTCATGTTGACGCACATACGATCTAAAACCCACGTCTCGTCCATGTCTGTAGGTGAAGTCATAGACAGACAGTTGTCAAAGCTAGGGAATTATTGGGCACTGATGCCAGGTGTGATACCTATGAGGTACACGGACTAACAGCGAACTATAGGCTCTGCTATGCTGAGTGTTGCTTCGTGGATACAGCGACTATCTCGTTAGTAGTAGTAGCGGTTAATGAAAGCATTCCAATTGGAGTGCCCTCGAAAGGCTAGAGCGTTTTGTTTACGGCACCATGAACCTCTCGAGTTTCATGTTGACGCACATACGATCTAAAACCTAAAACCCACTTTTTGTCCACGTCTGTAGGTGCAGTCATAGACAGACAGTTGTCAAAGCTAGGGAATTATTGGGCACTGATGCCAGGTGTGATACATATGAGGTACACGGACTAACAGCGAGCTATAGGCTTTGCTATGCTGAGTGTTGCTTCGTGGATAGAGCGACTATCTTGCTAGTAGTAGTAATCAAAGCATTCCACTGCCTAACCCAACAGAACACACACAAACTTTGGACATCAGCATACTTTGAACACCACTGTTTCACGGGCCATTCTTTTGGCATTAGACCTCGTGGCGCAACGGTAGTGCATTTGACTCCAGATCAGAAGGGTGCGTGTTCGCCCAACACTAGAGTTGCATTAAAAAGTCCACAAGCGGCAACGTTAATTCTCAAAGCAACTAAATGTCACTGATTTTGCCAGACTCACACTTCTCATTAGGAACAAAGGGATCTACGTAGCCATGCACTGTGAACTATTGCTGCCACCTGTCCACTGCAAATGTGCAACTAAAGGTATCTGTTTTGCGTTGGCCGGGAATCGAACCCAGGTCAACTGCTTGGAAGGCAGCTATGCTTGCCACTATACCACCAACGCTACCGTTGACATCATATTTCCATTTGGCAAAGCATAGATGTTTGCGAAAGCAACCGTTGGATGCACTATCCTGTTCATGCTATGCTGAGTGTTGCTTCGTGGATAGAGTGTGGGGAAAAAAGTGAGGGGAAACACAGCATGTCAGGTGCACCAGCCGGGAATCGAACCCGAGTCACAAGAATGGGAATCTTGTATGATGCCACTACACCACTGGCACTGCTGCGAAGTAGTGATTTTCAGGCTTTCCACTGGAGTGACAGTGATTCCAAAACCTGTCTCCATCGCTGCGAGTCCAATCTTGCTGCATCTTGAATTCCTCAGCAACACAGTTGAAACGTTCAAACAATCTTTTCATTTTCATTCGATTCACTTTGCATTTTACAAAAGAAGCAAAACGTGGAAGTAACTGAACCAGCTTTATCCGGACATTGGGTCATGCGTGGGTTTAAAGTTACGACATGAAAATCAATGAAACAGACTTCCAAGTGCTTTGAGAGTGTAGAAATGACAGTTTGAGCCCCAGGGCGCGAAGCTGTGTGGTGTCGTGGATGGCAGCAGGAGTCTTTTTGGGGTTGTTTCCCTCTCTCCCTCAGAGGGAGGTAGAACAGCTATGTGCGGTGCCAGAGCTGCTGATAGCATGTTCTCCGGTGTCCCGCTCTTTTTGGTTTTCGGTGCCTCGCTGCGCGCCGCTCTCGGCCAGGGTATTCTCAACTCTTTTGAGTTGTTTGCGGTCCTGCCGGACCATGCTCTCCCTGCTGTCTCACTCGGGGAGGGGTTACCGTTGTAGCGTTATGTTGGGAGTATTTTGATAAGAGCATTTGGGCTCTGAGCTGAAGCATTGATCTAAAGAAGACCTCTCCCCCCCAAAGTTATCAGATTTCCTTAGCTCATCAGCTTGGAACTGGTATGCGTCAAAGTGACAGTTTTCGGGAGGATGGCACCGAGAAGAGGCCAAATAGTTTGGAATCCTGCTATGAGATGTCTGGAGAAAGGGGCCTGTAGGTGATAAAAACTCTTTGAAGTGGACGAGAGCCAAAATCCCGACATAGAGCTACGAACCCGGGCCAACCGGCATTTCCAAAAGATGGCATGGATTGACATCAGTCATAAATCAAGCCCCCCTTCAATAGGACACTGGGGGCTGAAACCGAAATCCAATCTCAAAAACTCAAGAGCCAATCACCTATTGATCTGACAGACTATAAAGAACAGCGCACGGCCTCTCTCTCTCTCTCTCTCACCTGAACCAGAAACTCGCTGCCACAGCTCAACCTGTAGCTCTGTTGCCGGAACCAGAAACCAACCAAGTCTTTGCCAGCAACAGAAGAGTTAAACTGGGAGAAGGAGATTGAGCCGTACGAAGAATTCTTTTAAAGGACTTTATCAAATAAAGAATTTTACAAACTGCGCATGCCCGCCTGTACCCACCTGATCAGTGGAGTTTTACAGCTGGACAATTGACTACTTCAAGGTGCATCGACTGAGTGGAAGTTCTTGGACAAAGCCGACTGCCTTTGTTCCAACCACACGGACCTCGTGCCGTGTGCTGTTATCTGAGCCCGAAGCCAGAGAGGCCTCTCTGCAACGAAGTTCAGATAAGTTTAAGAGTTTGGAGTTTGTGATTCATGACATTTGAGAAATCAGTTAGAAATGTTAATCTGTGATTCATAACTCTAGAATATGTAATACCATTTAGTTTTTTTAAATATAAATGTGTGTTGCATTAAACTGTTTTGTTGATAATTTTAGAAATAAAATCTGTCAACGCCGAGAAATATCTTCTCATTCCTGTTAAACTGTTTAGTCTGAAATTGACACAAGTTAATAGACATTAGATTATGGGTGACCCTGCCTATCCCTAATCATTGAATAATAATCAGTTAAGGGAGATTGTGGTAACAAGTAATGATAGGATCTTTCTCGGCACCTAAACGTAAATGAGACTGATATATATAGGGTATTTTTTTGAAAGGGGGGCTGTGGGGGATTTGACCTTTGACTTGAACTCAGGGGGCCTCTCCTAAAGGGGGGTTAAGGGTGATTTGACCTCTTGACCTTGAACTTGAGTTGAACTCAGGGGGTGGGGTGTGCTTGTACCACGTCACAGAATAATTACCATATTGATGGATTCCGAGGGAATGTGCAGGGTGGTAGGGGTCTTCAACTGTTTTTCAAGCCCTCTAAAAGATTTGTCTTTAAGCCAGACTGATTCTTTAGTAAAATAGCTATTTTTCTCTATATGTGTGAAGCTGCAAAAGAGCGTTATGTATACCCTTCAGATTGTTTAGAAAACATAGATATTTTTCCCTACGCTAGTGAAGCAATGTAAAGATTGAATAAATACAATTATGAAGTTTTAAAGGTGTGTGTGTGTGTGTGTTCACAACACCCGGTGATGTAAAAGCAATGTAACGTTACTAAGTTAAGAAATCCTTAAATATAGAAGAGTTATAGAATATATATGTTAAATAAGAAGCATAGACTATACATGTAAAAATTGGGACAATTTCAATACAACTCAATAAAAGCAGCATTTGTAATAATATTAGTAATCAAACATCAAATTATTATGTAATATAAACCATTCATGCATTAAGATTCAGTAAATACACTCAATGCGATCACAGCACATCCTGTGTGTGTGTGTGTGTGTGTGTGTGTGTGTGTGTGTGTGTGTGTGTGTGTGTGTCTGTGTGTGTGTGTGTGTGTGTGTGTGTGTGTGTGTGTGTGTGTTTACATATATACCGAGTGCAGGCTGGAACGCTAATCTCAAGGGCTCAGATT
The DNA here is from genome assembly GCF_036373705.1 of Amia ocellicauda. Taxonomy (NCBI): domain Eukaryota; kingdom Metazoa; phylum Chordata; class Actinopteri; order Amiiformes; family Amiidae; genus Amia; species Amia ocellicauda. The sequence continues at coordinate 28,103,224 of NC_089865.1, forward strand.
CTGATGAGAACAAGCTGTTATCTAGCCGCTTGTATTTAAAAAAAAAAAAAAAAAAAAAAAGTTTAACTTAACACAATAATGTGATAAAGAATCCTACCCGAAACGATGTTGGAAACCTGTAACTTTAAGGCTATCAAAATATAAGTTATTCTTAACCATTAGGCTGTATGAAGATATAAAAACATGATAACAATTAAATTAACGAATGATGGTTACCACAAAACATTTAGGAATCTGGAGGTACATACAGCCGCTATGTGTTAAAGTTTGCGGGGATTGCGGTGGTCATCAGCGCGTTCACGCGCACAGCGCGGTGTTTAAATGCGGGTTTGCGGCGGAGATTCAGTCCATTTGGTCAACACGCTGCCTGCACGGTCCAGAACACACAAAGAGACATCAGGATGCCCGGCCACGACCATGCGGAGCGGACACTAAACTTCTCAAACTTTGATGGTAAGTATAATTCAATTAATCAAGAAATATAATTGCGAAGTGTTTAGATATCCGTACACTAGTTCAGAAAGATTAAAAATATGCTACATTTACATACGTATTTAAGAAATCTAATATTTGAAATGTTTTAAATATATTTGAATTGTATTTAAACGTTTAAATTCTGTTTATAGGAAACGCTGATTTTCAAACGTCTCAAGAGCCTTTTACACTAGGTACTATTATTTATTGATATATTTTTTAATATTTATAAATAATAGGCACAGCGCGATGTTTCTAACAAGCACCCGTGTATCTGCAGGATTACCGAGCGCCCCATACAATGTGCTCGATTTCTACACGAGCGAATCAATGAACACGGGTAAGACTCATTTAATAATGTATCAACCATATTAATTATACGCGATATGAACGTATGTACATTTTATTTTCATATAACCATATTTACTTTCAAATTTGTTCCCGACATTAGATGACGAGCGACCCAGCACGTCAAACGCTGAGCCGCGTAGGTTATACTTTCCATTTCATACATGTAATAAATATCTCGCCAGGATGTGTGATGTTTAATTATGGATCTATACGGGCGGTTTTTTATATTATTTTGTGTTTTTATCAGAGGATCTATCCAGACCGACCTGTGTCAAGTATTTACGGAAAATAACGCATTCCGAGGGTGAGTGAGACCTTTATTCCATCACTCCGAGAGATGGAGCCGTGGTTATATTGTACACAGTGTGCACAATGGCTCTATTGTTTGGCGCTGAACGGGCGTGCTGTGCTGAGGGCCTGCACCGAGCCATCTGAGCAGAATGATGCGCACGCAGTCTGGCCCCGAGGCATGCTGGGATCTGTACTGTTTAAAGGATTGTAGTAGTCTACGTTTGAAAGTGAAAGTAACCTGGCTGCAGTGCCCAGACTAAACTAGGTTATTAACTTATGTTTATACATGTCTCCGTTTTAAGACACCGAAAGTGATGATGATGAGCTTGAATCAGGAACGCCGGATCTAAGAAGACGTCTGCATTTAAACGGTCTGTTTGCATCGTTTATACGCTTTTACAACCAAGTATTTAAAACTATTATTTATGAAACGATAATATTGTGCGGGTTCTTGTCATTTTACAATGTACTTACCGTTGTTATTAATGTTTTCGTAGCACACGCTTTATTGAGACAATTATTAACGTTGTCTATTATTGTAATACAACATTCTAGATGTAGTTATTCTTTTAAACATTTTTATATATATTTTTAATTATGAATGGTCTATAATATTCTGAGCACTATTGTATTAATAAGAGTAAGAATAGTTCATTTAAAAGCTATAGGTTTACATAAATCGAATTATGATAATAATATATTGTTTGTTTAAGGATGTTATTTATGTTATTATTATTATTGTTATGTATTTTTATTATTATTATTATTATTTATGTATTTATTTTTAATTATTATTATTATTATTTTATTTATTTATTTATTTATTTATTTTGTGTTACCGTCTGTGATTAAACGTATCCGTTCTCATGTGTTTCAGGTTCATCGGAGTCTATTTCAGACAGTTCATTACTGCGGCTGATTACACAGCAAGGTAGCCCCAGTTATTCACCAACAACACCCCGAGAAACCGCCCGGGTGTCTCTGCAAGTTAGGAGCCAGGACTCCCCGATCCATATCCAAACACCGCCTGGACCGCCTGCATCACCAGTCAGCGTCGTATCGAGTGAAGAAGAAGATCTAACTACAACCTTGCGGGAGACTATCAATCTACAGGTTGAGTTGGCATCTACGGACCTGCGTGAGTTGCTACATATAGTGTTGAATAACCAAACACAGGTAATTGAGGGTCAAACAATCTTAATGAATGCCTTAGCAAGCTATATAAACAGGATCGGGGATTGAACATGTCTGAAAGTAATAAAAGGACCAATGATGCAGACATTCACGAGCAGGAGTCCAAAAGATCTAGAGAGAATGATCCTGACACGAACGATCCTGAGGCCATAGCAAATGTACCGATTACCCCCGAGCTATTAGAAATGGTGTATGAAATAAACAACCGACCGGCACCTGCTATAGACTTGTATCCCTCTGTAAATTCTGACTTGTTACAAATGGTTGATTCCTTAGAACACCTACCCCTTCCGAACGCAAACAATTTAACAAAACAACCCCAACTTATTACTAGTCCTGCTCCAACAGAAAACGTTCTTGAGTATGCATCTAACCACATTGTAAATGACAATTGTGTTGACACTTTAGAAGGTCTTCAGCATGCTTTTAACAATGTACAACAAAGGGGTTGTGGCGGAGGTCAGAACAGTGAAGCTGCAGGTGTTGACAATGGGTTTAGTCGCGAGCTTAGCGATGTTCAAAGTATCAACAAAGAGGCTGAAGATGTTCGGGGGAGTAACCATAGATCAAATGCTGGTGGTGGTGGGGATTGCCATAATATCGATGCTGATAATAATGATGGGGGTGTAGAGCACGTAGACAGACCAAACTTCGGTAATTTTGAAATTGTTCACAGATTTAGCTTTGCAGAGTTATTCAACAGCGACAATTATGCCGAGATATTTGTTACAATGCATGATATTATACAAAATATGCTTGACCGAATTACCAAACGTGTTAGACCCCAGGATGTGGTGCAGTTGGAGCTGAGAGCGGATTCATTATTTAGCAGTGTTTTTACCATAATGAGAGGTGATGAGTTAGATGTTGAGGCTTTTCTATCTAAAATTGAAAACATGCTTCAGAGTCAAGTCTTCATCCTGGCCGATGAAAGTCTGGTCTTGGTCATTAACGTTGTTCGTAACCCTGAGGGTTGTGTTCGTAGGAGATTGTCAAGTCTTGTCTCAAGACTGAAATAATTCATAAGAAACTCGGGCAAATAGTGAATGAGGGTAATACAAATAACAAAACATGCTTTGCGTGTAGTATAGTACGCCTGCTCAAACCTAATATAGTTGCAGAGCAGGTTTTGCATGATGCTTTGCAAATGCATCAGGCAGCGGGTCTATCGGAACAGGAGATGGTGACTTTCTCAGATATCCACAAATTTGAGGAGGTGGCAGATGTTTAGATTATAGACTAGTACCATTGTGAGATAAATGATGTATTTGACACATTTCAAACTCACTCAGTGTTTAACCCCCACACATATTTTCTTTTCCTTCACGAAAATCATTACTACGGTATTAGAAATTTGAAGGCTTTTTTGGGTTGTTGGTACGTCTGTGATTTTTGCTACAAGGGTTTTAACGATAGGAAGAACCATCAATGCGCCGGGTACAGTAATGTGTGTTACCATCCGCAATGTCGAAAGGGTGAAGCTCCCACAGTGCGGTGTAAGGATTGTTTAAGGATCTGTCGGTTCGCTTTCAGTTTTTCCGAACACAAAATACCTAGAGGGGGTACGGGTCAAAGCATCAGCCCTTGCGATAAAACAAAATTCTGTCTCCAGTGTTATAGACAGTACACCTATAAAGAGGATAAACCCCACATGTGTGCCGCTCTGAGGTGTCATCTCTGTAACGCCGACTTAACACCCGAGACCGAACACCAATGTTTCATACAGTCTGTTAAACTGGCACCCCTACATAACAAGTATGTCTTTTATGACTATGAGTGTAGGCAGGAAGGAGGCGTTCATATAGCGAATAATATTCACTGTATAGACATGTTGGATCGCGAGTGGGCTGCGGCTGGTGAGTCATGTGTTGAGGGTTTCCTTCAAAAATACCGCTGTCCAAAGTATCGAGATTACACATTCATAGCTCGTAATGCTAGGGGGTATGACTCTTATATATTGATGAAATATTTGGTGGAAAGCGGTGTAACCCCCGACATCATAGCGCAGGGGTGTAAAATAATGTGTTTCACAGACCATGATTTCAACCAGCGTTACATAGACTCGCTCAACTTCTTACCCATGAAACTGAGCGCTTTACCTAAAGCGTTGGGGTTTGAAACGCGAGAAAAGGGATGGTTCTGCCACTTTTCTAACACGGTCAAAACACAGAATTATAGAGGCATCTACCCGGCACCCAGTTATTATGGGGTTGAATCCATGATGACTCGGGAAAGGCAGGACTTCTTCAACTGGTATGACACGGTTAAGGATGGCATTTTTGATTTCAGAAAGGACATGGCCGCCTATTGTAGAAATTATGTGTTGATCCTTAAAGAATCATGTGTTACGTTCAGGCATGAAGTCATTAAGACAGCGGGTCTTGACCCTTTACAGTGTACGACAATAGCTTCTCTCTGTATGAAAATGTTTCGAGCCAATTTCTTGCAGAAAAACACCATCGCCATTACAACGCCGGACAATTACAGATGCCTTCAAAAGAGTTTTTCTACGGCCTCCATCCAATGGTTGGAATACATGTCTGACAATCATAACATCTTGATCAGACACGCTTTGAATTATGGCGAGGTTAGAATGGGTCCCTACTTCCTGGATGGTTTTTCTGAGGAATATGGGATTCGTACAGCTTATGAGTTTGCCGGTTGTATTTACCACGGTTGTCCTCGGTGCTTTGATGCAAATACTTTTAATCCTGTCACTCATCAAATCTGTGGAGATATGCATTTTGATTTCGTACAAAGAATCGAGACTCTAAAAAACACCTGTGGTTTAACTGTGAAAGTGATGTGGGAACATGAGTGGACGGCTATGAAAAAACAGGACGGTAGTGTACGAACCGAGAGACGCTTTGTTCGAAGGGCGCAATCTGTTTACATTACGAGGCGAAGGCTGAGCAGAGAACAGATTACTATGATTTCACTAGCCTGTATCCCTTTGTCAACAAGACAAAAATTTACCCCGTAGGACACCCCACCATAATTTATCGCGACTTTCTCGATCTCCAGCAATACTTTGGCTTAATCAAGTTCACGATGTATCCACCCAGGGGGCTTTTCTTGCCAGTTTTGCCTTATAGAGCTTCGGGAAAATTGATGTTTCCGCTATGTAGAACGTGCGTTGAAACTGAAAACCAGACGGTGGAGTGTCCGCATGAGGATGATGAGAGGTCACTGACAGGGGTGTGGTGCAGCGTGGAGCTTAATAAAGTGATTGAGAAAGGATACAGAGTCGGTAAAGTGTATGAGGTCTGGCAGTTCTCTGAAAAATCTGACACGCTTTTTGTCGATTACATCATGACACACCTTAAAGGGAAGCAGGAGGCTTCCGGTTACCCTTCATGGTGTACTGATGAAACCAGTAAAGAGAGCTCTATTCAGAAATATCTTGAAAAAGAGGGAATCAGGTTGGATCCGAGCAATATAACTGTAAACCCAGCAAAGAGACAGATATCAAAACTGATTCTAAATAGTCTGTGGGGTAAATTTGGAGATCAGTCTAATAGAATAAACACTACTTTGATTAAAGATCCGCCGCAGTTTCTTCAATTTCTGTTTTCCAAAGAGCATGATGTGTCACACTTTAGCTTTGTAACTGACAGAGTAGCTCAGGTTCAGTGGCGACGACCTCAAGATTTCACGACCAAGCCGGGGAATGTCAACGTTTTTATAGCTGTTTTTTCAACAGCTTATGCTAGATTAGAATTGTATAGTTTAATGGAGCATCTGCAGGAGCGAACTTTATATCACGATACGGACTCTGTAGTCTTGGTCAGCAGACTGGGTGATTGGATGCCGCCACTTGGAGATTATCTGGGCGAGTTAATAAATGAGCTAGACCCCCAAGATCACATCATAGAGTTTGTTTCTGGGGGTCCAAAGACATACGCTTATAAAACAGCTTCAGGAAAGAGCTGTATGAAGGTGAAAGGTATAACTTTGAATCACTCACAAGAAACTGATCAATATCAAGTCTCTAAGGTCTCAGGTTCAAAATTACGTTGCAGGCCTAGATCAAGGAATTCAACCTCAAGAGGTGATTACTTCCGGAAATCAGATCGTCCGAAATAATAAGGTGTACATTCTCGAAAACAGGCCACTATAGAAAAGGTTTCGGGTAGTGTACAACAAAAGAGTTCTTTTGCCCGACTATTATACGCTACCCTATGGATATTGACGGGGTATTCGATAACAGTCTTCAACAAAAAAAGTTTTTTTCTGAAAAGGCTTTTAGAGAATTCTGCAACGGCTATAACACAAACTCTCGATAACATAGTTTGGTGTTACTTATGTTGGCAACCTCTGTACGATGAGCTAATGGTTAAAATTAAAAATCTTAAATTTGTGGAAGGTGTCCCCGCATCGCTTTGTGACGATGATTTGTTACCCAGTGACAAATGCAATTTAATAGTGATAGACGATCTCATGGAAACGGCTAGGGACAATAGCGAAGTGGAGAAAGCTTTTACAAAATATACACACCATAGAAATTTGAGCATCGTCTATCTAGTAAAAAGAGTCGAACGATCAATTTAAATGCTAATTATATTATTCTTTTCAAAAATCCTAGAGATAAGCTGCAGGTGAACATTTTGGCCCGGCAAATGTACCCCAGACAATCTAAATTATTTTTGGAATCGTTCGAAGACGCGACTAAAAACCCTTACGGATACTTGATAGTGGATTTAAAAGCACAAACTCCCGTAGACTATCGACTCAGAGCGGGTTTGCTGCCCCCAGATTGGCCTGTAGTCTACGTGATAAAGAGAAGAAATAAAAAATAGAATGTCGGCTAGGATAAGAAGAAACCTACCGCTTTTAAAAATATTATATGAGGGTAATCCTCATCAGAGGAAAGCTGTGTTGTTGGCCGCCCCTTCTGATCTGATACAAACTTTATGTGAAATCGCCTTAAACGTTCTACGGGGCAATATACCTTTTACAGCTTTTCAACTGGGTGAACTAAAACAACAAAAGTCTGTTATAAAGATCTCCACTAACATGAAGTTATCCATTAAAAAGAAGAGAAAGTCTATTAACCAGAAAGGTGGTTTTATCGGACCCCTCTTGAGCATAGCCTTGCCTTTCTTAACCAACCTTCTAGCTTCCAGAGATATCTGAGTATCGTTAAACAGGGTGCAAAAAGCCAGAGTACTCTAACTTTAATGTTGCCTTCGGAGAAAGAGCAGCTTTCTGAAAGTAGTGCGGTTATTGAAACAGAAGAAGAACACCCTGTACAGGCAGATGTGGTTTTATCAGATGCCTCAATCAACAATCCCTAACCATACCACCCGTAACAAAATCTGCCTCTATAAGGCCGGTGAGAGTGATTGGGTTGAACCCCCCGCCAGACAGAAAAGAATTAAACCTGCATCAAAGCCTAGATGGACACCTTATTAAGGGTATAAATGTGTAATTGCAGTTGGAAAGGGGAAAAGCAAAGTCTTTGTATTTAACGTTAGATACTTTTAATACGTTGTATATCCATATTTTGACATGTATTACACAATTTTTACAACATGATATATTCTTATTCTGTAATGTTTTTTTTTAACATTTTATAATGTAATGATTATATGATTATGTCAAATAAAAATTGCTTTTGTACTAAAGCTTTTCTTTTCTTTAACACGCATGACATTTTTAAAAATCTTTACAAGAACAGACATTCTGTATACATGTTTAGGTGTAGCGTTATGTTTGGTGTGTTTTGATAAGAGCATTTTAGGTGTGAACTGAAGCACTGATCTAAAGAAGACCTCTCCCTCCAAAGTTATCAGATTTCCTTAACTCATCGGCATGGAACTGGTCTACATCAAAGTGACAGTTTTGGGGAGGATGGCACCAAGAATAGGCCAAATAGTTTGGAATCCTGCTATGAGATGTCTGGAAAAAGGGGCCTGTAGGTAATAAAAGACTCTTTGAAGTGGACGAGAGCCAAAATCTCGACATAGAGCTACGAACCCGGGCCAACCGGCATTTCCAGAAGATGGCATGGATTGACATCAGTCATAAATCAAGCCCCCCTCCAATAGGACACTGGGGGCTGAAACCGAAATCAAATCTCAAAATTTCAAGAACCAATCACCTATTGATCTGACAGACTATAATGAACAGCGCACGGCCACTCTCTCTCTCTCTCACCTGAACCAGAAACTCTCTCTCTCTCTCTCACCTGAACCAGAAACTCGCTGCCACAGCTCAACCTGTAGCTCTGTTGCCCGAACCGGAACCAGAAACCAACCAAGTCTTTGCCGGCAACAGAAGAGTTAAACTGGGAGAAGGAGATTGAGCCGTACGAAGAATTCTTTTAAAGGACTTTATAAAATAAAGAATTTGACAGACTGCGCATGCCCGCCTGTACCCACCTGATCAGTGGAGTTTTACAGCTGGACAATTGACTAAGTCTACTGTATACGAAAGTGTCAGTCATTTAAATAGCTATTGAGTCTTAAGAAACTTGACCCTTGGAACAAACAGGGACCTGCTTTCCTCAAAGACTTTGTCTTCAAGTAACTACGGTGGAACCCTGCTTACAAAGAAGATTTTGTGCACAACCTTGGAGCCTTCAAACCAGTGGAAAATCTATTTGGAAAAGACTCTACTTTCGCGAAACCCCAACTTCCAGGTGCATCGACTGAGTGGAAGTTCTTGGACAAAGCCGAACCGGACTGCCTTTGTTCCAAACCACACGGAATTCGTGCCGTGTGCTGTTATCTGAGCCCGAAGCCAGAGAGGCCTCTCTGCGACGAAGTTCAGATAAGTTTAACAGTTTGGAGTTTGTGATTCATGACATTTGAGAAATCAGTTAGAAATGTTAATCTGTGATTCACAACTCTAGAATGTGTAATACCATTTAGTTTTTTTAAATATAAATGTGTGTTGCATTAAACTGTTTTGTTGATAATTTTAGAAATAAAATCTGTCAATGCCAAGAAATATCTTCTCATTCCTTTTTAACTGTTTAGTCTGAAATTGACACAAGTTAATAGACATTAGATTATTGGTGGCCCTGCCTATCCTTAATCATTGAATAATAATCAGTTAAGGGAAATTGTGGTAACATGTAATGATAGGATCTTTCTCGGCACCTAAACGTTAATGAGACTGATATATATATAACGAGAAGTTACGTGACATAAATACTGACCTGCGTAGTTATTTAATGTCTGACTAACAATACTAATGAGAGACTCACCTTCGTCTTACTAACCGGTATTGTAGTCAATGTGTTTATAACCTTTTTTGTTGAACGATTTGTGTGTTATCATATGCGATCCCATGGTCTTTGATTTGGTCACGGAAGTGATTTGTCTTTGATTTGTTGATCTCGAGTTGAATTTTAATTAGTTTTTCCCTTTTGTATAATTAGTGTAGTGCTACATTTAGTTTTTGTTTTTGGAATTGGTGTCTGCGTCCAATTATTACAGAAATTGAGTTCTACAAGATTCCAGGATTCGTGATAAGGTGATACTATAAATTAACTTCTTTAATTGAAATTTATAAGTGTACCTTACGCTACATAGGTATTTAACATAGTTATTATTAGGACACAATGTTTGAACAAACCAGGACACAGTTTTATCATTTTTTCCTAAATCAGGGCCATACAGCGTCATAACATTTGTGTAGGGGAGACCTTTAGCTCTATGATATAAGAAAAACACACAGTGTTGACCGCAGGTTGTAGTCTGTAGACTTTTCACTTGGCGACAGTTTTAAACCGGTTCTTTACAATTGTTTATTAAAAAGTTTTTGATCGTAGCTGGAAAATGAATAAAATCTGGAGGGTTTCCGTAAGAATCAAAAAAGTCGCCGCGATGATCTTCCGTCAGATAAATAGCCAGCCAGTGCTCTCCAGGCATGGTTTCAGGGTGAGTGTTAATTATAAACATGGCGGGTAAGTTCTTTAGCTTCAATTCAGGTAACTGATCGCAAGCATAGACTCCGTGAAACAGCTTCTTAGTGTAGGGGTTACAGTTCATGAGAGCCGTGAGCTCTCTGGTGTTCATGGTTAATAATAATCATAGAGCACATTCCTTCTCTGATTCACTTCTATAATATTGTCAAACACAGCGTACACAACCATATTTACAGTACCGGCTAGGGGTTGCTTAAAACATATTTCCAGTCTCATGTTTCCTGTTTTCACCATGGAGAAATGTTGCCCGCACTCTTCATCGGGGGTTAGGTTGAAGGCGTACAAAGTGTTGCCGTTGATGTATTCAGCGCGGTTTATCAGCAGAGGCTGGTCCTTCGGATGTCTCCCTGTAGCGAGAACTAGACTGTAATATTCACAGACCGCGCAACCATTTTCAAAATCGGGTTGAAAAGGTTTGGCGGGGACCTGTGTGCCATCAACATACAAAGCTATAAATTCTGCATTATAATGTTTAAAATTTAATGGATTCTTTGTATATGACCCTGTAAATGCGTCATTATCCACCAGCCCGATAATGACATGTTTTGGGAGCTTTCCGAGGAAGAGGTTTTCCTGATTCATAACGCGAGTTCCTGCCGCGATGCTTGCTGTAGAAAATGTTGCTCTTTTTTTTAGACCCGCGTTGGTGCCACCTGGATCCATGACATCCATGGCTTCTGGTGTGTCTTTGGCAAACAGCCCGGGGCTGAACTGTTTGTTTAGAGTCTCCTCGCTATAATTAAGTATACACTCCATCAGTGCTCTATAGGGGTATGTATTACTGCTTTGAATTATCAGTCTATCCCCCAGGGTTACATCCACTTGCAAGACGATGGTGGCCACCGGGTAGTTGATAACCCCCACTTTGGCCTCCCTCTCGAAAGCCTGTCCTTCTTCAGTTACAATTTTACAAGTGAGTAAAATAAGGGTATTTTTCAAATCTAAATATTCTTCACCATTACCGGTTATGAAAAATTCCAGAGGGGCGGATTCTGAAATGGCTGAAAGAGGCGGAATCTCCACATAGATGCTTTTATCGATACTCGTTTGTGTGTATAGGACCGTAAACAGATCCAGTTCTGATTTCACACATTCTTCCGACATGTTGTGTACAAAAGCCATGATTAAAATATATATCCCGAACAGGTTCTTGACTTTCTTTTAGGTTTTCTTTTAACGGTCTTCTTCTTCTTCTTCTTTTTTGGCTGCCTACTCTTACGAGTTCTACTACGGTCTGTCGCTGAATAAGTAAGTCTCTGTCTTTTGTTAGCTACTTCTCTCCGCCCTCCGGGTGGGCGTCGTCGTTTACGAGAGCCTCTGGCCAGGACCATTACACCCGAACCCTCCTGATTATCGTTGTTGTTGGATCTGGCCATAGCGCTGCTGATCACATCGCTTACGATGTGTTTGGCGGCTGATTTAAGATGCGGTTTCGCTATATCAGAACCTCTCCTGAGAAGAGGCATAGCCATCCTGAAAAGTCCTCGAAAGAGTCCACCTATTCCGCTCCCATACATCACATTAGCCCCAGCGAACCCTGGCAAACCGTTACCGGCCTGCATTTTGTAATAGTTGACATAGTCTTTAGGATCGACATAACCCCTCATGATAGTCATTTTAGCCGTGTACACAATGTTTCACAGGTCGAAAATGTAGTTTGCTTATAACCTTACCAAAACGGATGGGTATGTCAGTATTCTGATCTGATTTCACTTCAATCGTAATATTGTCAAAAAGAGTCTAGGAGACAGGTACGTAGTATGGCTTGTCATAAGTAATTGTGACCACATTGTTGTTTTTACTCTTAATATGTACATTTCTTAAAAGGGGGATGTAACTATCCCCCACCCTCTGGTGTGAAATTATGTCCGTGTAGATATAAAGGGTGTAAAATCCTGCGCGGATATCCGCGGGGTATGGAGCTATTCTATCCTTAAATTCATCCTCCTTGTTGGTGTAAAACCCTAAAATCTGGCTTAGGTTACCGCTGGTTTTAATTCTTATCATAGATGCGGACTCCATGTAAACTTTATTATTAATCGAACTGTAATGTATTCTGACAGGTTGTTTCCCTCCAGAGATCTGTTTGTTCATCTCTTCTAATAAATTTTCAATAACCGTCTTGTAATGTGAAAGACCACTGTTTTTGAATTCCGACGTCCAAAATTGAAAAGACCGAGTCTTCATCGCGTACTACAGCCCAAGTGTGGGGGTACTGTATTTCCGACAACCCCACCTCCCAGGGCCCCCACAGTTCTATAGGTTTTACAAATTTGACCGTAAAACTAGAAACGTTGTTGTTAGGATAAATGTCGAGGGACGCGTTACTAGGCAGCATCACATAGAATCCTCCCTCTTCCATCTTCATGACCCATAATGAAAGATCCTCCATGAGCTTTCACTTGTATACCGGCCGTATATCCCACACCGCACTAGCCAAAACCCAGCTATTGAACTTTTCAGGCCACCCCGCCCATTTTACCAAAACATATTTTTTCCTGTTTTCAGTTATTTTCCCTAAAATCTTTTCTACTCTGAATACGTTATCATTCCCCACTACAATATTTTGTAACTCCTCCTCATAAAAAGTACCTTCTATAGACTCCCCGTCGTAGTCTTTTTACCTGTACACCAGTGGGGTTCGAGCCACACGTTCGGTAATGGTGAAATATTAATCTGAAAAAGTTTGCTCATAACCTTTTACAAAGGGTCTCTGTAGCTTTGAAATTCTTACATCTCCAACTTTGAACTTGTAAACCTGTTTCTTTGAGGCTTTAAACGGACCATAGACATTTTTAAAGACCTTAAAAGAATTACTGTTATCCACCTCTACAGGTTTTATTTTAATATTTCTATGATAACTGTCGTTGTAAGCATTCACAAACTCTTGAACTCTATCGAGATACGTTTGAGTATTGTTAGCTGTGAAGTATCTCCACATTTTTGTCTTTATAGTTCTGTTAAATCTCTCCACAATCGAGGCCTTAAGCTCGTTTCCTGTGGTGAAATGATGTATTTTGTGTCTTTTCAAAAGATTCTGGAATTCTCTATTGAGAAACTCTTTACCTTTATCAGACTGTAGTTTTTTAGGACAGCGCTCCTTCAAGAGTATATCTTTCAAGGCCTGCGTAACAACAACGCCGGTTTTATTCCTCAACACTCGCACCCACGCATATTTTGATAATATATCTATACACGTCAACATGAATGTGTACCCTTTATTATGTTTTGATAAATTTGACATATCCACTAGATCCACCTGCCATTGTGAATCTATGTCTGAAACATACACACGATTTCTTTTAAAGTTAATTCTAGCCGGTTTATGTAGGGTGTAAGCATCTTGCGCAGACAACCACTCGGCCACACTTATCTTATCTGCCTTAATAGCCTTAACAGCCCTCTCCGGAATCCCTTCCGACCCCCCAAACTCCCAACTTTGGCGGGGTTGTAGTACAAATCCTTCATCCTAGGAGCTTTGCGAGACATTCTGTAAAAGCACACTAAAGTATTAAGAAAATGGCTCATTTTTTCATTTTCAGAGTACAACCCCATTTTTAAGCAATTGAGAAAAGTATGACACATACAGCAATTTTCCCCATTATTTAAACAAAAAGACATCAACTGATTGGTTACTTGCTCTATATCCACTACTACACCGGCTTTTATTTTATAAGTACACACATAGATTACATACATGTATAATACAATAATATGTGCTTTTTTAAAAATAAACAACCATTCATTAAACATGACTTGTAAAGGATTATATAAATGTTGATGAAATGGTCTAACATCGTTCCTTGCAACAGCTATCATAGCCGCCCAGTTTTCATACCCCTCAGTCTTTTTCACATCATCCATTAAATGCTCCAGGTTTGAAAGTTGAGCATCGTCGACAGTCAAAGCAGTAGTGAAAAAGTGCTCGTCGGCCACTTTCTTTTCCAATACTTTGTACAATAGGGCCCTCAGATTTGTCGCGGTTTGTTGGCGACAAATCCGGTTACAGAATCAATCCAGAACATTCCCCATCTTCCGGTGCTTTCAGTTGCTTTCAGCCTCTGAGTCGGTTTCGAACAGATCAAATTCCTTCTCCTTGTACTCTGCTTTACTTTCTTTACGGATGAAATATTCCTTCAGCTTGACGGAGGTTTTTCTGCTGCTCTCATCCAACCCGTCGAACAGCTGGTTGAGTTTCTCTCTGATGTACGGCTCCTTTTTCAGCTCCAACAAAATTTCATCTATAATTTTCTGGACCTGCATGGGACAGACATACAGATGATGATAAGATAATGCTTTGACTAGCGCTTGTTTCAACCAAGGTTTGTTCAGTTTTTTGTAAATATCCTTGAAAAAGAGATATAAATAACATGTTTCTGGTTCAAACAGACAGCTGTGTCTCATCTGGCTAGGATGATTCACTTCACACCCCAGGCAGACTTCTTTCAGGGCTCGTTTGATGAGAGCATTCAGTATATACACCAGGGCGTTCTTAATAATTCTACTTACTTCAGTGTGGACCTCTGGTCTAAAACCGTTACCTTCGTCACGCCCCCCGGCAGGTTTGATGATCGTTGGTTTGCTCAGCGCTGGTTGAGGTGTTTCTAGAGCCATAGTACTTTTGCTTTTGACCTCAGATGCTGTTGCCAGTGTTTTCTTCTCTTTGAAACAAATGTGTATTATACAGGTTTTTGTTGTTGTTGTTGAGGAGCAGGGGCACATCTAGTGTATTGTGGAGGAGAGGAAAGAAATGTGGTTTTCCGGCTTGTTATGGAGACCTTTGCTGAACGTGTACACCTGAGCTGCACCGAAGGAGATGCATTCTTTTGAGTTTTTTGTGGTCCTGCTGGACCATGCTCTCCGTGCTGTCTCACTGGGGGAGCGGTTACTGTTCTAGATAGACACGTCAGCACCACAGTCCATGGTATTTGTCAAAGAGTGTAGGTTTCCCGGTCTGCCTCAAGCAGGTATGCCCTTGCCAAGGAGAGGTTGTGAAGCCGCTCCTTCAGTTGGCTCGTTGGCGTAGGGGTATGATTGTCACTTGTTGTTCTCTCCCTCAGAGGGAGGTAGATCAGCTATGTGCGGTGCCAGAGCTGCTGATATCATGTTCTCCGGTGTCCCGCTCCGTTTTGGTTTTCGGTGCCTTGCTGCGCGCCGCTCTCGGCCAGGGTATTCTCAAATCTATTGAGTTGTTTGCGGTCCTGCCGGACCATGCTCTCCGTGCTGTCTCACTCGGGGAGGGGTTACCTTTCTGGATAGACACGTCAGCACCGCAGTCCATGGTATTAGTCAAAGAGCGTAGGTTTACCGGTCTGCCTCAAGCAGGTACGCTCTTGCCAAGGAGAAGTTGTGAAGCTGCTCCTTCAGTTGGCTTGTTGGCGTAGGGGTATGATTGTCACTTGTTGTTCTCTCCCTCAGAGGGAGGTAGAACAGCTATGTGCGGTGCCAGAGCTGCTGATAGAATGTTCTCCGGTGTCCCGCTCTGTTTTGGTTTTCGGTGCCATCGCTGCGAGTCCAGTCTTGCTGCTTCTTGAATTCCTCAGCAACACAGATGAAACGTTCAAACAATCTTTTCATTTTCATTCGATTCAGTTTGCATTTTACAAAAGAGGCAAAACGTGGAAGTAACTGAACCAGCTTCATCCGGACATTGGGTCATCCGTGGGTTTAAAGTTACGACATGAAAATCAATGAAACGGACTTCCCAGTGCTTTGAGAGTGTAGAAATGACAGTTTGAGTGTTTTTTTTTAAAGAGATACAAGGTTTGGGAGCAGCCTCTCGCCAGTGGGGATGTAGCTCAGTGGTAGAGTGCATGTATGAGGTCCCCGCGTTCAATCCTCTAGGCCGTCTTTTAACTTAGGAAGTAGTGAAGAAATCGGTAGCCTGGGATTAATCACTGTTCTCGTTTAGGACTTATACGCACTCTGTACCGTCATTCTCAGAGACACACAATGTGTATCCATGCAAAGTGAAAAGTGAAAGAAACAACGAGATGGCAAGCACCCACAGCTGGTCCAATTGGAGTGCCCTCGAAAGGCTAGAGCGTTTTGTTTACGGCACCGTGAACCTCTCGAGCTTCATGTTGACGCACATACGATCTAAAACCCACGTCTTGTCCACGTCTGTAGGTGAAGTCATAGACAGACAGTTGTCAAAGCAAGGGAATTATTGGGCACTGATGCCAGGTGTGATACCTATGAGGTACACGCACTAACAGCGAGCTATAGGCTCTGCTATGCTGAGTGTTGCTTCGTGGATAGAGCGACTATCTCGCTAGTAGTAGTTATCAAGGCATTCCACTGCCTAACCCAACAGAACACACACAAACTTTGGACATCAACATACTTTGAACACCACTGTTTCACGGGACACTGTTTTGACCTGTGACCTCGTGGCGCAATGGTAGCGCGTCTGATTCCAGTTCAGAAGGGTGCGTGTTCGAGTCACGTCGGGGTCAGTGTTTTGTACAACGGGAAGGCCCAACGCCAGAGTTGCAATAAAAAGTACACAAGCGGCAACGTGAATTCACAAAGCACCTAAATGTCACTGATTTTGCCACTCTCACACTTGCCATTAGGAACAAAGGAATCTACCTAGCCATGTACTTTGAACTATTGCTGCCACCTGTCCGCTGCGAATGTGCAACTAAAGGTATCTGTTTTGCGTTGACTGGGAATTGAACCTGGGTCAACTACTTGGAAAGCAGCTATTCTTGCCACTATACCACCAACAGTGATGCAGAATGGCCAACCAAAGTCAAATTCCACATGAATGTGATGCCAGCTTTCCGTGCCAGAATGACATCATATTTCCATTTGACAAAGCATAGATGTTTGCGAAAGCGACCATTGGATGCACTTTCCTGTTCATGACTGCGGAGGGAGCTTCTCCATGCAACATAGCAGCTTTTGCATTTCACAATACCATTACCTTTCCTGGCGTAGCATTACATGGAATTGAACACCAGGAAGGAAAGCTA
The DNA here is from genome assembly GCF_036373705.1 of Amia ocellicauda. NCBI lineage: Eukaryota > Metazoa > Chordata > Actinopteri > Amiiformes > Amiidae > Amia > Amia ocellicauda. The sequence goes on from NC_089865.1 coordinate 28,120,450, forward strand.
ACTGCTCTAGGTGAGGCTGGAACTCACAACCTCGGCATGACACTGCGTATTGCTCTATTAGTACCGTGCACTAACCGATTGCACCACAACAGCCAGAAAATTGGTCCAAGAAAGGATGTATAGCCGCATCCCACTGAGTCAGAAGAAAGCCCAGGGAAGTTGGTAGATTGACATGCATCCTTGCTTACCATTTCGAATGCCAGTGTCCCTAGTATTCCACATTAGCCCAATTTGTGAAGGAAAGATATGTGGACAAGATTGACTTTCCTGAGTAACTGTGTGCTAGAAAATGGATGAAAGTTAATAGGATGAACAGTCACAGAAATTCACAAGTCAGCTCTTCACCTTGACACGAAGCCATACATAGACTATTCAAAATCCAGGCCATCTTTCCATACTCAATTTATGAGAAAGGTATGGACCTAACCACACGATTTAAGTACCAGTGTGGGGAAACAAGAGGTGAAGCGCAGCATGTTGGGGGCACCAGCTGGGAATCGAACGCGAGTCACAAGAATGGGAATCTTGTATGATACCACTACACCACTAGCACTGCTGCAAAGTAGCGCTTTTCAGGCTTTCCAATGGAGTGACAGTGATTCCAAAACCTCCATCTCCATCGCTGCAAGTCCAATCTTGCTGCTTCTTGAATTCCTCAGCAACACAGATGAAACGTTCAAACAATCTTTTCATCATTTTCATTAGATTTACTTTGCATTTTACAAAAGAGTCAAAACGTGGAAGTAACTGAACCAGCTTCATCCGGACATTGGGTCATGCGTGGGTTTAAAGTTACGACATGAAAATCAATGAAACGGACTTCCCAGTGCTTTGAGAGTGTAGAAATGACAGTTTGAGCCCCAGGGCGCGAAGCTGTGTGGTGTCGTGGCTGGCAACAGGAGTCTTCTTGGGGTTGTTTCCCTCTCTCCCTCAGAGGGAGGTAGAACAGCTATGTGCGGTGCCAGAGCTGCTGATAGCATGTTTTCCGGTGTCCCGCTCCGTTTTGGTTTTCGGTGCCTCGCTGCGCGCCGCTCTCGGCCAGGGTATTCTCAACTCTTTTGAGTTGTTTGCGGTCCTGCCGGACCATGCTCTCCCTGCTGTCTCACTCGGGGAGCGGTTACCGTTCTGGAAAGACACGTCAGAGCCACAGTCCATGGTATTAGTCAAAGAGCGTAGGTTTCTGTTGGGGTAAAATTGCCCCCTATGTATTGTATACAACCACTGTATAATACTCTGCATGTTGGAAGAACAGAGTACAATGATTTTTATATAACATATTGATTTACTAACTGGATAATTAAGTCTGGTAGGCATACTGATTATTTAACCTACTGTAACCATGTAACTCATTGTATTGTATTCTTAGTGTAGGATTAGCCTTTAACAGAAGTTGCAGAGTTAACATTGTCATATCTCACTGGAAACGTTGCTGTGGCAAGGGTGGCTGAAATTTGTCATTATTTCAGAAATAACATAAATAACATACTCGCGCATAACTATTTCCGTGAAAGTCTAGACACTTGAACTCACGGCCATCCCCTCACCTCTATTTTGGAAATGTCAAACCACAATCTCCCTATATTTATATTATATTTTGAGGAACAGCTCAGAGCTGACAACATAAACAATATACATGCTGCTCTTCAGACAAACCAGAAATAAGATAGAGTCCCACGTCATCTACTGCTAGGCAAACCGTGCAGATATGTCAACCGAAACTGTCGAGTGTGTTAGGGGTTATAATATTGGACACATTCCATGTCTGCCTAGCAACTAAATCTGTAATATTTCCTGCCCTGAAACGGACTTCTGACATGTATAAAACTGTGTCCTGTGGCAGAAATAAACCGAGCTCGTCTCCTGCGGAGGATCCACCATCCTGCACTGACGGTGCTGGGTTATCCTAGTCCAGGGAACCTGAAGGGCTTACTTCTGGTGAAGTGGTTGTACCTTAACAGTTTCCCAGTCTGCCTCAAGCAGGTACGCCCTTGCCATGGAGGACTTGTAACGTCGCTCCTTCGGTTGGCTTGTTGGCGTAGGGGTATGATTGTAGCTTGTTGATCTCTCCCTCAGAGGGAGGTAGAACACCTTTGTGCGGTGCCAGAGTTGCCGATAGCATGTTCTCCGGTGTCCCGCTCTGTTTTGGTTTTCGGTGCCTCGCTGCGCGCCACTCTCGGCCAGGGTATTCTCAACTCTTTTGAGTTGTTTGCGGTCCTGCCGGACCATTCTCTCCGTGCTGTCTCACGGGGGAGCAGTTACCATTCTGGATAGACGCGTCAGCACCACAGTCCATGGTTTTTGTCAAAGAGCATGGGTTTCCCGGTCTGCCTCCAGCAGGTACGCCCTTGCCAAGGAGAAGTTGTGAAGCTGCTCCTTCAGTTGGCTTGTTGGCGTAGGGGTATGATTGTCACTTGTTGTTCTCTCCCTCAGAGGGAGGTAGAACAGCTATGTGCAGTGCCAGAGCTGTTGATAGCATGTTCTCCGGTGTCCCGCTCCGTTTTGGTTTTCGGTGGCTTTCTGCGTGCCGCTCTCGGCCAGGGTATTCTCAACTCTTGAGAGATCCAGATGATTTTCAACTCCTGAGAGGTCTGGACAGGCTCCCCGTGGCTCGTTGGTCTAGGGGTATGATTCTTGCTTTGGGTGCGAGATGTCCTGGTTTCAACTCCCGGACGAGCCCGTCTTTCCTGCCCCTTCTCTGTTCTGCGGTCTCCGGACAGGTCGCTCTCTGTGGAAGCCTGGGTGTTCTGTGTAATTACAGGGCTTTTGACCTCAGATGCTGTTTGCCAGTGTTTTCGTCTCTTTGAAACAAATGCGTATTATTCAAGGTTTTTGTTGTGTGTCTTGAGGAGGAGGAGCACATGTAGTGTATTTTGGAGGAGAGGGAAGAAATGTGGTTTTCCGGCTTGCTATGGAGACCTTTGCTGAACGTCTACACCTGAGCTGCACAGAAGCAGAGGCATTCTTTTGAGTTGTTTGCAGTCCTGCTGGACCATGCTCTCCGTGCTGTCTCACTGGGGGAGCGGTTACCGTTCTGGATAGACACGTCAGCACCACAGTCCATGGTATTTGTCAAAGACCGTTGGTTTCCCAGTCTGCCTCAAGCAGGTATGCCCTTGCCAGGGAGGACTTGTAACGTCAATCTTTCGGTTGGCTCGTTGGTCTAGGGGTATGATTCTCACTTAGGGTGCGAGAGGTCCCGGGTTCAACTCCCGGACGAGCCCCAGGGCGCGAAGCTGTGTGGTGTCGTAGCTGGTAACAGGAGTCTAATTGGGGTTGTATCCCTCTCTCCCTCATAGGGAAGTAGAACAGCTATGTGCGGTAATATAGGGTATTTTTTTGAAAGGGGGGCTGCGGGGGATTTGACCTTTGACTTGAACTCAGGGGGCCTCTCCTAAAGGGGGGTTAAGAGTGATTTGACCTCTTGACCTTGAACTTGAGTTGAAGTCAGGGGGTCGGGGGTGCTTGTACCACGTCACAGAATAATTACCATATTGATGGATTCCGAAGGAATGTGCAGGGTGGTGGGGGTCTTCAATTGTTTTTCAAGCCCTCTAAAAGATTTGTCTTTAAGCCAGACTGATTCTTTAGTAAAACAGCTATTTTTCTCTATACGTGTGAAGCTGCAAAAGAGCGCTATGTATACCCTTCAGATTCTTTAGAAAACATAGATATTTTTCCCTACGCTGGTGAAGCAATGTAAAGATTGAATAAATACAATTATGAAGTTTTAAAGGTGTATGTGTGTGTGTTCACAACACCCGATGATGTAAAAGCAATGTAACGTTACTAAGTTAAGAAATCCTTAAATATAGAAGAGTTATAGAATATATATGTTATATAAGAAGCATAGACTATATATGTAGAAACTGGGACATTTCAATACAACTTAATAAAAGCAGCATTTGTAATAATATTAGTAATCAAACATCAAATGATTATGTAATATAAACCATTCATGCATTAAGATTCAGTAAATACACTCAATACGATCTCAGCACATCCTGTGTGTGTGTGTGTGTGTGTGTGTGTGTGTGTGTGTGTGTGTGTGTGTGTGTGTGTGTGTGTTTGTGTTTACATATATACCGAGTGCAGGCTGGAACGCTCATCTCAAGGGCTCAGATTCTGATGAGAACAAGCTGTTATCTAGCCGCTTGTATTTAAAAAAAAAAAAAAAAAAAAAGTTTAACTTAACACAATAATGTGATTAAGAATCCTACCCGAAACGATGTTGGAAACCTGTAACTATAAGGCTATCAAAATATAAGTTATTCTTAACCATCAGGCTGTATGAAGATATAAAAACATGATAACAATTAAATTAACGAATGATGGTTACCACAAAACATTTAGGAATCTGGAGGTACATACAGCCGCTATGTGTTAAAGATGGCGGGGATTGCGGTGGTCATCAGCGCGTTCACGCGCACAGCGCGGTGTTTAAATGCGGGTTTGCGGCGGAGATTCAATCCATTTGGTCAACACGCTGCCTGCACGGTCCAGAACACACAAAGAGACATCAGGATGCCCGGCCACGGCCATGCGGAGCGGACACTAAACTTCTCAAACTTTGATGGTAAGTATAATTCAATTAATCAAGAAATATAATTGCGAAGTGTTTAGATATCCGTACACTAGTTCACCGTTGCACCATACAATGTGCTCGATTTCTACACGAGCGAATCAATGAACACGGGTAAGACTCATTTAATAATGTATCGACCGTATTAATGATACGCGTTATGAACGTATGTACATTTTATTTTCATATAACCATATTTACTTTCAGATTTGTTCCCGACATTAGATGACGAGCGACCCAGCACGTCAAACGCTGAGCCGCGTAGGTTATACTTTCCATTTCATACATGTAATAAATATCTCGCCAGGATGTGTGATGTTAAATTATGGATCTATACGGGCGGATTTTTATATTATTTTGTGTTTTTATCAGAGGATCTATCCAGACAGAAAATAACGCGTTCCGAGGGTGAGTGAGACCTTTATTCCATCACTCCGAGAGATGGAGCTGTGGTTATATTGTACACAGTGTGCACAATGGCTCTATTGTTTGGCGCTGACCGGGCGTGCTGTGCTGAGGGCCTGCGCCGAGCCATCTGAGCAGAATGATGCGCACGCAGTCTGGCCCCGAGGCATGCTGGGATCTGTACTGTTTAAAGGATTGTAGTAGTCTACGTTTGAAAGTGAAAGTAACCTGGCTGCAGCGCCCAGACTAACCTAGGTTATTAACTTATGTTTATACATGTCTCCGTTTTAAGACACCGAAAGTGATGATGATGAGCTTGAATCAGGAACGCCGGATCTAAGAAGACGTCTGCATTTAAACGGTCTGTTTGCATCGTTTATATGCTTTTACAACCGAGCATTTAAAACAATTATTTATGAAACGATAATATTGTGCGGGTTCTTGTCATTTTACAATGTACTTACTTAGACCGTTATTATTAATGTTTTCGTAGCACACGCTTTATTGAGACAATTATTAACGTTGTCTATTATTGTAATACAACATTCTAGATGTAATTATTCTTTTAAACATTTTTATATATATTTTTATTATAAATGGTCTATAATAACCTCAGCACTATTGTATTAATAAGAGTAAGAATAGTTCATTTAAAAGCTATAGGTTTACATAAATCGAATTATGATAATAATGTATTGTTTTTTAAGGATGTTATTTATGTTATTATTATTATTATTATTATTGTTATGTATTATTATTATATTTATTATTATTATTATTATTTGTATTATTATTATTATTTATTTATTTATGTATTTATTTATTATTATTTTTATTTTTTTGTGTTCCCGTCTGTGATTAAACGTATCCGTTCTCATGTGTTTCAGGTTCATCAGAGTCTATTTCAGACAGTTCATTACTGCGGCTGATTACGCAGCAAGGTAGCCCCAGTTATTCACCAACAACACCCCGAGAAACCGCCTGGGTGTCTCCGCAAGTTAGGAGCCAGGACTCCCCGATACGTATCCAAACACCGCCTGGACCGCCTGCATCACCAGTCAGCGTTGTATCGAGTGAAGAAGAAGATCTAACTACAACCTTGCGGGAGACTATCAATCTACAGGTTGAGTTGGCATCTACGGACCTGCGTGAGTTGCTACATATAGTGTTGAATAACCAAACACAGGTAATTGAGGGTCAAACAATCTTAATGAATGCCTTAGCAAGCTATTTAAACAGGATCGGGGATTGAACATGTCTGAAAGTAATAAAAGGACCAATGATGCAGACATTCACGAGCAGGAGTCCAAAAGATCTAGAGAGAATGATCCTGACACGAACGATCCTGAGGCCATAGCAAATGTACCGATTACCCCCGAGCTATTAGAAATGGTGTATGAAATAAACAACCGACCGGCACCTGCTATAGACTTGTATCCCTCTGTAAATTCTGACTTGTTACAAATGGTTGATTCCTTAGAACACCTACCCCTTCCGAACGCAAACAATTTAACAAAACAACCCCAACTTATTACTAGTCCTGCTCCAACAGAAATCGTTCTTGAGTATGCATCTAACCACATTGTAAATGACAATTGTGTTGACACTTTTGAAGGTCTTCAGCATGCTTTAAACAATGTACAACAAAGGGGTTGTGGCGGAGGTCAGAACAGTGAAGCTGCAGGTGTTGACAATGGGTTTAGTCGCGAGCTTAGCGATGTTCAAAGTATCAACAAAGTGGCTGAAGATGTTCGGGGGAGTAACCATAGATCAAATGCTGGTGGTGGTGGAGATTGCCATAATATCAATGCTGATAATAATGATGGGGGTGTAGAGCATGTAGACAGACCAAACTTCGGTAATTTTGAAATTGTTCACAGATTTAGCTTTGCAGAGTTATTCAACAGCGACAATTATGCCGAGATATTTGTTACAATGCATGATATTATACAAAATATGCTTGACCGAATTACCAAACGTGTTAGACCCCAGGATGTGGTGCAGTTGGAGCTGAGAGCGGATTCATTATTTAGCAGTGTTTTTACCATAATGAGAGGTGATGAGTTAGATGTTGAGGCTTTTCTATCTAAAATTGAAAACCTGCGTCAGAGTCAAGTCTTCATCCTGGCCGATGAAAGTCTGGTCTTGGTCATTAACGTTGTTCGTAACCCTGAGGGTGGTGTTCGTAGGAGATTGTCAAGTTGTCTCAAGACTGAAATAATTCATAAGAAACTTGGGCAAATAGTGAATGAGGGTAATACAAATAACAAAACATGCTTTGCGTATAGTATAGTACGCCTCCTCAAACCTAATATAGTTGCAGAGCAGGTTTTGCATGATGCTTTGCAAATGCATCAGGCAGCGGGTCTATCGGAACAGGAGATGGTGACTTTCTCAGATATCCACAAATTTGAGGAGGTGGCAGATGTTTAGATTATAGACTGGTACCATTGTGAGATAAATGATGTATTTGACACATTTCAAACTCACTCAGAGTTTAACCCCCACACATATCTTCTTTTCCTTCACGAAAATCATTGCTACGGTATTAGAAATTTGAAGGCTTTTCTGGGTTGTTGGTACGTCTGTGATTTTTGCTACAAGGGTTTTAACGATAGGAAGAACCATCAATGCGCCGGGTACTGTAATGTGTGTTACCATCCGCAATGTCGATAGGGTGAAGCTCCCACAGTGCGGTGTAAGGATTGTTTAAGGATCTGTCGGTTCGCTTTCAGTTTTTCCGAACACAAAATACCTAGAGGGGGTACGGGTCAAAGCATCAGCCCTTGCGATAAAACAAAATTCTGTCTCCAGTGTTACAGTGTTGTACACCTATAAAGAGGATAAACCCCACAAGTGTGCCGCTCTGAGGTGTCATCTCTGTAACGCCAACTTAACACCCGAGACCGAACACCAATGTTTCATACAGTCTGTTAAACTGGCACCCCTACATAACAAGTATGTCTTTTATGACTTTGAGTGTAGGCAGGAAGGAGGCGTTCATATAGCGAATAATATTCACTGTATAGACATGTTGGATCACGAGTGGGCTGCGGCTGGTGAGTCATGTGTTGAGGGTTTCCTTCAAAAATACCGCTGTCCAAAGTATCGAGATTACACATTCATAGCTCATAATGCTAGGGGGTATGACTCTTATATATTGATGAAATATTTGGAGGAAAGCGGTGTAACCCCCGACATCATAGCGCAGGGGTGTAAAATAATGTGTTTCACAGACCATGATTTCAACCAGCGTTACATAGACTCGCTCAACTTCTTACCCATGAAACTGAGCGCTTTACCTAAAGCGTTGGGGTTTGAAACGCGAGAAAAGGGATGGTTCTGCCACTTTTCTAACACGGTCGAAACACAGAATTATAGAGGCATCTACCCGGCACCCAGTTATTATGGGGTTGAATCCATGATGACTCGGGAAAGGCAGGACTTCTTCAACTGGTATGACACGGTTAAGGATGGCATTTTTGATTTCAGAAAGGACATGGCCGCCTATTGTAGAAATGATGTGTTGATACTTAAAGAATCATGTGTTAGGTTCAGGCATGAAGTCATTAAGACAGCGGGTCTTGACCCTTTACAGTGTACGACAATAGCTTCTCTCTGTATGAAAATGTTTCGAGCCAATTTCTTGCAGAAAAACACCATCGCCATTACAACGCCGGACAATTACAGATGCCTTCAAAAGAGTTTTTCTACGGCCTCCACCCAATGGTTGGAATACATGTCTGACAATCATAACATCTTGATCAGACACGCTTTGAATTATGGCGAGGTTAGAATGGGTCGCTACTTTCTGGATGGTTTTTCAGAGGAAAATGGGGTTTGTACAGCTTATGAGTTTGCCGGTTGTATTTACCACGGTTGTCCTCGGTGCTTTGATGCAAATACTTTTAATCCTGTCACTCATCAAATCTGTGAAGATATGCATTTTGATTTCGTACAAAGAATCGAGACTCTAAAAAACACCTGTGGTTTAACTGTGAAAGTGATGTGGGAACATGAGTGGACGGCTATGAAAAAACAGGACGGTAGTGTACGAACCGAGAGATGCTTTGTTCGAAGGGCGCAATCTGTTTACATTACGAGGCGAAGGCTGAGGAGAGAACAGATTACTATGATTTCACTAGCCTGTATCCCTTTGTCAACAAGACAAAAATTTACCCCGTAGGACACCCCACCATAATTTATCGCGACTTTCTCGATCTCCAGCAATACTTTGGCTTAATCAAGGTCACGATGTATCCACCCAGGGGGCTTTTCTTGCCAGTTTTGCCTTATAGAGCTTCGGGAAAATTGATGTTTCCGCTATGTAGAACGTGCATTGAAACTGAAAACCAGACGGTGGAGTGTCCGCATGAGGATGATGAGAGGTCACTGACAGGGGTGTGGTGCAGCGTGGAGCTTAATAAAGTGATTGAGAAAGGATACAGAGTCGGTAAAGTGTATGAGGTCTGGCATTTCTCTGAAAAATCTGACACGCTTTTTGTCGATTACATCATGACACACCTTAAAGGGAAGCAGGAGGCTTCCGGTTACCCTTCATGGTATACTGATGAAACCAGTAAAGAGAGCTATATTCAGAAATATCTTGAAAAAGAGGGAATCAGGTTGGATCCGAGCAATATAACTGTAAACCCAGCAAAGAGACAGATATCAAAACTGATTCTAAATAGTCTGTGGGGTAAATTTGGAGAGCAGTCTAATAGAATAAACACTACTTTGATTAAAGATCCGCCGCAGTTTCTTCAATTTCTGTTTTCCAAAGAGCATGATGTGTCACACTTTAGCTTTGTAGCTGACAGAGTAGCTCAGGTTCAGTGGCGACGACCTCAAGATTTCCCGACCAAGCCGGGGAATGTCAACGTTTTTATAGCTGTTTTTTCAACAGCTTATGCTAGATTAGAATTGTATAGTTTAATGGAGCGTCTGCAGGAGCGAACTTTATATCACGATACGGACTCTGTAGTCTTGGTCAGCAGACTGGGTGATTGGATGCCGCCGCTTGGAGATTATCTGGGCGAGTTAATAAATGAGCTAGACCCCCAAGATCACATCGTAGAGTTTGTTTCTGGGGGTCCAAAGACATACGTTTATAAAACAGCTTCAGGAAAGAGCTGTATGAAGGTGAAAGGTATAACTTTGAATCACACTCACAAGAAACTGATCAATATCAAGTCTCTAACGACTCAGGTTCAAAATTACGTTGCAGGCCTAGATCAAGGAATTCAACCTCAAGAGGTGATTACTTCCGGAAATCAGATCGTCCGAAATAATAAGGTGTACATTCTCGAAAACAGGCCACTACAGAAAAGGTTTCGGGTAATGTAAAACAAAAGAGTTCTTTTGCCCGACTATAATATGCTACCCTATGCATATTGACGGGGTATTCGATAACAGACTTCAACACCCCTTTTCATGTATTATATCGGGTCCTTCCAATTCTGGTAAAAGTTTTTTTCTTAAAAGGCTTTTAGAGAATTCTGAAACGGCTATAACACAAACTCTCGATAACATAGTTTGGTGTTACTCATGTTGGCAACCTCTGTACGATGAGCTAATGGTTAAAATTAAAAATCTTAAATTTGTGGAAGGTGTCCCCACATCGCTTTGTGACGATGATTTGTTACCCAGTGACAAATGCAATTTAATTGTGATAGACGATCTCATGGAAACGGCTAGTGACAATAGCGAAGTGGAGAAAGCTTTTACAAAATATACACACCATAGAAATTTGAGCATCGTCTATCTAGTAAAAAGAGTCGAACGATCAATTTAAATGCTAATTATTTTATTCTTTTTAAAAATCCTAGAGATAAGCTGCAGGTGAACACTTTGGCCCGGCAAATGTACCCCAGACAATCTAAATTCTTTTTGGAATCGTTCGAAGACACGACTAAAAACCCTTACGGATACTTGGTAGTGGATTTAAAAGCGCAAACTCCCGTAGACTATCGACTCAGAGCGGGTTTGCTGCCCCCAGATTGGCCTGTAGTCTACGTGCTAAAGAGAAGAAATAAAAAATAGAATGTCGGCTTGGATAAGAAGAAACCTACCGCTTTTAAAAATATTATATGAGGGTAATCCTCATCAGAGGAAAGCTGTGTTGTTGGCCGCCCCTTCTGATCTGATACAAACTTTATGTGAAATCGCCTTAAACGTTTTACGGGGCAATATATCTTTTACAGCATTTCAACTGGGTGAACTAAAACAACAAAAGTCTGTTATAAAGATCCTCACTAACAAGAAGTTATCCATTAAAAAGAAGAGAAAGGCTATTAACCAGAAAGGTGGTTTTATCGGACCCCTCTTGAGCATAGCCTTGCCTTTCTTAACCAACCTTCTAGCTTCCAGAGATATCTGAGTATCGTTAAACAGGGTGCAAAAAGCCAGAGTACTCTAACTTTAATGTTGCCTTCGGAGAAAGAGCAGCTTTCTGAAGGTAGTGCAGTTATTGAAACAGAAGAAGAACACCCTGTACAGGCAGATGTGGTTTTATCAGATGCCTCAATCAACAATCCCTAACCAAACCACCCGTAACAAAATCTGCCTCTATAAGGCCGGTGAGAGTGATTGGGTTGAACCCCCTGCCAGACAGAAAAGAATGAAACCTGCATCAAAACATAGATGGACACCTTATTAACGGTATAAATGTGTACTTGCAGTTGGAAAGGGGAAAAGCAAAGTCTTTGTATTTAACGTTAGATACTTTTATTATGTTGTATATCCATATTTTGACATGTATTACACAATTTTTACAACATGATATATTCTTATTCTGTAATGGGTTTTTTTAACATTTTATAATGTAATGATTATATCGGATTATGTCAAATAAAAATGCTTTTGTATTAAAGCTTTTCTTTTCTTTAACACGCATGATATTTTTAAAAATCTTTACAAGAACAGACATTCTGTATACATGTTTAGGTGTAGCGTTATGTTGAGTGTGTTTTGATAAGAGCATTTTAGCTCTGAACTGAAGCACTGATCGAAAGAAGACCTCTCCCCCCTAAATTATCAGATTTCCTTAACTCATCGGCTTGGAACTAGTTTACATCAAAGTGACAGTTTTGGGGAGAATGGCACCGAGAATAGGCCAAATAGTTTGGAATCCTGCTATGAGATGTCTGGAAAAAGGGGCCTGTAGGTAATAAAAAACTCTTTGAAATGGACGAGAGCCAAAATCCCGACATAGAGCTACGAACCCGGGCAAACCGGCATTTCCAAAAGATGGCATGGATTGACATCAGTCATAAATCAAGCCCCCCTCCAATAGAACACTGGGGGCTGAAACCGAAATCAAATCTCAAAATTTCAAGAACCAATCACCTATTGATTTGACAGACTATAATGAACAGCGCACGGCCACTCTCTCTCTCTCTCTCACCTGAACCAGAAACTCTCTCTCTCTCTCTCACCTGAACCAGAAACTCGCTGCCACAGCTCAACCTGTAGCTCTGTTGCCCGAACCGGAACCAGAAACCAACCAAGTCTTTGCCGGCAACAGAAGAGTTAAACTGGGAGAAGGAGATTGAGCCGTACGAAGAATTCTTTTAAAGGACTTTATAAAATAAAGAATTTTACAGACTGCGCATGCCCGCCTGTACCCACCTGATCAGTGGAGTTTTACAGCTGGACAATTGACTAAGTCGACTGTATACGAAAGTGTCAGTCATTTAAATAGCTATTGAGTCTTAAGAAACTTGACCCTTGGAACAAACAGGGACCTGCTTTCCTCAAAGACTTTGTCTTCAAGTAACTACGGTGGAACCCTGCTTACAAAGAAGATTTTGTGCACAACCTTGGAGCCTTCAAACCAGTGGAAAATCTATTTGGAAAAGACTCTACTTTCGCGAAACCCCAACTTCCAGGTGCATCGACTGAGTGGAAGTTCTTGGACAAAGCCGAACCGGACTGCCTTTGTTCCAAACCACATGGAATTCGTGCCGTGTGCTGTTATCTGAGCCCGAAGCCAGAGAGGCCTCTCTGTGACGAAGTTCAGATAAGTTTAACAGTTTGGAGTTTGTGATTCATGACATTTGAGAAATCAGTTAGAAATGTTAATCTGTGATTCACAACTCTAGAATGTGTAATACCATTTAGTTTTTTTAAATATAAATGTGTGTTGCATTAAACTGTTTTGTTGATAATTTTAGAAATAAAATCTGTCAACGCCGAGAAATATCTTCTCATTCCTGTTTAACTGTTTAGTCTGAAATTGACACAAGTTAATAGACATTAGATTATTGGTGGCCCTGCCTATCCTTAATCATTGAATAATAATCAGTTAAGGGAAATTGTGGTAACATGTAATGATAGGATCTTTCTCGGCACCTAAACGTAAATGAGACTGATATATATATATATATATATAACGAGAAGTTACCTGACATAAATACTGACCTGCGTAGTTATTTAATGTCTGACTAACAATACTAATGAGAGACTCACCTTCGTCTTACTAAGCGGTATTGTAGTCAATGTGTTTATAACCTTTTTTGTTGAACGATTTGTGTGTTATCTTATGCGATCCCATGGTCGTTGATTTGTTGATCTAGAGTTGAATTTCCCTTTTGTATAATTAGTGTAGTGCTACATTTAGTTTTTGTTTTTGAATAAATTTGACAATTTATGTCTTTGGAATTGGTGTCTGCGTCCAATTATTACAGAAATTGAGTTCTACAAGATTCTAGGATTCGTGATAAGGTGATACTATAAATTCACTTCTTTAATTGAAATTTATAAGTGTACCTTACGCTACATAGGTATTTAACATAGTTATTATTAGGACACAATGTTTGAACAAACCAGGACACAGTTTTATCATTTTTTCCTAAATCAGGGCCATACAGCGTCTTAACATTTGTGTAGGGGAGACCTTTAGCTCTATGATATAAGAAAAACACACAGTGTTGACCGCAGGTTGTAGTCTGTAGACTTTGCACTTGGCGACAGTTATAAACCGGTTCTTTACAATTGTTTATTAAAAAGTTGTTGATCGTAGCTGGAAAATGAATAAAATCTGGAGGGTTTCCGTTAGAATCAAAAAAGTCGCCACGATGATCTTCTGTCAGATAAATAGCCAGCCAGTGCTCTCCAGGCATGGTTTCAGGGTGAGTGTTAATTATAAACAAGGCTGGTAAGTTCTTTAGCTTTAATTCAGGTAACTGATCGCAGGCATAGACTCCGTGAAACAGCTTCTTAGTGTAGGGGTTACAGTTCATGAGAGCCGTGAGCTCTCTGGTGTTCATCGTTAATAATAATCATAGAGCACATTCCTTCTCTGATTCACTTCTATAAAATTGTCAAACACAGCGTACACAACCATATTTATAGTACCGGCTAGGGGTTGCTTAAAACATATTTCCAGTCTCATGTTTCCTAATTTCACCATGGAGAAATGTTGCCCGTACTCTTCATCGGGGGTTAGGTTGAAGGCGTACAAAGTGTTGCCGTTGATGTATTCAGCGCGGTTTATCAGCAGAGGCTGGTCCTTCGGATGTCTCCCTGTAGCGAGAACTAGACTGTAATATTCATGGACCGTGCAACCATTTTCAAAATCGGGTTGGAAAGGTTTGGCGGGGACCTGCGTGCCATCAACATACAAAGCTTTAAATTCTGCATTATAATGTTAAAAATTAAATGGATTCTTTGTATATGACCCTGTAAATGCGTCATTATCCACCAGCCCGATAATGACATGTTTTGGTAGCTTTCCGAGGAAGAGGTTTTCCTGATTCCTAACGCGAGTTCCTGCCGCGATGCTTGCTGTAGAAAATGTTGCTCTTTTTTTTAGACCCGCGTTGGTGCCACCTGGATCCTTGACATCCATGGCGTCCGGTGTGTCTTTGGCAAACAGCCCGGGGCTGAACTGTTTCTTTAGAGTCTCCTCGCTATAATTAAGTATACACTCCATCAGTGCTCAATAGGGGTATATATTACTGCTTTGACTTATCAGTCTATCCCCCAGGGTTACTTCCACTTGCAAGAAGATGGTGGCCACCGGGTTGTTGATAACCCCCACTTTGGCCTCCCTCTCGATAGCCTGTCCTTTTTCAGTCACAATTTTACAAGTGAGTAAAATAAGGGTATTATTCAAATCTAAATAATCTGCACAATTACCGGTTATGAAAAATTCCAGAGGGGCGGATTCTGAAATGGCTGAAAGAGGCGGAATCTCCACATAGATGCTTTTATCGATACTTGTTTGTGTGTAAAGGACCGTAAACAGATCCAGTTCTGATTTCACACATTCTTCCGACATGTTGTGTACAAAATCGATGTTTAAAATATACATCCCGAACAGGTTCTTGTCTTTCTTTTATGTTTTCTTTTAATGGTCTTCTTCTTCTTCTTCTTATTTGGCTGCCTACTCTTACGAGTTCTACTACGGTCTGTCGCTGAATAAGTAAGTCTCTGTCTTTTGTTAGCTACTTCTCTCCACCCTCCGGGTGGGCGTCGTCTTTTACGAGAGCCTCTGGCCAGGACCATTAGACCCGAACCCTCCTGATTATCGTTGTTGTTGGATCTTGCCATAGCGCTGCTGATCACATCGCTTACGATGTGTTTGGCGGCTGATTTAAGATGCGGATTCGCTATATCAAAACCTCTCCTGAGAAGAGGCATAGCCATCCTGAAAAGTCCTCGAAAGAGTCCACCTATTCCGCTCCCATACATCACATTAGCCCCAGCGAACCCTAGCAAACCGTTACCGGCCTGCATTTTGTAATAGTTGACATAGTCTTTAGGATCGACATAACCCCTCATGATAGTCATTTTAGCCGTGTACACAATGTTTCACAGGTCAAAAATGTAGTTTGCTTATAACCTTACCAAAACGGAAGGGTATGTCAATATTCTGATCCGATTTCACTTCAATCGTAATATTGTCAAAATGAGTCTTGGAGACAGGTACGTAGTATGGCTTGTCATAAGTAATTGTGACCACATCGTTGTTTTTACCCTTAATATGTAAATTTCTTAAAAGGGGGACGTAACTATCCCCCACCCTCTGGTGTGAAATTATGTCCGTGTAGATATAAAGGGTGTAAAACCCTGCGCGGATATCCGCGTGGTATGGAGCTATTCTATCCTTAAATTCATCCTCCTTGTTGGTGTAAAACCCTAAAATCTGGCTTAGGTTACCGCTGGTTTTAATTCTTATCGTAGATGCGGACTCCATGTAAACTTTATTTTTAATCGAACTGTAATGTATTCTGACAGGTTGTTTCCCTCCAGAGATCTGTTTGTTCATCTCTTCTAATAATTTTTCAATATTTTCATATTAACCGTCTTGTAACGTGAAAGACCACTGTTTTTTTTAATTCCGACGTCCAAAATTGAAAAGACAGAGTCTTCATCGCGTACTACAGCCCAAGTGTGGGGGTACTGTATTTCCGACAACCCCACCTCCCAGGGCCCCCACAGTTCTATAGGTTTTACAAATTTGACCGTAAAACTAGAAACGTTGTTGTTAGGATAAATGTCGAGGGACGCGTTACTAGGCAGCATCACATAGAATCCTCCCTCTTCCATCTTCATGACCCATAATGAAAGATCCTCCATGAGCTTTCACTTGTATACCGGCCGTATATCCCACACCGCACTAGCCAAAACCCAGCTATTGAACTTTTCAGGCCACCCCGCCCATTTTACCAAAACATATTTTTTCCTGTTTTCAGTTATTTTCCCTAAAATCTTTTCTACTCTGAATACGTTATCATTCCCCACTACAATATTTTGTAACTCCTCCTCATAAAAAGTACCTTCTATAGACTCCCCGTCGTAGTCTTTTTACCTGTACACCAGTGGGGTTCGAGCCACACGTTCGGTAATGGTGAAATATTAATCTGAAAAAGTTTGCTCATAACCTTTTACAAAGGGTCTCTGTAGCTTTGAAATTCTTACATCTCCTACTTTGAACTTGTAAACCTGTTTCTTTGAGGCTTTAAACGGACCATAGACATTTTTAAAGACCTTAAAAGAATTACTGTTATCCACCTCTACAGGTTTTATTTTAATATTTCTATGATAACTGTCGTTGTAAGCATTCACAAACTCTTGAACTCTATCGAGATACGTTTGAGTATTGTTAGCTGTGAAGTATCTCCACATTTTTGTCTTTATAGTTCTGTTAAATCTCTCCACAATCGAGGCCTTAAGCTCGTTTCCTGTGGTGAAATGATGTATTTTGTGTCTTTTCAAAAGATTCTGGAATTCTCTATTGAGAAACTCTTTACCTTTATCAGACTGTAGTTTTTTAGGACAGCGCTCCTTCAAGAGTATATCTTTCAAGGCCTGCGTAACAACAACGCCGGTTTTATTCCTCAACACTCGCACCCACGCATATTTTGATAATATATCTATACACGTCAACATGAATGTGTACCCTTTATGTTTTGATAAATTTGACATATCCACTAGATCCACCTGCCATTGTGAATCTATGTCTGAAACATACACACGATTTCATTTAAAGTTAATTCTAGCCGGTTTATGTACGGTGAAAGCATCTTGCGCAGACAACCACTCGGCCACACTTATCTTATCTGCCTTAATACCCTGCTCTGACAGCCCTCTCCGGAATCCCTTCCGACCCCCCAAACTCCCTACTTTGGCGGGGTTGTAGTACAAATCCTTCATCCTAGGAGCTTGTCGAGACATTCTGTAAAAGCACACTAAAGTATTTAGAAAATGGCTCTTTTATTCATTTTCAGAGTACAATCCCATTTTTAAGCAATTGAGAAAGGTATAACACATACAGCAATTTTCCCCATTATTTAAACAATAAGACATCAACTGATTGGTTACTTGCTCTAAATCCACTACTACACCGGCTTTTATTTTATAAGTACACACATCGATTACATACATGTATAAAACAATAATATGTGCTATTTTAAAAATAAACAACCATTCATTAAACATGACTTGTAAAAGATTATATAAATGTTGATGAAATGGTCTAACATCGTTCCTTGCAACAGCTATCATAGCCGCCCAGTTTTCATACCCCTCAGTCTTTTTCACATCATCCATTAAATGCTCCAGGTTTGAAAGTTGAGCATCGTCGACAGTCAAAGCTGTAGAGAAAAAGTGCTTGTCGGCCACTTTCTTTTCCAATACTTTGTACAATAGGGCCCTCAGATTTATTGCGGTTTGTTGGCGACAAATCCGGTTACAGAATCAATCCAGAACATTCCCCATCTTCAGGTGCTTTCAGTTGCTTTCAGCCTCTGAGTCGGTTTCGAACAGATCAAATTCCTTCTCCTTGTACTCTGCTTTACTTTCTTTACGGAAGAAATATTCCTTCAGCTTGACGGAGGTTTTTCTGCTGCTCTCATCCAACTCGTCGAACAGCTGGTTGAGTTTCTCTCTGATGTACGGCTCCTTTTTCAGCTCCAACAAAATTTCATCTATAATTTTCTGGACCTGCATGGGACAGACATGCAGATGATGATAAGATAATGCTTTGACTAGTGCTTGTTTTAACCAAGGTTTGTTCAGTTTTTTGTAAATATCCTTGAAATATAGATAGAAATAACATGTTTCTGGTTCAAACAGACAGCTGTGTCTCATCTGGCTAGGATGATTCACTTCACACCCCAGGCAGACTTCATTCAGGGCTCGATCGATGAGAGCATTCAGTATATACACTAGGGCGTTCTTAATAATTCTACTTACTTCAGCGTTGACCTCTGGTCTAAAACCGTCGCCTTCGTCACGCCCCCCGGCAGGTTTGATGATATTTGGTTTGCTCAGCGCTGGTTGAGGTGTTACTAGAGCCATAGTACAGCTCTCCTGAGACGCCGCCACAAAAGCAGCGATGTTCGGGGTCTCTTGAGCCAGGGAGTCGGTGGTGTTAGTCGTTTCTTCCATTGAACAGCGGGCTGTTTCGTCTTGAGGTAGTGGCGGGTAGCCGCGGTAAGAGCGCTCAGGCTGGTATAAAATGTCCGGATTGTAGGACCAAGGGAGGTCCTCGTTCGTAAGAGGGCTGTAGAGTCTCGTAACAGACCTGCTCTTTTAATGTAAACCAAGAGCAAGGGGGGTGGCTACTTTTTTACAATATTTTTACTACATCATGTATTACATCACAGTTAGACGGTTGGGGGCATGGGGACAATGTCGACAAAGTTATTGTCGATGTCTTTGGCAGCATGCAACCAACTCCCGCCACATTTTTGCCCGTCCTCGCTGTTGAAATAAAGTCTCTTTTTAACAGAGTCAAACTCTACATATTTCCTCAAGACCTCAAAACCCTCATTAAATTATTTTATGACCGTTTTCATTTTCGACCAATCCTGGGTGTAGATATCAATTTCAGCAACATATAAATTTTCATCCTCAGGATCCATAAAAATAGGTTCAGCATCGTAAAAAAAAAGCTAATTTGTTTGGCATAGCGTATTTTCCTAAACACTATTCTGTTGTACCCTGTCATAGTTATAGTCATTACAGTTCTACTATGATTCACAGATAGAGCGCTTTCCCAGTCGTGACTTTCAAACATCAGAGGCAGCGGTGCAGTTTCACGATCTCTATTCCACTGTTTCAATGCCTCTAACGCTTTATCCACATCCCCTTGCCTTGTCCAGTCCTTTACATGCATCCAATCCTTGTAAGCGTACTCAATTCTGGTTAAAAAAGGCGTAGACATCTCCTCACCAGATCTTAACTCAAAAAGCTCCAGACCGACATATCCCTTGTCCATTTTAAAACGGTATCCACGCGTTGTCTCATCATCCTCCAGAACCCAGATTCGGTCGAGTCTCACATCAGTAGATAGTAGGGTTTTTTGGGCGCGGCCTATTTTGTTATGACATATGCCCTAAGCTTATTAATATTCCTACGTCTTAATTGGGGGGCGTGATTTTAGGTAGAGTTATTTCCTTAATTATTCCTACGTCATATCCGTAAGAAAGTGTACACCCATAAAACCCTGAACATCAAGGCCACCCATAAAGAACCCCACCCCTCTGAAGGCAACGCCCCGAAACTCTCCTCTCTATTTAAGAACCCGCGCTGCTTTTAGGCAATACCTCTTTAATTCTCAGCATCTGAAACATCCTGCTTCTTCAACATGTCCAGCGACATCAACATGAAACCCCGCAAGAAACAATCCCGGGCAAGGGTTCCTGTACTCACCAATTTGAAGATTGAACGCTCCTGGGTGTTGTTCTGGGGGGGTCAACGGGGTTACCGCTTTAAAAGGGATCCCAGCTATGTTGGAGTGGAGCTTTTTGCTTTGGGAGAGAAGGAGGGTACGTTGGAACTTTTTGAGACGGTGATTGAATACTCTTATGAGGACTGGTTGAAGGTGATGGCCTGGAGAGACCTGGGGCTTGTGGATAAGACTCTAGAAGGCTTGCAAGAGGGTCCAAGAGAATGCGAAACGGAGTCTCCGACTCAGAGTTTTGAAAGGTGTGAATGGGAAAGCTTGCAGAACTACGGTAGAGTGGTGAAGAGTCTATCTCTAACTTCAGATCGTAAGGTTTTGTTTAGCAGTACCCTGATTACAAACCCTATTGAAGGGGTTGTGGAGGATCCAGAAAAACAGGTTACTGAAATTATGTTTGACGCCGTGGACTGGCCTTTCTTAAAAGAGGTCATAAACTGTATAAATGATGGTTTTGACATCTTGACCAAATGTTCGCAACTGGATTCAGTTAGAAGGAGAATATGCTGGATTATGGATTATATATCCCCCTTGAATGACGACGACGATGATAAAACAGTCGACGTGTGGGGTTTTGGAGGGGGTTCTGACGGCTCAGGGGCTACTCTCTTCTAAGAGGGCGGTGTGTCGTGACGTAGTGAAGAGATAGGATAAAAGGCGCAACAATTCATTCATGGTTTAAAATTAAAGAGAATGTCTTACCCGAAAGCTGCGGACGTCGACAGGCTCTACAGGCCTCTTCAAACCCGGGATCACCCCTGGTTCTATTCCCCAGATTTTGTATACACTCCGGAACCCTCTGACTGCGGTTACCCTCCAAGACCTCAGACCCCGGTCCCTCAGGACGAAACAACATGCGGTGCGATGGATGTCCAAATGAGTCTCTGGGATCCCCAGCCTCTGGAGCTCATGGAGGGCCTCGATTTTGCCGAACTGTCTACCGTCTGGGCGTCTCAGGAGGGGGTCAGTCCAATGGATGTAGAAACACCCCACAAACCACCAGGCGACCCAATGAGCATCGGACTGTCCCGGGGGCGTGATGAAGACGCAGGATTTATGCCCGGGGTATGTGACCAAGTAAGCAGAGTGGTTAAAAGCACCCTGGTGTATATTCTGAGTGCTCTCATCGACCGAGCTCTGAAAGAAGTCTGTCGGGGGTGTGAAGTGAATCACCCCAGTCAGTTGAGACACAGTTGTTTGTTTGAACCAGACCGTTACTATTTCCTGTTCTATTTCAACGTGTTTTACAGAAGACTGAACAAACCGTGGCTGAAACCGGCACTAATCAAGGCGCTGTCTTACTCCCACATACATGTCACTGCGGGACAAGTCCAGAAAATCATAGATGAGATTTTGCTGGAGCTGAAAAAGGAGCCGTTTATAATAGAGAAACTTGGGCAGCTGCTCAATGACCTGGATGAGCTGAGTAGAAAAACCGCTGGCAAGCTAAAAGCTTATTTCTTCCGTAAAGAAGTTAAAGCTGGGGGCAGCGACGAAGAATTCGACATCTACGCCACTGATTCAGACTCTGACCTGAACTAAGGGACTTTGAACATGGGGAATGTTCTGGACTGCTTCTGCAACTGGTTCTGTCATCAACACTCTGCAGCTAACCTGAGAGCGCTATTACACCATGTGCTTGACAGAAAAGTAGCCAACGCGAGCCTTTTCTCTACAGATTTAACCATCGATGAGGATCAACTTTCAAACCTGGAAAAGTTAATGGTTGCTGTAACAAAGACCGGGGGGTACGAACACTGGGATGAAGCGCTCAAGGGGGCCAAGAATGATATTAGGCCATTTCATCAACATCTGTATGACCTTTTACTGAGCATGTTTAATACCCCTCTGTTTACTTTTAAAATAGGTCATATTGTTGTTTTATTTACATATGTAACTGAGGTGTGTGCCTACAAGATAAAGAAACAGGTATTTGTTGATATAGATCAAGTAACCAATCATCTGATTTCTTTTTGTCTGGACCGTAGAAAAAATTGTTGTGTATGTTATACTTTTCTCAAATGTCTAAAAAGGGGTATCTGCTCTCCTGAAGTTGAATAAAAAACCTTGTATAAAAACTTTGGCGCATAGTGTGGGTCTGTGTGTTTATTTGGCAGAATGACTCGGCAAGCTCCCCAAATGCATGAACTATACTACAACCCAGCCAAGATTGGGGGTTTGGCGGGTAAGAAGGGTTTTCAAAGAGGACTCGCTGAGGCCGGTGTGAAGGTTAATGATGTGGTTGTTTCAGAATGGTTACGGGAACAAGACGCCTATACCTTACATAAACCTCTCAGGATTAACTTTAAAAGAAACCGCGTATATGCAACTGACATAGACTCACAATGGCAAATGGATCTAGTCGATATGTCAAATTTATCAAATTTATGTTGATGTGTATCGATGTGTTATCAAAATATGCCTGGGCTCGCATTCTACATAATTAAACAGGTCGGGCGGTGACAAGGGCCTTTGAGGATATATTGTCCCAGGGACGATGTCCTAAAAAACTGTAGACTGATAAAGGAAAAGAGTTTCTCAACAGAGAATTTCAGAATCTACTGAAGAGACACAAAATACATCATTTCACCACCGGTAATGAGCTTAAGGCATCGGTGGTGGAGAGGTTTAACCGCACCATAAAGACCAAAATGTGGAGATATTTTACAGTGGTCAACACGTTCAAGTATTTTGATAAAGTTCAGGATTTTATCGATGCTTACAACCAAGGGTATCACACCAGTATTAAAATGAAGCCTATAGATGTTGATCAAAGTAATTATTTTAAGGTCTATAAAAAATTATACGGCCCATTTATTAAGAAGGGAAAAACTACTTATAAGTTCAACATCGGTGATGTGGTTCGCGTTTCAAAGCTAAGGAGTACTTTTGCCAAAGGTTATGAACAAACATTTTCTGACAAATATTTTACAGTTACCGAACAGTTGGCTAGAGACCCCCCCGTGTACCGGTTAAAAGACTATGACGGGGAGGATATAGAAGGAACGTTTTACGAAGCCGAGTTACAAAAAATTATTGTGGGTAAAGACAGTGTATACAGAGTTGAAAAGATATTAGCTGAAAAAACCCAGAACCAGAAAAAATATGTGTTGGTGAAATGGCTTGGATGGCCTGAAAAGTTCAATAGTTGAGTCCAGGAACAACAGGTTTGTGATATTCAAGCCTTATAACAACATGCCCGCGGGTGTGTTGGGGTCATTACTTTCGATACTCAAGATGGAATCAGGAGGCTTCTACGTGACTCTACCCAGTAACGCCTCTCTCGATATATACCCTAAAATCAGAATATCAACGTACCCTCCCGCCCTGGTTAAAGTTATTGTCAAACTACATTTTCGACCCCTGAAACAGTGTGTACATTATTAAAATGGCTACCTCGAGGGGTTATGTAGATCCTAGCGCCTATGTGGATTATTACAAGATGCAAGCCGGGAAGGGCTTGCCCGGTTTTGTAGGAGCCCCCACAATGTATGGCGCCGGTCTAGGAGGACTCTTTCGTGGTCTCTTTAGAATGGCCGTACCCCTGCTTAAGAGAGGCTTTGCTATAGCCAGACCCCACTTGAAATCAGCGGCTAAAAATATTGTTAGTGACGTGTTCACCAATGTTATGAACCGGGCAGCTAGCCATGAGCATCAGGAGGGTTCGGGTCTCATGGTAATGGCGAGGAGGGGGGGTAAAAGAAGAAACAGCATGTGTCCACCAGGGCGACGAAGATCCGTGGCTAACAAAAAACGAAGAATCTCTCATTCTCCAACATATCGTGGAAACACTCGGAGAAGGAAGCAGCACAAGAAAAAACCTGCAAAAAGAAAGTCTCAAAGAAAGACAAATAGAGCCTCAGGATACATCTTTTAAACATGTCTTTTGTCCACAGTCTATCGGAAGAATGCGTCAAATCAGAACTGGATCTGTTTACAGTTCCATACACTCAAACGAGTATAGATAAGAGCATATATGTAGAGATACCCCCTCTTTCCGCAATTTCAGACACGGCCCCTCTGGAGTTTTTTATAGCTGGCAATGGCGAGGATTATATTGATTTGAATAACACATTTATTTTAATGAACTGTAAAGTGACTGATGAGGATGGCGATGCAATCGAGAAGACGGCCAACGCTGGGGTCATCAATTACCCGGTGGCCACCATGTTTTCACAGGTGGATGTGACCCTGGGAGATCGGCTCATTAGTCAAAGCAACAATACTTACCCCTATAGGGCCATGATGGAGTGTATCCTTAATTATAGTGAGGAGACCCTAAGCAAACAGTTCAGCCCCGGCCTTTTCTTCAAAGACACCCCGGAAGCTATGGACGACAAGGATCCAGAGGGACTCAATAAGGGTTTGCAAAAAAGAACGGCCTTTTCAACAGAAGGGAGGACCTTTGAGCTAATGGGACATATCCATGCAGACATATTTTTCCAAGAAAAACTCATGCTCAACGGGGTAGACATTAAAATTAAAATGATCCGTAGTAAAAGTGCTTTTTGTCTGATGACCCCTGATACTGAAAAATATAAACTGACCATATTATCGGCCTCGCTGTTTGTGAAAAAAGTGTCCGTCTCCCCGGCGGTTAAACTAGGACATGCGCAGGCTTTAATGACGGCAAACGCCAAGTACCCGATCGAAAGAGTCTATATGAAAGTCCACAGTATCCCCGCAGGGACACGGGTGATGAACCAGGAAAATCTGTTTCTAGGACAGCTCCCAAAACAGGTTATTATAGGTCTCGTGGATAATGATGCATTTACCGGGGTTTACAACAAGAACCCCTTTAACTTTAAACATTATAACGCGGAATTTATAGCACTGTACGTCGATGGTGTGCAGGTTCCATCCAGACCTTTTCAACCTGACTTTGAAAACGGCAACGCGGTTCGTGAATATTACAGTCTAGTACTGGCTACGGGTCGCCATCTCAAGGATCAACCTCTGCTGATCGATCGCCGGGAATACTGCAGCGGTTACACCCTGTACGGTTTCAACCTGACCCCTGACGAAGAGTGTGGACAACATTTTTCACTGATGAAGACGGGCAATATGCGTTTGGAGGTGCGTTTCAAGCAGCCTCTACCACGCACTGTAAATATGGTCGTGTATGCTGTGTTTGACAACATTATTGAGGTGAATCAGAGGAGAAACGTTCTGTATGATTATTATTAAAATGAACACCAGAGAGCTCAACCACATCATGAATGCCATGGCCGGCTCACGGAAACTGTTTCAAGGAGTCTACGCCTGCGACCAGCTGCCTAAATTTAAGATCAAGAATTTACCTGCAATGTACATAATCAACACACACCCTAAAAATATGCCCGGAGAACATTGGCTGGCTATTTATCTAAGGGAGGACCGCCGTGGGGAATTTTTTGATTCCTATGGAAACCCCCCGGATTTCAGACCTTTCCCTCGGAAGATCAATAACTTTCTGCTCAACAACTGTCAAGAAACCATTTACAGCGGTCGTCAAGTACAAAGTCTTCAGACCTTCACTTGTGGTCAACACTGTGTGTTTTTCTTATATCATAGATCTAAAGGAAGGTCATACCCCGATATTATGGCCTTGTACAGTGAGGATTTAGGCCAAAATGATAAAAAAGTGGCAGAGTTTGTCAGGACACTGTGGACCCCCCCTTATAACACAATGACTTACGACCCTAGCCAGCCATGTATACAGATGGGGTGTTCTTGTGAGGATTTTAAAAGATGTCATGCGTGTTAAAGTGAAAAAATAATGAAAACAGCCTTTGAATCATTAGTTTTGTTTTTATTCAACACAAATCTTATACAAAGCAGGGTTATGTTATAAATAAATGTACAACATTTGAAAAAAAATTAAATAATAATAATTGTTTGTCGGGTCCTTATTTACAGGGGAGACAAATAAAAACATGAGATTAATAAGCTTCCCAACGATGGATAGATCCTGAGGATGGTTCCTCAGCACGGTCAGAGTAATGAGATATCGGAGTCAGATCAGTCTCCAACTCTTTACACAGACGGATTTTTTGTCACGTTTCCTGGTTAGGGACTGTTGATTGGGGCATGTTCAGACAGGCCATCGCCTGTAGGAAAGCATTCCAGCCTACAGGTCGGCGACTATCGGGTACCTTATTAGTGCTAGTGACACTCTTCAACAAATCAAACATGTGTGAACCTTTGATCAGTTGTCCTTTAAAAACAAATTCACCCTGTTCATTCCAAGTCGTTACCCGCGGTTTCTGAACCATTTTGTGCAGAATATATTCTGCATGTCTTTTGCTTCTGGCCGGCATGTTTCTCAAAACATCCGTTACAACATCTCCCTCTGAACTCTCAACAGGTTCGGTCTCCGCAACATCTTTATCAACCGTA
Organism: Amia ocellicauda; assembly: GCF_036373705.1. Taxonomy (NCBI): domain Eukaryota; kingdom Metazoa; phylum Chordata; class Actinopteri; order Amiiformes; family Amiidae; genus Amia; species Amia ocellicauda. The sequence continues at coordinate 28,147,005 of NC_089865.1, forward strand.
CCCCCCGCATCAGCCCCAGAACCATTTTCTTGAGAGGCCATGGTTAAAGTTAAAATGTTTTGATCTTTTTCACCCTGTCTAACCAGACGGAGGTAGCGCTGTAACGTGTTGCTATACATCTGGGCTTTGGAATACTGATTTAAATCGGCCCTGGCCAGTATAGCTTTCATTTCAGAGTCCAGGTTGTTTTCGGCCGTTTGTCTAATGGGCTCTGGCCCGACAACATTTTTTCTCAGTTTCTCAAGCTGCTCCTGAGGGATCAAAAACATTTTCTGAGCATATTCCATTATTAACCCACTCTGGAAGCTTGAAGACTGGTTAGGAAAGGCACGGCTATGCTCAACAGCGGTCCTATAAAACCTCTGGTTTGATTAATCTTCTTTCTTTTTCTTTTAATAGAATACTTCTTATTAGCGATGATCTTGATAACCGCTTTTTGTTTTTTGAGTTTAGAATGTTGAGAAGGGGTTAGGGGTATATTACCGCGTAAGATGTTAAAAGCTATTTCACACAGGGTCTCGATCAAATCCGAGGGGGCCCCAGCCAGCACAGCTTTCCTATGGCGCGGGCTCCCCTCAAATAACATTTGCAAAAGCGGCAGATTTCTTTTAATCCGAACAGACATTCTTATTTATTTCCTTTTCTTTAGCACATACACTGCCGGCCAATCGGGCGGGCACAAACCTGTTCTGAGGCGAAAGTCTTCTGGGGTTTGTGCTTTTAAGTCCGCAATCAAGTACCCGTAGGGTTTTTTGGTGGCATCCTCAAATGCCTCCAAAAAGAACTTGGTCTGGTTAGGGTACATTTGACGAGCCAAGACGGTGACCTGTAGTTTATCTCTGGGGTTTTTAAAAAGAATTATATAATTGGCATTTAAATTAATAGTGCGGCTTTTTTTACCTTGAAAAAATAGATTTTGAACTAAATAAATAATACTTAAATTCCTATGATGAGTGTACTTTGTGAAAGCTTTTTCCACTTCACTGTTGTCACCGGCCTGCTCCATCAGGTCATCAAGGATCACTGGATTAGTTTGTCCGGGCGGGAACAGGTCATCGTCACACAACGAGGCGGGGAGACCTTGCACAAATTTCAGATTATTTTTTTTCGATGCCAAATCATCGTAGAGAGGTTGCCAGCAAGAGTAACACCACACTATGTTGTCAAGAGCTTGGGACACGGTTGCGTCCACATCTTCTATGATGTTCTTTATCAGATAGCTCTTACCCGAATTGGAGGGACCGGCTATAATACAGGAGAAAGGGTGTTGAAGTCTGTTATCAAAACCACCGCTAATATCCATAAGGCAGAGTGGTATAATCAGTCTTCAACACTCTTTTATTGTACACCACCCTGAACCGTTTGTTTAGTGATCTATTTTCCAATGTGTACCCCTTTTTATTGCGATAGATCTGATTTCCGGCTGTAATAATCTCGCGAGGAGTCACGTCTTTCTCGGTTACAAAACTTTGTACCAGGGTCGTCAGAGACTTGATGTTAATGAGCTTGTTGTTACAATGGTTCAGAGTGAAACCCTTAACTTTCATACAGGTCTTACCCGCAGCCGTTCTGTATGCGTAAGTCTTAGGACCCCCTGAAACAAACTCCACTATGTGGTCCTGAGGATCTAGCTCGCTCGTTAACTCCCCAAGGTAGTCCCTGAGGGGAGGGACCCAATCCCCTGGCCTGGTGACAAAGATTACAGAGTCAGTATCATGATAGAGCGTGCGTTCCTGCAGCTGATCCATTAAGTTGTACAGTTCAAGCCGGGCGTAAGCCGTGGTAAAAACCGCTATGAAAACATTAACGTTCCCCTGTTTGGTGGGGAAATCTTTAGGGGCCCTCCACTGGACCTGTGCCACGTGGTCATTTAAGAATTGAAAGTGTGATACTGCATGTTGTTTGGAAAACATAAATTCTATAAACTGTTCAGGGGTTTTAATCAAGGTTGTGTTTAGACGGTTATTTCTTTCCCCAAACTTACCCCACAGACTGTTTAAAATCAGTTTGGACATTTGTCTCTTGGCGGGGTTTACAGTTATGTTCCCCGGCTCTAGACGGATCCCTTCCTTTTCAAAATATTGCTGAACGTACCGCTCTTTGGCCGCGGAGTCAACACACCATGAGGGATAGCCCGATGCCTCCTGTTTCCCTTTCAGATGGGTCATAATGTAATCAGCAAAAAGAGTATCAGATTTTTCAGAAAAATGCCAAACCTCATACACCTTACCGACTCTGTAACCTTTCTCCACCGCCTTGTCAAGCTCAATGCTACACCAGACACCCGTCAGCGCTCTCTCTTCATCACTGTGCAGACAAGAGGTATTTTGATTTTCAGTTTCCACACACGTTCTACACAGAGGGAACATCAATTTTCCCGAACACCTGTAAGGCAACACGGGTAAGAACAGCTCGCGAGGAGGGTACATGGTGACTTTGATCAAACCAAAGTACTGTCCGATTTCGAGAAAGTCACGATAAACAATGGTTGGATGCCCCACCGGGTACATTTTGGTCTTGTTGACATAAGGGTACAGACTGGTGAAATCATAGTAATCTACTCTCTCACCCTCCTTTACCTCATAATGTAAACAGAGGGCGTTGGTACGACCCCCAAATAACGCATCCCTGGGCTCTAGACGTTCAGGAAAGTCCAAGGTTTCCATAAACCGTTGTACCCCCACATCCTGTTGCTTCAGGGTCGTCCACTCGTGTTCCCAAATCACCAGCACATTCAAACCATAGGTGTTTTTTAAAGTTTCAATTCGTTCCTGGAAATCATAGTATATATCACCGCAGAGTTTTTGTGTTACGGGGTTAAAGGTGTTTGGGTCGAAGCACTGAGGACAGCCATGGTAAATACAACCAGCAAACTCATAAGCGGTATGCTGCCCGGACACGTCGCTAAAACCGTCTAAGTAGTAAGGCCCCATTTTGACTTCCCCTTGATTTAAAGCATGTCCGATGAAGATGTTATCCCGGGCACTCAGATATTCCAGCCACTGTATGGAGACAGTCAAAAAGTTCTTTTGTCTAGCACGATAGTTGTCAGAAGTGGTGACCGCTATAGTGTTTTTCTGCAAGAAATTGGATCGATACATTTTCATGCAGAGAGACGCTATGGTCACACTTTGCAAAGGGTCGAGACCCGATGTGTTGATAACCTCGGCGCGGAAACGCAAACAGGCTTCTTTAAGGATCACCACATCATTTTTACAATAAGCGGCCATCTCTTCTCGGAAATCAAAAACACCTCCCTTAACCGTATTGTACCATTTAAAGAATTCCTCCCTCTCATGAGACATCATAGTATCAACCCCATAATAAGAGGCGGGCGGGTAGGACCCTAGATAATTTTGAGTGTCCTTAGTATTAAAAAAATGGCAGAACCAACCTTTCTTCTGAGCCTCAAAACCCAGAGCTTTAGGCAAAGCGCTCAATTTCATGGGGAGGAAATTTAACGAGTCTATGTAACGTTGGTTGAAAGCTTCGTCGGTGAAACACATGATCTTGCTACCCTGAGCTATTATTTTTGGGGTCACCCCATTTTCCACCAGATACTTCATCAAAATGTAAGAATCATAACCCTTAGCATTGTGGGCAATAAATGTGTAATTGAGGTATTTTGGACCGCGATACCGCGTAAAGAAATCCCTGACACAACTCTCACCGCTAGCTGACCACTCACGATCCAACAAGTCAATACAGTGTATATAATTAGCAACGTGGACCCCGTTTTCTTGCCGACATTCAAAATCAAAAAAGACATACCGGTTGTGCGGCAGCTCCTTTTTAACCGGCTGAATAAAGCACTGGTGTTCAGACCCCGGGGTTAAATCAGCATTACAGATCCTACATCTCGGCTCCAGACATTTGTGTGGTTTAACCTCATGAAAACGGTACTGGAGGCAACACTGCGGGCAATATTTAGTTTGATCACAATAACTCCGTTTTTTAACCCCCTCAGCAGCGGCCCTCTGTACCTTATGTACCTTATGCAAAATTAAAACACTGAATCATTTCAAAATTGTTATAGGCCGGTCTATCTATAATCACGGGATCACTGGTACTCTTGGACACATCATCATTTTGAACAAAGCCTTCACCCCCTACATTCTCACAGAGCATGTCCTCCACAGCCTTATCAGTCTCAGAACCCTCCACATTCCGAACACCCCCACTGCTGACATCTACAAAACCCCCTTTTTGAGGAGGCTCATTTAAAGCCTGTAAAAGTCCTTCAAAGATATCCAACCGGTTAATGTCAAGACCCTCCTCTATAGTGATGGCTGCTTCTGACGCCATACTGTGTTCTAATTGTCTCAAATCATTTATAATAGGGGCAGAATTTGGTCGGGGTAGCGCCTCCAAAGCCTCCACCATTTCAAACAAATCAGGGTGAACTAGGGGTTGAACCTCTATAAGCGCTACCGGTGGGAGGTGGTTATTTAGATCATTGACCATCTGTAACAGGCCGGGGTTCACCGGTAAGTCTGTTAATTCACATTCTATCGGTGGTGATTGGGGGTTATTTAAATCATTTATCATTTGTAATAGTTCCTGGTTCATTGGGACATCAGAGGAGTTCACAACAGGGCCGGAGATGTTCTCTCGGGAAGGTCTTTTTGGGGCCCTAACTTGTTCATAATCCTTTAGTTTGTGAGTTCTTTTACCAAGTCCGAACTTTTTTATTTATTTTTTATTTTTCCAACAACCCACAATAGTAAGGCGTTTTGTGTCTATTAAAACATTAAATACGGTACAATTCGTTAGTAAGGGTATTAATAAGGGTGTTTTGGCTCTCTATCACAAGGTTTTGCCCCACTAACACAAGTCTTTGATTTTGTAACAAAGTATGTAGCAACTCATGCCGACCTTCAGGAAGTAGCTCCGGGGGATGGTGGCCTGGCTCAACTTCAAAGGATGGTCGCTCCGGTAAATCTCGGTCGAAGGAGGCAGGGAGCGAGCGTATACTCACGGACGGAGACCAAGAAGGCCATTGCGGTGACACCCTGGCCAATCGCGGGGTACTGTTCCGCGTTTCTGTAGCCAAGAAACGGGTCTGGGGGGACGATGTGGAAACCAGTCCGTCGTTGGGTGGTGTGTCAACCCTGACTGACGGCGACCCCTGAGGTTGTTGGTTGCCTGTATTTGTTCCGCCCGACAATGCTGCGGGCTGAATCTGGGGTGTTGAATTACCCCCAGAAGGCTGTGGCCTGAGTAGATGTTGGGGGGTCTCCAAGACCACCGTGGGGGATCCTCTCGGTGATCTCTCCGGGGAAGATGTTTGATCCCACTTAGACGGGGTAATTGTCCTCAATAGCTCATCCACAGAATGACTATCCCAAGAGTCTTGGGAAGAATAAAAATATACATTACATTTACATCTTTAAACGGCGACAGAAATCAAACTTAAAACAACATGTCCAGGACCTTCAAAACCTTTAGCTTTTTTAGACCTTTGAAAATAGGCTTAGACATTAACTACAACGCCTTATTATTTACAGACAATATATTTATTAGGACTTGATAATAAATGTAAAACAGAGAAGCCTCTGTAAATAAACGGTTTCTTAAATGTTTCTTTAAAAACTGTAATATTGTTAATAAAACACTTTTTATACACACACACAACATTTCATTTTTAAACGAACCTTCCAAGTGTAAACGCTTCCTGATCCCGGGACTTCCTGTTTCACAAACGTTTTCACGATCTGTTTAAATATTAAATACAATGAACACCTTCAAGCCTTTTCCTACAACCACTTTAAAACAGAAGTATAATTGCGGGAGATAAGCCAAACAACTTACTAAAACCTTTCGGACGGCTTTACTTCCTAACCAGACGGTAGGGCAATCGGTCATTTCTAAACACGTGCCCCAGAAACAAGCCTAGACCTGTCCGGACTTCTAAAGATCTTTCCCAGAACCCCCCGCCCTACAGGAAACAGGCACCCATCGCTTAAATATTAGCCCTCAACGGGCAAACAAAGCCCTTTTAAAAACATTAAAGTTTGAAAGATCTTACTTACCTCCAAAGAATAATCGTTTCTTATGTTTTTCGGCTGGTTTAGCTTTTTGCACTTCTGTGGAGGTAAGAGACATGTTTAACCTTTAACCACCCCGCTTTATAAAAAGCTTTAACCTCTTACAGGCGGCAGATATATACTCACCGCTATCAGATACAGGGGCTGACGGCCTTTCAGATTCTTGAAAGGTTACGGTTCTCGAAGGTAAAACGAAACAAGCCCTCGATGTGGAAGGCCTTTCGTTGTCTCGAACCACGTTTCTTAATACTGTTAGAAAGGATAATTTTTTAAAATTAGCAAAACTGGCCTCAAACATCTTACAGAAACGTTATACAAACAAACAGGGGTTTAGTTCTTACCCGGTCGGCAGACAGCCTGTCTAGGGACAACCACTTCTCTTGGTTGATCCTCGGAGACATTAATCACAGGCCTTTCGATAGTTTCTGTGTAATTAAAGACACCGGCATTAATATATATTAAAACGTTTTCATAACTCTAATGAGCCGCTTCAAAACCACACACACCCATACATAAGAACCCATGAGCGCAAACACAAAAATCTTACCGTCGTTGTTCCAGATGATGTCCTCAGCGTTGGGAATTAACTCCTGTTGACTGGCTGAAAAATAATTTTACAGAACTTAAAACAGATGTTATAGCCTTATTTACAATACATGCCCACAACACGCTCTGAGTCAATGAAAATAATCTGAAGACTTACCTAAAAACTCGTTTAAATCGAAGTCGTTGATGTTGTTTCCGGACATTGTTGATCTTTAGGCTTAAATCGAAAGGTCAGTATGAGTCTGTCGAGCTGAAGACCAGACCTTCATACTTATACTGATGGCCAGATGCCGGATCTGCTTGTAAGGCATTGTTCTTTTTTTAATAGCGATGCTTTGTTTGGTATTAAACAAGTCACAAACTACTCAGAACAGCGTTTATCCCCGCAAAAGAGATATTTGGGTTTATTTTACAAAGCTTATAAATTATATAGTTTAAAAGTATTCTGAATGTTTTGATACCACATGCCATACCTACGTTTGTCTGAGCCCACCCCCACCCTCCATGGTGTGAGTGATTTAGCCTTGAGTGTTGTGATCTATTTAGCATTGAGTGATCAGTTGTTTTTATTTTTTAAATGATTCCTTATCATCAGGGATTGAGACTGCTAAAATACCTTAAAAACATATCCTTATCTTAAGTCTAACTCTTATGAGCTTTAAGACCCTAGAATGTATTTAAGTAAAACGAATGAACACATTATGTGTGAGATAAAATATAACCACAGCTTTTTTTTTTTTTTTTTTTTACAAAAACAATTAACCTATACACACAAACACCCCCACACACACACACCCTCTTTTTTAATTTTATTTTTAATTAAATTTGAGGGGAGAGACAGAGCCATATACATTGTGGATAACATAAGTACCCTATGCAAAACAGGCATTGTTAGGACCTGTGACCATTACAGACAACAGAACTTGTTGATCTTATAAAATGATTGGGCGAGAGAGAGAGAGAGAGAGAGAGAGAGACAGACAGAGACAGAGACAGTGTGGATAACATAAGTACCCTATGCAAAACAGGCATTGTTAGGACCTGTGACCATTACAGACAACAGAACTTGTTGATCTTATAAAATGATTGGGCGAGAGAGAGAGAGAGAGAGAGAGACAGACAGAGACAGAGACAGTGTGGATAACATAAGTACCCTATGCAAAACAGGCATTGTTAGGACCTGGGACCATTACAGACAACAGAACTTGTTGATCTTATAAAATGCTTGGGCGAGAGAGAGAGAGAGAGAGAGAGACAGACAGAGACAGAGACAGTGTGAATATGATAAACGCACTATTCAAAATGGCATTGTTAAGACCTGGGACCATTACAGACAACAGAACTTGTTGATCTTATAAAATGCTTGGGCGAGAGAGAGAGAGAGAGAGACAGATAGAGACAGAGACAGTGTGAATATGATAAACGCACTATTCAAAACAGGCATTGTTAAGACCTGGGACCATTACAGACAACAGAACTTGTTGATCTTATAACGGTTTAGATTTACTAAACCATTACATGTATATTTAAAAAAGACCCCCAACCACTACAGGAAGAGCCGACCCATTCACACTCTACAGTTGACCAACAAGAACAACAAGAACAACCGGTTATGGGCGGCCTTGTTGTTCAGGGTTTTATGGGTGTACACTTTCTGACGGATATGACGTAGGAATAATTAAGGAAATAACTACCTAAAATCACGCCCCCCAATTATGACGTAGGAATATTAATAAGCTTAGGGCATACGTCATAACAAAATAGGCCGCGCCCAAAAAACCCTACTATCTACTCACATCCTAACGTGAAGGAACCCTAGCCCGGGTTTTCCTCTTGGGTGTTTTCTCGTGGATACAGTCGGACATGCTGAGACCCAGAATCACTTCACACGTGTAAAGAGAAAAATATCTATTTTACTAAAGAATCAGTCTGGCTTAAATACAAATCTTTTGGAGGACTTGAAAAAACAGTTGAAGACCCCCCCCCCCCACCCACTTGTACATTCCTCTGGTGTCCTGTTAGCTCCGCCCCCACATATTTAAATTCTTCAAACCAGACTCTAACGTGATAGACTATTCCTTCAGTGCCCTGTCAACTCCACCCCCAAATATACTAATTCTTCACCAATCCGAGGTTACTAAAGACGTAGACATATCCTCGCCACCCCCACTTGCTCAAAAAGCTCCAGACTGACATAACCCTTGTCCATTTGAAAGAGGTAACTGCTTTGGCCCTGTTGAAGAGACAGCCTCGCGGATCTCGCTTAAGTAGAAGTATCTATGTTACTAAAGAATCGGGAGGGCTTTAAAAAAACTCTTTTGGAGCTTCACTCGCGTAGGGAAAAATAGCTATTCTACTAAATAAATCGGGAGGACTTAAATACAACTCTTTTGGAGCTTCACTAACTTAGGGAAAAATATCTATGTTTTCTAAAAAATCTGAAGGGTATACATAGTGCTCTTTTGGAGCTTCACACGTACAGAGACAAATAGCTATTTTACTAAAGAATTAGTGTGGCTTGAAAACAAATCTTGTGCAGGGTTAGAAAAACAGTTGAAGAACCCCACCACCCTGCACATTCCCTCGGAATCCATCAATATGGTAATTATTCTGTGATGCGGTACAAGCACCCCCCACCCCATAGGAAGGACCCCCACCCCTTAGGAAGGCCCCCCCCCAAGATCAACTCAAGTTCAGGTCAAAGGTCAAATCCCCCGCAGCCCCCCCTTTCGAAAAAGTGCCTTATATTACTACTCATGTTCTCTGGTGTCCAGCTCTGTTTTGGTTTTCTCGGCCAGGGTATTTTCAACTCCTGAGAGGTCTGGACAGGCTCCCCATGGCTTGTTGGTCTAGGGGTATGATTCTCACTTTGGGTGCTCTCTGTGGGAGCCTGGGTCCTCTGCGTAAATAGAGGGCTTTTGACCTCAGATGCTGTTGCCAGTGTTTTCTTCTCTTTGAAACAAATGCGTATTATACAAGGTTTTTGTTGTTGTTGTTGTTGTTGTTGAGGAGGAGGAGCACATGTAGTGTATTGTGGAGAAGAGGGAAGAAATGTGGTTTTCCGGCTTGTTATGGAGACCTTTGCTGAACGTGTACACCTGAGCAGCACCGAAGGAGAGGCATTCTTTTGAGTTGTTTGCGGTCCTGCTGGACCATGCTCTCCGTGCTGTCTCACTGGGGGAGCGGTTACCGTTCTAGATAGACACGTCAGCGTCACAGTCCATGGTATTTGCCAAAGAGCGTAGGTTTCCAGGTCTGCCTCAAGCAGGTACGCCCTTGCCAAGGAGAAGTTGTGAAGCTGCTCCTTCAGTTGGCTCTTTGCCGTAGGGGTATGATTGTCACTTGTTGTTCTCTCCCTCAGAGGGAGGTAGAACAGCTATGTGCGGTGCCAGAGCTGCTGATAGCATGTTCTCCGGTGTCCCGCTCCGTTTTCGGTGCCTCGCTGCGCGCCGCTCTAGGCCAGGGTATTCTCAACTCTTTTGAGTTGTTTGCGGTCCTGCTGGACCATGCTCTCCGTGTTGTCTCACTGGGGGAGCGGTTACCGTTCTGGAAAGACACGTCAGCGTCACAGTCCATGGTATTAGTCAAAGAGCGTAGGTTTCCCGGTCTGCCTCAAGCAGGTACGCCCTTGCCAAGGAGAGGTTGTGCAGCCGCTCCTTCTGTTTTCTCGTTGGCGTAGGGATATGATTGTCGCTTGTTGTTCTCTCCCTGAGAGGGAGGTAGAACAGCTATGTGCGTTGCCAGAGCTGCTGATAGCATTTTCTCCGGTGTCCCGCTCCGTTTTGGTTTTCGGTGGCTTTCTGCGCTCCGCTCTCGGCCAGAATATTCTCAACTCTTGAGAGATCCAGTTGATTTTCAACTCCCGAGAGGTCCGAACAGGCTCCCCGTGGCTTGTTGGTTTAGGGTTATGATTCTCGCTTTGGGTGCGAGAGATCCTGGGTTCAACTCCCAGACAAGCATGTCTGGCCTGCCCGTTCTCAGTTCTGCAGTCCCTGGAAAGGTCGCTTTCTGTGGAAGCCTGGGTCCTCTGCGTAAATGTAGGGCTTTTTACCTCAGATGCTTCTTGCCAGTGTTTTCATTTCTTTGAAACAAATGCGTATTATACAAGGTTTTTGTGGTTGTTGTTGTTGTTGTTGTTGTTTTTGAGGAGGAGGAGCACATGTAGTGTATTGTGGAGGAGAGGGAAGAAATGTGGTTTTCCGGCTTGTTATGGAGACCTTTGCTGAACGTGTACACCTGAGCTGCACCGAAGGAGAGGCATTCTTCTGAGTTGTTTGCGGTCCTGCTGGACCATGCTCTCCGTGTTGTCTCACTGGGGGAGCGGTTACCGTTCTGGATAGACACGTCAGCACCACAGTCCATGGTATTTGTCAAAGAGCGAAGTTTTCCCAGTCTGCCTCAAGCAGGTACGCCCTTGCCAAGGAGGGCTTGTAACGTCACTGCTTTGGTTGGCTCGTTGGTCTAGGGGTATGATTCTCGCTTAGGGTGCGAGAGGTCCCAGGTTTAACTCCCGGAGAAGCCCCAGGGTGCAAAGCTGTGTGGTGTTGGAGTCTTCTGGGGGTTGTTTCCCTCTCTCCCTCAGAGGGACTTAGAACAGCTAAGTGCGGTGCCAGAGCTGCTGATAGCATGTTCTCCGGTGTCCCGCTCTGTTTTGGTTTTCGGTGCCTCGCTGCGTGCCGCTCTCGTCCAGGGTATTCTCAACTCTTTTGAGTTGTTTGCGATCCTGCCGGACCATGCTCTCCCTGCTGTCTCACACGGGGAGGAGTTACTGCTCTGGAAAGACACGTCAGCGCCACAGTCCATGGTATTAGTCAAAGAGCGTAGGTTTCCCGGTCTGCCTCAATCAGGTACGCCCTTGCCAAGGAGAGGTTGTGAAGCCGCTCCTTCAGTTGGCTTGTTGTTCTCTCCCTCAGAGGGAGGTAGAACAGATATGTGCGTTGCCAGAGCTGCTTATAGCATGTTCTCCGGTGTCCCGCTCTGTTTTTGGTGCCATCGCTGCGAGTCCAATCTTGCTGCTTCTTGAATTCCTCAGCAAACACAGATGAAACGTTCAAACAATCTTTTCATTTTCATTCGATTCACTTTGCATTTTACAAAAGAGGCAAAATGTGGAAGTATCTGAACCAGCTTCAACCGGACATTGGGTCATGCGTGGGTTTAAAGTTACGACATGAAAATCAATGAAACGGACTTCCCAGTGCTTTGAGAGTGTAGAAATGACAGTTTGAGTATTTTTTTGGCAAGAGATACAAGGTTTGGGAGCAGCCTCTCGCCGGTGGGGATGTAGTTCAGTGGTAGAGTGCATGTATGAGGTACCCGCGTTCAATCCTTGGCATCTCCAGGCCGTCTTTTAAGTTAGGAAGTAGTGAAGAAATCGGTAGCCTGGGATTAATCACTCGTTCTCGTTTAGGGCTTATACGCACTCTGTGCCGTTATTCTCAGAGACATGTGTATGCATGCTAAGTGAAAAGTGAAAGAAACGACGAGATGGCAAGCACCCACAGCTGGTCCAATTGGAGTGCCCTCGAAAGGCTAGAGCATTTTGTTTTTGGCAACGTGAACCTCTCGAGCTTCACGTTGACGCGCATACGATCTAAAACCCACGTCTTGTCCACGTCTGTAGGTGAAGTCATAGACAGACAATTGTCAAAGCTAGGGAATTATTGGGCACTGATGCCAGGTGTGATACCTATGAGGTACACGGACTAACAGCGAGCTATAGGCTCTGCTATGCTGAGTGATGCTTCGTGGATAGAGTGACTATCTCGCTAGTAGTAGTAGGGGTAATTGAAAGCATTCCAATTGGAGTGCCCTCGAAAGACTAGAGCGTTTTGTTTACGGCACCGTGAACCTCTCGAGCTTCATGTTGACGCACATACGATCTAAAACCCACGTCTCGTCCATGTCTGTAGGTGAAGTCATAGACAGACAGTTGTCAAAGCTAGGGAATTATTGGGCACTGATGCCAGGTGTGATACCTATGAGGTACACGGACTAACAGCGAACTATAGGCTCTGCTATGCTGAGTGTTGCTTCGTGGATACAGCGACTATCTCGTTAGTAGTAGTAGCGGTTAATGAAAGCATTCCAATTGGAGTGCCCTCGAAAGGCTAGAGCGTTTTGTTTACGGCACCATGAACCTCTCGAGTTTCATGTTGACGCACATACGATCTAAAACCTAAAACCCACTTTTTGTCCACGTCTGTAGGTGCAGTCATAGACAGACAGTTGTCAAAGCTAGGGAATTATTGGGCACTGATGCCAGGTGTGATACATATGAGGTACACGGACTAACAGCGAGCTATAGGCTTTGCTATGCTGAGTGTTGCTTCGTGGATAGAGCGACTATCTTGCTAGTAGTAGTAATCAAAGCATTCCACTGCCTAACCCAACAGAACACACACAAACTTTGGACATCAGCATACTTTGAACACCACTGTTTCACGGGCCATTCTTTTGGCATTAGACCTCGTGGCGCAACGGTAGTGCATTTGACTCCAGATCAGAAGGGTGCGTGTTCGCCCAACACTAGAGTTGCATTAAAAAGTCCACAAGCGGCAACGTTAATTCTCAAAGCAACTAAATGTCACTGATTTTGCCAGACTCACACTTCTCATTAGGAACAAAGGGATCTACGTAGCCATGCACTGTGAACTATTGCTGCCACCTGTCCACTGCAAATGTGCAACTAAAGGTATCTGTTTTGCGTTTGCCGGGAATCGAACCCAGGTCAACTGCTTGGAAGGCAGCTATGCTTGCCACTATACCACCAACGCTACCGTTGACATCATATTTCCATTTGGCAAAGCATAGATGTTTGCGAAAGCAACCGTTGGATGCACTATCCTGTTCATGCTATGCTGAGTGTTGCTTCGTGGATAGAGTGTGGGGAAAAAAGTGAGGGGAAACACAGCATGTCAGGTGCACCAGCCGGGAATCGAACCCGAGTCACAAGAATGGGAATCTTGTATGATGCCACTACACCACTGGCACTGCTGCGAAGTAGTGATTTTCAGGCTTTCCACTGGAGTGACAGTGATTCCAAAACCTGTCTCCATCGCTGCGAGTCCAATCTTGCTGCATCTTGAATTCCTCAGCAACACAGTTGAAACGTTCAAACAATCTTTTCATTTTCATTCGATTCACTTTGCATTTTACAAAAGAAGCAAAACGTGGAAGTAACTGAACCAGCTTTATCCGGACATTGGGTCATGCGTGGGTTTAAAGTTACGACATGAAAATCAATGAAACAGACTTCCAAGTGCTTTGAGAGTGTAGAAATGACAGTTTGAGCCCCAGGGCGCGAAGCTGTGTGGTGTCGTGGATGGCAGCAGGAGTCTTTTTGGGGTTGTTTCCCTCTCTCCCTCAGAGGGAGGTAGAACAGCTATGTGCGGTGCCAGAGCTGCTGATAGCATGTTCTCCGGTGTCCCGCTCTTTTTGGTTTTCGGTGCCTCGCTGCGCGCCGCTCTCGGCCAGGGTATTCTCAACTCTTTTGAGTTGTTTGCGGTCCTGCCGGACCATGCTCTCCCTGCTGTCTCACTCGGGGAGGGGTTACCGTTGTAGCGTTATGTTGGGAGTATTTTGATAAGAGCATTTGGGCTCTGAGCTGAAGCATTGATCTAAAGAAGACCTCTCCCCCCCAAAGTTATCAGATTTCCTTAGCTCATCAGCTTGGAACTGGTATGCGTCAAAGTGACAGTTTTCGGGAGGATGGCACCGAGAAGAGGCCAAATAGTTTGGAATCCTGCTATGAGATGTCTGGAGAAAGGGGCCTGTAGGTGATAAAAACTCTTTGAAGTGGACGAGAGCCAAAATCCCGACATAGAGCTACGAACCCGGGCCAACCGGCATTTCCAAAAGATGGCATGGATTGACATCAGTCATAAATCAAGCCCCCCTTCAATAGGACACTGGGGGCTGAAACCGAAATCCAATCTCAAAAACTCAAGAGCCAATCACCTATTGATCTGACAGACTATAAAGAACAGCGCACGGCCTCTCTCTCTCTCTCTCTCACCTGAACCAGAAACTCGCTGCCACAGCTCAACCTGTAGCTCTGTTGCCGGAACCAGAAACCAACCAAGTCTTTGCCAGCAACAGAAGAGTTAAACTGGGAGAAGGAGATTGAGCCGTACGAAGAATTCTTTTAAAGGACTTTATCAAATAAAGAATTTTACAAACTGCGCATGCCCGCCTGTACCCACCTGATCAGTGGAGTTTTACAGCTGGACAATTGACTACTTCAAGGTGCATCGACTGAGTGGAAGTTCTTGGACAAAGCCGACTGCCTTTGTTCCAACCACACGGACCTCGTGCCGTGTGCTGTTATCTGAGCCCGAAGCCAGAGAGGCCTCTCTGCAACGAAGTTCAGATAAGTTTAAGAGTTTGGAGTTTGTGATTCATGACATTTGAGAAATCAGTTAGAAATGTTAATCTGTGATTCATAACTCTAGAATATGTAATACCATTTAGTTTTTTTAAATATAAATGTGTGTTGCATTAAACTGTTTTGTTGATAATTTTAGAAATAAAATCTGTCAACGCCGAGAAATATCTTCTCATTCCTGTTAAACTGTTTAGTCTGAAATTGACACAAGTTAATAGACATTAGATTATGGGTGACCCTGCCTATCCCTAATCATTGAATAATAATCAGTTAAGGGAGATTGTGGTAACAAGTAATGATAGGATCTTTCTCGGCACCTAAACGTAAATGAGACTGATATATATAGGGTATTTTTTTGAAAGGGGGGCTGTGGGGGATTTGACCTTTGACTTGAACTCAGGGGGCCTCTCCTAAAGGGGGGTTAAGGGTGATTTGACCTCTTGACCTTGAACTTGAGTTGAACTCAGGGGGTGGGGTGTGCTTGTACCACGTCACAGAATAATTACCATATTGATGGATTCCGAGGGAATGTGCAGGGTGGTAGGGGTCTTCAACTGTTTTTCAAGCCCTCTAAAAGATTTGTCTTTAAGCCAGACTGATTCTTTAGTAAAATAGCTATTTTTCTCTATATGTGTGAAGCTGCAAAAGAGCGTTATGTATACCCTTCAGATTGTTTAGAAAACATAGATATTTTTCCCTACGCTAGTGAAGCAATGTAAAGATTGAATAAATACAATTATGAAGTTTTAAAGGTGTGTGTGTGTGTGTGTGTTCACAACACCCGGTGATGTAAAAGCAATGTAACGTTACTAAGTTAAGAAATCCTTAAATATAGAAGAGTTATAGAATATATATGTTAAATAAGAAGCATAGACTATACATGTAAAAATTGGGACAATTTCAATACAACTCAATAAAAGCAGCATTTGTAATAATATTAGTAATCAAACATCAAATTATTATGTAATATAAACCATTCATGCATTAAGATTCAGTAAATACACTCAATGCGATCACAGCACATCCTGTGTGTGTGTGTGTGTGTGTGTGTGTGTGTGTGTGTGTGTGTGTGTGTGTGTGTGTGTGTGTGTGTGTGTGTGTGTGTGTGTGTGTGTTTACATATATACCGAGTGCAGGCTGGAACGCTAATCTCAAGGGCTCAGATTCTGATGAGAACAAGCTGTTATCTAGCCGCTTGTATTTAAAAAAAAAAAAAAAAAAAAAAAGTTTAACTTAACACAATAATGTGATAAAGAATCCTACCCGAAACGATGTTGGAAACCTGTAACTTTAAGGCTATCAAAATATAAGTTATTCTTAACCATTAGGCTGTATGAAGATATAAAAACATGATAACAATTAAATTAACGAATGATGGTTACCACAAAACATTTAGGAATCTGGAGGTACATACAGCCGCTATGTGTTAAAGTTTGCGGGGATTGCGGTGGTCATCAGCGCGTTCACGCGCACAGCGCGGTGTTTAAATGCGGGTTTGCGGCGGAGATTCAGTCCATTTGGTCAACACGCTGCCTGCACGGTCCAGAACACACAAAGAGACATCAGGATGCCCGGCCACGACCATGCGGAGCGGACACTAAACTTCTCAAACTTTGATGGTAAGTATAATTCAATTAATCAAGAAATATAATTGCGAAGTGTTTAGATATCCGTACACTAGTTCAGAAAGATTAAAAATATGCTACATTTACATACGTATTTAAGAAATCTAATATTTGAAATGTTTTAAATATATTTGAATTGTATTTAAACGTTTAAATTCTGTTTATAGGAAACGCTGATTTTCAAACGTCTCAAGAGCCTTTTACACTAGGTACTATTATTTATTGATATATTTTTTAATATTTATAAATAATAGGCACAGCGCGATGTTTCTAACAAGCACCCGTGTATCTGCAGGATTACCGAGCGCCCCGTACAATGTGCTCGATTTCTACACGAGCGAATCAATGAACACGGGTAAGACTCATTTAATAATGTATCAACCATATTAATTATACGCGATATGAACGTATGTACATTTTATTTTCATATAACCATATTTACTTTCAAATTTGTTCCCGACATTAGATGACGAGCGACCCAGCACGTCAAACGCTGAGCCGCGTAGGTTATACTTTCCATTTCATACATGTAATAAATATCTCGCCAGGATGTGTGATGTTTAATTATGGATCTATACGGGCGGTTTTTTATATTATTTTGTGTTTTTATCAGAGGATCTATCCAGACCGACCTGTGTCAAGTATTTACGGAAAATAACGCATTCCGAGGGTGAGTGAGACCTTTATTCCATCACTCCGAGAGATGGAGCCGTGGTTATATTGTACACAGTGTGCACAATGGCTCTATTGTTTGGCGCTGAACGGGCGTGCTGTGCTGAGGGCCTGCACCGAGCCATCTGAGCAGAATGATGCGCACGCAGTCTGGCCCCGAGGCATGCTGGGATCTGTACTGTTTAAAGGATTGTAGTAGTCTACGTTTGAAAGTGAAAGTAACCTGGCTGCAGTGCCCAGACTAAACTAGGTTATTAACTTATGTTTATACATGTCTCCGTTTTAAGACACCGAAAGTGATGATGATGAGCTTGAATCAGGAACGCCGGATCTAAGAAGACGTCTGCATTTAAACGGTCTGTTTGCATCGTTTATACGCTTTTACAACCAAGTATTTAAAACTATTATTTATGAAACGATAATATTGTGCGGGTTCTTGTCATTTTACAATGTACTTACCGTTGTTATTAATGTTTTCGTAGCACACGCTTTATTGAGACAATTATTAACGTTGTCTATTATTGTAATACAACATTCTAGATGTAGTTATTCTTTTAAACATTTTTATATATATTTTTAATTATGAATGGTCTATAATATTCTGAGCACTATTGTATTAATAAGAGTAAGAATAGTTCATTTAAAAGCTATAGGTTTACATAAATCGAATTATGATAATAATATATTGTTTGTTTAAGGATGTTATTTATGTTATTATTATTATTGTTATGTATTTTTATTATTATTATTATTATTTATGTATTTATTTTTAATTATTATTATTATTATTTTATTTATTTATTTATTTATTTATTTTGTGTTACCGTCTGTGATTAAACGTATCCGTTCTCATGTGTTTCAGGTTCATCGGAGTCTATTTCAGACAGTTCATTACTGCGGCTGATTACACAGCAAGGTAGCCCCAGTTATTCACCAACAACACCCCGAGAAACCGCCCGGGTGTCTCTGCAAGTTAGGAGCCAGGACTCCCCGATCCATATCCAAACACCGCCTGGACCGCCTGCATCACCAGTCAGCGTCGTATCGAGTGAAGAAGAAGATCTAACTACAACCTTGCGGGAGACTATCAATCTACAGGTTGAGTTGGCATCTACGGACCTGCGTGAGTTGCTACATATAGTGTTGAATAACCAAACACAGGTAATTGAGGGTCAAACAATCTTAATGAATGCCTTAGCAAGCTATATAAACAGGATCGGGGATTGAACATGTCTGAAAGTAATAAAAGGACCAATGATGCAGACATTCACGAGCAGGAGTCCAAAAGATCTAGAGAGAATGATCCTGACACGAACGATCCTGAGGCCATAGCAAATGTACCGATTACCCCCGAGCTATTAGAAATGGTGTATGAAATAAACAACCGACCGGCACCTGCTATAGACTTGTATCCCTCTGTAAATTCTGACTTGTTACAAATGGTTGATTCCTTAGAACACCTACCCCTTCCGAACGCAAACAATTTAACAAAACAACCCCAACTTATTACTAGTCCTGCTCCAACAGAAAACGTTCTTGAGTATGCATCTAACCACATTGTAAATGACAATTGTGTTGACACTTTAGAAGGTCTTCAGCATGCTTTTAACAATGTACAACAAAGGGGTTGTGGCGGAGGTCAGAACAGTGAAGCTGCAGGTGTTGACAATGGGTTTAGTCGCGAGCTTAGCGATGTTCAAAGTATCAACAAAGAGGCTGAAGATGTTCGGGGGAGTAACCATAGATCAAATGCTGGTGGTGGTGGGGATTGCCATAATATCGATGCTGATAATAATGATGGGGGTGTAGAGCACGTAGACAGACCAAACTTCGGTAATTTTGAAATTGTTCACAGATTTAGCTTTGCAGAGTTATTCAACAGCGACAATTATGCCGAGATATTTGTTACAATGCATGATATTATACAAAATATGCTTGACCGAATTACCAAACGTGTTAGACCCCAGGATGTGGTGCAGTTGGAGCTGAGAGCGGATTCATTATTTAGCAGTGTTTTTACCATAATGAGAGGTGATGAGTTAGATGTTGAGGCTTTTCTATCTAAAATTGAAAACATGCTTCAGAGTCAAGTCTTCATCCTGGCCGATGAAAGTCTGGTCTTGGTCATTAACGTTGTTCGTAACCCTGAGGGTTGTGTTCGTAGGAGATTGTCAAGTCTTGTCTCAAGACTGAAATAATTCATAAGAAACTCGGGCAAATAGTGAATGAGGGTAATACAAATAACAAAACATGCTTTGCGTGTAGTATAGTACGCCTGCTCAAACCTAATATAGTTGCAGAGCAGGTTTTGCATGATGCTTTGCAAATGCATCAGGCAGCGGGTCTATCGGAACAGGAGATGGTGACTTTCTCAGATATCCACAAATTTGAGGAGGTGGCAGATGTTTAGATTATAGACTAGTACCATTGTGAGATAAATGATGTATTTGACACATTTCAAACTCACTCAGTGTTTAACCCCCACACATATTTTCTTTTCCTTCACGAAAATCATTACTACGGTATTAGAAATTTGAAGGCTTTTTTGGGTTGTTGGTACGTCTGTGATTTTTGCTACAAGGGTTTTAACGATAGGAAGAACCATCAATGCGCCGGGTACAGTAATGTGTGTTACCATCCGCAATGTCGAAAGGGTGAAGCTCCCACAGTGCGGTGTAAGGATTGTTTAAGGATCTGTCGGTTCGCTTTCAGTTTTTCCGAACACAAAATACCTAGAGGGGGTACGGGTCAAAGCATCAGCCCTTGCGATAAAACAAAATTCTGTCTCCAGTGTTATAGACAGTACACCTATAAAGAGGATAAACCCCACATGTGTGCCGCTCTGAGGTGTCATCTCTGTAACGCCGACTTAACACCCGAGACCGAACACCAATGTTTCATACAGTCTGTTAAACTGGCACCCCTACATAACAAGTATGTCTTTTATGACTATGAGTGTAGGCAGGAAGGAGGCGTTCATATAGCGAATAATATTCACTGTATAGACATGTTGGATCGCGAGTGGGCTGCGGCTGGTGAGTCATGTGTTGAGGGTTTCCTTCAAAAATACCGCTGTCCAAAGTATCGAGATTACACATTCATAGCTCGTAATGCTAGGGGGTATGACTCTTATATATTGATGAAATATTTGGTGGAAAGCGGTGTAACCCCCGACATCATAGCGCAGGGGTGTAAAATAATGTGTTTCACAGACCATGATTTCAACCAGCGTTACATAGACTCGCTCAACTTCTTACCCATGAAACTGAGCGCTTTACCTAAAGCGTTGGGGTTTGAAACGCGAGAAAAGGGATGGTTCTGCCACTTTTCTAACACGGTCAAAACACAGAATTATAGAGGCATCTACCCGGCACCCAGTTATTATGGGGTTGAATCCATGATGACTCGGGAAAGGCAGGACTTCTTCAACTGGTATGACACGGTTAAGGATGGCATTTTTGATTTCAGAAAGGACATGGCCGCCTATTGTAGAAATTATGTGTTGATCCTTAAAGAATCATGTGTTACGTTCAGGCATGAAGTCATTAAGACAGCGGGTCTTGACCCTTTACAGTGTACGACAATAGCTTCTCTCTGTATGAAAATGTTTCGAGCCAATTTCTTGCAGAAAAACACCATCGCCATTACAACGCCGGACAATTACAGATGCCTTCAAAAGAGTTTTTCTACGGCCTCCATCCAATGGTTGGAATACATGTCTGACAATCATAACATCTTGATCAGACACGCTTTGAATTATGGCGAGGTTAGAATGGGTCCCTACTTCCTGGATGGTTTTTCTGAGGAATATGGGATTCGTACAGCTTATGAGTTTGCCGGTTGTATTTACCACGGTTGTCCTCGGTGCTTTGATGCAAATACTTTTAATCCTGTCACTCATCAAATCTGTGGAGATATGCATTTTGATTTCGTACAAAGAATCGAGACTCTAAAAAACACCTGTGGTTTAACTGTGAAAGTGATGTGGGAACATGAGTGGACGGCTATGAAAAAACAGGACGGTAGTGTACGAACCGAGAGACGCTTTGTTCGAAGGGCGCAATCTGTTTACATTACGAGGCGAAGGCTGAGCAGAGAACAGATTACTATGATTTCACTAGCCTGTATCCCTTTGTCAACAAGACAAAAATTTACCCCGTAGGACACCCCACCATAATTTATCGCGACTTTCTCGATCTCCAGCAATACTTTGGCTTAATCAAGTTCACGATGTATCCACCCAGGGGGCTTTTCTTGCCAGTTTTGCCTTATAGAGCTTCGGGAAAATTGATGTTTCCGCTATGTAGAACGTGCGTTGAAACTGAAAACCAGACGGTGGAGTGTCCGCATGAGGATGATGAGAGGTCACTGACAGGGGTGTGGTGCAGCGTGGAGCTTAATAAAGTGATTGAGAAAGGATACAGAGTCGGTAAAGTGTATGAGGTCTGGCAGTTCTCTGAAAAATCTGACACGCTTTTTGTCGATTACATCATGACACACCTTAAAGGGAAGCAGGAGGCTTCCGGTTACCCTTCATGGTGTACTGATGAAACCAGTAAAGAGAGCTCTTTTCAGAAATATCTTGAAAAAGAGGGAATCAGGTTGGATCCGAGCAATATAACTGTAAACCCAGCAAAGAGACAGATATCAAAACTGATTCTAAATAGTCTGTGGGGTAAATTTGGAGATCAGTCTAATAGAATAAACACTACTTTGATTAAAGATCCGCCGCAGTTTCTTCAATTTCTGTTTTCCAAAGAGCATGATGTGTCACACTTTAGCTTTGTAACTGACAGAGTAGCTCAGGTTCAGTGGCGACGACCTCAAGATTTCACGACCAAGCCGGGGAATGTCAACGTTTTTATAGCTGTTTTTTCAACAGCTTATGCTAGATTAGAATTGTATAGTTTAATGGAGCATCTGCAGGAGCGAACTTTATATCACGATACGGACTCTGTAGTCTTGGTCAGCAGACTGGGTGATTGGATGCCGCCACTTGGAGATTATCTGGGCGAGTTAATAAATGAGCTAGACCCCCAAGATCACATCATAGAGTTTGTTTCTGGGGGTCCAAAGACATACGCTTATAAAACAGCTTCAGGAAAGAGCTGTATGAAGGTGAAAGGTATAACTTTGAATCACTCACAAGAAACTGATCAATATCAAGTCTCTAAGGTCTCAGGTTCAAAATTACGTTGCAGGCCTAGATCAAGGAATTCAACCTCAAGAGGTGATTACTTCCGGAAATCAGATCGTCCGAAATAATAAGGTGTACATTCTCGAAAACAGGCCACTATAGAAAAGGTTTCGGGTAGTGTACAACAAAAGAGTTCTTTTGCCCGACTATTATACGCTACCCTATGGATATTGACGGGGTATTCGATAACAGTCTTCAACAAAAAAAGTTTTTTTCTGAAAAGGCTTTTAGAGAATTCTGCAACGGCTATAACACAAACTCTCGATAACATAGTTTGGTGTTACTTATGTTGGCAACCTCTGTACGATGAGCTAATGGTTAAAATTAAAAATCTTAAATTTGTGGAAGGTGTCCCCGCATCGCTTTGTGACGATGATTTGTTACCCAGTGACAAATGCAATTTAATAGTGATAGACGATCTCATGGAAACGGCTAGGGACAATAGCGAAGTGGAGAAAGCTTTTACAAAATATACACACCATAGAAATTTGAGCATCGTCTATCTAGTAAAAAGAGTCGAACGATCAATTTAAATGCTAATTATATTATTCTTTTCAAAAATCCTAGAGATAAGCTGCAGGTGAACATTTTGGCCCGGCAAATGTACCCCAGACAATCTAAATTATTTTTGGAATCGTTCGAAGACGCGACTAAAAACCCTTACGGATACTTGATAGTGGATTTAAAAGCACAAACTCCCGTAGACTATCGACTCAGAGCGGGTTTGCTGCCCCCAGATTGGCCTGTAGTCTACGTGATAAAGAGAAGAAATAAAAAATAGAATGTCGGCTAGGATAAGAAGAAACCTACCGCTTTTAAAAATATTATATGAGGGTAATCCTCATCAGAGGAAAGCTGTGTTGTTGGCCGCCCCTTCTGATCTGATACAAACTTTATGTGAAATCGCCTTAAACGTTCTACGGGGCAATATACCTTTTACAGCTTTTCAACTGGGTGAACTAAAACAACAAAAGTCTGTTATAAAGATCTCCACTAACATGAAGTTATCCATTAAAAAGAAGAGAAAGTCTATTAACCAGAAAGGTGGTTTTATCGGACCCCTCTTGAGCATAGCCTTGCCTTTCTTAACCAACCTTCTAGCTTCCAGAGATATCTGAGTATCGTTAAACAGGGTGCAAAAAGCCAGAGTACTCTAACTTTAATGTTGCCTTCGGAGAAAGAGCAGCTTTCTGAAAGTAGTGCGGTTATTGAAACAGAAGAAGAACACCCTGTACAGGCAGATGTGGTTTTATCAGATGCCTCAATCAACAATCCCTAACCATACCACCCGTAACAAAATCTGCCTCTATAAGGCCGGTGAGAGTGATTGGGTTGAACCCCCCGCCAGACAGAAAAGAATTAAACCTGCATCAAAGCCTAGATGGACACCTTATTAAGGGTATAAATGTGTAATTGCAGTTGGAAAGGGGAAAAGCAAAGTCTTTGTATTTAACGTTAGATACTTTTAATACGTTGTATATCCATATTTTGACATGTATTACACAATTTTTACAACATGATATATTCTTATTCTGTAATGTTTTTTTTTAACATTTTATAATGTAATGATTATATGATTATGTCAAATAAAAATTGCTTTTGTACTAAAGCTTTTCTTTTCTTTAACACGCATGACATTTTTAAAAATCTTTACAAGAACAGACATTCTGTATACATGTTTAGGTGTAGCGTTATGTTTGGTGTGTTTTGATAAGAGCATTTTAGGTGTGAACTGAAGCACTGATCTAAAGAAGACCTCTCCCTCCAAAGTTATCAGATTTCCTTAACTCATCGGCATGGAACTGGTCTACATCAAAGTGACAGTTTTGGGGAGGATGGCACCAAGAATAGGCCAAATAGTTTGGAATCCTGCTATGAGATGTCTGGAAAAAGGGGCCTGTAGGTAATAAAAGACTCTTTGAAGTGGACGAGAGCCAAAATCTCGACATAGAGCTACGAACCCGGGCCAACCGGCATTTCCAGAAGATGGCATGGATTGACATCAGTCATAAATCAAGCCCCCCTCCAATAGGACACTGGGGGCTGAAACCGAAATCAAATCTCAAAATTTCAAGAACCAATCACCTATTGATCTGACAGACTATAATGAACAGCGCACGGCCACTCTCTCTCTCTCTCACCTGAACCAGAAACTCTCTCTCTCTCTCTCACCTGAACCAGAAACTCGCTGCCACAGCTCAACCTGTAGCTCTGTTGCCCGAACCGGAACCAGAAACCAACCAAGTCTTTGCCGGCAACAGAAGAGTTAAACTGGGAGAAGGAGATTGAGCCGTACGAAGAATTCTTTTAAAGGACTTTATAAAATAAAGAATTTGACAGACTGCGCATGCCCGCCTGTACCCACCTGATCAGTGGAGTTTTACAGCTGGACAATTGACTAAGTCTACTGTATACGAAAGTGTCAGTCATTTAAATAGCTATTGAGTCTTAAGAAACTTGACCCTTGGAACAAACAGGGACCTGCTTTCCTCAAAGACTTTGTCTTCAAGTAACTACGGTGGAACCCTGCTTACAAAGAAGATTTTGTGCACAACCTTGGAGCCTTCAAACCAGTGGAAAATCTATTTGGAAAAGACTCTACTTTCGCGAAACCCCAACTTCCAGGTGCATCGACTGAGTGGAAGTTCTTGGACAAAGCCGAACCGGACTGCCTTTGTTCCAAACCACACGGAATTCGTGCCGTGTGCTGTTATCTGAGCCCGAAGCCAGAGAGGCCTCTCTGCGACGAAGTTCAGATAAGTTTAACAGTTTGGAGTTTGTGATTCATGACATTTGAGAAATCAGTTAGAAATGTTAATCTGTGATTCACAACTCTAGAATGTGTAATACCATTTAGTTTTTTTAAATATAAATGTGTGTTGCATTAAACTGTTTTGTTGATAATTTTAGAAATAAAATCTGTCAATGCCAAGAAATATCTTCTCATTCCTTTTTAACTGTTTAGTCTGAAATTGACACAAGTTAATAGACATTAGATTATTGGTGGCCCTGCCTATCCTTAATCATTGAATAATAATCAGTTAAGGGAAATTGTGGTAACATGTAATGATAGGATCTTTCTCGGCACCTAAACGTTAATGAGACTGATATATATATAACGAGAAGTTACGTGACATAAATACTGACCTGCGTAGTTATTTAATGTCTGACTAACAATACTAATGAGAGACTCACCTTCGTCTTACTAACCGGTATTGTAGTCAATGTGTTTATAACCTTTTTTGTTGAACGATTTGTGTGTTATCATATGCGATCCCATGGTCTTTGATTTGGTCACGGAAGTGATTTGTCTTTGATTTGTTGATCTCGAGTTGAATTTTAATTAGTTTTTCCCTTTTGTATAATTAGTGTAGTGCTACATTTAGTTTTTGTTTTTGGAATTGGTGTCTGCGTCCAATTATTACAGAAATTGAGTTCTACAAGATTCCAGGATTCGTGATAAGGTGATACTATAAATTAACTTCTTTAATTGAAATTTATAAGTGTACCTTACGCTACATAGGTATTTAACATAGTTATTATTAGGACACAATGTTTGAACAAACCAGGACACAGTTTTATCATTTTTTCCTAAATCAGGGCCATACAGCGTCATAACATTTGTGTAGGGGAGACCTTTAGCTCTATGATATAAGAAAAACACACAGTGTTGACCGCAGGTTGTAGTCTGTAGACTTTTCACTTGGCGACAGTTTTAAACCGGTTCTTTACAATTGTTTATTAAAAAGTTTTTGATCGTAGCTGGAAAATGAATAAAATCTGGAGGGTTTCCGTAAGAATCAAAAAAGTCGCCGCGATGATCTTCCGTCAGATAAATAGCCAGCCAGTGCTCTCCAGGCATGGTTTCAGGGTGAGTGTTAATTATAAACATGGCGGGTAAGTTCTTTAGCTTCAATTCAGGTAACTGATCGCAAGCATAGACTCCGTGAAACAGCTTCTTAGTGTAGGGGTTACAGTTCATGAGAGCCGTGAGCTCTCTGGTGTTCATGGTTAATAATAATCATAGAGCACATTCCTTCTCTGATTCACTTCTATAATATTGTCAAACACAGCGTACACAACCATATTTACAGTACCGGCTAGGGGTTGCTTAAAACATATTTCCAGTCTCATGTTTCCTGTTTTCACCATGGAGAAATGTTGCCCGCACTCTTCATCGGGGGTTAGGTTGAAGGCGTACAAAGTGTTGCCGTTGATGTATTCAGCGCGGTTTATCAGCAGAGGCTGGTCCTTCGGATGTCTCCCTGTAGCGAGAACTAGACTGTAATATTCACAGACCGCGCAACCATTTTCAAAATCGGGTTGAAAAGGTTTGGCGGGGACCTGTGTGCCATCAACATACAAAGCTATAAATTCTGCATTATAATGTTTAAAATTTAATGGATTCTTTGTATATGACCCTGTAAATGCGTCATTATCCACCAGCCCGATAATGACATGTTTTGGGAGCTTTCCGAGGAAGAGGTTTTCCTGATTCATAACGCGAGTTCCTGCCGCGATGCTTGCTGTAGAAAATGTTGCTCTTTTTTTTAGACCCGCGTTGGTGCCACCTGGATCCATGACATCCATGGCTTCTGGTGTGTCTTTGGCAAACAGCCCGGGGCTGAACTGTTTGTTTAGAGTCTCCTCGCTATAATTAAGTATACACTCCATCAGTGCTCTATAGGGGTATGTATTACTGCTTTGAATTATCAGTCTATCCCCCAGGGTTACATCCACTTGCAAGACGATGGTGGCCACCGGGTAGTTGATAACCCCCACTTTGGCCTCCCTCTCGAAAGCCTGTCCTTCTTCAGTTACAATTTTACAAGTGAGTAAAATAAGGGTATTTTTCAAATCTAAATATTCTTCACCATTACCGGTTATGAAAAATTCCAGAGGGGCGGATTCTGAAATGGCTGAAAGAGGCGGAATCTCCACATAGATGCTTTTATCGATACTCGTTTGTGTGTATAGGACCGTAAACAGATCCAGTTCTGATTTCACACATTCTTCCGACATGTTGTGTACAAAAGCCATGATTAAAATATATATCCCGAACAGGTTCTTGACTTTCTTTTAGGTTTTCTTTTAACGGTCTTCTTCTTCTTCTTCTTTTTTGGCTGCCTACTCTTACGAGTTCTACTACGGTCTGTCGCTGAATAAGTAAGTCTCTGTCTTTTGTTAGCTACTTCTCTCCGCCCTCCGGGTGGGCGTCGTCGTTTACGAGAGCCTCTGGCCAGGACCATTACACCCGAACCCTCCTGATTATCGTTGTTGTTGGATCTGGCCATAGCGCTGCTGATCACATCGCTTACGATGTGTTTGGCGGCTGATTTAAGATGCGGTTTCGCTATATCAGAACCTCTCCTGAGAAGAGGCATAGCCATCCTGAAAAGTCCTCGAAAGAGTCCACCTATTCCGCTCCCATACATCACATTAGCCCCAGCGAACCCTGGCAAACCGTTACCGGCCTGCATTTTGTAATAGTTGACATAGTCTTTAGGATCGACATAACCCCTCATGATAGTCATTTTAGCCGTGTACACAATGTTTCACAGGTCGAAAATGTAGTTTGCTTATAACCTTACCAAAACGGATGGGTATGTCAGTATTCTGATCTGATTTCACTTCAATCGTAATATTGTCAAAAAGAGTCTAGGAGACAGGTACGTAGTATGGCTTGTCATAAGTAATTGTGACCACATTGTTGTTTTTACTCTTAATATGTACATTTCTTAAAAGGGGGATGTAACTATCCCCCACCCTCTGGTGTGAAATTATGTCCGTGTAGATATAAAGGGTGTAAAATCCTGCGCGGATATCCGCGGGGTATGGAGCTATTCTATCCTTAAATTCATCCTCCTTGTTGGTGTAAAACCCTAAAATCTGGCTTAGGTTACCGCTGGTTTTAATTCTTATCATAGATGCGGACTCCATGTAAACTTTATTATTAATCGAACTGTAATGTATTCTGACAGGTTGTTTCCCTCCAGAGATCTGTTTGTTCATCTCTTCTAATAAATTTTCAATAACCGTCTTGTAATGTGAAAGACCACTGTTTTTGAATTCCGACGTCCAAAATTGAAAAGACCGAGTCTTCATCGCGTACTACAGCCCAAGTGTGGGGGTACTGTATTTCCGACAACCCCACCTCCCAGGGCCCCCACAGTTCTATAGGTTTTACAAATTTGACCGTAAAACTAGAAACGTTGTTGTTAGGATAAATGTCGAGGGACGCGTTACTAGGCAGCATCACATAGAATCCTCCCTCTTCCATCTTCATGACCCATAATGAAAGATCCTCCATGAGCTTTCACTTGTATACCGGCCGTATATCCCACACCGCACTAGCCAAAACCCAGCTATTGAACTTTTCAGGCCACCCCGCCCATTTTACCAAAACATATTTTTTCCTGTTTTCAGTTATTTTCCCTAAAATCTTTTCTACTCTGAATACGTTATCATTCCCCACTACAATATTTTGTAACTCCTCCTCATAAAAAGTACCTTCTATAGACTCCCCGTCGTAGTCTTTTTACCTGTACACCAGTGGGGTTCGAGCCACACGTTCGGTAATGGTGAAATATTAATCTGAAAAAGTTTGCTCATAACCTTTTACAAAGGGTCTCTGTAGCTTTGAAATTCTTACATCTCCAACTTTGAACTTGTAAACCTGTTTCTTTGAGGCTTTAAACGGACCATAGACATTTTTAAAGACCTTAAAAGAATTACTGTTATCCACCTCTACAGGTTTTATTTTAATATTTCTATGATAACTGTCGTTGTAAGCATTCACAAACTCTTGAACTCTATCGAGATACGTTTGAGTATTGTTAGCTGTGAAGTATCTCCACATTTTTGTCTTTATAGTTCTGTTAAATCTCTCCACAATCGAGGCCTTAAGCTCGTTTCCTGTGGTGAAATGATGTATTTTGTGTCTTTTCAAAAGATTCTGGAATTCTCTATTGAGAAACTCTTTACCTTTATCAGACTGTAGTTTTTTAGGACAGCGCTCCTTCAAGAGTATATCTTTCAAGGCCTGCGTAACAACAACGCCGGTTTTATTCCTCAACACTCGCACCCACGCATATTTTGATAATATATCTATACACGTCAACATGAATGTGTACCCTTTATTATGTTTTGATAAATTTGACATATCCACTAGATCCACCTGCCATTGTGAATCTATGTCTGAAACATACACACGATTTCTTTTAAAGTTAATTCTAGCCGGTTTATGTAGGGTGTAAGCATCTTGCGCAGACAACCACTCGGCCACACTTATCTTATCTGCCTTAATAGCCTTAACAGCCCTCTCCGGAATCCCTTCCGACCCCCCAAACTCCCAACTTTGGCGGGGTTGTAGTACAAATCCTTCATCCTAGGAGCTTTGCGAGACATTCTGTAAAAGCACACTAAAGTATTAAGAAAATGGCTCATTTTTTCATTTTCAGAGTACAACCCCATTTTTAAGCAATTGAGAAAAGTATGACACATACAGCAATTTTCCCCATTATTTAAACAAAAAGACATCAACTGATTGGTTACTTGCTCTATATCCACTACTACACCGGCTTTTATTTTATAAGTACACACATAGATTACATACATGTATAATACAATAATATGTGCTTTTTTAAAAATAAACAACCATTCATTAAACATGACTTGTAAAGGATTATATGAATGTTGATGAAATGGTCTAACATCGTTCCTTGCAACAGCTATCATAGCCGCCCAGTTTTCATACCCCTCAGTCTTTTTCACATCATCCATTAAATGCTCCAGGTTTGAAAGTTGAGCATCGTCGACAGTCAAAGCAGTAGTGAAAAAGTGCTCGTCGGCCACTTTCTTTTCCAATACTTTGTACAATAGGGCCCTCAGATTTGTCGCGGTTTGTTGGCGACAAATCCGGTTACAGAATCAATCCAGAACATTCCCCATCTTCCGGTGCTTTCAGTTGCTTTCAGCCTCTGAGTCGGTTTCGAACAGATCAAATTCCTTCTCCTTGTACTCTGCTTTACTTTCTTTACGGATGAAATATTCCTTCAGCTTGACGGAGGTTTTTCTGCTGCTCTCATCCAACCCGTCGAACAGCTGGTTGAGTTTCTCTCTGATGTACGGCTCCTTTTTCAGCTCCAACAAAATTTCATCTATAATTTTCTGGACCTGCATGGGACAGACATACAGATGATGATAAGATAATGCTTTGACTAGCGCTTGTTTCAACCAAGGTTTGTTCAGTTTTTTGTAAATATCCTTGAAAAAGAGATATAAATAACATGTTTCTGGTTCAAACAGACAGCTGTGTCTCATCTGGCTAGGATGATTCACTTCACACCCCAGGCAGACTTCTTTCAGGGCTCGTTTGATGAGAGCATTCAGTATATACACCAGGGCGTTCTTAATAATTCTACTTACTTCAGTGTGGACCTCTGGTCTAAAACCGTTACCTTCGTCACGCCCCCCGGCAGGTTTGATGATCGTTGGTTTGCTCAGCGCTGGTTGAGGTGTTTCTAGAGCCATAGTACTTTTGCTTTTGACCTCAGATGCTGTTGCCAGTGTTTTCTTCTCTTTGAAACAAATGTGTATTATACAGGTTTTTGTTGTTGTTGTTGAGGAGCAGGGGCACATCTAGTGTATTGTGGAGGAGAGGAAAGAAATGTGGTTTTCCGGCTTGTTATGGAGACCTTTGCTGAACGTGTACACCTGAGCTGCACCGAAGGAGATGCATTCTTTTGAGTTTTTTGTGGTCCTGCTGGACCATGCTCTCCGTGCTGTCTCACTGGGGGAGCGGTTACTGTTCTAGATAGACACGTCAGCACCACAGTCCATGGTATTTGTCAAAGAGTGTAGGTTTCCCGGTCTGCCTCAAGCAGGTATGCCCTTGCCAAGGAGAGGTTGTGAAGCCGCTCCTTCAGTTGGCTCGTTGGCGTAGGGGTATGATTGTCACTTGTTGTTCTCTCCCTCAGAGGGAGGTAGATCAGCTATGTGCGGTGCCAGAGCTGCTGATATCATGTTCTCCGGTGTCCCGCTCCGTTTTGGTTTTCGGTGCCTTGCTGCGCGCCGCTCTCGGCCAGGGTATTCTCAAATCTATTGAGTTGTTTGCGGTCCTGCCGGACCATGCTCTCCGTGCTGTCTCACTCGGGGAGGGGTTACCTTTCTGGATAGACACGTCAGCACCGCAGTCCATGGTA
This sequence comes from Amia ocellicauda, assembly GCF_036373705.1. Classification (NCBI taxonomy): domain Eukaryota; kingdom Metazoa; phylum Chordata; class Actinopteri; order Amiiformes; family Amiidae; genus Amia; species Amia ocellicauda. The sequence goes on from NC_089865.1 coordinate 28,178,681, forward strand.
TTAGTCAAAGAGCGTAGGTTTACCGGTCTGCCTCAAGCAGGTACGCTCTTGCCAAGGAGAAGTTGTGAAGCTGCTCCTTCAGTTGGCTTGTTGGCGTAGGGGTATGATTGTCACTTGTTGTTCTCTCCCTCAGAGGGAGGTAGAACAGCTATGTGCGGTGCCAGAGCTGCTGATAGAATGTTCTCCGGTGTCCCGCTCTGTTTTGGTTTTCGGTGCCATCGCTGCGAGTCCAGTCTTGCTGCTTCTTGAATTCCTCAGCAACACAGATGAAACGTTCAAACAATCTTTTCATTTTCATTCGATTCAGTTTGCATTTTACAAAAGAGGCAAAACGTGGAAGTAACTGAACCAGCTTCATCCGGACATTGGGTCATCCGTGGGTTTAAAGTTACGACATGAAAATCAATGAAACGGACTTCCCAGTGCTTTGAGAGTGTAGAAATGACAGTTTGAGTGTTTTTTTTTAAAGAGATACAAGGTTTGGGAGCAGCCTCTCGCCAGTGGGGATGTAGCTCAGTGGTAGAGTGCATGTATGAGGTCCCCGCGTTCAATCCTCTAGGCCGTCTTTTAACTTAGGAAGTAGTGAAGAAATCGGTAGCCTGGGATTAATCACTGTTCTCGTTTAGGACTTATACGCACTCTGTACCGTCATTCTCAGAGACACACAATGTGTATCCATGCAAAGTGAAAAGTGAAAGAAACAACGAGATGGCAAGCACCCACAGCTGGTCCAATTGGAGTGCCCTCGAAAGGCTAGAGCGTTTTGTTTACGGCACCGTGAACCTCTCGAGCTTCATGTTGACGCACATACGATCTAAAACCCACGTCTTGTCCACGTCTGTAGGTGAAGTCATAGACAGACAGTTGTCAAAGCAAGGGAATTATTGGGCACTGATGCCAGGTGTGATACCTATGAGGTACACGCACTAACAGCGAGCTATAGGCTCTGCTATGCTGAGTGTTGCTTCGTGGATAGAGCGACTATCTCGCTAGTAGTAGTTATCAAGGCATTCCACTGCCTAACCCAACAGAACACACACAAACTTTGGACATCAACATACTTTGAACACCACTGTTTCACGGGACACTGTTTTGACCTGTGACCTCGTGGCGCAATGGTAGCGCGTCTGATTCCAGTTCAGAAGGGTGCGTGTTCGAGTCACGTCGGGGTCAGTGTTTTGTACAACGGGAAGGCCCAACGCCAGAGTTGCAATAAAAAGTACACAAGCGGCAACGTGAATTCACAAAGCACCTAAATGTCACTGATTTTGCCACTCTCACACTTGCCATTAGGAACAAAGGAATCTACCTAGCCATGTACTTTGAACTATTGCTGCCACCTGTCCGCTGCGAATGTGCAACTAAAGGTATCTGTTTTGCGTTGACTGGGAATTGAACCTGGGTCAACTACTTGGAAAGCAGCTATTCTTGCCACTATACCACCAACAGTGATGCAGAATGGCCAACCAAAGTCAAATTCCACATGAATGTGATGCCAGCTTTCCGTGCCAGAATGACATCATATTTCCATTTGACAAAGCATAGATGTTTGCGAAAGCGACCATTGGATGCACTTTCCTGTTCATGACTGCGGAGGGAGCTTCTCCATGCAACATAGCAGCTTTTGCATTTCACAATACCATTACCTTTCCTGGCGTAGCATTACATGGAATTGAACACCAGGAAGGAAAGCTAACTGCTCTAGGTGAGGCTGGAACTCACAACCTCGGCATGACACTGCGTATTGCTCTATTAGTACCGTGCACTAACCGATTGCACCACAACAGCCAGAAAATTGGTCCAAGAAAGGATGTATAGCCGCATCCCACTGAGTCAGAAGAAAGCCCAGGGAAGTTGGTAGATTGACATGCATCCTTGCTTACCATTTCGAATGCCAGTGTCCCTAGTATTCCACATTAGCCCAATTTGTGAAGGAAAGATATGTGGACAAGATTGACTTTCCTGAGTAACTGTGTGCTAGAAAATGGATGAAAGTTAATAGGATGAACAGTCACAGAAATTCACAAGTCAGCTCTTCACCTTGACACGAAGCCATACATAGACTATTCAAAATCCAGGCCATCTTTCCATACTCAATTTATGAGAAAGGTATGGACCTAACCACACGATTTAAGTACCAGTGTGGGGAAACAAGAGGTGAAGCGCAGCATGTTGGGGGCACCAGCTGGGAATCGAACGCGAGTCACAAGAATGGGAATCTTGTATGATACCACTACACCACTAGCACTGCTGCAAAGTAGCGCTTTTCAGGCTTTCCAATGGAGTGACAGTGATTCCAAAACCTCCATCTCCATCGCTGCAAGTCCAATCTTGCTGCTTCTTGAATTCCTCAGCAACACAGATGAAACGTTCAAACAATCTTTTCATCATTTTCATTAGATTTACTTTGCATTTTACAAAAGAGTCAAAACGTGGAAGTAACTGAACCAGCTTCATCCGGACATTGGGTCATGCGTGGGTTTAAAGTTACGACATGAAAATCAATGAAACGGACTTCCCAGTGCTTTGAGAGTGTAGAAATGACAGTTTGAGCCCCAGGGCGCGAAGCTGTGTGGTGTCGTGGCTGGCAACAGGAGTCTTCTTGGGGTTGTTTCCCTCTCTCCCTCAGAGGGAGGTAGAACAGCTATGTGCGGTGCCAGAGCTGCTGATAGCATGTTTTCCGGTGTCCCGCTCCGTTTTGGTTTTCGGTGCCTCGCTGCGCGCCGCTCTCGGCCAGGGTATTCTCAACTCTTTTGAGTTGTTTGCGGTCCTGCCGGACCATGCTCTCCCTGCTGTCTCACTCGGGGAGCGGTTACCGTTCTGGAAAGACACGTCAGAGCCACAGTCCATGGTATTAGTCAAAGAGCGTAGGTTTCTGTTGGGGTAAAATTGCCCCCTATGTATTGTATACAACCACTGTATAATACTCTGCATGTTGGAAGAACAGAGTACAATGATTTTTATATAACATATTGATTTACTAACTGGATAATTAAGTCTGGTAGGCATACTGATTATTTAACCTACTGTAACCATGTAACTCATTGTATTGTATTCTTAGTGTAGGATTAGCCTTTAACAGAAGTTGCAGAGTTAACATTGTCATATCTCACTGGAAACGTTGCTGTGGCAAGGGTGGCTGAAATTTGTCATTATTTCAGAAATAACATAAATAACATACTCGCGCATAACTATTTCCGTGAAAGTCTAGACACTTGAACTCACGGCCATCCCCTCACCTCTATTTTGGAAATGTCAAACCACAATCTCCCTATATTTATATTATATTTTGAGGAACAGCTCAGAGCTGACAACATAAACAATATACATGCTGCTCTTCAGACAAACCAGAAATAAGATAGAGTCCCACGTCATCTACTGCTAGGCAAACCGTGCAGATATGTCAACCGAAACTGTCGAGTGTGTTAGGGGTTATAATATTGGACACATTCCATGTCTGCCTAGCAACTAAATCTGTAATATTTCCTGCCCTGAAACGGACTTCTGACATGTATAAAACTGTGTCCTGTGGCAGAAATAAACCGAGCTCGTCTCCTGCGGAGGATCCACCATCCTGCACTGACGGTGCTGGGTTATCCTAGTCCAGGGAACCTGAAGGGCTTACTTCTGGTGAAGTGGTTGTACCTTAACAGTTTCCCAGTCTGCCTCAAGCAGGTACGCCCTTGCCATGGAGGACTTGTAACGTCGCTCCTTCGGTTGGCTTGTTGGCGTAGGGGTATGATTGTAGCTTGTTGATCTCTCCCTCAGAGGGAGGTAGAACACCTTTGTGCGGTGCCAGAGTTGCCGATAGCATGTTCTCCGGTGTCCCGCTCTGTTTTGGTTTTCGGTGCCTCGCTGCGCGCCACTCTCGGCCAGGGTATTCTCAACTCTTTTGAGTTGTTTGCGGTCCTGCCGGACCATTCTCTCCGTGCTGTCTCACGGGGGAGCAGTTACCATTCTGGATAGACGCGTCAGCACCACAGTCCATGGTTTTTGTCAAAGAGCATGGGTTTCCCGGTCTGCCTCCAGCAGGTACGCCCTTGCCAAGGAGAAGTTGTGAAGCTGCTCCTTCAGTTGGCTTGTTGGCGTAGGGGTATGATTGTCACTTGTTGTTCTCTCCCTCAGAGGGAGGTAGAACAGCTATGTGCAGTGCCAGAGCTGTTGATAGCATGTTCTCCGGTGTCCCGCTCCGTTTTGGTTTTCGGTGGCTTTCTGCGTGCCGCTCTCGGCCAGGGTATTCTCAACTCTTGAGAGATCCAGATGATTTTCAACTCCTGAGAGGTCTGGACAGGCTCCCCGTGGCTCGTTGGTCTAGGGGTATGATTCTTGCTTTGGGTGCGAGATGTCCTGGTTTCAACTCCCGGACGAGCCCGTCTTTCCTGCCCCTTCTCTGTTCTGCGGTCTCCGGACAGGTCGCTCTCTGTGGAAGCCTGGGTGTTCTGTGTAATTACAGGGCTTTTGACCTCAGATGCTGTTTGCCAGTGTTTTCGTCTCTTTGAAACAAATGCGTATTATTCAAGGTTTTTGTTGTGTGTCTTGAGGAGGAGGAGCACATGTAGTGTATTTTGGAGGAGAGGGAAGAAATGTGGTTTTCCGGCTTGCTATGGAGACCTTTGCTGAACGTCTACACCTGAGCTGCACAGAAGCAGAGGCATTCTTTTGAGTTGTTTGCAGTCCTGCTGGACCATGCTCTCCGTGCTGTCTCACTGGGGGAGCGGTTACCGTTCTGGATAGACACGTCAGCACCACAGTCCATGGTATTTGTCAAAGACCGTTGGTTTCCCAGTCTGCCTCAAGCAGGTATGCCCTTGCCAGGGAGGACTTGTAACGTCAATCTTTCGGTTGGCTCGTTGGTCTAGGGGTATGATTCTCACTTAGGGTGCGAGAGGTCCCGGGTTCAACTCCCGGACGAGCCCCAGGGCGCGAAGCTGTGTGGTGTCGTAGCTGGTAACAGGAGTCTAATTGGGGTTGTATCCCTCTCTCCCTCATAGGGAAGTAGAACAGCTATGTGCGGTAATATAGGGTATTTTTTTGAAAGGGGGGCTGCGGGGGATTTGACCTTTGACTTGAACTCAGGGGGCCTCTCCTAAAGGGGGGTTAAGAGTGATTTGACCTCTTGACCTTGAACTTGAGTTGAAGTCAGGGGGTCGGGGGTGCTTGTACCACGTCACAGAATAATTACCATATTGATGGATTCCGAAGGAATGTGCAGGGTGGTGGGGGTCTTCAATTGTTTTTCAAGCCCTCTAAAAGATTTGTCTTTAAGCCAGACTGATTCTTTAGTAAAACAGCTATTTTTCTCTATACGTGTGAAGCTGCAAAAGAGCGCTATGTATACCCTTCAGATTCTTTAGAAAACATAGATATTTTTCCCTACGCTGGTGAAGCAATGTAAAGATTGAATAAATACAATTATGAAGTTTTAAAGGTGTATGTGTGTGTGTTCACAACACCCGATGATGTAAAAGCAATGTAACGTTACTAAGTTAAGAAATCCTTAAATATAGAAGAGTTATAGAATATATATGTTATATAAGAAGCATAGACTATATATGTAGAAACTGGGACATTTCAATACAACTTAATAAAAGCAGCATTTGTAATAATATTAGTAATCAAACATCAAATGATTATGTAATATAAACCATTCATGCATTAAGATTCAGTAAATACACTCAATACGATCTCAGCACATCCTGTGTGTGTGTGTGTGTGTGTGTGTGTGTGTGTGTGTGTGTGTGTGTGTGTGTGTGTGTGTTTGTGTTTACATATATACCGAGTGCAGGCTGGAACGCTCATCTCAAGGGCTCAGATTCTGATGAGAACAAGCTGTTATCTAGCCGCTTGTATTTAAAAAAAAAAAAAAAAAAAAAGTTTAACTTAACACAATAATGTGATTAAGAATCCTACCCGAAACGATGTTGGAAACCTGTAACTATAAGGCTATCAAAATATAAGTTATTCTTAACCATCAGGCTGTATGAAGATATAAAAACATGATAACAATTAAATTAACGAATGATGGTTACCACAAAACATTTAGGAATCTGGAGGTACATACAGCCGCTATGTGTTAAAGATGGCGGGGATTGCGGTGGTCATCAGCGCGTTCACGCGCACAGCGCGGTGTTTAAATGCGGGTTTGCGGCGGAGATTCAATCCATTTGGTCAACACGCTGCCTGCACGGTCCAGAACACACAAAGAGACATCAGGATGCCCGGCCACGGCCATGCGGAGCGGACACTAAACTTCTCAAACTTTGATGGTAAGTATAATTCAATTAATCAAGAAATATAATTGCGAAGTGTTTAGATATCCGTACACTAGTTCACCGTTGCACCATACAATGTGCTCGATTTCTACACGAGCGAATCAATGAACACGGGTAAGACTCATTTAATAATGTATCGACCGTATTAATGATACGCGTTATGAACGTATGTACATTTTATTTTCATATAACCATATTTACTTTCAGATTTGTTCCCGACATTAGATGACGAGCGACCCAGCACGTCAAACGCTGAGCCGCGTAGGTTATACTTTCCATTTCATACATGTAATAAATATCTCGCCAGGATGTGTGATGTTAAATTATGGATCTATACGGGCGGATTTTTATATTATTTTGTGTTTTTATCAGAGGATCTATCCAGACAGAAAATAACGCGTTCCGAGGGTGAGTGAGACCTTTATTCCATCACTCCGAGAGATGGAGCTGTGGTTATATTGTACACAGTGTGCACAATGGCTCTATTGTTTGGCGCTGACCGGGCGTGCTGTGCTGAGGGCCTGCGCCGAGCCATCTGAGCAGAATGATGCGCACGCAGTCTGGCCCCGAGGCATGCTGGGATCTGTACTGTTTAAAGGATTGTAGTAGTCTACGTTTGAAAGTGAAAGTAACCTGGCTGCAGCGCCCAGACTAACCTAGGTTATTAACTTATGTTTATACATGTCTCCGTTTTAAGACACCGAAAGTGATGATGATGAGCTTGAATCAGGAACGCCGGATCTAAGAAGACGTCTGCATTTAAACGGTCTGTTTGCATCGTTTATATGCTTTTACAACCGAGCATTTAAAACAATTATTTATGAAACGATAATATTGTGCGGGTTCTTGTCATTTTACAATGTACTTACTTAGACCGTTATTATTAATGTTTTCGTAGCACACGCTTTATTGAGACAATTATTAACGTTGTCTATTATTGTAATACAACATTCTAGATGTAATTATTCTTTTAAACATTTTTATATATATTTTTATTATAAATGGTCTATAATAACCTCAGCACTATTGTATTAATAAGAGTAAGAATAGTTCATTTAAAAGCTATAGGTTTACATAAATCGAATTATGATAATAATGTATTGTTTTTTAAGGATGTTATTTATGTTATTATTATTATTATTATTATTGTTATGTATTATTATTATATTTATTATTATTATTATTATTTGTATTATTATTATTATTTATTTATTTATGTATTTATTTATTATTATTTTTATTTTTTTGTGTTCCCGTCTGTGATTAAACGTATCCGTTCTCATGTGTTTCAGGTTCATCAGAGTCTATTTCAGACAGTTCATTACTGCGGCTGATTACGCAGCAAGGTAGCCCCAGTTATTCACCAACAACACCCCGAGAAACCGCCTGGGTGTCTCCGCAAGTTAGGAGCCAGGACTCCCCGATACGTATCCAAACACCGCCTGGACCGCCTGCATCACCAGTCAGCGTTGTATCGAGTGAAGAAGAAGATCTAACTACAACCTTGCGGGAGACTATCAATCTACAGGTTGAGTTGGCATCTACGGACCTGCGTGAGTTGCTACATATAGTGTTGAATAACCAAACACAGGTAATTGAGGGTCAAACAATCTTAATGAATGCCTTAGCAAGCTATTTAAACAGGATCGGGGATTGAACATGTCTGAAAGTAATAAAAGGACCAATGATGCAGACATTCACGAGCAGGAGTCCAAAAGATCTAGAGAGAATGATCCTGACACGAACGATCCTGAGGCCATAGCAAATGTACCGATTACCCCCGAGCTATTAGAAATGGTGGATGAAATAAACAACCGACCGGCACCTGCTATAGACTTGTATCCCTCTGTAAATTCTGACTTGTTACAAATGGTTGATTCCTTAGAACACCTACCCCTTCCGAACGCAAACAATTTAACAAAACAACCCCAACTTATTACTAGTCCTGCTCCAACAGAAATCGTTCTTGAGTATGCATCTAACCACATTGTAAATGACAATTGTGTTGACACTTTTGAAGGTCTTCAGCATGCTTTAAACAATGTACAACAAAGGGGTTGTGGCGGAGGTCAGAACAGTGAAGCTGCAGGTGTTGACAATGGGTTTAGTCGCGAGCTTAGCGATGTTCAAAGTATCAACAAAGTGGCTGAAGATGTTCGGGGGAGTAACCATAGATCAAATGCTGGTGGTGGTGGAGATTGCCATAATATCAATGCTGATAATAATGATGGGGGTGTAGAGCATGTAGACAGACCAAACTTCGGTAATTTTGAAATTGTTCACAGATTTAGCTTTGCAGAGTTATTCAACAGCGACAATTATGCCGAGATATTTGTTACAATGCATGATATTATACAAAATATGCTTGACCGAATTACCAAACGTGTTAGACCCCAGGATGTGGTGCAGTTGGAGCTGAGAGCGGATTCATTATTTAGCAGTGTTTTTACCATAATGAGAGGTGATGAGTTAGATGTTGAGGCTTTTCTATCTAAAATTGAAAACCTGCGTCAGAGTCAAGTCTTCATCCTGGCCGATGAAAGTCTGGTCTTGGTCATTAACGTTGTTCGTAACCCTGAGGGTGGTGTTCGTAGGAGATTGTCAAGTTGTCTCAAGACTGAAATAATTCATAAGAAACTTGGGCAAATAGTGAATGAGGGTAATACAAATAACAAAACATGCTTTGCGTATAGTATAGTACGCCTCCTCAAACCTAATATAGTTGCAGAGCAGGTTTTGCATGATGCTTTGCAAATGCATCAGGCAGCGGGTCTATCGGAACAGGAGATGGTGACTTTCTCAGATATCCACAAATTTGAGGAGGTGGCAGATGTTTAGATTATAGACTGGTACCATTGTGAGATAAATGATGTATTTGACACATTTCAAACTCACTCAGAGTTTAACCCCCACACATATCTTCTTTTCCTTCACGAAAATCATTGCTACGGTATTAGAAATTTGAAGGCTTTTCTGGGTTGTTGGTACGTCTGTGATTTTTGCTACAAGGGTTTTAACGATAGGAAGAACCATCAATGCGCCGGGTACTGTAATGTGTGTTACCATCCGCAATGTCGATAGGGTGAAGCTCCCACAGTGCGGTGTAAGGATTGTTTAAGGATCTGTCGGTTCGCTTTCAGTTTTTCCGAACACAAAATACCTAGAGGGGGTACGGGTCAAAGCATCAGCCCTTGCGATAAAACAAAATTCTGTCTCCAGTGTTACAGTGTTGTACACCTATAAAGAGGATAAACCCCACAAGTGTGCCGCTCTGAGGTGTCATCTCTGTAACGCCAACTTAACACCCGAGACCGAACACCAATGTTTCATACAGTCTGTTAAACTGGCACCCCTACATAACAAGTATGTCTTTTATGACTTTGAGTGTAGGCAGGAAGGAGGCGTTCATATAGCGAATAATATTCACTGTATAGACATGTTGGATCACGAGTGGGCTGCGGCTGGTGAGTCATGTGTTGAGGGTTTCCTTCAAAAATACCGCTGTCCAAAGTATCGAGATTACACATTCATAGCTCATAATGCTAGGGGGTATGACTCTTATATATTGATGAAATATTTGGAGGAAAGCGGTGTAACCCCCGACATCATAGCGCAGGGGTGTAAAATAATGTGTTTCACAGACCATGATTTCAACCAGCGTTACATAGACTCGCTCAACTTCTTACCCATGAAACTGAGCGCTTTACCTAAAGCGTTGGGGTTTGAAACGCGAGAAAAGGGATGGTTCTGCCACTTTTCTAACACGGTCGAAACACAGAATTATAGAGGCATCTACCCGGCACCCAGTTATTATGGGGTTGAATCCATGATGACTCGGGAAAGGCAGGACTTCTTCAACTGGTATGACACGGTTAAGGATGGCATTTTTGATTTCAGAAAGGACATGGCCGCCTATTGTAGAAATGATGTGTTGATACTTAAAGAATCATGTGTTAGGTTCAGGCATGAAGTCATTAAGACAGCGGGTCTTGACCCTTTACAGTGTACGACAATAGCTTCTCTCTGTATGAAAATGTTTCGAGCCAATTTCTTGCAGAAAAACACCATCGCCATTACAACGCCGGACAATTACAGATGCCTTCAAAAGAGTTTTTCTACGGCCTCCACCCAATGGTTGGAATACATGTCTGACAATCATAACATCTTGATCAGACACGCTTTGAATTATGGCGAGGTTAGAATGGGTCGCTACTTTCTGGATGGTTTTTCAGAGGAAAATGGGGTTTGTACAGCTTATGAGTTTGCCGGTTGTATTTACCACGGTTGTCCTCGGTGCTTTGATGCAAATACTTTTAATCCTGTCACTCATCAAATCTGTGAAGATATGCATTTTGATTTCGTACAAAGAATCGAGACTCTAAAAAACACCTGTGGTTTAACTGTGAAAGTGATGTGGGAACATGAGTGGACGGCTATGAAAAAACAGGACGGTAGTGTACGAACCGAGAGATGCTTTGTTCGAAGGGCGCAATCTGTTTACATTACGAGGCGAAGGCTGAGGAGAGAACAGATTACTATGATTTCACTAGCCTGTATCCCTTTGTCAACAAGACAAAAATTTACCCCGTAGGACACCCCACCATAATTTATCGCGACTTTCTCGATCTCCAGCAATACTTTGGCTTAATCAAGGTCACGATGTATCCACCCAGGGGGCTTTTCTTGCCAGTTTTGCCTTATAGAGCTTCGGGAAAATTGATGTTTCCGCTATGTAGAACGTGCATTGAAACTGAAAACCAGACGGTGGAGTGTCCGCATGAGGATGATGAGAGGTCACTGACAGGGGTGTGGTGCAGCGTGGAGCTTAATAAAGTGATTGAGAAAGGATACAGAGTCGGTAAAGTGTATGAGGTCTGGCATTTCTCTGAAAAATCTGACACGCTTTTTGTCGATTACATCATGACACACCTTAAAGGGAAGCAGGAGGCTTCCGGTTACCCTTCATGGTATACTGATGAAACCAGTAAAGAGAGCTATATTCAGAAATATCTTGAAAAAGAGGGAATCAGGTTGGATCCGAGCAATATAACTGTAAACCCAGCAAAGAGACAGATATCAAAACTGATTCTAAATAGTCTGTGGGGTAAATTTGGAGAGCAGTCTAATAGAATAAACACTACTTTGATTAAAGATCCGCCGCAGTTTCTTCAATTTCTGTTTTCCAAAGAGCATGATGTGTCACACTTTAGCTTTGTAACTGACAGAGTAGCTCAGGTTCAGTGGCGACGACCTCAAGATATCCCGACCAAGCCGGGGAATGTCAACGTTTTTATAGCTGTTTTTTCAACAGCTTATGCTAGATTAGAATTGTATAGTTTAATGGAGCGTCTGCAGGAGCGATCTTTATATCACGATACGGACTCTGTAGTCTTGGTCAGCAGACTGGGTGATTGGATGCCGCCGCTTGGAGATTATCTGGGCGAGTTAATAAATGAGCTAGACCCCCAAGATCACATCGTAGAGTTTGTTTCTGGGGGTCCAAAGACATACGTTTATAAAACAGCTTCAGGAAAGAGCTGTATGAAGGTGAAAGGTATAACTTTGAATCACACTCACAAGAAACTGATCAATATCAAGTCTCTAACGACTCAGGTTCAAAATTACGTTGCAGGCCTAGATCAAGGAATTCAACCTCAAGAGGTGATTACTTCCGGAAATCAGATCGTCCGAAATAATAAGGTGTACATTCTCGAAAACAGGCCACTACAGAAAAGGTTTCGGGTAATGTAAAACAAAAGAGTTCTTTTGCCCGACTATAATATGCTACCCTATGCATATTGACGGGGTATTCGATAACAGACTTCAACACCCCTTTTCATGTATTATATCGGGTCCTTCCAATTCTGGTAAAAGTTTTTTTCTTAAAAGGCTTTTAGAGAATTCTGAAACGGCTATAACACAAACTCTCGATAACATAGTTTGGTGTTACTCATGTTGGCAACCTCTGTACGATGAGCTAATGGTTAAAATTAAAAATCTTAAATTTGTGGAAGGTGTCCCCACATCGCTTTGTGACGATGATTTGTTACCCAGTGACAAATGCAATTTAATGGTGATAGACGATCTCATGGAAACGGCTAGTGACAATAGCGAAGTGGAGAAAGCTTTTACAAAATATACACACCATAGAAATTTGAGCATCGTCTATCTAGTAAAAAGAGTTGAACGATCAATTTAAATGCTAATTATTTTATTCTTTTTAAAAATCCTAGAGATAAGCTGCAGGTGAACACTTTGGCCCGGCAAATGTACCCCAGACAATCTAAATTCTTTTTGGAATCGTTCGAAGACACGACTAAAAACCCTTACGGATACTTGGTAGTGGATTTAAAAGCGCAAACTCCCGTAGACTATCGACTCAGAGCGGGTTTGCTGCCCCCAGATTGGCCTGTAGTCTACGTGCTAAAGAGAAGAAATAAAAAATAGAATGTCGGCTTGGATAAGAAGAAACCTACCGCTTTTAAAAATATTATATGAGGGTAATCCTCATCAGAGGAAAGCTGTGTTGTTGGCCGCCCCTTCTGATCTGATAGAAACTTTATGTGAAATCGCCTTAAACGTTTTACGGGGCAATATATCTTTTACAGCATTTCAACTGGGTGAACTAAAACAACAAAAGTCTGTTATAAAGATCCTCACTAACAAGAAGTTATCCATTAAAAAGAAGAGAAAGGCTATTAACCAGAAAGGTGGTTTTATCGGACCCCTCTTGAGCATAGCCTTGCCTTTCTTAACCAACCTTCTAGCTTCCAGAGATATCTGAGTATCGTTAAACAGGGTGCAAAAAGCCAGAGTACTCTAACTTTAATGTTGCCTTCGGAGAAAGAGCAGCTTTCTGAAGGTAGTGCAGTTATTGAAACAGAAGAAGAACACCCTGTACAGGCAGATGTGGTTTTATCAGATGCCTCAATCAACAATCCCTAACCAAACCACCCGTAACAAAATCTGCCTCTATAAGGCCGGTGAGAGTGATTGGGTTGAACCCCCTGCCAGACAGAAAAGAATGAAACCTGCATCAAAACATAGATGGACACCTTATTAACGGTATAAATGTGTACTTGCAGTTGGAAAGGGGAAAAGCAAAGTCTTTGTATTTAACGTTAGATACTTTTATTATGTTGTATATCCATATTTTGACATGTATTACACAATTTTTACAACATGATATATTCTTATTCTGTAATGGGTTTTTTTAACATTTTATAATGTAATGATTATATCGGATTATGTCAAATAAAAATGCTTTTGTATTAAAGCTTTTCTTTTCTTTAACACGCATGATATTTTTAAAAATCTTTACAAGAACAGACATTCTGTATACATGTTTAGGTGTAGCGTTATGTTGAGTGTGTTTTGATAAGAGCATTTTAGCTCTGAACTGAAGCACTGATCGAAAGAAGACCTCTCCCCCCTAAATTATCAGATTTCCTTAACTCATCGGCTTGGAACTAGTTTACATCAAAGTGACAGTTTTGGGGAGAATGGCACCGAGAATAGGCCAAATAGTTTGGAATCCTGCTATGAGATGTCTGGAAAAAGGGGCCTGTAGGTAATAAAAAACTCTTTGAAATGGACGAGAGCCAAAATCCCGACATAGAGCTACGAACCCGGGCAAACCGGCATTTCCAAAAGATGGCATGGATTGACATCAGTCATAAATCAAGCCCCCCTCCAATAGAACACTGGGGGCTGAAACCGAAATCAAATCTCAAAATTTCAAGAACCAATCACCTATTGATTTGACAGACTATAATGAACAGCGCACGGCCACTCTCTCTCTCTCTCTCACCTGAACCAGAAACTCTCTCTCTCTCTCTCACCTGAACCAGAAACTCGCTGCCACAGCTCAACCTGTAGCTCTGTTGCCCGAACCGGAACCAGAAACCAACCAAGTCTTTGCCGGCAACAGAAGAGTTAAACTGGGAGAAGGAGATTGAGCCGTACGAAGAATTCTTTTAAAGGACTTTATAAAATAAAGAATTTTACAGACTGCGCATGCCCGCCTGTACCCACCTGATCAGTGGAGTTTTACAGCTGGACAATTGACTAAGTCGACTGTATACGAAAGTGTCAGTCATTTAAATAGCTATTGAGTCTTAAGAAACTTGACCCTTGGAACAAACAGGGACCTGCTTTCCTCAAAGACTTTGTCTTCAAGTAACTACGGTGGAACCCTGCTTACAAAGAAGATTTTGTGCACAACCTTGGAGCCTTCAAACCAGTGGAAAATCTATTTGGAAAAGACTCTACTTTCGCGAAACCCCAACTTCCAGGTGCATCGACTGAGTGGAAGTTCTTGGACAAAGCCGAACCGGACTGCCTTTGTTCCAAACCACATGGAATTCGTGCCGTGTGCTGTTATCTGAGCCCGAAGCCAGAGAGGCCTCTCTGTGACGAAGTTCAGATAAGTTTAACAGTTTGGAGTTTGTGATTCATGACATTTGAGAAATCAGTTAGAAATGTTAATCTGTGATTCACAACTCTAGAATGTGTAATACCATTTAGTTTTTTTAAATATAAATGTGTGTTGCATTAAACTGTTTTGTTGATAATTTTAGAAATAAAATCTGTCAACGCCGAGAAATATCTTCTCATTCCTGTTTAACTGTTTAGTCTGAAATTGACACAAGTTAATAGACATTAGATTATTGGTGGCCCTGCCTATCCTTAATCATTGAATAATAATCAGTTAAGGGAAATTGTGGTAACATGTAATGATAGGATCTTTCTCGGCACCTAAACGTAAATGAGACTGATATATATATATATATATATAACGAGAAGTTACCTGACATAAATACTGACCTGCGTAGTTATTTAATGTCTGACTAACAATACTAATGAGAGACTCACCTTCGTCTTACTAAGCGGTATTGTAGTCAATGTGTTTATAACCTTTTTTGTTGAACGATTTGTGTGTTATCTTATGCGATCCCATGGTCGTTGATTTGTTGATCTAGAGTTGAATTTCCCTTTTGTATAATTAGTGTAGTGCTACATTTAGTTTTTGTTTTTGAATAAATTTGACAATTTATGTCTTTGGAATTGGTGTCTGCGTCCAATTATTACAGAAATTGAGTTCTACAAGATTCTAGGATTCGTGATAAGGTGATACTATAAATTCACTTCTTTAATTGAAATTTATAAGTGTACCTTACGCTACATAGGTATTTAACATAGTTATTATTAGGACACAATGTTTGAACAAACCAGGACACAGTTTTATCATTTTTTCCTAAATCAGGGCCATACAGCGTCTTAACATTTGTGTAGGGGAGACCTTTAGCTCTATGATATAAGAAAAACACACAGTGTTGACCGCAGGTTGTAGTCTGTAGACTTTGCACTTGGCGACAGTTATAAACCGGTTCTTTACAATTGTTTATTAAAAAGTTGTTGATCGTAGCTGGAAAATGAATAAAATCTGGAGGGTTTCCGTTAGAATCAAAAAAGTCGCCACGATGATCTTCTGTCAGATAAATAGCCAGCCAGTGCTCTCCAGGCATGGTTTCAGGGTGAGTGTTAATTATAAACAAGGCTGGTAAGTTCTTTAGCTTTAATTCAGGTAACTGATCGCAGGCATAGACTCCGTGAAACAGCTTCTTAGTGTAGGGGTTACAGTTCATGAGAGCCGTGAGCTCTCTGGTGTTCATCGTTAATAATAATCATAGAGCACATTCCTTCTCTGATTCACTTCTATAAAATTGTCAAACACAGCGTACACAACCATATTTATAGTACCGGCTAGGGGTTGCTTAAAACATATTTCCAGTCTCATGTTTCCTAATTTCACCATGGAGAAATGTTGCCCGTACTCTTCATCGGGGGTTAGGTTGAAGGCGTACAAAGTGTTGCCGTTGATGTATTCAGCGCGGTTTATCAGCAGAGGCTGGTCCTTCGGATGTCTCCCTGTAGCGAGAACTAGACTGTAATATTCATGGACCGTGCAACCATTTTCAAAATCGGGTTGGAAAGGTTTGGCGGGGACCTGCGTGCCATCAACATACAAAGCTTTAAATTCTGCATTATAATGTTAAAAATTAAATGGATTCTTTGTATATGACCCTGTAAATGCGTCATTATCCACCAGCCCGATAATGACATGTTTTGGTAGCTTTCCGAGGAAGAGGTTTTCCTGATTCCTAACGCGAGTTCCTGCCGCGATGCTTGCTGTAGAAAATGTTGCTCTTTTTTTTAGACCCGCGTTGGTGCCACCTGGATCCTTGACATCCATGGCGTCCGGTGTGTCTTTGGCAAACAGCCCGGGGCTGAACTGTTTCTTTAGAGTCTCCTCGCTATAATTAAGTATACACTCCATCAGTGCTCAATAGGGGTATATATTACTGCTTTGACTTATCAGTCTATCCCCCAGGGTTACTTCCACTTGCAAGAAGATGGTGGCCACCGGGTTGTTGATAACCCCCACTTTGGCCTCCCTCTCGATAGCCTGTCCTTTTTCAGTCACAATTTTACAAGTGAGTAAAATAAGGGTATTATTCAAATCTAAATAATCTGCACAATTACCGGTTATGAAAAATTCCAGAGGGGCGGATTCTGAAATGGCTGAAAGAGGCGGAATCTCCACATAGATGCTTTTATCGATACTTGTTTGTGTGTAAAGGACCGTAAACAGATCCAGTTCTGATTTCACACATTCTTCCGACATGTTGTGTACAAAATCGATGTTTAAAATATACATCCCGAACAGGTTCTTGTCTTTCTTTTATGTTTTCTTTTAATGGTCTTCTTCTTCTTCTTCTTATTTGGCTGCCTACTCTTACGAGTTCTACTACGGTCTGTCGCTGAATAAGTAAGTCTCTGTCTTTTGTTAGCTACTTCTCTCCACCCTCCGGGTGGGCGTCGTCTTTTACGAGAGCCTCTGGCCAGGACCATTAGACCCGAACCCTCCTGATTATCGTTGTTGTTGGATCTTGCCATAGCGCTGCTGATCACATCGCTTACGATGTGTTTGGCGGCTGATTTAAGATGCGGATTCGCTATATCAAAACCTCTCCTGAGAAGAGGCATAGCCATCCTGAAAAGTCCTCGAAAGAGTCCACCTATTCCGCTCCCATACATCACATTAGCCCCAGCGAACCCTAGCAAACCGTTACCGGCCTGCATTTTGTAATAGTTGACATAGTCTTTAGGATCGACATAACCCCTCATGATAGTCATTTTAGCCGTGTACACAATGTTTCACAGGTCAAAAATGTAGTTTGCTTATAACCTTACCAAAACGGAAGGGTATGTCAATATTCTGATCCGATTTCACTTCAATCGTAATATTGTCAAAATGAGTCTTGGAGACAGGTACGTAGTATGGCTTGTCATAAGTAATTGTGACCACATCGTTGTTTTTACCCTTAATATGTAAATTTCTTAAAAGGGGGACGTAACTATCCCCCACCCTCTGGTGTGAAATTATGTCCGTGTAGATATAAAGGGTGTAAAACCCTGCGCGGATATCCGCGTGGTATGGAGCTATTCTATCCTTAAATTCATCCTCCTTGTTGGTGTAAAACCCTAAAATCTGGCTTAGGTTACCGCTGGTTTTAATTCTTATCGTAGATGCGGACTCCATGTAAACTTTATTTTTAATCGAACTGTAATGTATTCTGACAGGTTGTTTCCCTCCAGAGATCTGTTTGTTCATCTCTTCTAATAATTTTTCAATATTTTCATATTAACCGTCTTGTAACGTGAAAGACCACTGTTTTTTTTAATTCCGACGTCCAAAATTGAAAAGACAGAGTCTTCATCGCGTACTACAGCCCAAGTGTGGGGGTACTGTATTTCCGACAACCCCACCTCCCAGGGCCCCCACAGTTCTATAGGTTTTACAAATTTGACCGTAAAACTAGAAACGTTGTTGTTAGGATAAATGTCGAGGGACGCGTTACTAGGCAGCATCACATAGAATCCTCCCTCTTCCATCTTCATGACCCATAATGAAAGATCCTCCATGAGCTTTCACTTGTATACCGGCCGTATATCCCACACCGCACTAGCCAAAACCCAGCTATTGAACTTTTCAGGCCACCCCGCCCATTTTACCAAAACATATTTTTTCCTGTTTTCAGTTATTTTCCCTAAAATCTTTTCTACTCTGAATACGTTATCATTCCCCACTACAATATTTTGTAACTCCTCCTCATAAAAAGTACCTTCTATAGACTCCCCGTCGTAGTCTTTTTACCTGTACACCAGTGGGGTTCGAGCCACACGTTCGGTAATGGTGAAATATTAATCTGAAAAAGTTTGCTCATAACCTTTTACAAAGGGTCTCTGTAGCTTTGAAATTCTTACATCTCCTACTTTGAACTTGTAAACCTGTTTCTTTGAGGCTTTAAACGGACCATAGACATTTTTAAAGACCTTAAAAGAATTACTGTTATCCACCTCTACAGGTTTTATTTTAATATTTCTATGATAACTGTCGTTGTAAGCATTCACAAACTCTTGAACTCTATCGAGATACGTTTGAGTATTGTTAGCTGTGAAGTATCTCCACATTTTTGTCTTTATAGTTCTGTTAAATCTCTCCACAATCGAGGCCTTAAGCTCGTTTCCTGTGGTGAAATGATGTATTTTGTGTCTTTTCAAAAGATTCTGGAATTCTCTATTGAGAAACTCTTTACCTTTATCAGACTGTAGTTTTTTAGGACAGCGCTCCTTCAAGAGTATATCTTTCAAGGCCTGCGTAACAACAACGCCGGTTTTATTCCTCAACACTCGCACCCACGCATATTTTGATAATATATCTATACACGTCAACATGAATGTGTACCCTTTATGTTTTGATAAATTTGACATATCCACTAGATCCACCTGCCATTGTGAATCTATGTCTGAAACATACACACGATTTCATTTAAAGTTAATTCTAGCCGGTTTATGTACGGTGAAAGCATCTTGCGCAGACAACCACTCGGCCACACTTATCTTATCTGCCTTAATACCCTGCTCTGACAGCCCTCTCCGGAATCCCTTCCGACCCCCCAAACTCCCTACTTTGGCGGGGTTGTAGTACAAATCCTTCATCCTAGGAGCTTGTCGAGACATTCTGTAAAAGCACACTAAAGTATTTAGAAAATGGCTCTTTTATTCATTTTCAGAGTACAATCCCATTTTTAAGCAATTGAGAAAGGTATAACACATACAGCAATTTTCCCCATTATTTAAACAATAAGACATCAACTGATTGGTTACTTGCTCTAAATCCACTACTACACCGGCTTTTATTTTATAAGTACACACATCGATTACATACATGTATAAAACAATAATATGTGCTATTTTAAAAATAAACAACCATTCATTAAACATGACTTGTAAAAGATTATATAAATGTTGATGAAATGGTCTAACATCGTTCCTTGCAACAGCTATCATAGCCGCCCAGTTTTCATACCCCTCAGTCTTTTTCACATCATCCATTAAATGCTCCAGGTTTGAAAGTTGAGCATCGTCGACAGTCAAAGCTGTAGAGAAAAAGTGCTTGTCGGCCACTTTCTTTTCCAATACTTTGTACAATAGGGCCCTCAGATTTATTGCGGTTTGTTGGCGACAAATCCGGTTACAGAATCAATCCAGAACATTCCCCATCTTCAGGTGCTTTCAGTTGCTTTCAGCCTCTGAGTCGGTTTCGAACAGATCAAATTCCTTCTCCTTGTACTCTGCTTTACTTTCTTTACGGAAGAAATATTCCTTCAGCTTGACGGAGGTTTTTCTGCTGCTCTCATCCAACTCGTCGAACAGCTGGTTGAGTTTCTCTCTGATGTACGGCTCCTTTTTCAGCTCCAACAAAATTTCATCTATAATTTTCTGGACCTGCATGGGACAGACATGCAGATGATGATAAGATAATGCTTTGACTAGTGCTTGTTTTAACCAAGGTTTGTTCAGTTTTTTGTAAATATCCTTGAAATATAGATAGAAATAACATGTTTCTGGTTCAAACAGACAGCTGTGTCTCATCTGGCTAGGATGATTCACTTCACACCCCAGGCAGACTTCATTCAGGGCTCGATCGATGAGAGCATTCAGTATATACACTAGGGCGTTCTTAATAATTCTACTTACTTCAGCGTTGACCTCTGGTCTAAAACCGTCGCCTTCGTCACGCCCCCCGGCAGGTTTGATGATATTTGGTTTGCTCAGCGCTGGTTGAGGTGTTACTAGAGCCATAGTACAGCTCTCCTGAGACGCCGCCACAAAAGCAGCGATGTTCGGGGTCTCTTGAGCCAGGGAGTCGGTGGTGTTAGTCGTTTCTTCCATTGAACAGCGGGCTGTTTCGTCTTGAGGTAGTGGCGGGTAGCCGCGGTAAGAGCGCTCAGGCTGGTATAAAATGTCCGGATTGTAGGACCAAGGGAGGTCCTCGTTCGTAAGAGGGCTGTAGAGTCTCGTAACAGACCTGCTCTTTTAATGTAAACCAAGAGCAAGGGGGGTGGCTACTTTTTTACAATATTTTTACTACATCATGTATTACATCACAGTTAGACGGTTGGGGGCATGGGGACAATGTCGACAAAGTTATTGTCGATGTCTTTGGCAGCATGCAACCAACTCCCGCCACATTTTTGCCCGTCCTCGCTGTTGAAATAAAGTCTCTTTTTAACAGAGTCAAACTCTACATATTTCCTCAAGACCTCAAAACCCTCATTAAATTATTTTATGACCGTTTTCATTTTCGACCAATCCTGGGTGTAGATATCAATTTCAGCAACATATAAATTTTCATCCTCAGGATCCATAAAAATAGGTTCAGCATCGTAAAAAAAAAGCTAATTTGTTTGGCATAGCGTATTTTCCTAAACACTATTCTGTTGTACCCTGTCATAGTTATAGTCATTACAGTTCTACTATGATTCACAGATAGAGCGCTTTCCCAGTCGTGACTTTCAAACATCAGAGGCAGCGGTGCAGTTTCACGATCTCTATTCCACTGTTTCAATGCCTCTAACGCTTTATCCACATCCCCTTGCCTTGTCCAGTCCTTTACATGCATCCAATCCTTGTAAGCGTACTCAATTCTGGTTAAAAAAGGCGTAGACATCTCCTCACCAGATCTTAACTCAAAAAGCTCCAGACCGACATATCCCTTGTCCATTTTAAAACGGTATCCACGCGTTGTCTCATCATCCTCCAGAACCCAGATTCGGTCGAGTCTCACATCAGTAGATAGTAGGGTTTTTTGGGCGCGGCCTATTTTGTTATGACATATGCCCTAAGCTTATTAATATTCCTACGTCTTAATTGGGGGGCGTGATTTTAGGTAGAGTTATTTCCTTAATTATTCCTACGTCATATCCGTAAGAAAGTGTACACCCATAAAACCCTGAACATCAAGGCCACCCATAAAGAACCCCACCCCTCTGAAGGCAACGCCCCGAAACTCTCCTCTCTATTTAAGAACCCGCGCTGCTTTTAGGCAATACCTCTTTAATTCTCAGCATCTGAAACATCCTGCTTCTTCAACATGTCCAGCGACATCAACATGAAACCCCGCAAGAAACAATCCCGGGCAAGGGTTCCTGTACTCACCAATTTGAAGATTGAACGCTCCTGGGTGTTGTTCTGGGGGGGTCAACGGGGTTACCGCTTTAAAAGGGATCCCAGCTATGTTGGAGTGGAGCTTTTTGCTTTGGGAGAGAAGGAGGGTACGTTGGAACTTTTTGAGACGGTGATTGAATACTCTTATGAGGACTGGTTGAAGGTGATGGCCTGGAGAGACCTGGGGCTTGTGGATAAGACTCTAGAAGGCTTGCAAGAGGGTCCAAGAGAATGCGAAACGGAGTCTCCGACTCAGAGTTTTGAAAGGTGTGAATGGGAAAGCTTGCAGAACTACGGTAGAGTGGTGAAGAGTCTATCTCTAACTTCAGATCGTAAGGTTTTGTTTAGCAGTACCCTGATTACAAACCCTATTGAAGGGGTTGTGGAGGATCCAGAAAAACAGGTTACTGAAATTATGTTTGACGCCGTGGACTGGCCTTTCTTAAAAGAGGTCATAAACTGTATAAATGATGGTTTTGACATCTTGACCAAATGTTCGCAACTGGATTCAGTTAGAAGGAGAATATGCTGGATTATGGATTATATATCCCCCTTGAATGACGACGACGATGATAAAACAGTCGACGTGTGGGGTTTTGGAGGGGGTTCTGACGGCTCAGGGGCTACTCTCTTCTAAGAGGGCGGTGTGTCGTGACGTAGTGAAGAGATAGGATAAAAGGCGCAACAATTCATTCATGGTTTAAAATTAAAGAGAATGTCTTACCCGAAAGCTGCGGACGTCGACAGGCTCTACAGGCCTCTTCAAACCCGGGATCACCCCTGGTTCTATTCCCCAGATTTTGTATACACTCCGGAACCCTCTGACTGCGGTTACCCTCCAAGACCTCAGACCCCGGTCCCTCAGGACGAAACAACATGCGGTGCGATGGATGTCCAAATGAGTCTCTGGGATCCCCAGCCTCTGGAGCTCATGGAGGGCCTCGATTTTGCCGAACTGTCTACCGTCTGGGCGTCTCAGGAGGGGGTCAGTCCAATGGATGTAGAAACACCCCACAAACCACCAGGCGACCCAATGAGCATCGGACTGTCCCGGGGGCGTGATGAAGACGCAGGATTTATGCCCGGGGTATGTGACCAAGTAAGCAGAGTGGTTAAAAGCACCCTGGTGTATATTCTGAGTGCTCTCATCGACCGAGCTCTGAAAGAAGTCTGTCGGGGGTGTGAAGTGAATCACCCCAGTCAGTTGAGACACAGTTGTTTGTTTGAACCAGACCGTTACTATTTCCTGTTCTATTTCAACGTGTTTTACAGAAGACTGAACAAACCGTGGCTGAAACCGGCACTAATCAAGGCGCTGTCTTACTCCCACATACATGTCACTGCGGGACAAGTCCAGAAAATCATAGATGAGATTTTGCTGGAGCTGAAAAAGGAGCCGTTTATAATAGAGAAACTTGGGCAGCTGCTCAATGACCTGGATGAGCTGAGTAGAAAAACCGCTGGCAAGCTAAAAGCTTATTTCTTCCGTAAAGAAGTTAAAGCTGGGGGCAGCGACGAAGAATTCGACATCTACGCCACTGATTCAGACTCTGACCTGAACTAAGGGACTTTGAACATGGGGAATGTTCTGGACTGCTTCTGCAACTGGTTCTGTCATCAACACTCTGCAGCTAACCTGAGAGCGCTATTACACCATGTGCTTGACAGAAAAGTAGCCAACGCGAGCCTTTTCTCTACAGATTTAACCATCGATGAGGATCAACTTTCAAACCTGGAAAAGTTAATGGTTGCTGTAACAAAGACCGGGGGGTACGAACACTGGGATGAAGCGCTCAAGGGGGCCAAGAATGATATTAGGCCATTTCATCAACATCTGTATGACCTTTTACTGAGCATGTTTAATACCCCTCTGTTTACTTTTAAAATAGGTCATATTGTTGTTTTATTTACATATGTAACTGAGGTGTGTGCCTACAAGATAAAGAAACAGGTATTTGTTGATATAGATCAAGTAACCAATCATCTGATTTCTTTTTGTCTGGACCGTAGAAAAAATTGTTGTGTATGTTATACTTTTCTCAAATGTCTAAAAAGGGGTATCTGCTCTCCTGAAGTTGAATAAAAAACCTTGTATAAAAACTTTGGCGCATAGTGTGGGTCTGTGTGTTTATTTGGCAGAATGACTCGGCAAGCTCCCCAAATGCATGAACTATACTACAACCCAGCCAAGATTGGGGGTTTGGCGGGTAAGAAGGGTTTTCAAAGAGGACTCGCTGAGGCCGGTGTGAAGGTTAATGATGTGGTTGTTTCAGAATGGTTACGGGAACAAGACGCCTATACCTTACATAAACCTCTCAGGATTAACTTTAAAAGAAACCGCGTATATGCAACTGACATAGACTCACAATGGCAAATGGATCTAGTCGATATGTCAAATTTATCAAATTTATGTTGATGTGTATCGATGTGTTATCAAAATATGCCTGGGCTCGCATTCTACATAATTAAACAGGTCGGGCGGTGACAAGGGCCTTTGAGGATATATTGTCCCAGGGACGATGTCCTAAAAAACTGTAGACTGATAAAGGAAAAGAGTTTCTCAACAGAGAATTTCAGAATCTACTGAAGAGACACAAAATACATCATTTCACCACCGGTAATGAGCTTAAGGCATCGGTGGTGGAGAGGTTTAACCGCACCATAAAGACCAAAATGTGGAGATATTTTACAGTGGTCAACACGTTCAAGTATTTTGATAAAGTTCAGGATTTTATCGATGCTTACAACCAAGGGTATCACACCAGTATTAAAATGAAGCCTATAGATGTTGATCAAAGTAATTATTTTAAGGTCTATAAAAAATTATACGGCCCATTTATTAAGAAGGGAAAAACTACTTATAAGTTCAACATCGGTGATGTGGTTCGCGTTTCAAAGCTAAGGAGTACTTTTGCCAAAGGTTATGAACAAACATTTTCTGACAAATATTTTACAGTTACCGAACAGTTGGCTAGAGACCCCCCCGTGTACCGGTTAAAAGACTATGACGGGGAGGATATAGAAGGAACGTTTTACGAAGCCGAGTTACAAAAAATTATTGTGGGTAAAGACAGTGTATACAGAGTTGAAAAGATATTAGCTGAAAAAACCCAGAACCAGAAAAAATATGTGTTGGTGAAATGGCTTGGATGGCCTGAAAAGTTCAATAGTTGAGTCCAGGAACAACAGGTTTGTGATATTCAAGCCTTATAACAACATGCCCGCGGGTGTGTTGGGGTCATTACTTTCGATACTCAAGATGGAATCAGGAGGCTTCTACGTGACTCTACCCAGTAACGCCTCTCTCGATATATACCCTAAAATCAGAATATCAACGTACCCTCCCGCCCTGGTTAAAGTTATTGTCAAACTACATTTTCGACCCCTGAAACAGTGTGTACATTATTAAAATGGCTACCTCGAGGGGTTATGTAGATCCTAGCGCCTATGTGGATTATTACAAGATGCAAGCCGGGAAGGGCTTGCCCGGTTTTGTAGGAGCCCCCACAATGTATGGCGCCGGTCTAGGAGGACTCTTTCGTGGTCTCTTTAGAATGGCCGTACCCCTGCTTAAGAGAGGCTTTGCTATAGCCAGACCCCACTTGAAATCAGCGGCTAAAAATATTGTTAGTGACGTGTTCACCAATGTTATGAACCGGGCAGCTAGCCATGAGCATCAGGAGGGTTCGGGTCTCATGGTAATGGCGAGGAGGGGGGGTAAAAGAAGAAACAGCATGTGTCCACCAGGGCGACGAAGATCCGTGGCTAACAAAAAACGAAGAATCTCTCATTCTCCAACATATCGTGGAAACACTCGGAGAAGGAAGCAGCACAAGAAAAAACCTGCAAAAAGAAAGTCTCAAAGAAAGACAAATAGAGCCTCAGGATACATCTTTTAAACATGTCTTTTGTCCACAGTCTATCGGAAGAATGCGTCAAATCAGAACTGGATCTGTTTACAGTTCCATACACTCAAACGAGTATAGATAAGAGCATATATGTAGAGATACCCCCTCTTTCCGCAATTTCAGACACGGCCCCTCTGGAGTTTTTTATAGCTGGCAATGGCGAGGATTATATTGATTTGAATAACACATTTATTTTAATGAACTGTAAAGTGACTGATGAGGATGGCGATGCAATCGAGAAGACGGCCAACGCTGGGGTCATCAATTACCCGGTGGCCACCATGTTTTCACAGGTGGATGTGACCCTGGGAGATCGGCTCATTAGTCAAAGCAACAATACTTACCCCTATAGGGCCATGATGGAGTGTATCCTTAATTATAGTGAGGAGACCCTAAGCAAACAGTTCAGCCCCGGCCTTTTCTTCAAAGACACCCCGGAAGCTATGGACGACAAGGATCCAGAGGGACTCAATAAGGGTTTGCAAAAAAGAACGGCCTTTTCAACAGAAGGGAGGACCTTTGAGCTAATGGGACATATCCATGCAGACATATTTTTCCAAGAAAAACTCATGCTCAACGGGGTAGACATTAAAATTAAAATGATCCGTAGTAAAAGTGCTTTTTGTCTGATGACCCCTGATACTGAAAAATATAAACTGACCATATTATCGGCCTCGCTGTTTGTGAAAAAAGTGTCCGTCTCCCCGGCGGTTAAACTAGGACATGCGCAGGCTTTAATGACGGCAAACGCCAAGTACCCGATCGAAAGAGTCTATATGAAAGTCCACAGTATCCCCGCAGGGACACGGGTGATGAACCAGGAAAATCTGTTTCTAGGACAGCTCCCAAAACAGGTTATTATAGGTCTCGTGGATAATGATGCATTTACCGGGGTTTACAACAAGAACCCCTTTAACTTTAAACATTATAACGCGGAATTTATAGCACTGTACGTCGATGGTGTGCAGGTTCCATCCAGACCTTTTCAACCTGACTTTGAAAACGGCAACGCGGTTCGTGAATATTACAGTCTAGTACTGGCTACGGGTCGCCATCTCAAGGATCAACCTCTGCTGATCGATCGCCGGGAATACTGCAGCGGTTACACCCTGTACGGTTTCAACCTGACCCCTGACGAAGAGTGTGGACAACATTTTTCACTGATGAAGACGGGCAATATGCGTTTGGAGGTGCGTTTCAAGCAGCCTCTACCACGCACTGTAAATATGGTCGTGTATGCTGTGTTTGACAACATTATTGAGGTGAATCAGAGGAGAAACGTTCTGTATGATTATTATTAAAATGAACACCAGAGAGCTCAACCACATCATGAATGCCATGGCCGGCTCACGGAAACTGTTTCAAGGAGTCTACGCCTGCGACCAGCTGCCTAAATTTAAGATCAAGAATTTACCTGCAATGTACATAATCAACACACACCCTAAAAATATGCCCGGAGAACATTGGCTGGCTATTTATCTAAGGGAGGACCGCCGTGGGGAATTTTTTGATTCCTATGGAAACCCCCCGGATTTCAGACCTTTCCCTCGGAAGATCAATAACTTTCTGCTCAACAACTGTCAAGAAACCATTTACAGCGGTCGTCAAGTACAAAGTCTTCAGACCTTCACTTGTGGTCAACACTGTGTGTTTTTCTTATATCATAGATCTAAAGGAAGGTCATACCCCGATATTATGGCCTTGTACAGTGAGGATTTAGGCCAAAATGATAAAAAAGTGGCAGAGTTTGTCAGGACACTGTGGACCCCCCCTTATAACACAATGACTTACGACCCTAGCCAGCCATGTATACAGATGGGGTGTTCTTGTGAGGATTTTAAAAGATGTCATGCGTGTTAAAGTGAAAAAATAATGAAAACAGCCTTTGAATCATTAGTTTTGTTTTTATTCAACACAAATCTTATACAAAGCAGGGTTATGTTATAAATAAATGTACAACATTTGAAAAAAAATTAAATAATAATAATTGTTTGTCGGGTCCTTATTTACAGGGGAGACAAATAAAAACATGAGATTAATAAGCTTCCCAACGATGGATAGATCCTGAGGATGGTTCCTCAGCACGGTCAGAGTAATGAGATATCGGAGTCAGATCAGTCTCCAACTCTTTACACAGACGGATTTTTTGTCACGTTTCCTGGTTAGGGACTGTTGATTGGGGCATGTTCAGACAGGCCATCGCCTGTAGGAAAGCATTCCAGCCTACAGGTCGGCGACTATCGGGTACCTTATTAGTGCTAGTGACACTCTTCAACAAATCAAACATGTGTGAACCTTTGATCAGTTGTCCTTTAAAAACAAATTCACCCTGTTCATTCCAAGTCGTTACCCGCGGTTTCTGAACCATTTTGTGCAGAATATATTCTGCATGTCTTTTGCTTCTGGCCGGCATGTTTCTCAAAACATCCGTTACAACATCTCCCTCTGAACTCTCAACAGGTTCGGTCTCCGCAACATCTTTATCAACCGTACCCCCCGCATCAGCCCCAGAACCATTTTCTTGAGAGGCCATGGTTAAAGTTAAAATGTTTTGATCTTTTTCACCCTGTCTAACCAGACGGAGGTAGCGCTGTAACGTGTTGCTATACATCTGGGCTTTGGAATACTGATTTAAATCGGCCCTGGCCAGTATAGCTTTCATTTCAGAGTCCAGGTTGTTTTCGGCCGTTTGTCTAATGGGCTCTGGCCCGACAACATTTTTTCTCAGTTTCTCAAGCTGCTCCTGAGGGATCAAAAACATTTTCTGAGCATATTCCATTATTAACCCACTCTGGAAGCTTGAAGACTGGTTAGGAAAGGCACGGCTATGCTCAACAGCGGTCCTATAAAACCTCTGGTTTGATTAATCTTCTTTCTTTTTCTTTTAATAGAATACTTCTTATTAGCGATGATCTTGATAACCGCTTTTTGTTTTTTGAGTTTAGAATGTTGAGAAGGGGTTAGGGGTATATTACCGCGTAAGATGTTAAAAGCTATTTCACACAGGGTCTCGATCAAATCCGAGGGGGCCCCAGCCAGCACAGCTTTCCTATGGCGCGGGCTCCCCTCAAATAACATTTGCAAAAGCGGCAGATTTCTTTTAATCCGAACAGACATTCTTATTTATTTCCTTTTCTTTAGCACATACACTGCCGGCCAATCGGGCGGGCACAAACCTGTTCTGAGGCGAAAGTCTTCTGGGGTTTGTGCTTTTAAGTCCGCAATCAAGTACCCGTAGGGTTTTTTGGTGGCATCCTCAAATGCCTCCAAAAAGAACTTGGTCTGGTTAGGGTACATTTGACGAGCCAAGACGGTGACCTGTAGTTTATCTCTGGGGTTTTTAAAAAGAATTATATAATTGGCATTTAAATTAATAGTGCGGCTTTTTTTACCTTGAAAAAATAGATTTTGAACTAAATAAATAATACTTAAATTCCTATGATGAGTGTACTTTGTGAAAGCTTTTTCCACTTCACTGTTGTCACCGGCCTGCTCCATCAGGTCATCAAGGATCACTGGATTAGTTTGTCCGGGCGGGAACAGGTCATCGTCACACAACGAGGCGGGGAGACCTTGCACAAATTTCAGATTATTTTTTTTCGATGCCAAATCATCGTAGAGAGGTTGCCAGCAAGAGTAACACCACACTATGTTGTCAAGAGCTTGGGACACGGTTGCGTCCACATCTTCTATGATGTTCTTTATCAGATAGCTCTTACCCGAATTGGAGGGACCGGCTATAATACAGGAGAAAGGGTGTTGAAGTCTGTTATCAAAACCACCGCTAATATCCATAAGGCAGAGTGGTATAATCAGTCTTCAACACTCTTTTATTGTACACCACCCTGAACCGTTTGTTTAGTGATCTATTTTCCAATGTGTACCCCTTTTTATTGCGATAGATCTGATTTCCGGCTGTAATAATCTCGCGAGGAGTCACGTCTTTCTCGGTTACAAAACTTTGTACCAGGGTCGTCAGAGACTTGATGTTAATGAGCTTGTTGTTACAATGGTTCAGAGTGAAACCCTTAACTTTCATACAGGTCTTACCCGCAGCCGTTCTGTATGCGTAAGTCTTAGGACCCCCTGAAACAAACTCCACTATGTGGTCCTGAGGATCTAGCTCGCTCGTTAACTCCCCAAGGTAGTCCCTGAGGGGAGGGACCCAATCCCCTGGCCTGGTGACAAAGATTACAGAGTCAGTATCATGATAGAGCGTGCGTTCCTGCAGCTGATCCATTAAGTTGTACAGTTCAAGCCGGGCGTAAGCCGTGGTAAAAACCGCTATGAAAACATTAACGTTCCCCTGTTTGGTGGGGAAATCTTTAGGGGCCCTCCACTGGACCTGTGCCACGTGGTCATTTAAGAATTGAAAGTGTGATACTGCATGTTGTTTGGAAAACATAAATTCTATAAACTGTTCAGGGGTTTTAATCAAGGTTGTGTTTAGACGGTTATTTCTTTCCCCAAACTTACCCCACAGACTGTTTAAAATCAGTTTGGACATTTGTCTCTTGGCGGGGTTTACAGTTATGTTCCCCGGCTCTAGACGGATCCCTTCCTTTTCAAAATATTGCTGAACGTACCGCTCTTTGGCCGCGGAGTCAACACACCATGAGGGATAGCCCGATGCCTCCTGTTTCCCTTTCAGATGGGTCATAATGTAATCAGCAAAAAGAGTATCAGATTTTTCAGAAAAATGCCAAACCTCATACACCTTACCGACTCTGTAACCTTTCTCCACCGCCTTGTCAAGCTCAATGCTACACCAGACACCCGTCAGCGCTCTCTCTTCATCACTGTGCAGACAAGAGGTATTTTGATTTTCAGTTTCCACACACGTTCTACACAGAGGGAACATCAATTTTCCCGAACACCTGTAAGGCAACACGGGTAAGAACAGCTCGCGAGGAGGGTACATGGTGACTTTGATCAAACCAAAGTACTGTCCGATTTCGAGAAAGTCACGATAAACAATGGTTGGATGCCCCACCGGGTACATTTTGGTCTTGTTGACATAAGGGTACAGACTGGTGAAATCATAGTAATCTACTCTCTCACCCTCCTTTACCTCATAATGTAAACAGAGGGCGTTGGTACGACCCCCAAATAACGCATCCCTGGGCTCTAGACGTTCAGGAAAGTCCAAGGTTTCCATAAACCGTTGTACCCCCACATCCTGTTGCTTCAGGGTCGTCCACTCGTGTTCCCAAATCACCAGCACATTCAAACCATAGGTGTTTTTTAAAGTTTCAATTCGTTCCTGGAAATCATAGTATATATCACCGCAGAGTTTTTGTGTTACGGGGTTAAAGGTGTTTGGGTCGAAGCACTGAGGACAGCCATGGTAAATACAACCAGCAAACTCATAAGCGGTATGCTGCCCGGACACGTCGCTAAAACCGTCTAAGTAGTAAGGCCCCATTTTGACTTCCCCTTGATTTAAAGCATGTCCGATGAAGATGTTATGCCGGGCACTCAGATATTCCAGCCACTGT
Organism: Amia ocellicauda; assembly: GCF_036373705.1. Classification (NCBI taxonomy): domain Eukaryota; kingdom Metazoa; phylum Chordata; class Actinopteri; order Amiiformes; family Amiidae; genus Amia; species Amia ocellicauda. Next base: position 28,209,935 of record NC_089865.1, read on the forward strand.
ATGGAGACAGTCAAAAAGTTCTTTTGTCTAGCACGATAGTTGTCAGAAGTGGTGACCGCTATAGTGTTTTTCTGCAAGAAATTGGATCGATACATTTTCATGCAGAGAGACGCTATGGTCACACTTTGCAAAGGGTCGAGACCCGATGTGTTGATAACCTCGGCGCGGAAACGCAAACAGGCTTCTTTAAGGATCACCACATCATTTTTACAATAAGCGGCCATCTCTTCTCGGAAATCAAAAACACCTCCCTTAACCGTATTGTACCATTTAAAGAATTCCTCCCTCTCATGAGACATCATAGTATCAACCCCATAATAAGAGGCGGGCGGGTAGGACCCTAGATAATTTTGAGTGTCCTTAGTATTAAAAAAATGGCAGAACCAACCTTTCTTCTGAGCCTCAAAACCCAGAGCTTTAGGCAAAGCGCTCAATTTCATGGGGAGGAAATTTAACGAGTCTATGTAACGTTGGTTGAAAGCTTCGTCGGTGAAACACATGATCTTGCTACCCTGAGCTATTATTTTTGGGGTCACCCCATTTTCCACCAGATACTTCATCAAAATGTAAGAATCATAACCCTTAGCATTGTGGGCAATAAATGTGTAATTGAGGTATTTTGGACCGCGATACCGCGTAAAGAAATCCCTGACACAACTCTCACCGCTAGCTGACCACTCACGATCCAACAAGTCAATACAGTGTATATAATTAGCAACGTGGACCCCGTTTTCTTGCCGACATTCAAAATCAAAAAAGACATACCGGTTGTGCGGCAGCTCCTTTTTAACCGGCTGAATAAAGCACTGGTGTTCAGACCCCGGGGTTAAATCAGCATTACAGATCCTACATCTCGGCTCCAGACATTTGTGTGGTTTAACCTCATGAAAACGGTACTGGAGGCAACACTGCGGGCAATATTTAGTTTGATCACAATAACTCCGTTTTTTAACCCCCTCAGCAGCGGCCCTCTGTACCTTATGTACCTTATGCAAAATTAAAACACTGAATCATTTCAAAATTGTTATAGGCCGGTCTATCTATAATCACGGGATCACTGGTACTCTTGGACACATCATCATTTTGAACAAAGCCTTCACCCCCTACATTCTCACAGAGCATGTCCTCCACAGCCTTATCAGTCTCAGAACCCTCCACATTCCGAACACCCCCACTGCTGACATCTACAAAACCCCCTTTTTGAGGAGGCTCATTTAAAGCCTGTAAAAGTCCTTCAAAGATATCCAACCGGTTAATGTCAAGACCCTCCTCTATAGTGATGGCTGCTTCTGACGCCATACTGTGTTCTAATTGTCTCAAATCATTTATAATAGGGGCAGAATTTGGTCGGGGTAGCGCCTCCAAAGCCTCCACCATTTCAAACAAATCAGGGTGAACTAGGGGTTGAACCTCTATAAGCGCTACCGGTGGGAGGTGGTTATTTAGATCATTGACCATCTGTAACAGGCCGGGGTTCACCGGTAAGTCTGTTAATTCACATTCTATCGGTGGTGATTGGGGGTTATTTAAATCATTTATCATTTGTAATAGTTCCTGGTTCATTGGGACATCAGAGGAGTTCACAACAGGGCCGGAGATGTTCTCTCGGGAAGGTCTTTTTGGGGCCCTAACTTGTTCATAATCCTTTAGTTTGTGAGTTCTTTTACCAAGTCCGAACTTTTTTATTTATTTTTTATTTTTCCAACAACCCACAATAGTAAGGCGTTTTGTGTCTATTAAAACATTAAATACGGTACAATTCGTTAGTAAGGGTATTAATAAGGGTGTTTTGGCTCTCTATCACAAGGTTTTGCCCCACTAACACAAGTCTTTGATTTTGTAACAAAGTATGTAGCAACTCATGCCGACCTTCAGGAAGTAGCTCCGGGGGATGGTGGCCTGGCTCAACTTCAAAGGATGGTCGCTCCGGTAAATCTCGGTCGAAGGAGGCAGGGAGCGAGCGTATACTCACGGACGGAGACCAAGAAGGCCATTGCGGTGACACCCTGGCCAATCGCGGGGTACTGTTCCGCGTTTCTGTAGCCAAGAAACGGGTCTGGGGGGACGATGTGGAAACCAGTCCGTCGTTGGGTGGTGTGTCAACCCTGACTGACGGCGACCCCTGAGGTTGTTGGTTGCCTGTATTTGTTCCGCCCGACAATGCTGCGGGCTGAATCTGGGGTGTTGAATTACCCCCAGAAGGCTGTGGCCTGAGTAGATGTTGGGGGGTCTCCAAGACCACCGTGGGGGATCCTCTCGGTGATCTCTCCGGGGAAGATGTTTGATCCCACTTAGACGGGGTAATTGTCCTCAATAGCTCATCCACAGAATGACTATCCCAAGAGTCTTGGGAAGAATAAAAATATACATTACATTTACATCTTTAAACGGCGACAGAAATCAAACTTAAAACAACATGTCCAGGACCTTCAAAACCTTTAGCTTTTTTAGACCTTTGAAAATAGGCTTAGACATTAACTACAACGCCTTATTATTTACAGACATTATATTTATTAGGACTTGATAATAAATGTAAAACAGAGAAGCCTCTGTAAATAAACGGTTTCTTAAATGTTTCTTTAAAAACTGTAATATTGTTAATAAAACACTTTTTATACACACACACAACATTTCATTTTTAAACGAACCTTCCAAGTGTAAACGCTTCCTGATCCCGGGACTTCCTGTTTCACAAACGTTTTCACGATCTGTTTAAATATTAAATACAATGAACACCTTCAAGCCTTTTCCTACAACCACTTTAAAACAGAAGTATAATTGCGGGAGATAAGCCAAACAACTTACTAAAACCTTTCGGACGGCTTTACTTCCTAACCAGACGGTAGGGCAATCGGTCATTTCTAAACACGTGCCCCAGAAACAAGCCTAGACCTGTCCGGACTTCTAAAGATCTTTCCCAGAACCCCCCGCCCTACAGGAAACAGGCACCCATCGCTTAAATATTAGCCCTCAACGGGCAAACAAAGCCCTTTTAAAAACATTAAAGTTTGAAAGATCTTACTTACCTCCAAAGAATAATCGTTTCTTATGTTTTTCGGCTGGTTTAGCTTTTTGCACTTCTGTGGAGGTAAGAGACATGTTTAACCTTTAACCACCCCGCTTTATAAAAAGCTTTAACCTCTTACAGGCGGCAGATATATACTCACCGCTATCAGATACAGGGGCTGACGGCCTTTCAGATTCTTGAAAGGTTACGGTTCTCGAAGGTAAAACGAAACAAGCCCTCGATGTGGAAGGCCTTTCGTTGTCTCGAACCACGTTTCTTAATACTGTTAGAAAGGATAATTTTTTAAAATTAGCAAAACTGGCCTCAAACATCTTACAGAAACGTTATACAAACAAACAGGGGTTTAGTTCTTACCCGGTCGGCAGACAGCCTGTCTAGGGACAACCACTTCTCTTGGTTGATCCTCGGAGACATTAATCACAGGCCTTTCGATAGTTTCTGTGTAATTAAAGACACCGGCATTAATATATATTAAAACGTTTTCATAACTCTAATGAGCCGCTTCAAAACCACACACACCCATACATAAGAACCCATGAGCGCAAACACAAAAATCTTACCGTCGTTGTTCCAGATGATGTCCTCAGCGTTGGGAATTAACTCCTGTTGACTGGCTGAAAAATAATTTTACAGAACTTAAAACAGATGTTATAGCCTTATTTACAATACATGCCCACAACACGCTCTGAGTCAATGAAAATAATCTGAAGACTTACCTAAAAACTCGTTTAAATCGAAGTCGTTGATGTTGTTTCCGGACATTGTTGATCTTTAGGCTTAAATCGAAAGGTCAGTATGAGTCTGTCGAGCTGAAGACCAGACCTTCATACTTATACTGATGGCCAGATGCCGGATCTGCTTGTAAGGCATTGTTCTTTTTTTAATAGCGATGCTTTGTTTGGTATTAAACAAGTCACAAACTACTCAGAACAGCGTTTATCCCCGCAAAAGAGATATTTGGGTTTATTTTACAAAGCTTATAAATTATATAGTTTAAAAGTATTCTGAATGTTTTGATACCACATGCCATACCTACGTTTGTCTGAGCCCACCCCCACCCTCCATGGTGTGAGTGATTTAGCCTTGAGTGTTGTGATCTATTTAGCATTGAGTGATCAGTTGTTTTTATTTTTTAAATGATTCCTTATCATCAGGGATTGAGACTGCTAAAATACCTTAAAAACATATCCTTATCTTAAGTCTAACTCTTATGAGCTTTAAGACCCTAGAATGTATTTAAGTAAAACGAATGAACACATTATGTGTGAGATAAAATATAACCACAGCTTTTTTTTTTTTTTTTTTTTACAAAAACAATTAACCTATACACACAAACACCCCCACACACACACACCCTCTTTTTTAATTTTATTTTTAATTAAATTTGAGGGGAGAGACAGAGCCATATACATTGTGGATAACATAAGTACCCTATGCAAAACAGGCATTGTTAGGACCTGTGACCATTACAGACAACAGAACTTGTTGATCTTATAAAATGATTGGGCGAGAGAGAGAGAGAGAGAGAGAGAGAGACAGACAGAGACAGAGACAGTGTGGATAACATAAGTACCCTATGCAAAACAGGCATTGTTAGGACCTGTGACCATTACAGACAACAGAACTTGTTGATCTTATAAAATGATTGGGCGAGAGAGAGAGAGAGAGAGAGAGACAGACAGAGACAGAGACAGTGTGGATAACATAAGTACCCTATGCAAAACAGGCATTGTTAGGACCTGGGACCATTACAGACAACAGAACTTGTTGATCTTATAAAATGCTTGGGCGAGAGAGAGAGAGAGAGAGAGAGACAGACAGAGACAGAGACAGTGTGAATATGATAAACGCACTATTCAAAATGGCATTGTTAAGACCTGGGACCATTACAGACAACAGAACTTGTTGATCTTATAAAATGCTTGGGCGAGAGAGAGAGAGAGAGAGACAGATAGAGACAGAGACAGTGTGAATATGATAAACGCACTATTCAAAACAGGCATTGTTAAGACCTGGGACCATTACAGACAACAGAACTTGTTGATCTTATAACGGTTTAGATTTACTAAACCATTACATGTATATTTAAAAAAGACCCCCAACCACTACAGGAAGAGCCGACCCATTCACACTCTACAGTTGACCAACAAGAACAACAAGAACAACCGGTTATGGGCGGCCTTGTTGTTCAGGGTTTTATGGGTGTACACTTTCTGACGGATATGACGTAGGAATAATTAAGGAAATAACTACCTAAAATCACGCCCCCCAATTATGACGTAGGAATATTAATAAGCTTAGGGCATACGTCATAACAAAATAGGCCGCGCCCAAAAAACCCTACTATCTACTCACATCCTAACGTGAAGGAACCCTAGCCCGGGTTTTCCTCTTGGGTGTTTTCTCGTGGATACAGTCGGACATGCTGAGACCCAGAATCACTTCACACGTGTAAAGAGAAAAATATCTATTTTACTAAAGAATCAGTCTGGCTTAAATACAAATCTTTTGGAGGACTTGAAAAAACAGTTGAAGACCCCCCCCCCCACCCACTTGTACATTCCTCTGGTGTCCTGTTAGCTCCGCCCCCACATATTTAAATTCTTCAAACCAGACTCTAACGTGATAGACTATTCCTTCAGTGCCCTGTCAACTCCACCCCCAAATATACTAATTCTTCACCAATCCGAGGTTACTAAAGACGTAGACATATCCTCGCCACCCCCACTTGCTCAAAAAGCTCCAGACTGACATAACCCTTGTCCATTTGAAAGAGGTAACTGCTTTGGCCCTGTTGAAGAGACAGCCTCGCGGATCTCGCTTAAGTAGAAGTATCTATGTTACTAAAGAATCGGGAGGGCTTTAAAAAAACTCTTTTGGAGCTTCACTCGCGTAGGGAAAAATAGCTATTCTACTAAATAAATCGGGAGGACTTAAATACAACTCTTTTGGAGCTTCACTAACTTAGGGAAAAATATCTATGTTTTCTAAAAAATCTGAAGGGTATACATAGTGCTCTTTTGGAGCTTCACACGTACAGAGACAAATAGCTATTTTACTAAAGAATTAGTGTGGCTTGAAAACAAATCTTGTGCAGGGTTAGAAAAACAGTTGAAGAACCCCACCACCCTGCACATTCCCTCGGAATCCATCAATATGGTAATTATTCTGTGATGCGGTACAAGCACCCCCCACCCCATAGGAAGGACCCCCACCCCTTAGGAAGGGCCCCCCCCAAGATCAACTCAAGTTCAGGTCAAAGGTCAAATCCCCCGCAGCCCCCCCTTTCGAAAAAGTGCCTTATATTACTACTCATGTTCTCTGGTGTCCAGCTCTGTTTTGGTTTTCGGTGCCTTTCTGCGCGCCGCTCTCGGCCAGGGTATTTTCAACTCCTGAGAGGTCTGGACAGGCTCCCCATGGCTCATTGGTCTAGGGGTATGATTCTTGCTTTGGGTGCGAGAGGTCCCGGGTTCAACTCCCGGATGAGCCCGTCTGGCCTGCCTCTTCTCTGTTTTGCGGTCCCTGGACAGGTCGCTCTCTGTGGGAGCCTGGGTCCTCTGCGTAAATGCAGGGCTTTTGACCTCAGATGCTGTTGCCAGTGTTTTCTTCTCTTTGAAACAAATGCGTATTATAGAAGGTTTTTGTTGTTGTTGTTGTTGTTGAGGAGGAGGAGCACATGTAGTGTATTTTGGAGGAGAGGGAAGAAATGTGGTTTTCCGGCTTGCTATGGAGACCTTTGCTGAACGTGTACAGCTGAGCTGCACCGAAGGAGAGGCATTCTTTTGAGTTGTTTGTGGTCCTGCTGGACCATGCTCTCCGTGCTGTCTCACTGGGGGAGCGGTTACCGTTCTGGATAGACACGTCAGCACCACAGTCCATGGTATTTGTCAAAGAGCGTAGGTTTCCCAGTCTGCCTCAAGCAGGTACGCCCTTGCCAGGGAGGACTTGTAACATCAATCTTTCAGTTGGCTCGTTGGTTTAGGGTTTTGATTCTTGCTTAGCGTGCGAGAGGTCCCGGGTTCAACTCCTGGACGAGCCCCAGGGCGCGAAGCTGTGTGGTGTCGTGGCTGGTAACAGGAGTCTAATTGGGGTTGTTTCCCTCTCTCCCTCTTAGTGAGGTAGAACAGCTATGTGTGGTAAAATAGGGTATTTTTTTGAAAGGAGGGCTGCGGGGGATTTGATCTTTGACTTGAACTCAGGGGGCCTCTCCTGAACTTGAGTTGAAGTCAGGGGGTGGGGGGTGCTTGTACCACATCACAGAATAATTACCATGTTGATGGATTCCGAAGGAATGTGCAGGGTGGTGGGGGTCTTCAATTGTTTTTCAAGCCCTCTAAAAGAATTGTCTTTAAGCTGACTGACTGATTATTTAGTAAAACAGCTATTTTTCTCTATACGTGTAAAGCTGCAAAAGAGCGCTATGTAAACCCTTCAGATTCTTTAGAAAACATAGATATTTTTCCCTATGCTAGTGAAGCAATGTAAAGATTGAATAAATACAATTATGAAGTTTTAAAGGTGTATGTGTGTGTGTTCACAACACCCGGTGATGTAAAAGCAATGTAACGTTACTAAGTTAAGAAATCCTTAAATATAGAAGAGTTATAGAATATATATGTAATATAAGAAGCATAGACTATATATGTAGAAACTGGGACATTTCAATACAACTCAATAAAAGCAGCATTTGTAATAATATTAGTAATCAAACATCAAATTATTATGTAATATAAACCATTCATGCATTAAGATTAAGTAAATACACTCAATACGATCTCAGCACATCGTGTGTGTGTGTGTGTGTGTACATTTGCATGCGTGCGTGTGTGTACATTTGCGTGCGTGCGTGTGTGAGTGTGAGTGTGTGTGTGTGGGTTTACATATAAACCGAGTGCAGGCTGGAACGCTAATCTCAAGGGCTCAGATTCTGATGAGAACAAGCTGTTATCTAGCCGCTTGTATTTAAATAAAAAAAAAAAAAAGTTTAACTTAACACAATAATGTGATAAAGAATCCTACCCGAAACGATGTTGGAACCTGTAACTATAAGGCTATCAAAATATAAGTTATTCTTAACCATTAGGCTGAATGAAGATATAAAAACATGATATCAAATTAAAGAATGATGGTTACCACAAAACATTTAGGAATCTGGAGGTACATACAGCCGTTATGTGTTAAAGTTTGCGGGAATTGCGGTGGTCATCAGCGCGTTCACGCGCACAGCGCGGTGTTTAAATGCGGGTTTGCGGCGGAGATTCAGTCCATTTGGTCAACACGCTGCCTGCACGGTCCAGAACACACAAAGAGACATCAGGATGCCCGGCCACGACCATGCGGAGCGGACACTAAACTTCTCAAACTTTGATGGTAAGTATAATTCAATTAATCAAGAAATATAATTGCGAAGTGTTTAGATATCCATACACTAGTTCAGAAAGATTAAAAATATGCTACATTTACATACGTATTTAAGAAATCTAATATTTGAAATGTTTTAAATATATTTGAATTGTATTTAAACGTTTAAATTCTGTTTATAGGAAACGCAGATTTTCAAACATCTCAAGAGCCTTTTACACTAGGTACTATTATTTATTGATATATTTTTTAATATTTATAAATAATAGGCACAGCGCGATGTTTCTAACAAGCACCCGTGTATCTGCAGGATTACCGAGCGCCCCGTACAATGTGCTCGATTTCTACACGAGTGAATCAATGAACACGGGTAAGACTCATTTAATAATGTATCGACCGTATTAATTATACGCGTTATGATCCTATGTACATTTTATTTTCATATAACCATATTTACTTTCAGATTTGTTCCCGACATTAGATGACGAGTGACCCAGCACGTCAAACGCTGAGCCGCGTAGGTTATCCTTTCCATTTCATACATGTAATAAATATCTCGCCAGGATGTGTGATGTTAAATTATGGATCTATACGGGCGGATTTTTATATTATTTTGTGTTTTTATCAGAGGATCTATCCAGACCGACCTGTGTCAAAATATTTACGGAAAATAACGCGTTCCGAGGGTGAGTGAGACCTTTATTCCATCACTCCGAGAGATGGAGCCGTGGTTATATTGTACACAGTGTGCACAATGGCTCTATTGTTTGGCGCTGTCCGGGCGTGCTGTGCTGAGGGCCTGCGCCGAGCCATCTGAGCAGAATGATGCGCACGCAGTCTGGCCCCGAGGCATCCTGGGATCTGTACTGTTTAAAGGATTGTAGTAGTCTACGTTTGAAAGTGAAAGTAACCTGGCTGCAGCGCCCAGACTAACCTAGGTTATTAACTTATGTTTATACATGTCTCCGTTTTAAGACACCGAAAGTGATGATGATGAGCTTGAATCAGGAACGCCGGATCTAAGAAGACGTCTGCATTTAAACGGTCTGTTTGCATCGTTTATACGCTTTTACAACCGAGTATTTAAAACTATTATTTATGAAACGATAATATTGTCCGGGTTCTTGTCATTTTACAATGTACTTACTTAGACCGTTATTATTAATGTTTTCGTAGCACACGCTTTATTGAGACAATTATTAACGTTGTCTATTATTGTAATACAACATTCTAGATGTAGTTATTCTTTAAACATTTTTATATATATTTTATTATGAATGGTCTATAATAATCTGAGCACTATTGTATTAATAAGAGTAAGAATAGTTCATTTAAAAGCTATAGGTTTACATAAATCGAATTATGATAATAATGTATTGTTTGTTTAAGGATGTTATTTATGTTATTATTATTATTATTATGTATTATTATTATTATTATTATTATTATTATTTTATTATTATTATTATTATTAATTTTATTATTATTTATTTATTATTATTATTATTTTTATCATTATTATTATTTTTTTATTTTTTTGTGTTACCGTCTGTGATTAAACGTGTCCGTTCTCATGTGTTTCAGGTTCATCGGAGTCTATTTCAGACAGTTCATTACTGCGGCTGGCTACTACAAATGGTTGATTCCTTAGAACACCTACCCCTTCCGAACGCAAACAATTTAACAAAACAACCCCAACTTATTACTAGTCCTGCTCCAACAGAAAACGTTCTTGAGTATGCATCTAACCACATTGTAAATGACAATTGTGTTGACACTTTTGAAGGTCTTCAGCATGCTTTAAACAATGTACAACAAAGGGGTTGTGGCGGAGGTCAGAACAGTGAAGCTGCAGGTGTTGACAATGGGTTTAGTCGCGAGCTTAGCGATGTTCAAAATATCAAAAATGAGGCTGAAGATGTTCGGGGGAGTAACCATAGATCAAATGCTGGTGATGGTGGGGATTGCCATAATATCGATGTTGATAATAATGATGGGGGTGTAGAGCACGTAGACAGACCAAACTTCGGTAATTTTGAAATTGTTCACAGATTTAGCTTTGCAGAATTATTCAACTGCGACAATTATGCAGAGATATTTGTTACAATGCATGATATTATACAAAATATGCTTGACCGAATTACCAAACGTGGTAGACCCCAGGATGTGGTGCAGTTGGAGCTGAGAGCGGATTCATTATTTAGCAGTGTTTTTACCATAATGAGAGGTGATGAGTTAGATGTTGAGGCTTTTCTATCTAAAATTGAAAACCTGCTTCAGAGTCAAGTCTTCATCCTGGCCGATGAAAGTCTGGTCTTGGTCATTAACGTTGTTCGTAACCCTGAGGGTTGTGTTCGTAGGAGATTGTCAAGTTGTCTCAAGACTGAAATAATTCATAAGAAACTCGGGCAAATAGTGAATGAGGGTAATACAAATAACAAAACATGCTTTGCGTATAGTATAGTATGCCTGCTCAAACCTAATATAGTTGCCGAGCAGGTTTTGCATGATGCTTTGCAAATGCATCAGGCAGCGGGTCTATCGGAACAGGAGATGGTGACTTTCTCAGATATCCACAAATTTGAGGAGGTGGCGGATGTTAAGATCATAGTCTGGTACCATTGTGAGATAAATGATGTATTTGACACATTTCAAACTCACTCAGAGTTTAACCCCCACACATTGTTTCTTTTCTTTCACGAAAATCATTACTACGGTATTAGAAATTTGAAGGCTTTTCTGGGTTGTTGGTACGTCTCTGATTTTTGCTACAAGGGTTTTAACGATAGGAAGAACCATCAATGCGCCGGGTACTGTAATGTGTGTTACCATCAGCAATGTCGAAAGGGTGAAGCTCCCACAGTGCGGTGTAAGGATTGTTTAAGGATCTGTCGGTCCGCTTTCAGTTTTTCCGAACACAAAATACCTAGAGGGGGTACGGGTCAAAGCATCAGCCCTTGCGATAAAACAAAATTCTGTCTCCAGTGTTATAGACAGTTCACCTATAAAGAGGATAAACCCCACAAGTGTGCCGCTCTGAGGTGTCATCTCTGTAATGCCGACTTAACACCCGAGACGGTACACCAATGTTTCATACAGTCTGTTAAACTGGCACCCCTTCATAACAAGTATGTCTTTTATGACTTTGAGTGTAGGCAGGAAGGAGGCATTCATATAGCGAATTATATTCACTGTATAGACATGTTGGATCGCGAGTGGGCTGCGGCTGGTGAGTCATGTGTTGAGGGTTTCCTTCAAAAATACCGCTGTCCAAAGTATCGAGATTACACATTCATAGCTCATAATGCTAGGGGGTATGACTCTTATATATTGATCAAATATTTGGTGGAAAGCAGTGTAACCCCCGACATCATAGCGCAGGGGTGTAAAATAATGTGTTTCACAGACCATGATTTCAACCAGCGTTACATAGACTCGCTCAACTTCTTACCCATGAAACTGAGCGCTTTACCTAAAGCGTTGTGGTTTGAAACTTTTTGAACACGGTCGAAACACAGAATTATAGAGGCGTCTACCCGGCACCCAGTTATTATGGGGTTGAATCCATGACGACTCGGGAAAGGCAGGACTTCTTCAACTGGTATGACATGGTTAAGGATGGCATTTTTGATTTCAGAAAGGACATGGCCGCCTATTGTAGAAATGATGTGTTGATCCTTAAAGAATCATGTGTTAGGTTCAGGCATGAAGTCATTAAGACAGCGGGTCTTGACCCTTTACAGTGTACGACAATAGCTTCTCTCTGTATGAAAATGTTTCGAGCCAATTTCTTGCAGAAAAACACCATCGCCATTACAACGCCGGACAATTACAGATGCCTTCAAAAGAGTTTTTCTACGGCCTCCATCCAATGGTTGGAATACATGTCTGACAATCATAACATCTTGATCAGACACGCTTTGAATTATGGGGAGCTTAGAATGGGTCCCTACTTTCTGGATGGTTTTTCAGAGGAAAATGGGATTCGTACAGCTTATGAGTTTGCCGGTTGTATTTATTTTGTATTTTCCCCGTAGGACACCCCACCATAATTTATCGTGACTTTCTCGATCTCCAGCAATACTTTGGCTTAATCAAGGTCACGATGTATCCACCCAGGGGGCTTTTCTTGCCAGTTTTGCCTTATAGAGCTTCGGGAAAATTGATGTTTCCGCTATGTAGAACGTGCGTTGAAACTGAAAACCAGACGGTGGAGTGTCCGCATGAGGATGATGAGAGGTCATTGACAGGGGTGTGGTGCAGCGTGGAGCTTAATAAAGTGATTGTGAAAGGATACAGAGTCGGTAACGTGTATGAGGTCTGGCATTTCTCTGAAAAATCTGACACGCTTTTTGTCGATTACATCATGACACACCTTAAAGGGAAGCAGGAGGCTTCCGGTTACCCTTCATGGTGTATTGATGAAACCAGTAAAGAGAGCTATATTCAGAAATATCTTGAAAAAGAGGGAATCAGGTTGGATACGAGCAACATAACTGTAAACCCAGCAAAGAGACAGATATCAAAACTGATTCTAAATAGTCTGTGGGGTAAATTTGGAGAGCGGTCTAGTAGAATAAACACTACCTTGATTAAAGATCCGCCGCAGTTTCTTCAATTTCTGTTTTCCAAAGAGCATGATGTGTCACACTTTAGCTTTGTAACTGACAGAGTAGCTCAGGTTCAGTGGCGACGACCTCAAGATTTCCCGACCAAGCCGGGAAATGTCAACGTTTTTATAGCTGTTTTTACAGCTGTTTTTACAACAGCTTATGCTAGATTAGAATTGTATAGTTTAATGGAGCGTCTGCAGGAGCGATCTTTATATCACGACACGGACTCTGTAGTCTTGGTCAGCAGACTGGGTGATTGGATGCCACATCGTAGAGTTTGTTTCTGGGGGTCCAAAGACATACGCTTATAAAACAGCTTCAGGAAAGAGCTGTATGAAGGTGAAAGGTATAACTTTGAATCACACTCACAAGAAACTGATCAATATCAAGTCTCTAACGACTTTGGTTCAAAATTACATTGCAGGCCTAGATCAAGGAATTCAACCTCAAGAGGTGATTACTTCCGGAAATCAGATCGTCCGAAATAATAAGGTGTACATTCTCGAAAACAGGCCATTACAGAAAAGGTTTTGGGTAGTGTACAACAAAAGAGTTCTTTTGCCAAACTATAATACGCTACCCTATGGATATTGACGGGGTATTCGATAACAGACTTCAACACCCCTTTTCATGTATTATATCGGGTCCTTCCAATTCTGGTAAAAGTTTTTTTCTTAAAAGGCTTTTAGAGAATTCTGCAACGGCTATAACACAAACTCTCGATAACATAGTTTGGTGTTACTCATGTTGGCAACATCTGTACGATGAGCTAATGGTTAAAATTAAAAATCTTAAATTTGTGGAAGGTGTCCCCGCATCGCTTTGTGACGATGATTTGTTACCCAGTGACAAATGCAATTTAAAGGTGATAGACGATCTCATGGTAACGGCTAGTGAACGCCGAGAAATATCTTCTCATTCCTGTTTAACTGTTTAGTCTGAAATTGACACAAGTTAATAGACATTAGATTTATGGTGGCCCTGCCTATCCTTAATCATTGAATAATAATCAGTTAAGGGAAATTGTGGTAACAAGTAATGATAGGATCTTTCTCGGCACCTAAACGTCAATGAGACTGATATATATATATATATATATATATATATATATATATATATATATATATATAAAAAGAAGTTACCTGACATAAATACTGACCTGCGTAGTTATTTAATGTCTGACTAACAATACTAATGAGAGACTCACCTTCGTCTTTCTAACCGGTATTGTAGTCAATGTGTTTATAACCTTTTTTGTTGAACGATTTGTGTGATATCATATGCGATCCCATGGTCTTTGATTTGGTCACGGAAGTGATTTGTCTTTGATTTGTTGATCTAGAGTTGAATTTTAATTTATTTTTCCCTTTTGTATAATTAGTGTAGTGCTACATTTAGTCTTTGTTTTTGAATAAATTTGACAATTTATATCTTTGGAATTGGTGTCTGCGTCCAATTATTACAGAAATTGAGTTCTACAAGATTCCAGGATTCGTGATAAGGTGATACTATAAATTCACTTCTTTAATTGAAATTTATAAGTGTACCTTACGCTACATAATTGGTGCCCCGTGTGAGGAATCTTAGACTGAAAAGAACTAGTTTCTGTAATAGTTATTGGATAGCTTTGTCCAGAAATCCAGATTCCAAAGTTTTAAAACAAGAAAACTTTTGTAGGCACGATACACTGTTTGTACTCTAGAGGGCGCTCTAGAACTGCCCACGTGGTATGTGTATGTTTTCCAAAGTCACAAAAGGTTAAGTCTATTTAGTTACTTGTGGTAATTTGTAGATATTCTAAGTTTTGGCATTAGAGTCTTTAAGTGATTAATCTCTTACTGTTTGGTTGGGTTGTTACTGAATAACCAAAAACAATGACGACCCAAATGTCCCCATGTGAAGCATTGATTATGAAAGTATCGGATTGAGATCTCCGAATACATTGAAAGCCTAGGCGGTTTGGACTTTGATGAAGTAGAGTCGCGTCGAACTAAGTTGTTGAACGACACTACGACACAATTCGAAAAAGAAGAGGCGATAGATGTTGTGAAGGTTGTGTCTAGCTTAGCACTTGCGAGGTCAAGGCTAGTGAAGTAAATTTGAAAAATTGAAAAAGCTAGGAGAAAAGTATGCGAAAGTGAAAGACGAAAGAGCCGAACTGCATGGAATGGCTTTAGAACTCGAAGGAAGACTAGAGGCTTGTGGAAATCAAGTAATTATGTTGGATGCTGAAAGAGAGGATTTAATTGAACAAAGGGAGCAATTAAGAAATGAATTAAGAGAATGTCAAGAAGAATTTGAAACAATTCTGAGTCAAGTAAAAGATCTGCAAAATGACAGGGATAAAGCAGCGGAAAATAAGAGGATAGCTGTCAAGGATCGTGATGTTTTGGAAGCGCGTCTTCACAAAACCGTCATGGAGAAATATAAGGGTACTTTAAAAATGGAGATACTTGAAGGCGAGGTCAGATATTTTAAAAGGGACAGTGAAGAAACAAAGAGAGTAAATCAGGAGCTTAGGGGAGAATTTAGATCACGTGACGTTGAAAATGAGTATCTCAGGCAACAAATAGAGGCCCTAAAAACTGCATCTCGGTGGGCTGCAAAGCCGACCCCAGACAGTAAAAGGGAACAGGCCAGGATACGGAGTCGCACACCGTCTCCATATCTAAGCCCTGGTTTGCCTCGCCGTGATCTGTCCCCTGCCCGTAGTCAGTCCCCACCCAGGGCAAGGAGCCCATCGCACAGGCGAAATTCCTCCCCCGAGAGTCCGGACCGAAAGGTTGACATGCGACATCTGAGAGAGCTGGCTAAAGATTGTGAGGTTTTTAACCCAGCAGACAAGGAAGGAAATGTCTCAGTGTATATTAAGGACATTAAGTATGCTTTGCATTTCAATCCTGATGCTACGGAGAAGGAGAAGGTTCTCCTTATCCTCAAAACCACCTCTCTCCAAGTCCATTCTTGGATGGAGAGGCAAGGGTCCGTGGTCTGCGATAGTTTTCTGCGATTTTGCAGAGCATTAATTAGGGACTATTCCAGGTTCATTGACCCGGTGGCAGCAGTGACTGCCACACACCAGATCAAACAGGGTAAATACGAGTCCCCCCGCAATTATTATGAGAAACTTAGGAAAACCTATTTTGCGGGTCAAGATCAACCCGGGGCAGAGGAAGAGGTGAGCTTTAGGGGTTTGTTTGTTGCTAATTTGTTTCCAGCGATTAAGGAAATGATCATATTACATGCAGACGCTATGCATATGAACATGGCCGAAATTCATAAAATGGCACAAAAAGCTTGGGAAAGCAAGTACAATAGTGCTTCTGATGGTAAAGACACAAGCACCCGAGTACTGGCAGTGCACTCTGAGTGCCCTGTTTCTCCACTGGAGTTAAAGGGGGCCGGGATGCCCAAGGACAGAACCCGAGACCCCCAGGCTTACAAGGAAAAGTATGAGGAAAAGCAATCTGCTCCTACCCCAGTTGGGTCAACTCAATCTCTGAGCAAGGCTGCAGGTTCTGAGCTGCTGCAATGCTTAGCTCTGCTCTCGTTGCCCCCTCTTCCCAAAATGGAAATTAGTAGCCAGGGTAAAGGGCCGGACCTGCCAGCTGAGCTGGGACTAGCTCCGGAGCCACCCCCTGTCCCCGCCTCTGTGTGTTTGATTGGATGGGAGGAATGGCAGGGGGGTTTCCCTGACACATCAGCTCACTGGTACCTCCTAGTGGGGGAAGCTGCCTGCAAGCAAGCTGAACCTTTGACGATGTTACTGGGTGATGTGACACAGAGAGGCAGAGCCAAGCGAGTTTACATAGAAGTGACCATTGAGAGTGTGTGGAAGTGTGGAGCCTTGTTGGACACTGGGGCTGAAATTTGTTTAATGTCCGCCACCACATTTGGCGACCTGAAACAAATTATGGAAACCTCAGACCAACAACTGAAAGTGGAAGTTTGTAGTGTGAACATTACAAGTTACACAGAGACTAAGGCACAGCTCACTCGAAAGGCGTGGTTAGAATTCCCTTTTGGGAAGATGAAATTCGTTCACCCTGTCTATATTTCCCAATTTGAAACCGAGAAGTTGATCATTGGTCAGGATCTTTTGAACAGGTTAGCACCACTTATCGATTGTAAACAGAACAAGTTGTGGGCTCAAGTGCAACCACCAAAGCAGGTGGAATTGAATGACATACATGATACAGCCACCAAGGTACTTCCCAATGAGACCATTTTTGTGCATGTCCCTAAAGGGGGCATCACTCAATTCGATGATTTAGCTCAGTACCAGTTAGACTCTGAGCGATATGAAACTGAATTTGAAATTGTAGACGCCTTCCGGGGACACAATTTTAAATTGGACAGTGTTCTTAGCGAAAGGGTAAGAGTGGAAGGCACTAAAATCATAGAGTATGCAATAGACCAAACCAGTTTGCAAACCACCCTCCTAGAGTCACATGAGAGAAAGCACAGGCTGTCTCACAGCTGGGGGGTCAGGGATGTGGTATTTATAACATTGCTCCTGAGCGGCTGGATCATAACAGAAAGTGTGATATGGATGCTAGCCAAGCATCTGTGGGTATTGCACAGCAGAGTGCATAACTTCAAAGGATCACCGGCTTACCATGTAAGCCAACCATTAAACCCTAGGTCCCTGCCCACTATAGGCATTGGTGATGGTGATAGTGGAGGTCAGGTGCCCGAATAACCTTTGAATTCCCAGTCACCTCCCTCTGTTAATCAACTTCCCCCTATTGGTTACCATCAGTAACCACACTCAATATACTTAGTAATACTAATACCAATTGTTTTTTTTGTTTTTTTGTTTTAATGTACTTGTGTTATAATATGTAACCTGTATATGTGCTAGTATAGGATTGTCAATTTGTTTGGAATACATTCTGCTTAAATAATGAACTATTAGTTTGTTTTCATTGATTTCTCGGGGTCATGAATGGTGAAGTCCACTGTTGAATTCTGTTACATAACTTTGAGATAAATGCTTAATGTCTTATTTTGTCTTGAAGGGGATAACGTCCTAGTCGACCTCAGTCCCATTAAGGAAAGGGGGTATGTAGCGTTATGTTGGGTGTATTTTGATAAGAGCATTTGGGCTCTGCGCTAAAGCACTGATCTAAAGAAGACCTCTCCCCCCCAAAGTTATCAGATTTCCTTAGCTCATCAGCTTGGAACTGGTTTGCGTCAAAGTGACAGTTTTGGGGAGGATGGCACCGAGAAGAGGCCAAATAGTTTGGAATCCTGCTATGAGATGTCTGGAGAAAGGGGCCTGTAGGTGATAAAAACTCTTTGAAGTGGACGAGAGCCAAAATGCCGACATAGAGCTACGACCCCGGGCCAGCCGGCATTTACAAAAAAGATGGCATAGATTGACATCAGTCATAAATCAAGCCCCCTCCAATAGGACACTGGGGGCTGAAACCGAAATCCAATCTCAAAAACTCAAGAACCAATCACCTATTGATCTGACAGACTATAAAGAACAGCGCACGGCCTTTCTCTCTCTCTCTCTCTCACCTGAACCAGAAACTCGCTGCCACAGCTCAACCTGTAGCTCTGTTGCCCGAACCGGAACCAGAAACCAACCAAGTCTTTGCCAGCAACAGAAGAGTTAAACTGGGAGAAGGAGATTGAGCCGTACGAAGAATTCTTTTAAAGGACTTTATTAAATAAAGAACGTTACAGACTGCGCATGCCCGCCTGTTCCCACCTGATCAGTGGAGTTTTACATCTGGACAATTGACTAAGTCGACTGTATACGAAAGCGTCAGTCATTTAAATAGCTATTGAGTCTTATGAAACTTGACCCTTGGAACAAACAGGGACCTGCTTTCCTCAAAGACTTTGTCTTCAAGTAACTATGGTGGAAACCCTGCTTACAAAGAAGATTTTGTGCACAAACTTGGAGCCTTCAAACCAGTGGAAAATCTGTTTGGAAAAGACTCTACATTCGCGAAACCCCAACTTCCAGGTGCATCGACTGAGTGGAAGTTCTTGGACAAAGCTGAACCGGACTGAATTTGTTCCAAACACACGGAATTCGTGCCGTGTGCTGTTATCTGAGCCCGAAGCCAGAGAGGCCTCTCTGCAACGAAGTTCAGATAAGTTTAACAGTTTGGAATTTGTGATTCATGACATTTGAGAAATCAGTTAGAAATGTTAATCTGTGATTCATAAGTCTAGAATGTGTAATACCATTTAGTTTTTTTAAATATAAATGTGTGTTGCATTAAACTGTTTTGTTGATAATTTTAGAAATAAAATCTGTCAACGCCGAGAAATATCTTCTCATTCCTGTTTAACTGTTTAGTCTGAAATTGACACAAGTTAATAGACATTAGATTATTGGTGGCCCTGCCTATCCTTAATCATTGAATAATAATCAGTTAAGGGAAATTGTGGTAACAAGTAATGATAGGGTCTTTCTCGGCACCTAAACGTAAATGAGACTGATATATATATAACGAGAAGTTACCTGACATAAATACTGACCTGCGTAGTTATTTAATGTCTGACTAACAATACTAATGAGAGACTCACCTTCGTCTTACTAACCGGTATTGTAGTCAATGTGTTTATAACCTTTTTTGTTGAACGATTTGTGTGTTATCATATGCGATCCCATGGTCTTTGATTTGGTCACGGAAGTGATTTGTCTTTGATTTGTTGATCTAGAGTTGAATTTTAATTAGTTTTTCCCTTTTGTATAATTAGTGTAGTGCTACATTTAGTTTTTGTTTTTGGAATTGGTGTCTGCGTCCAATTATTACAGAAATTGAGTTCTACAAGATTCCAGGATTCGTGATAAGGTGATAGTATACATTCACTTCTTTAATTGAAATTTATAAGTGTACCTTACGCTACATAGGTATTTAACGTAGTTATTATTAGGACACAATGTTTGAACAAACCAGGACACAGTTTTATCATTTTTTCCTAAATCAGGGCCATACAGCGTCATAACATTTGTGTAGGGGAGACCTTTAGCTCTATGATATAAGAAAAACACACAGTGTTGACCGCAGGTTGTAGTCTGTAGACTTTGCACTTGGCGACAGTTATAAACCGGTTGTTTACAATTGTTTATTAAAAAGTTGTTGATCGTAGCTGGAAAATGAATAAAATCTGGAGGGTTTCCGTTAGAATCAAAAAAGTCGCCGCGATGATCTTCCGTCAGATAAATAGCCAGCCAGTGCTCTCCAGGCATGGTTTCAGGGTGAGTGTTAATTATAAACAAGGCTGGTAAGTTCTTTAGCTTCAATTCAGGTAACTGATCGCAGGCATAGACTCCGTGAAACAGCTTCTTAGTGTAGGGGTTACAGTTCATGAGAGCCGTGAGCTCTCTGGTGTTCATCGTTAATAATAATCATAGAGCACATTCCTTCTCTGATTCACTTCTATAAAATTTTCAAACACAGCGTACACAACCATATTTACAGTACCGGCTAGGGGTTGCTTAAAACATATTTCCAGTCTCATGTTTCCTGTTTTCACCAGGGAGAAATGTTGCCCGCACTCTTCATCGGGGGTTAGGTTGAAGGCGTACAAAGTGTAGCCGTTGATGTATTCAGCGCGGTTTATCAGCAGAGGCTGGTCCTTCAGATGTCTCCCTGTAGCGAGAACTAGACTGTAATATTCACGGATTATTCAAATCTAAATAATCTTTACCATTACCGGTTATGAAAAATTCCAGAGGGGCGGATTCTGAAATGGCTGAAAGAGGCGGAATCTCCACATAGATGCTTTTATCGATACTTGTTTGTGTGTAAAGGACCGTAAACAGATCCAGTTCTGATTTCACACATTCTTCCGACATGTTGTGTACAAAAGCCATGATTAAAATATACATCCAGAACAGGTTCTTGACTTTCTTTTAGGTTTTCTTTTAACGGTCTTCTTCTTCTTCTTCTTTTTTGGCTGCCTACTCTTACGAGTTCTACTACGGTCTGTCGCTGAATAAGTAAGTCTCTGTCTTTTGTTAGCTACTACTCTCCGCCCTCCGGGTGGGCGTCGTCTTTTACGAGAGCCTCTGGCCAGGACCATTAGACCCGAACCCTCCTGATTATCGTTGTTGTTGGATCTTGCCATAGCGCTGCTGATCACATCGCTTACGATGTGTTTGGCGGCTGATTTAAGATGCGGTTTCGCTATATCAAAACCTCTCCTGAGAAGAGGCATAGCCATCCTGAAAAGTCCTCGAAAGAGTCCACCTATTCCGCTCCCATACATCACATTAGCCCCAGCGAACCCTGGCAAACCGTTACCGGCCTGCATTTTGTAATAGTTGACATAGTCTTTAGGATCGACATAATACCTCATGATAGTCATTTTAGCCGTGTACACAATGTTTCACAGGTCGAAAATGTAGTTTGCTTATAACCTTACCAAATTGGAAGGGTATGTCAATATTCTGATCTGATTTCACTTCAATCGTAAAATTGTCAAAATGAGTCTTGGAGACAGGTACGTAGTATGGCTTGTCATAAGTAATTGTGACCACATCGTTGTTTTTACCCTTAATATGTAAATTTCTTAAAAGGGGGACGTAACTATCCCCCACCCTCTGGTGTGAAATTATGTCCGTGTAGATATAAAGGGTGTAAAATCCTGCGCGGATATCCGCGGGGTATGGAGCTATTCTATCCTTAAATTCATCCTCCTTGTTGGTGTAAAACCCTAAAATCTGGCTTAGGTTACCGCTGGTTTTAATTCTTATCGTAGATGCGGACTCCATGTAAACTTTATTTTTAATCGAACTGTAATGTATTCTGACAGGTTGTTTCCCTCCAGAGATCTGTTTGTTCATCTCTTCTAATAATTTTTCAATATTTTCATAATAACCGTCTTGTAATGTGAAAGACCACTGTTTTTTTAATTCCGACGTCCAAAATTGAAAAGACCGAGTCTTCATCGCGTACTACAGCCCAAGTGTAGGGGTACTGTATTTCCGACAACCCCACCTCCCAGGGCCCCCACAGTTCTATAGGTTTTACAAATTTGACCGTAAAACTAGAAATGGTGTTGTTAGGATAAATGTCGAGGGACGCGTTACTAGGCAGCATCACATAGAATCCTCCCTCTTCCATCTTCATGACCCTTAATGAAAGATCCTCCATGAGCTTTCACTTGTATACCGGCCGTATATCCCACACCGCACTAGCCAAAACCCAGCTATTGAACTTTTCAGGCCACCCCGCCCATTTTACCAACACATATTTTTTCCTGTTTTCAGATTTTTTCCCTAAAATCTTTTCTACTCTGAATACGTTATCATTCCCCACTACAATATTTTGTAACTCCTCCTCATAAAAAGTACCTTCTATAGACTCCCCGCCGTAGTCTTTTTACCTGTACACCGGCGGGGTTCGAGCCACACGTTCGGTAATGGTGAAATATTCATCCGAAAAAGTTTGCTCATAACCTTTTACAAAGGGTCTCCGTAGCTTTGAAACTCTTACAACATCTCCTACTTTGAACTTGTAAACCTGTTTCTTTGAGGCTTTAAACGGACCATAGACATTTTTAAAGACCTTAAAAGAATTACTGTTATCCACCTCTACAGGTTTTATTTTAATATTTCTATGATAACTGTCATTGTAAGCATTCACAAACTCTTGAACTCTATCGAGATACGTTTGAGTATTGTTAGCTGTGAAGTATCTCCACATTCTTGTCTTTATAGTTCTGTTAAATCTCTCCACAATCGAGGCCTTAAGCTCGTTTCCTGTGGTGAAATGATGTATTTTGTGTCTTTTCAAAAGATTCTGGAATTCTCTATTGAGAAACTCTTTACCTTTATCAGACTGTAGTTTTTCAGGACAGCGCCCCTGCAAGAGTATATCTTTCAAGGCCTGCGTAACAACAACGCCGGTTTTCCTCAACACTCGCACCCACGCATATTTTGATAATATATCTATACACGTCAACATGAATGTGTACCCTTTATTATGTTTTGATAAATTTGACATATCTACTAGATGCACCTGCCATTGTGAATCTATGTCTGAAACATACACACGATTTCATTTAAAGTTAATTCTAGCCGGTTTATGTACGGTGTAGGCATCTTGTGCAGACAACCACTCGGCCACACTTATCTTATCTGCCTTAATACCCTGCTCTGACAGCCCTCTCCGGAATCCCTTCCGACCCCCCAAACTCCCTACTTTGGCGGGGTTGTAGTACAAATTCTTCATCCTAGGAGCTTGTCGAGACATTCTGTAAAAGCACACTAAAGTATTTAGAAAATGGCTCTTGTATTCATTTTTAAGCAATTGAGAAAAGTATAACACATACAGCAATTTTCCCCATTATTTAAACAATAAGACATCAACTGATTGGTTACTTGCTCTATATCCACTACTACACCAGCTTTTATTTTATAAGTACACACATCGATTACATACATGTATAAAACAATAATATGTGCTATTTTAAAAATAAACAACCATTCATTAAACATGACTTGTAAAAGATTATATAAATGTTGATGAAATGGTCTAACATCGTTCCTTGCAACAGCTATCATAGCCGCCCAGTTTTCATACCCCTCAGTCTTTTTCACATCATCCATTAAATGCTCCAGGTTTGAAAGTTGAGCATCGTCGACAGTCAAAGCTGTAGAGAAAAAGTGCTTGTCGGCCACTTTCTTTTCCAATACTTTGTACAATAGGGCCCTCAGATTTGTCGCGGTTTGTTGGCGACAAATCCGGTTACAGAATCAATCCAGAACATTCCCCATCTTCAGGTGCTTTCAGTTGCTTTCAGCCTCTGAGTCGGTTTCGAACAGATCAAATTCCTTCTCCTTGTACTCTGCTTTACTTTCTTTACGGAAGAAATATTCCTTCAGCTTGACGGAGGTTTTTCTGCTGCTCTCATCCAACTCGTCGAACAGCTGGTTGAGTTTCTCTCTGATGTACGGCTCCTTTTTCAGCTCCAACAAAATTTCATCTATAATTTTCTGGACCTGCACGGGACAGACATGCAGATGATGATAAGATAATGCTTTGACTAGCGCTTGTTTTAACCAAGGTTTGTTCAGTTTTTAGTAAATATCCTTGAAATAGAGATATAAATAACATGTTTCTGGTTCAAACAGACAGCTGTGTCTCATCTGGCTAGGATGTTTCACTTCACACCCCAGGCAGACTTCTTTCAGGGCTCGATCGATGAGAGCATTCAGTATATACACCAGGGCGTTCTTAATAATTCTACTTACTTCAGCGTGGACCTCTGGTCTAAAACCGTCGCCTTCGTCACGCCCCCTGGCAGGTTTGATGATCGTTGGTTTGCTCAGCGCTGGTTGAGGTGTTTCTAGAGCCATAGTACAGCTCTCCTGAGATGCCGCCACAAAAGCAGCGATGTTCGGGGTCTCTTGAGCCGGGGAGTCGGTGGTGTTAGTCGTTTCTTCCATTGAACAGCGGGCTGTTTCGTCTTGAGGTAGAGCAAGGGGGGTGGCTACTTTTTTACAATATTTTTACTACATCATGTATTACATCACAGTTAGAGGGTTGGGGGCATGGGGGCAATGTCGACATAGTCATTGTCGATGTCTTTGGCAGCTTGCAACCAACTCCCGCCACATTTTTGCCCGTCCTCGCTGTTGAAATAAAGTCTCTTTTTAACAGAGTCAAACTCTAAATATTTCCTCAAGACCTCAAAACCCTCATTAAATTATTTTATGACCGTTTTCATTTTCGACCAATCCTGGGTGTAGAAATCAATTTCAGCAACATATTAATTTTCATCCTCAGGATCCATAAAAATAGGTTCAGCATCGTAAAAAAAAAGCTAATTTGTTTGGCATAGCGTGTTTTCCTAAACACTATTCTGTTGTACCCTGTCATAGTTATAGTCATTACAGTTCTACTATGATTCACAGATAGAGCGCTTTCCCAGTCGTGACTTTCAAACATCAGAGGCAGCGGTGCAGTTTCACGATCTCTATTCCACTGTTTCAACGCCGCTAACGCTTTATCCACATCCCCTTGCCTTGTCCAGTCCTTTACATGCATCCAATCCTTGTAAGCGTACTCAATTCTGGTTAAAAAAGGCGTAGACATCTCCTCACCAGCTCTTAACTCAAAAAGCTCCAGACCGACATATCCCTTGTCCATTTTAAAGCGGTATCCACGCGTTGTCTCATCATCCTCCAGAACCCAGATTCGGTCGAGTCTCACATCCTAACGTGAAGGAACCCTAGCCCGGGTTTTCCTCTCGGGTCTTTTCTCGTGGATACAGTCGGACAAGCTGAAGACCCAGAATCACTTCACACGTGTAAAGAGAAAAATATCTATTTTACTAAAGAATCAGTCTGGCTTAAATACAAATCTTTTGGAGGACTTGAAAAAACAGTTGAAGACCCCCCCCCCCACCCACTTGTACATTCCTCTGGTGTCCTGTTAGCTCCGCCCCCACATATTTAAATTCTTCAAACCAGACTCTAACGTGATAGACTATTCCTTCAGTGCCCTGTCAATTCCACCCCCAAATATACTAATTCTTTACCAATCTGAGGTTACTAAAGACGTAGACATATCCTCGCCACCCCCACTTGCTCAAAAAGCTCCAGACCGACATAACCCTTGTCCATATGAAAGAGAAGTAGAAGTATCTATGTTACTAAAGAATCGGGAGGGCTTTAATAGAACTCTTTTGGAGCTTCACTCGCGTAGGGAAAAATAGCTATTCTACTAAATAAATCGGGAGGACTTAAATACAACTCTTTTGGAGCTTCACTAGCTTAGGGAAAAATATCTATGTTTTCTAAAAAATCTGAAAGGTATACATAGTGCTCTTTTGGAGCTTCACACGTATAGAGAAAAATAGCTATTTTACTAAAGAATCAGTCTGGCTTATAAACAAATCTTGTGCAGGGTTAGAAAAACAATTGAAGAACCCCACCACCCTGCACATTCCCATGGAATCCATCAATATGGTAATTATTCTGTGACGTGGTACAAGCACCCCCCACCCCCTAGGAAGGACCCCCACCCCCTAGGAAGGGCCCCCCCCCAAGTTCAACTCAAGTTCAGGTCAAAGGTCAAATCCCCCGCAGCCCCCCTTCGAAAAAGTGCCTTATATTACTACTCATGTTCTCCGGTGTCCAGCTCTGTTTTGGTTTTCTCGGCCAGGGTATTTTCAACTCCTGAGAGGTCTGGACAGGCTTTTCATGGCTCGTTGGTCTAGGGGTATGATTCTCGCTTTGTGTGCTCTTTGTGGGAGCCTGGGTCCTCTGCGTAAATGCAGTGCTTTTGACCTCAGATGCTGTTGCCAGTGTTTTCTTCTCTTTGAAACAAATGCGTGTTATACAAGGTTTTTGTTGTTGTTGTTGTTGTTGTTTTTGTTGTTGAGGAGGAGGAGCACATGTAGTGTGTTGTGGAGGAGAGGGAAGAAATTTGGTTTTCCGGCTTGTTATGGAGACCTTTGCTGAACGTGTACACCTGAGCTGCACCAAAGGAGAGGCATTCTTTTGAGTTGTTTGCGGTTTGCGTTCCTGCTTCAATATGCTCTCCGTTAGCGAGTTAACATTGTCATATCTTACTGGAAACGTTGCCGTGGCAAGGGGGACTGAAATTTGTCATTATTGCAGAAATAACATAAATAACATACTCGCGCATAACTATTTCTATGAAAGTCTAGACACTTGAACTCACGGCCATCCCCTCACCTCTATTTTGGAAATGTCAAACCACAATCTCCCTATATTTATATTATATTTTGAGGAACAGCTCAGAGCTGACAACATTAACAATATACGTGCTGCTCTTCAGACAAACCAGAAATATGATAGAGTCCCACGTCGTCTACTGCTAGGCAAACCGTGCAGATATGTCAACCGAAACTGTCGAGTGTGTTAGAGGTTATAATATTGGACACATTCCATGTCTGCCTAGCAACTCAATCTGTAATATGTCCTGCCCCGAAACGGACTTCTGACATGTATAAAACTGTGTGCTGTGGCAGAAATAAACTGAAGACAAACGATCTGGCATTGTGTCGGTGACTTTTTTCTTCCCGAGCTCGTCTCCTGCGGAGGATCCACCATCCTGCACTGATGGCGCTGGGTTATCCTAGTCCAGGGGTTATCCTAGTCCAGGGAACCTGAAGGGTTTACTTCTGGTGAAGTGGCTGTACCTTAACAATTTGGGGGCTCGTCCGGGATACATTTGGTGAGTATTCTCTTTTCACCTTTGTGCTGTACCCTAAGAACTGCTCGCTACTTGTATCCAAAACATGATGGACTAGAGGGCTGTTCCAGTTAGGCAGTAGACTCTAAATGCCCTAGTGCTGTAACTAAGAGCTGCTGACTAACTGATGTATATTGGACTAGAGGGCTGTTACAATTAGGTAATAGATGAGTAAGTAGACTCTGTGCTTTAGTGCTGTAACTGAGAGCAACTGAATACATGGACTAGAGGGCTCTTCGGAGCATGGAGTACCAACATATGGTAGTGTAATATTGCGCTGTGCTGATGTGTGGCATCTGAAGCAGGAAATCTATGTGTTTGTAAGTATGTCACTCTTCTTGTTTATCTTTATGTGTCGAGACTGCTATGATTGGAAGTGAATAAGCAGTACCTGAGTATCGGTGGGAATGATTAATGGTAGTACGAGATAGGATTTTTGCACGTGTAATAAAGACAAAAGCCTGAATTATGGCTAAAGAAAATAAGATGGGGTACCAACACACCCCTATGTAACTGGTGATACTGTTTTGTTCAAATCTTTGAATCCTAGGAATTCCACATTCCCTACCACCCACAGTCTTCTGGGGTGGTGGAACGAGTGAACCAAACTGTTAAAAAGAAAATTGACTAAAGCAATATCTGGAACTCAAATTTAGGACTGGGATGTGATGTTGCCACTGGTGTTGGCTGGAATACGCCTGACTCCCAGTAAGACTACTGGGATATTGGCCTATGAGGCTGTGTTTGGGATTCCCTTTCCCACACCTTGGGTTAGGATGCAGAGGAGACCACCTACGCTCTCCTCTGATTTATCAGTGCTCCGGGCAGAATATGCACTTTTGCTGGCAGAAAAGCTGGCCCAGATCCACAATGAATGACTCTCTTCCTAAAAATGATGGGGTGCTGGAGTTGAATATGAATGTGAATAAGATATGAGAAACTAAAGCTAGCTAACTTATCCATTCATTAGAAAAAAGAAAACTGCAAAATACAATCTGGTCTAAGTCAAATGTCCCAAAGACAAATGGAAAAAAATATATAATAATAATGGTCTCTGTTGGAGTACCAGGATTGGTGGAATCATGGAAACATAAGATAAAACTGATAAAGTTTCCATAAGTCTTTGTCAGAATAATACGAATTTTGAGATGACCTTGATCACAATGGATCAAATAAAACTGAGGTAGTGAAATAATCAAGTGGGATTATTTGACATTTATTCTAAATAATAAGAAACTTCATGAATAAATAAATACCATCATAAATAAGTTGTAAGGGCTGTTTGAGACACTGCAGGGTCAATACCACATGCCACAGATTGGATATCTGAATTATCTTATATTTATGTTTATAATTAAAAATGTAACAACAGATTTATACCGAATTATGAGGCTCTGTTCACAAGGATGTTTGACTCTATACAGAGTGCCTCAGGCATCAGAAATAAGAATGAAAGAATATGATTCTATTATAAGAAAAATGTAATACAAAATGTACAATGAATAAACAAAATGTCAATAATAGTAATACATAAATAGTCATGGTGTCCTCACAAGAAGAACCAGAATTTGTTTGTTAAACATCATGTTATGGACAAGCTCTGTAATGTCAAATTAAAGGAAACGAAAGGCTAGAAGGGAGCCTGGTGCAGCCCCGACAGCTTGTGAAAGCAGGAGAATGTAAACAAAATGTAAAAAAAATGTTTAGTTATTGTTATAGCATATAATACCTGATATACAAGTTAAAGTAGAATATGGGTTTAGGATGCGGGTAAAAGGGTAAGAAGTACCACAGAAGTATAAGATTACACATTTAGTGAGCTCAAGTAATATAAAATATTTTTAAAGGAGACAAGTAAGAATGGAAAGGAAGTGAGACAATTATAGATTAGATTAGGTTTTAAAACTAGAAACAAAAGTAAAACATTGTGTAACAACAAAATCAAACATCATGAATCGGAAGAGACTGCAACAATTTGGAGAAGGTTTCCTAGGAATATGGGAATCATTCTTGAGATCAATGGCCTATTGGCTAATATTTTGTTAGGTAAATATATTACTTCAATAAACGAATAATGGAGTGACATCTGTATGAATGTAAATAACACATATTGATAATAAACCCTGAATACATTTCTTGTAAAACATTAATAGGAGCCTAATAATTATTAACTATATTGTCTAAGGAGTTGCTGTAATGACTACTGATATTAATGAGATCTTATGAACATATCTGATATGCATATTACGCATCGTGTCCGAATGAAACTGATATTTGACCCTTATGACTCGGACAGGATAAAAAACAATCTGAGATGCACCGTTAAAGCTCCAGGAAATTGCAACTGGCCACTGCACCTTCCATAAGAGAGCTTAAATATATTCTAAGGCAAGGTTGCCGCACGTGCACCCCTTCCCTGGCTTGCCCGTCTAGCGCATGTTGTTGACCACACAGGCGAGGGAAGGGAGATGTGTGGGGGACATTATTTTTAAATTGGTTTGCCAAAGGCTTCATAGTAACAGCTCCTCAGCAATATTGTATGACTTGCCACATTTGTCAAGCTCATAATCCTGGGAAGGGA
This sequence comes from Amia ocellicauda, assembly GCF_036373705.1. Lineage (NCBI taxonomy): Eukaryota > Metazoa > Chordata > Actinopteri > Amiiformes > Amiidae > Amia > Amia ocellicauda. The sequence continues at coordinate 28,239,719 of NC_089865.1, forward strand.
GCTGAAATCACAAAATCATTACTTTGTTCATATGCAAATAGATTGTGTTAAAATGACTACATGTTCGGTTATTGAATATATATTTGAACAAATGTAAGTGTATTCTTCAAAGGGTTTAAGTCTATCCCTGTATGAAGGCTGATGCAGTACAAGTAGTAAAAATACTGTTATGGGGTGCTAAAATGTGTAAACAGGGCTCGCATGTCCAGATGGCCTTCCTATAGTCCTAATGACAATGAGACTGTCAGCAAATCTGAAAAAAGAAAAGAAAAAGAACAGAAAATAAGTTATTTCTCTGCATGAGTTTATTATGGGACAACCCATGAGGCTTCCTGCCTCTCCTCCAGTTTCTGTAAGTGAGATGGACATCCACTTGATGGATGATGCAATGTTGTATTTTTGTATGGGTCTAACACATGCATTCGAAGCTGCCCATTCATAGGTAAAAGCTGATCAGACTGAACCAGCCCAGCAGGACTGTCACCCATTTCAGCCAGGTGACTAACTGTACATCAAAGCCCAGGCGGACAGGGCCCTACCAGGTGCTCCTGACCACCCACACAGCTGTGCAGTGCCAAAGGGAAACAACACTGGTGGAGACCAGAGGGATGGTCTCCCTTTCTCCTGGATCCTCTTCCTTGCTGTCTGCAGGACCATCGTCTGTGCCATAACAGCCTGGGAAAAGGACATCTTCAGTGCTCAGCCAATGGGATCATCGCTGACTGAGGAAATCAGTCCAGACGCAGCTGACATCATCATCAACCTCCAGATAAAGAGACCAGCACAGGGTCGGAGCAGTGGCCCACAAGGAGCAGCTGGATGTGCTGGTGATGTGCTGGTAACCTCTCCCCTTCCACATATTGACACTGACACTTACACTGATCAAATACAACTGAGGATTCGACAGCAACGACAAAGCCACCTGACCAGAACAAACACCTACAACCCCAATCGAGAAACAGCACTGAATCCTGATGATGGCTGGGGTCGGCCTCACCCTTCTGATCATTGCCCTGACAGCTCTACTGGAGCGATCCAGCTCGATTGAATGCCAACAACTCAACCACTGTCCCACGGCGGGCAAATAACAGCCGCTCCACCTCCCTGACGAGAGAGAACACCGATCTCCAACTGTCCTATCAGTTTACTAAAAGACTTGAATATATCATGATCCCCGTCCCTCTCACAGTTGAAGATGTCTGATAAAACTGCTGACTCTGTTGATAACGTAACAGCTGAAATGGTTGCCATATGCACTAAGTTGTTTTAAAAGATTTCTCTCTGATAGCAAGTGGAGGGTGTGTGCGCTCATTGGTAAAGAATGTTGTACCTATATACCTGACAACTCTGAAGAGATTCATGATCTTACAGATCACATTCATAGAGAAGTAACTAAGTAACTAAAATTCACCAGACCCCGGAGTGGTCTCTGTGGAGCTGGATAAGTGGCTCCCTAGGAAACCTTGGTGCTCTTATAGGCCCGAGGACTGCTTTTATTCTTGGAATATTCATTTTTCTCTGTTTGTTTTGTGTTGATCAAGTGTTGCTGTACCCTGCATAATTATAATTTTGCTCTTATTGTGCCTTGGTCCCTGTATATGTGCGTGTTTGGCTCACTTGGTGTCTTCATCCATAGACGCTGTGAACCCTAAGCGCTTCGATGCCCACCGGGCTCAACTGCTGAAACAATGAAGAAATAACACGTAATGAACACTGGAAATCGTCTCGGTCTTGCCGGCCACTTGATGAGCGCCGATGGAAGACAATGAAGGAACAATCACCAGAGACATTAACACATTTTGGGATACCCTTAAGGACAATACTACTTCAAGAAGAAGTAGTTTCTTCAAATTACCGACTGGGACCATGGAATGAGAACTGTGCCTCTAAAAGATCAAATGTATGACAAGGAAATAAAGCCTCAGAGGTGGTGGAAACTGCTGTGTTTACAGCATCTGATCAAGAGGGCTTACTTTGTGATTAACATGTCCAAAATGTCTTTTTATATCTAACGCAAATTTACGGAATTAAAGTAACATGTTCATGTTTCATTAAAGAGGGCAACTGTAGGGGTAAAATTGCCCCCTATGTATTGTATATACCCACTGTATAATACTCTGCATGTTGGGAGAACAGAGTAAAATGATTTTTATATAACATATTGATATACTAACTGTTGGGGATAATTAAGTCTGGTAGGCATACTGATTATTTAACCTACTGTAACCATGTAACTCATTGTATTGTATTGTTATTGTAGGATTAGCCTTTAACAGAAGTTGCAGAGTTAACATTGTCATATCTCACTGGAAACGTTGCCGTGGCAAGGGGGGCTGAAATTTGTCATTATTGCAGAAATAACATAAATAACATACTCGCGCATAACTATTTCCGTGAAAGTCTAGACACTTGAACTCACGGCCATCCCCTCACCTCTATTTTGGAAATGTCAAACCACAATCTCCCTATATTTATATTATATTTTGAGGAACAGCTCAGAGTCCCATGTCATCTACTGCTAGGCAAACCGTGCAGATATGTCAACCGAAACTGTCTAGTGTGTTATGGGTAATAATATTGGACACATTCCATGTCTGCCTAGCAACTAAATCTGTAATATGTCCTGCCCTAAAACGGACTTCTGACATGTATAAAACTGTGTCCTGTGGCAGAAATAAACCGAGCTCGTCTCCTGCGGAGGATCCACCATCCTGCACTGACGGCGCTGGGTTATCCTAGTCCAGGGAACCTGAAGGGCTTTCTTCTGGTGAAGTGGTTGTACCTTAACAGTTTCCCAGTCTGCCTCAAGCAGGTACGCCCTTGCCAAGGAGGACTTGTAACGTCACTCCTTCGGTTTGCTCGTTGGTCTTCGGGTATGATTCTTGCTTACGGGGCGAGAGGTCCTGGTTTCCACTCCCGGACGAGCCCCAGGGCGCGAAGCTGTGTGGTGTCGTGGCTGGTAACAGGAGTCTGTTTAGGGTTGTTTCCCTCTTTCCCTCATAGGGAGGTAGAACAGCTATGTGCGGTAATATAGGGTATTTTATTGAAAGGGGGGCTGCGGGGGATTTGACCTTTGACTTGAACTCAGGGGGCCTCTCCTAAAGGGGGGTTATGGGTGATTTGACCTCTTGACCTTGAACTTGAGTTGAACTCAGGGGGTGGGGGGTGCTTGTACCACGTCACAGAATAATTACCATATTGATGGATTCCGAAGGAATGTGCAGGGTGGTAGGGGTCTTCAACTGTTTTTCAAGCCCTCTAAAAGATTTGTCTTTAAGCCAGACTGATTCTTTAGTAAAATAGCTATTTTTCTCTATACGTGTGAAGCTGCAAAAGAGCGCTATGTATACCCTTCAGATTGTTTAGAAAACATAGATATTTTTCCCTATGCTAGTGAAGCAATGTAAAGATTGAATAAATACAATTATGAAGTTTTACAGGTGTGTGTGTGTGTGTGTGTGTGTGTGTGTGTGTGTGTGTGTGTGTGTGTGTGTTTACAACACCCGGTGATGTAAAAGCAATGTAACGTTACTAAGTTAAGAAATCCTTAAATATAGAAGAGTTATAGAATATATATGTTATATAAGAAGCATAGACTATATATGTAGAAACTGGGACATTTCAATACAACTCAATAAAAGCAGCATTTGTAATAATATTAGTAATCAAGCATCAAATTATTATGTAATATAAACCATTCATGCATTAAGATTAAGTAAATACACTCAATGCGATCTCAGCACATCCTGTGTGTGTGTGTGTGTGTGTGTGTGTGTGTGTGTGTGTGTGTGTTTACATAAATACAGAGTGCAGGCTGGAACGCTTATTTCAAGGGCTCAGATTCTGATGAGAACAAGCTGTTATCTAGCCGCTTGTATTTAAAAAAAAAAAAAAAAAAAAAAGTTTAACTTAACACAATAATGTGATAAAGAATCCTACCCGAAACGAAGTTGGAAACCTGTAACTATAAGGCTATCAAAATATAAGTTATTCTTAACCATTAGGCTGTATGAAGATATAAAAACATGATAACAATTAAATTAACGAATGATGGTTACCACAAAACATTTAGGAATCTGGATGTACATACAGCCGCTATGTGTTAAAGTTTGCGGGGATTGCGGTGGTCATCAGCGCGTTCACGCGCACAGCGCGGTGTTTAAATGCGGGTTTGCGGCGGAGATTCAGTCCATTTGGTCAACACGCTGCCTGCACGGTCCAGAACACACAAAGAGACATCAGGATGCCCGGCCACGACCATGCGGAGCGGACACTAAACTTCTCAAACTTTGATGGTAAGTATAATTCAATTAATCAAGAAATATAATTGCGAAGTGTTTAGATATCCATACACTAGTTCAGAAAGATTAAAAATATGCTACATTTACATACGTATTTAAGAAATCTAATATTTGAAATGTTTTAAATATATTTGAATTGTATTTAAACGTTTAAATTCTGTTTATAGGAAACGCTGATTTTCAAACGTCTCAAGAGCCTTTTACACTAGGTACTATTATTTATTGATATATTTTTTAATATTTATAAATAATAGGCACAGCGCGATGTTTCTAACAAGCACCCGTGTATCTGCAGGATTACCGAGCGCCCCATACAATGTGCTCGATTTCTACACGAGCGAATCAATGAACACGGGTAAGACTCATTTAATAATGTATCGACCGTATTAATTATACGCGTTATGAACGTATGTACATTTTATTTTCATATAACCATATTTACTTTCAGATTTGTTCCCGACATTAGATGACGAGCGACCCAGCACGTCAAACGCTGAGCCGCGTAGGTTATACTTTCCATTTCATACATGTAATAAATATCTCGCCAGGATGTGTGATGTTAAATTATGGATCTATACGGGCGGATTTTTATATTATTTTGTGTTTTTATCAGAGGATCTATCCAGACAGAAAATAACGCGTTCCGAGGGTGAGTGAGACCTTTATTCCATCACTCCGAGAGATGGAGCCGTGGTTATATTGTACACAGTGTGCACAATGGCTCTATTGTTTGGCGCTGTCCGGGCGTGCTGTGCTGAGGGCCTGCGCCGAGCCATCTGAGCAGAATGATGCGCACGCAGTCTGGCCCCGAGGCATGCTGGGATCTGTACTGTTTAAAGGATTGTAGTAGTCTACGTTTGAAAGTGAAAGTAACCTGGCTGCAGCGCCCAGACTAACCTAGGTTATTAACTTATGTTTATACATGTCTCCGTTTTAAGACACCGAAAGTGATGATGATGAGCTTGAATCAGGAACGCCGGATCTAAGAAGACGTCTGCATTTAAACGGTCTGTTTGCATCGTTTATACGCTTTTACAACCGAGTATTTAAAACTATTATTTATGAAACGATAATATTGTGCGGGTTCTTGTCATTTTACAATGTACTTACTTAGACCGTTATTATTAATGTTTTCGTAGCACACAATTTATTGAGACAATTATTAACGTTGTCTATTATTGTAATACAACATTCTAGATGTAGTTATTCTTTTAAACATTTTTATATATATTTTTAATATGAATGGTCTATAATAATCTGAGCACTATTGTATTAATAAGAGGAAGAATAGTGCATTTAAAAGCTATAGGTTTACATAAATCGAATTATGATAATAATGTATTGTTTGTTTAAGGATGTTATTCATGTTATTATTATTATTGTTATGTATTATTATTATTATTATTTTATTTATTTATGTATTTATTTATTTTATTTTTTTGTGTTACCATCTGTGATTAAACGTATCCGTTCTCATGTGTTTCAGGTTCATCGGAGTCTATTTCAGACAGTTCATTACTGCGGCTGATTACACAGCAAGGTAGCCCCAGTTATTCACCAACAACACCCCGAGAAACCGCCCGGGTGTCTCCGCAAGTTAGGAGCCAGGACTCCCCGATGCATATCCATACACCGCCTGGACCGCCTGCATCACCAGTCAGCGTCGTATCGAGTGAAGAAGAAGATCTAACTACAACCTTGCGGGAGACTATCAATCTACAGGTTGAGTTGGCATCTACGGACCTGTGTGAGTTGCTACATATAGTGTTGAATAACCAAACACAGGTAATTGAGGGTCAAACAATCTTAATGAATGCCTTAGCAAGCTATATAAACAGGATCGGGGATTAATAAAAGGACCAATGATGCAGACATTCACGAGCAGGAGTCCAAAAGATCTAGAGAGAATGATCCTGACACGAACGATCCTGAGGCCATAGCAAATGTACCGATTACCCCCGAGCTATTAGAAATGGTGGATGAAATAAACAACCGACCGGCACCTGCTATAGACTTGTATCCCTCTGTAAATTCTGACTTGTTACAAATGGTTGATTCCTTAGAACACCTACCCCTTCCGAACGCAAACAATTTAACAAAACAACCCCAACTTATTACTAGTCCTGCTCCAACAGAAAACGTTCTTGAGTATGCATCTAACCACATTGTAAATGACAATTGTGTTGACACTTTTGAAGGTCTTCAGCATGCTTTAAACAATGTACAACAAAGGGGTTGTGGCGGAGGTCAGAACAGTGAAGCTGCAGGTGTTGACAATGGGTTTAGTCGCGAGCTTAGCGATGTTCAAAATATCAACAAAGAGGCTGGAGATGTTCGGGGGAGTAACCATAGATCAAATGCTGGTGGTGGTGGGGATTGCCATAATATCGATGCTGATAATAATGATGAGGGTGTAGAGCACGTAGACAGACCAAACTTCGGTAATTTTGAAATTGTTCACAGATTTAGCTTTGCTGAATTATTCAACAGCGACAATTATGCCGAGATATTTGTTACAATGCATGATATTATACAAAATATGCTTGACCGAATTACCAAACGTGTTAGACCCCAGGATGTGGTGCAGTTGGAGCTGAGAGCGGATTCATTATTTAGCAGTGTTTTTACCATAATGAGAGGTGATGAGTTAGATTTTGAGGATTTTCTATCTAAAATTGAAAACCTGCTTCAGAGTCAAGTCTTCATCCTGGCCGATGAAAGTCTGGTCTTGGTCATTAACGTTGTTCGTAACCCTGAGGGTGGTGTTCGTAGGAGATTGTCAAGTTGTCTCAACACTGAAATAATTCATAAGAAACTCGGGCAAATAGTGAATGAGGGTAATACAAATAACAAAACATGCTTTTCATATAGTATAGTACGCCTGCTCAAACCTAATATAGTTGCAGAGCAGGTTTTGCATGATGCTTTGCAAATGCATCAGGCAGCGGGTCTATATCGGAACAGGAGATGGTGACTTTCTTTTTTTCCTTCACGAAAATCATTACTACGGTATTAGAAATTTGAAGGCTTTTCTGGGTTTTTGGTACGTCTCTGATTTTTGCTACAAGGGTTTTAACGATAGGAAGAACCATCAATGCGCCGGGTACTGTAATGTGTGTTACCATCCGCAATGTCGAAAGGGTGAAGCTGCCACAGTGCGGGTTAAGGATTGTTTAAGGATCTGTCGTTCCGCTTTCAGTTTTTCCGAACACAAAATACCTAGAGGAGGTACGGGTCAAAGCATCAGCTCTTGCGATAAAACAAAATTCTGTCTCCAGTGTTATAGACAGTACACCTATAAAGAGGATAAACCCCACAAGTGTGCCGCTCTGAGGTGTCATCTCTGTAACGCCGACTTAACACCCAAGACCGAACACCAATGTTTCATACAGTCTGTTAAACTGGCACCCCTACATAGCAAGTATGTCTTTTATGACTTTGAGTGTAGGCAGGAAGGAGGCGTTCTTATAGCGAATTACACTCACCTAAAGGATTATTAGGAACACCATACTAATACTGTGTTTGACCCCCTTTCGCCTTCAGAACTGCCTTAATTCTACGTGGCATTGATTCAACAAGGTGCTGAAAGCATTCTTTAGAAATGTTGGCCCATATTGATAGGATAGCATCTTGCAGTTGATGGAGATTTGTGGGATGCACATCCAGGGCACGAAGCTCCCGTTCCACCACATCCCAAAGATGCTCTATTGGGTTGAGATCTGGTGACTGTGGGGGCCAGTTTAGTACAGTGAACTAATTGTCATGTTCAAGAAACCAATTTGAAATTATTCGACCTTTGTGATATGGTGCATTATCCTGCTGGAAGTAGCCATCAGAGGATGGGTACATGGTGGTCATAAAGGGATGGACATGGTCAGAAACAATGCTCAGGTAGGCCGTGGCATTTAAACGATGCCCAATTGGCACTAAGGGGCCTAAAGTGTGCCAAGAAAACATCCCCCACACCATTACACCACCACCACCAGCCTGCACAGTGGTAACAAGGCATGATGGATCCATGTTCTCATTCTGTTTACGCCAAATTCTGACTCTACCATCTGAATGTCTCAACAGAAATCGAGACTCATCAGACCAGGCAACATTATTCCAGTCTTCAACTGTCCAATTTTGGTGAGCTTGTGCAAATTGTAGCCTCTTTTTCCTATTTGTAGTGGAGATGAGTGGTACCCGGTGGGGTCTTCTGCTGTTGTAGCCCATCCGCCTCAAGGTTGTACGTGTTGTGGCTTCACAAATGATTTGCTGCATACCTCGGTTGTAACGAGTGGTTATTTCAGTCAAAGTTGCTCTTCTATCAGCTTGAATCAGTCGGCCCATTCTCCTCTGACCTCTAGCATCAACAAGGCATTTTCTCCCACAGGACTGCCGCATACTGGATGTTTTTCCCTTTTCACACCATTCTTTGTAAACCCTAGAAATGGTTGTGCGTGAAAATCCCAGTAACTGAGCAGATTGTGAAATACTCAGACCGGCCCGTCTGGCACCAACAACCATGCCACGCTCAAAATTGCTTAAATCACCTTTCTTTCCCACTCAGACATTCAGTTTGGAGTTCAGGAGATTGTCTTGACCAGGACCACAACCCTAAATGCATTGAAGCAACTGCCATGTGATTGGTTGGTTAGATAATTGCATTAATGAGAAATTGAACAGGTGTTCCTAATAATCCTTTAGGTGAGTGTATATTCACTGTATAGACATGTTGGATCGCGAGTGGGCTGCGGCTGGTGAGTCATGTGTTGAGGGTTTCCTTAAAAAATACCGCTGTCCAAAGTATTGAGATTACACATTCATAGCTCATAATGCTAGGGGGTATGACTCTTATATAGTGATGAAATATTTGGTGGAAAGCGGTGTAACCCCCGACATCATAGCGCAGGGGTGTAAAATAATGTGTTTCACAGACCATGATTTCAACCAGCGTTACATAGACTCGCTCAACTTCTTACCCATGAAACTGAACGCTTTACCTAAAGCGTTGGGGTTTGAAACGCGAGAAAAGGGCTGGTTCTGCCACTTTTCTAACACGGTCGAAACACAGAATTATAGAGGCGTCTACCCGGCACCCAGTTATTATGGGGTTGAATCCATGATGACTCGGGAAAGGCAGGACTTCTTCAACTGGTATGACACGGTTAAGGATGGCATTTTTGATTTCAGAAAGGACATGGCCGCCTATTGTAGAAATGATGTGTTGATCCTTGAAGAATCATGTGTTAGGTTCAGGCATGAAGTCATTAAGACAGCGGGTCTTTACCCTTTACAGTGTACGACAAACGCTTCTCTCTGTATGAAAATGTTTCGAGCCAATTTCTTGCAGAAAAACACCATCGCCATTAAAACGCCGGACAATTACAGATGCCTTCAAAAGAGTTTTTCTACGGCCTCCATCCAATGGTTGGAATACATGTCTGACAATCATAACATCTTGATCAGACACGCTTTGAATTATGGCGAGGTTAGAATGGGTCCCTACTTTCTGGATGGTTTTTCAGAGGAAAATGGGGTTCGTACAGCTTATGAGTTTGCCGGTTGTAATTACCACGGTTGTCCTCGGTGCTTTGATGCAAATACTTTTAATCCTGTCACTCATCAAATCTGTGGAGATATGCATTTTGATTTCTTACAAAGAATCGAGACTCTAAAAAACACCTGTGGTTTAACTGTGAAAGTGATGTGGGAACATGAGTGGACGGCTATGAAAAAACAGGACGGTAGTGTACGAACCGAGACACGCTTTGTTCGAAGGGCGCAATCTGTTTACATTACCAGGCGAAGGCTGAGGAGAGAACAGATTACTATGATTTCACTAGCCTGTATCCCTTTGTCAACAAGACAAAAATTTACCTCGTAGGACACCCCACCATAATTTATCACGACTTTCTCGATCTCCAGCAATACATTGGCTTAATCAAGGTCACGATGTATCCACCCAGGGGGCTTTTCTTGCCAGTTTTGCCTTATAGAGCTTCGGGAAAATTGATGTTTCCGCTATGTAGAACGTGCGTTGAAACTGAAAACCAGACGGTGGAGTGTCCGCATGAGGACGATGAGAGGTCTTTGACAGGGGTGTGGTGCAGCGTGGAGCTTAATAAAGTGATTGAGAAAGGATACAGAGTCAGTAAAGTGTATGAGGTCTGGCATTTCTCTGAAAAATCTGACACGCTTTTTGTCGATTACATCATGACACACCTTAAAGGGAAGCAGGAGGCTTCCGGTTACCCTTCATGGTGTACTGATGAAACCAGTAAAGAGAGCTATGTTCAGAAATATCTTGAAAAAGAGGGAATCAGGTTGGATCCGAGCAATATAACTGTAAACCCAGCAAAGAGACAGATATCAAAACTGATTCTAAATAGTCTGTGGGGTAAATTTGGAGAGCAGTCTAATAGAATAAACACTACCTTGATTAAAGATCCACAGCAGTTTCTTCAATTTCTGTTTCCCAAAGAGCATGATGTGTCACACTTTAGCTTTGTAACTGACAGAGTAGCTCAGGTTCAGTGGCGACGACCTCAAGATTTCCCAACCAAGCCAGGGAATGTCAACGTTTTTATAGCTGTTTTTACAACAGCTTATGCTAGATTAGAATTGTATAGTTTAATGGAGCGTCTGCAGGAGCGATCTTTATATCACGACACGGACTCTGTAGTCTTGGTCAGCAGACTGGGTGATTGGATGCCGCCGCTTGGAGATTATCTGGGCGAGTTAACAAATGAGCTAGACCCCCAAGATCACATCGTAGAGTTTGTTTCTGGGGGTCCAAAGACATACGCTTATAAAACAGCTTCAGGAAAGAGCTGTATGAAGGTGAAAGGTATAACTTTGAATCACACTCACAAGAAACTGATCAATATCAAGTCTCTAACGACTTTGGTTCAAAATTACGTTGTAGGCCTAGATCAAGGAATTCAACCTCAAGAGGTGATTACTTCCGGAAATCAGATCGTCCGAAATAATAAGGTGTACATTCTCGAAAACAGGCCACTACAGAAAAGTTTTCGGGTAGTGTACAACAAAAGAGTTCTTTTGCCCTACTATAATACGCTACCCTATGGATATTGACGGGGTATTCGATAACAGACTTCAACACCCCTTTTCATGTATTATATCGGGTCCTTCCAATTCTGGTAAAAGTTTTTCTCTTAAAAGGCTTTTAGAGAATTCTGAAACGGCTATAACACAAACTCTCGATAACATAGTTTGGTGTTACTCATGTTGGCAACCTCTGTACGATGAGCTAATGGTTAAAATTAAAAATCTTAAATTTGTGGAAGGTGTCCCCACATCGCTTTGTGACGATGATTTGTTACCCAGTGACAAATGCAATTTAATGGTGATAGACGATCTCATGGAAACGGCTAGTGACAATAGCGAAGTGGAGAAAGCTTTTACAAAATATACACACCATTGAAATTTGAGCATCGTCTATCTAGTAAAAAGAGTCGAACGATCATTTTAAATGCTAATTATATTATTCTTTTCAAAAATCCTAGAGATAAGCTGCAGGTGAACATTTTGGCCCGGCAAATGTACCCCAGACAATCTAAATTCTTTTTGGAATCGCTCGAAGACACCACAAAAAACCCTTACGGATACTTGGTAGTGGATTTAAAAGCGCAAACTCCCGTAGACTATCGACTCAGAGCGGGTTTGCTGCCCCCAGATTGGCCTGTAGTCTACGTGCTAAAGAGAAGAAATAAAAAATAGAATGTCGGCTAGGATAAGAAGAAACCTACCGCTTTTAAAAATATTATATGAGGGTAATCCTCATCAGAGGAAAGCTGTGTTGTTGGCCGCCCCTTCTGATCTGATAGAAACTTTATGTGAAATCGCCTTAAACGTTCTACGGTGCAATATATCTTTTACAGCTTTTCAACTGGGTGAACTAAAACAACAAAAGTCTGTTATAAAGATCCTCACTAACAAGAAGTTATCCATTAAAAAGAAGAGAAAGGCTATTAACCAGAAAGGTGGTTTTATCGGACCCCTCTTGAGCATAGCCTTGCCTTTCTTAACCAACCTTCTAGCTTCCAGAGATATCTGAGTATCGTTAAACAGGGTGTAAAAAGCCAGAGTACTCTAACTTTAATGTTGCCTTCGGAGAAAGAGCAGCTTTCTGAAAGTAGTGCGGTTATTGAAATAGAAGAAGAACACCCTGTACAGGCAGATGTGGTTTTATCAGATGTTTTGAAAAGCATGCCTGTAAGAAGTCAAAGAAATGCAAAATATATTCTACATAAAATGTTTAACACACCTCGGGTGACCTCCTGGAATAACCAAGGTGAATTTTTTTTTAAAGGTCGGGTGATTAAAGGATCGCACATGTTTGATCTGATCAAGAATTTAACAAGTTCTAATAAGATTCTGGATAGTAGGAGGCCTACGAGGTGGAGAGATTTCCTCCAAGCTTTGGCGTGTCTGAACATGCCTCAATCAACAATCCCTAACCAAACCAAACCGTAACAAAATCTGCCTCTATAAGGCCGGTGAGAGTGATTGGGTTGAACCCCCCGCCAGAAAGAAAAGAATGAAACCTGCATCAAAACATAGATGGACACCTTATTAACGGTATAAATGTGTACTTGCAGTTGGAATGGGGAAAAGCAAAGTCTTTGTATTTAACGTTAGATACTTTTATTATGTTGTATATCCATATTTTGACATGTATTACACAATTTTTACAACATGATATATTCTAATTCTGTAATGGGGTTTTTTAACATTTTATAATGTAATGATTATATCGGATTATGTCAAATAAAAATGCTTTTGTATTAAAGCTTTTCTTTTCTTTAACACGCATGACATTTTTAAAAATCTTTACAAGAACAGACATTCTGTATACATGTTTAGGTGTAGCGTTATTTTGGGTGTGTTTTGATAAGAGCATTTTAGCTCTGAACTGAAGCACTGATCTAAAGAAGACCTCTCCCCCCAAAGTTATCAGATTAACTCATCGGCATGGAACTGGTCTACATCAAAGTGACAGTTTTGTGGAGGATGGCACCGAGAATAGGCCAAATAGTTTGGAATCCTGCTATGAGATGTCTGGAAAAAGGGGCCTGTAGGTAATAAAAAACTCTTTGAAGTGGACGAGAGCCAAAATCCCGACATAGAGCTACGAACCCGGGCCAACCGGCATTTCCAAAAGATGGCATGGATTGACATCAGTCATAAATCAAGCCTCCCTTCAATAGGACACTGGAGGCTGAAACCGAAATCCAATCTCAAAAATCAAGAACCAATCACCTATTGATCTGACAGACTATAATGAACAGCGCACGGCCTCTCTCTCTCTCTCTCTCTCTCTCACCTGAACCAGAAACTCACTCTCTCTCTCTCACCTGAACCAGAAACTCGCTGCCACAGCTCAACCTGTAGCTCTGTTGCCGGAACCGGAACCAGAAACCAACCAAGTCATTGCCGGCAACAGAAGAGTTAAACTGGGAGAAGGAGATTGAGCCGTACGAAGAATTCTTTTAAAGGACTTTCTTTATTAAATAAAGAATTTTACAAACTGCGCATGCCCGCCTGTACCCACCTGATCAGTGGAGTTTTACAGCTGGACAATTGACTAAGTCGACTGTATACGAAAGTGTTCAGTCATTTAAATAGCTATTGAGTCTTAAGAATCTTGACCCTTGGAACAAACAGGGCCCTGCTTTCCTCAAAGACTTTGTCTTCAAGTAACTACGGTGGAACCCTGCTTACAAAGAAGATTTTTTGCACAACCTTGGAGCCTTCAAACCAGTGGAAAATCTGTTTGGAAAAGACTCTACTTTCGCGAAACCCCAACTTCCAGGTGCATCGACTGAGAGGAAGTTCTTGGACAAAGCCGAACCGGACTGCCTTTGTTCCAAACCACATGGAATTCGTGCCGTGTGCTGTTATCTGAGCCCGAAGCCAGAGAGGCCTCTCTGCGACGACGTTCAGATAAGTTTAACAGTTTGGAATTTGTGATTCATGACATTTGAGAAATCAGTTAGAAATGTTAATCTGTGATTCATAACTCTCGAATGTGTAATATCATTTCCTTTTTTTTAATATAAATGTGTGTTGCATTAAACTGTTTTGTTGATAATTTTATTAATAAAATCTGTCAACGCCGAGAAATATCTTCTCATTCCTGTTTAACTGTTTAGTCTGAAATTGACACAAGTTAATAGACATTAGATTATTGGTGGCCCTGCCTATCCTTAATCATTGAATAATAATCAGTTAAGGGAAATTGTGGTAACAAGTAATGATAGGGTCTTTCTCGGCACCAAAACGTTAATGAGACTGATATATATATAACGAGAAGATACCTGACATAAATACTGACCTGCATAGTTATTTAATGTCTGACTAACAATACTAATGAGAGACTCACCTTCGTCTTACTAACCGGTATTGTAGTCAATGTGTTTATAACCTTTTTTGTTGAACGATTTGTGTGTTATCATATGCGATCCCATGGTCTTTGATTTGGTCACGGAAGTGATTTGTCTTTGATTTGTTGATCTAGAGTTGAATTTTAATTAGTTTTTCCCTTTTGTATAATTAGTGTAGTGCTACATTTAGTCTTTGTTTTTGAATAAATTTGACAATTTATATCTTTGGAATTGGTGTCTGCGTCCAATTATTACAGAAATTGAGTTCTACAAGATTCCAGGATTCGTGATAAGGTGATACTATAAATTCACTTCTTTAATTGAATTTTATAAGTGTACCTTACGCTACATAATTGGTGCCCCGTGTGGGGAATCTTAGACTGAAAATAACTAGTTTCTGTAATAGTTATTGGATAGCTTTGTCCAGAAATCCAGATTCCAAAGTTTTGAAACAAGAAAACTTTTGTAGGCACGATACACTGTTTGTACTCTAGAGGGCGCTCTAGAACTGCCCACGTGGTATGTGTATGTTTTCCAAAGTCACAAAAGGTTAAGTCTATTTAGTTACTTGTGGTAAATTGTTGATATTCTATTTTTTGGCATTAGAGTCATTAAGTGATTAATCTCTTACTGTTTGGTTGGGTTGTTACTGAATAACCAAAAACAATGATCACCCAAATGTCCCCATGTGAAGCATTGATTATGAAAGTATCAGGGATTGAGATCTTCGAATACATTGAAAGCCTAGGCGGTTTGGACTTTGATGAAGTAGAGTCGCGTCGAACTCAGTTGTTGAACGACACTATGACACAACTCGAAAAAGAAGAGGCGATAGATGTTGTGAAGGTTGTGTCTAGCTTAGCACTTGCGAGCTCAAGGCTAGTGGATTTGAGCATAAGTAAATTAGAAAAATTGAAAAAGCTAGGAGAAAAGTATGCGAAAGTGAAAGACGAAAGAGCCGAACTGCATGGAATCGCTTTAGAACTCAAAGGAAGACTAGAGGCTTGTGGAAATCAAGTAATTATGTTGGATGCTGAAAGAGAGGATTTAATTGAACAAAGGGAGCAATTAAGAAATGAATTAAGAGAATGTCAAGAAGAATTTGAAACAATTCTGTGTCAAGAAAAAGATCTGCAAAATGACAGGGATAAAGCAGCGGAAAATAAGAGGATAGCTGTCAAGGATCGTGATGTTTTGGAAGCGCGTCTTCACAAAACCGTCATGGAGAAATATAAGGGTACTTTAAAAATGGAGACACTTGAAGGCGAGGTCAGACATTTTAAAAGGGACAGTGAAGAAACAAAGAGAGTAAATCAGGAGCTTAGGGGAGAACTCAGATCACGTGACGTTGAAAATGCAACAAATAGAGGCACTAAAAACTGCATCTCGGTGGGCTGCAAAGCCGACCCCAGACAGTAAAAGGGAACAGCCCAGGATACGGAGTCGCACACCGTCTCCATATCTAAGCCCTGGGTTGGGCTATGTGCGGTGCCAGAGCTGCTGATAGCATGTTCTCCGGTGTCCTGCTCCGTTTTGGTTTTCTGTGGCTTTCTGCGCGCCGCTCTCGGCCAGGGTATTCTCAACTCTTGAGAGATCCAGATGATTTTCAACTCCTGAGAGGTCCGGACAGGCTCGCCGTGGCTCGTTGGTCTAGGGTTATGATTCTCGCTTTGGGTGCGAGATGTCCTGGTTTCAACTCCCGGACAAGCCCGTCTTTCCTGCCCCTTCTCTGTTCTGCGGTCTCTGGACAGGTTGCTCTCTGTGGAAGCCTGGGTCCTCTGCATAAATACAGGGCTTTTGACCTCCGATGCTGTTTGCCAGTTTTTTCTTCTCTTTGAAACAAATACGTATTATACAAGGTTTTTGTGGTTGTTGTTGAGGAGGAGGAGCACTTGTAGTGTATTGTGGAGGAGAGGGAAGAAATGTGGTTTTCCGGCTTGTTATGGAGACCTTTACTGAACGTGTACACCTGAGCTGCACCGAAGGAGAGGCATTCTTTTGAGTTGTTTGCGGTCCTGCTGGACCATGCTCCCCGTGCTGTCTCACTGGGGGAGCGGTTACCGTTCTGGATAGACACGTCAGCACCACAGTCCATGGTATTTGTCAAAGGGCGCAGGTTTCCCAGTCTGCCTCAAGCAGGTACGCCCTTTCCAAGGAGGACTTGTAACGTCACTCCTTTGGTTGGCTCGTTGGTCTAGGGGTATGATTCTCACTTAGGGTGTGAGAGGTCCCGGGTTCATCTCCTAGACGAGCCCCAGGGTGCGAAGCTGTGTGGTGTTGTGGCTGGAAACAGGAGTCTTCTTTGTGTTGTTTCCCTCTCTCCCTCATAGGGAGGTAGAACAGCTATGTGTGGTAATATAGGGTATTTTTTTGAAAGGGTGGCTGCGGGGGATTTGACCTTTGACTTGAACTCAGGGGGCCTCTCCTAAAGGGGGGTTAAGGGTGATTTGACCTCTTGACCTTGAACTTGAGTTGAACTCCGGGGGTGGGGTGTGCTTGTACCACGTCACAGAATAATTACCATATTGATGGATTCCGAAGGAATGTGCAGGGTGGTAGGGGTCTTCAACTGTTTTTCAAGCCCTCTAAAAGATTTGTCTTTAAGCCAGACTGATTCTTTAGTATAATAGCTATTTTTCTCTATACGTGTGAAGCTGCAAAAGAGCGCTATGTATACCCTTCAGATTGTTTAGAAAACATAGATATTTTTCCCTACGCTAGTGAAGCAATGTAAAGATTGAATAAATACAATTATGAAGTTTTAAAGGTGTGTGTGTGTGTGTGTTCACAACACCCGGTGATGTAAAAGCAATGTAACGTTACTAAGTTAAGAAATCCTTAAATATAGAAGAGTTATAGAATATATATATGTTAAATAAGAAGCATAGACTAAATATGTAAAAACTGGGACATTTCAATACAACTCAATAAAAGCAGCATTTGTAATAATATTAGTAATCAAACATCAAATTATTATGTAATATAAACCATTCATGCATTAAGATTCAGTAAATACACTCAATGCGATCTCAGCACATCCTGTGTGTGTGTGTGTGTGTGTGTGTGTGTGTGTGTTTACATATATACCGAGTGCAGGCTGGAACGCTTATCTCAAGGGCTCAGATTCTGATGAGAACAAGCTGTTATCTAGCCGCTTGTATTTAAAAAAAAAAAAAAAAAAAAAAAAGTTTAACTTAACACAATAATGTGATAAAGAATCCTACCCAAAACGATGTTGGAAACTTGTAACTATAAGGCTATCAAAATATAAGTTATTCTTAACCATTAGGCTGTATGAAGATATAAAAACATGATAACAATTAAATTAACGAATGATGGTTACCACAAAACATTTAGGAATCTGGATGTACATACAGCCGCTATGTGTTAAAGTTTGCGGGGATTGCGGTGGTCATCAGCCCGTTCACGCGCACAGCGCGGTGTTTAAATGCGGGTTTGCGGCGGAGATTCAGTCCATTTGGTCAACACGCTGCCTGCACGGTCCAGAACACACAAAGAGACATCAGGATGCCCGGCCACGACCATGCGGAGCGGACACTAAACTTCTCAAACTTTGATGGTAAGTATAATTCAATTAATCAAGAAATATAATTGCGAAGTGTTTAGATATCCGTACACTAGTTCAGAAAGATTAAAAATATGCTACATTTACATACGTATTTAAGAAATCTAATATTTGAAATGTTTTAAATATATTTGAATTGTATTTAAACGTTTAAATTCTGTTTATAGGAAACGCTGATTTTCAAACGTCTCAAGAGCCTTTTACACTAGGGACTATTATTTATTGATATATTTTTTAATATTTATAAATAATAGGCACAGCGCGATGTTTCTAACAAGCACCCGTGTATCTGCAGGATTACCGAGCGCCCCATACAATGTGCTCGATTTCTACACGAGCAAATCAATGAACACGGGTAAGACTCATTTAATAATGTATCAACCGTATTAATTATACGCGATATGAACGTATGTACATTTTATTTTCATATAACCATATTTACTTTCAGATTTGTTCCCGACATTAGATGACGAGCGACCCAGCACGTCAAACGCTGAGCCGCGTAGGTTATACTTTCCATTTCATACATGTAATAAATATCTCGCCAGGATGTGTGATGTTTAATTATGGATCTATACGGGCGGATTTTTATATTATTTTGTGTATTTATCAGAGGATCTATCCAGACCGACCTGTGTCAAGTATTTACGGAAAATAACGCATTCCGAGTGAGACCTTTATTCCATCACTCCGAGAGATGGAGCCGTGCTTATATTGTACACAGTGTGCACAATGGCTCTATTGTTTGGCGCTGTCCGGGCGTTCTGTGCTGAGGACCTGCGCCGAGCCATCTGAGCAGAATGATGCGCACGCAGTCTGGCCCCGAGGCATGCTGGGATCTGTACTGTTTAAAGGATTGTAGTAGTCTACGTTTGAAAGTGAAAGTAACCTGGCTGCAGCGCCCAGACTAAACTAGGTTATTAACTTATGTTTATACATGTCTCCGTTTTAAGACACCGAATGTGATGATGATGTGCTGGAATCAGGAACGCCGGATCTAAGAAGACGTCTGCATTTAAACGGTCTGTTTGCATCGTTTATATGCTTTTACAACCGAGTATTTAAAACTATTATTTATGAAATGATAATATTGTGCGGTTTCTTGTCATTTTACAATGTACTTACTTAGACCGTCATTATTAATGTTTTCGTAGCACACGCTTTATTGAGACAATTATTAACGTTGTCTGTTATTGTAATACAACATTCTAGATGTAGTTATTCTTTTAAACATTTTTATATATATTTTTAATTATGAATGGTCTATAATATTCTGAGCACTATTGTATTAATAAGAGTAAGAATAGTTCATTTAAAAGCTATAGGTTTACATAAATTGAATTATGATAATAATATGTTGTTTGTTTAAGGATGTTAGTTATGTTATTATTATTATTGTTATGTATTTTTATTATTATTATTATTATTATTATTATTATTATTATTATATTTTTTTAATTATTATTATTATTATTATTATTATTTATTTATTTTTAATTATTATTATTATTATTATTTTATTTATTTATTTATTTATTTATTTTGTGTTACCGTCTGTTATTAAACATATCCGTTCTCATGTGTTTCAGGTTCATCGGAGTCTATTTCAGACAGTTCATTACTGCGGCTGATTACGCAGCAAGGTAGCCCCAGTTATTCACCAACAACACCCCGAGAAACCGCCCGGGTGTCTCCGCAAGTTAGGAACCAGGACTCCCCGATGCATATCCAAACACCGCCTGGACCGCCTGCATCACCAGTCAGCGTCGTATCGAGTGAAGAAGAAGATCTAACTACAACCTTGCGGGAGACTATCAATCTACAGGTTGAGTTGGCATCTACGGACCTGCGTGAGTTGCTACATATAGTGTTGAATAACCAAACACAGGTAATTGAGGGTCAAACAATCTTAATGAATGCCTTAGCAAGCTATATAAACAGGATCGGGGATTAATAAAAGGACCAATGATGCAGACATTCACGAGCAGGAGTCCAAAAGATCTAGAGAGAATGATCCTGACACGAACGATCCTGAGGCCATAGCAAATGTACCGATTACCCCCGAGCTATTAGAAATGGTGGATGAAATAAACAACCGACCGGCACCTGCTATAGACTTGTATCCCTCTGTAAATTCTGACTTGTTACAAATGGTTGATTCCTTAGAACACCTACCCCTTCCTAACGCAAACAATTTAACAAAACAACCCCAACTTATTACTAGTCCTGCTCCAACAGAAAACGTTCTTGAGTATGCATCTAACCACATTGTAAATGACAATTGTGTTGACACTTTTGAAGGTCTTCAGCATGCTTTAAACAATGTACAACAAAGGGGTTGTGGCGGAGGTCAGAACAGTGAAGCTGCAGGTGTTGACAATGGGTTTAGTCGCGAGCTTAGCGATGTTCAAAATATCAACAAAGAGGCTGAAGATGTTCGGGGGAGTAACCATAGATCAAATGCTGGTGGTGGTGGGGATTGCCATAATATCGATGCTGATAATAATGATGGGTGTGTAGAGCACGTAGACAGACCAAACTTCGGTAATTTTGAAATTGTTCACAGATTTAGCTTTGCAGAGTTATTCAACAGCGACAATTAGGCCGAGATATTTGTTACAATGCATGATATTATACAAAATATGCTTGACCGAATTACCAAACGTGGTAGACCCCAGGATGTGGTGCAGTTGGAGCTGAGAGCAGATTCATTATTTAGCAGTGTTTTTACCATAATGAGAGGTGATGAGTTAGATGTTGAGGCTTTTCTATCTAAAATTGAAAACCTGCTTCAGAGTCAAGTCTTCATCCTGGCCGATGAAAGTCTGGTCTTGGTCATTAACGTTGTTCGTAACCCTGAGGGTTGTGTTCGTAGGAGATTGTCAAGTTGTCTCAAGACTGAAATAATTCATAAGAAACTCGGGCAAATAGTGAATGAGGGTAATACAAATAACAAAACATGCTTTGCGTATAGTATAGTACGCCTCCTCAAACCTAATATAGTTGCAGAGCAGGTTTTGCATGATGCTTTGCAAATGCATCAGGCAGCGGGTCTATCGGAACAGGAGATGGTGACTTTCTCAGATATCCACAAATTTGAGGAGGTGGCAGATGTTTAGATTATAGACTGGTACCATTGTGAGATAAATGATGTATTTGACACATTTCAAACTCACTCAGAGTTTTACCCCCACACATATTTTCTTTTCCTTCACGAAAATCATTACTAAGGTATTAGAAATTTGAAGGCTTTTCTGGGTTGTTGGTACGTCTGTGATTTTTGCTACAAGGGTTTTAACGATAGGAAGAACCATCAATGCGCCGGGTACTGTAATGTGTGTTACCATCCGCAATGTCGAAAGGGTGAAGCTCTCACAGTGCGGTGTAAGGATTGTTTAAGGATCTGTCGGTTTGCTTTCAGTTTTTCCGAACACAAAATACCTAGAGGGGGTACGGGTCAAAGCATCAGCCCTTGCGATAAAACAAAATTCTGTCTCCAGTGTTATAGACAGTACACCTATAAAGAGGATAAACCCCACAAGTGTGCCGCTCTGAGGTGTCATCTCTGTAACGCCGACTTAACACCCGAGACCGAACACCAATGTTTCATACAGTCTGTTAAACTGGCACCCCTACATAACAAGTATGTCTTTTATGACTTTGAGTGTAGGCAGGAAGGAGGCGTTCATATAGCGAATTATATTCACTGTATAGACATGTTGGATCGCGAATGGGCTGCGGCTGGTGAGTCATGTGTTGAGGGTTTCCTTCAAAAATACTGCTGTCCAAAGTATCGAGATTACACATTCATAGCTCATAATGCTAGGGGGTATGACTCTTATATATTGATGAAATATTTGGTGGAAAGCGGTGTAACCCCCGACATCATAGCGCAGGGGTGTAAAATAATGTGTTTCACAGACCATGATTTCAACCAGCGTTACATAGACTCGCTCAACTTCTTACCCATGAAACTGAGCGCTTTACCTAATGCGTTGGGGTTTGAAACGCGAGAAAAGGGCTGGTTCTGCCACTTTTCTAACACGGTCAAAACACAGAATTATAGAGGCATCTACCCGGCACCCAGTTATTATGGGGTTGAATCCATGATGACTCGGGAAAGGCAGGACTTCTTCCACTGGTATGACACAGTTAAGGATGGCATTTTTGATTTCAGAAAGGACATGGCCGCCTATTGTAGAAATGATGTGTTGATCCTTGAAGAATCATGTGTTAGGTTCAGGCATGAAGTCATTAAGACAGCGGGTCTTGACCCTTTACAGTGTACGACAATAGCTTCTCTCTGTATGAAAATGTTTCGAGCCAATTTCTTGCAGAAAAACACCATCACCATTACAACGCCGGACAATTACAGATGCCTTCAAAAGAGTTTTTCTACGGCCTCCATCCAATGGTTGGAATACATGTCTGACAATCATAACATCTTGATCAGACACGCTTTGAATTATGGCGAGGTTAGAATGGGTCCCTACTTTCTGGATGGTTTTTCAGAGGAAAATGGGGTTCGTACAGCTTATGAGTTTGCCAGTTGTATTTACCACGGTTGTCCTCGGTGCTTTGATGCAAATACTTTTAATCCTGTCACTCATCAAATCTGTGGAGATATGCATTTTGATTTCTTACAAAGAATCGAGACTCTAAAAAACACCTGTGGTTTAACTGTGAAAGTGATGTGGGAACATGAGTGGACGGCTATGAAAAAACAGGACGGTAGTGTACGAACCGAGAGACGCTTTGTTCGAAGGGCGCAATCTGTTTACATTACGAGGCGAAGGCTGAGGAGAGAACAGATTACTATGATTTCACTAGCCTGTATCCCTTTGTCAACAAGACAAAAATTTACCTCGTAGGACACCCCACCATAATTTATCGCGACTTTCTCGATCTCCAGCAATACTTTGGCTTAATCAAGGTCACGATGTATCCACCCAGGGGGCTTTTCTTGCCAGTTTTGCCTTATAGAGCTTCGGGAAAATTGATGTTTCCGCTATGTAGAACGTGCGTTGAAACTGAAAACCAGTTGGAGTGTCCGCATGAGGACGATGAGAGGTCTTTGACAGGGGTGTGGTGCAGCGTGGAGCTTAATAAAGTGATTGAGAAAGGATACAGAGTCAGTAAAGTGTATGAGGTCTGGCATTTCTCTGAAAAATCTGACACGCTTTTTGTCGATTACATCATGACACACCTTAAAGGGAAGCAGGAGGATTCCGGTTACCCTTCATGGTGTACTGATGAAACCAGTAAAGAGAGCTATATTCAGAAATATCTTGAAAAAGAGGGAATCAGGTTGGATCCGAGCAATATAACTGTAAACCCAGCAAAGAGACAGATATGAAAACTGATTCTAAATAGTCTGTGGGGTAAATTTGGAGAGCAGTCTAATAGAATAAACACTACCTTGATTCAAGATCCGCAGCAGTTTCTTCAATTTCTGTTTTCCAAAGAGCATGATGTGTCACACTTTAGCTTTGTAACTGACAGAGTAGCTCAGGTTCAGTGGCGACGACCTCAAGATTTCCCGACCAAGCCGGGGAATGTCAACGTTTTTATAGCTGTTTTTACAACAGCTTATGCTAGATTAGAATTGTATAGTTTAATGGAGCGTCTGCAGGAGCGATCTTTATATCACGACACGGACTCTGTAGTCTTGGTCAGCAGACTGGGTGATTGGATGCCGCCGCTTGGAGATTATCTGGGCGAGTTAACAAATGAGCTAGACCCCCAAGATCACATCGTAGAGTTTGTTTCTGGGGGTCCAAAGACATACGCTTATAAAACAGCTTCAGGAAAGAGCTGTATGAAGGTGAAAGGTATAACTTTGAATCACACTCACAAGAAACTGATCAATATCAAGTCTCTAACGACTTTGGTTCAAAATTACGTTGCAGGCCTAGATCAAGGAATTCAACCTCAAGAGGTGATTACTTCCGGAAATCATATCGTCCGAAATAATAAGGTGTACATTCTCGAAAACAGGCCACTACAGAAAAGGTTTCGGGTAATGTACAACAAAAGAGTTCTTTTGCCCGACTATAATATGCTACCCTATGCATATTGACGGGGTATTCGATAACAGACTTCAACACCCCTTTTCATGTATTATATCGGGTCCTTCCAATTCTGGTAAAAGTTTTTTTCAGCAGCTTTCTGAAAGTAGTGCGGTTATTGAAATAGAAGAAGAACACCCTGTACAGGCAGATGTGGTTTTATCAGATGTATTGAAAAGCATGCCTGTAAGAAGTCAAAGAAATGCAAAATACACTCACCTAAAGGATTATTAGGAACACCTGTTCAATTTCTCATTATTGCAATTATCTAACCAACCAATCACATGGCAGTTGCTTCAATGCATTTAGGGGTGTGATCCTGGTCAAGACAATCTCCTGAACTCCAAACTGAATGTCTGAATGGGAAAGAAAGGTGATTTAAGCAATTTTGAGCGTGGCATGGTTGTTGGTGCCAGACGGGCCGGTCTGAGTATTTCACAATCTGCTCAGTTACTGGGATTTTCACGCACAACCATTTCTAGGGTTTACAAAGAATGGTGTGAAAAGGGAGAAACATCCAGTATGCGGCAGTCCTGTGGGCGAAAATGCCTTGTTGATGCTAGAGGTCAGAGGAGAATGGGCCGACTGATTCAAGCTGATAGAAGAGCAACTTTGACTGAAATAACCACTCGTTACAACCCAGGTATGCAGCAAAGCATTTGTGAAGCCACAACACGTACAACCTTGAGGCGGATGGGCTACAACAGCAGAAGACCCCACCGGGTACCACTCATCTCCACTACATTTAGGAAAAAGAGGCTACAATTTGCACAAGCTCACCAAAATTGGACAGTTGAAGACTGGAAAAATGTTGCCTGGTCTGATGAGTCTCGATTTGTGTTGAGACATTCAGATGGTAGAGTCAGAATTTGGCGTAAACAGAATGAGAACATGGATCCATCATGCCTTGTTACCACTGTGCAGGCTGGTGGTGGTGGTGTAATGGTGTGGGGGATGTTTTCTTGGCACACTTTAGGCCCCTTAGTGCCAATTGGGCATCGTTTAAATGCCACGGCCTACCTGAGCATTGTTTCTGACCATGTCCATCCCTTTATGACCACCATGTACCCATCCTCTGATGGCTACTTCCAGCAGGATAATGCACCATGTCACAAAGGTAGAATCATTTCCAATTGGTTTCTTGAACATGAAAATCAGTTCACTGTACTAAACTGGCCCCCACAGTCACCAGATCTCAACCCAATAGAGCATCTTTGGGATGTGGTGGAACGGGAGCTTCGTGCCCTGGATGTGCATCCCACAAATCTCCATCAACTGCAAGATGCTATCCTATTAATATGGGCCAACATTTCTAAAGAATGCTTTCACTACCTTGTTGAATCAATGCCACGTAGAATGAAGGCAGTTCTGAAGGCGAAAGGGGGTCAGACACAGTATTAGTATGGTGTTCCTAATAATCCTTTAGGTGAGTGTATATTCTACATAAAATGTTTAACACACCTCGGGTGACCTCCTGGAATAACCAAGGTGAATTTTTTTTTAAAGGTCGGGTGATTAAAGGATCGCACATGTTTGATCTGATCAAGAATTTAACGAGTTCTAATAAGATTCTGGATAGTAGGAGGCCTACGGGGTGGAGATATTTCCTCCAAGTTTTGGCGTGTCTGAACATGCCTCAATCAACAATCCCTAACCAAACCACCCGTAACAAAATCTGCCTCTATAAGGCCGGTGAGAGTGATTGGGTTGAACCCCCCGCCAGACAGAAAAGAATGAAACCTGCATCAAAACATAGATGGACACCTTATTAAGGGTATAAATGTGTACTTGCAGTTGGAAAGGGGAAAAGCAAAGTTTTTGTATTTAACGTTAGATACTTTTATTATGTTGTATATCCATATTTTGACATGTATTACACAATTTTTACAACATGATATAGTCTTATTTTGTAATATTTTTTTTTTTACATTTTATAATGTAATGATTATATCGGATTATGTCAAATAAAAATGCTTTTGTATTAAAGCTTTTCTTTTCTTTAACACGCATGACATTTTTAAAAATCTTTACAAGAACAGACATTCTGTATACATGTTTAGGTGTAGCGTTATTTTGGGTGTGTTTTGATAAGAGCATTTTAGCTCTGAACTGAAGCATTGATCTAAAGAAGACCTCTCCCCCCAAAGTTATCAGATTTCCTTAACTCATCGGCATGGAACTGGTCTACATCAAAGTGACAGTTTTGGGGAGGATGGCACCGAGAATAGGCCAAATAGTTTGGAATCCTGCTATGAGATGTCTGGAAAAAGGGGCCTGTAGGTAATAAAAAACTCTTTGAAGTGGACGAGAGCCAGAATCCCGACATAGAGCTACGAACCCGGGCCAACCGGCATTTCCAAAAGATGGCATGGATTGACATCAGTCATAAATCAAGCCTCCCTTCAATAGGACACTGGGGGCTGAAACCGAAATCCAATCTCAAAAATTCAAGAACCAATCACCTATTGATCTGACAGACTATAATGAACAGCGCATGGCCTCTCTCTCTCTCTCTATCTCTCACCTGAACCAGAAACTCACTCTCTCTCTCTCACCTGAACCAGAAACTCGCTGCCACAGCTCAACCTGTAGCTCTGTTGCCGGAACCGGAACCAGAAACCAACCAAGTCTTTGCCGGCAACAGAAGAGTTAAACTGAGAGAAGGAGATTGAGCCGTACGAAGAATTCTTTTAAAGGACTTTATTAAATAAAGAATTTTACAAACTGCGCATGCCCGCCTGTACCCACCTGATCAGTGGAGTTTTACAGCTGGACAATTGACTAAGTCGACTGTATACGAAAGTGTTCAGTCATTTAAATAGCTATTGAGTCTTAAGAAACTTGACCCTTGGAACAAACAGGGCCCTGCTTTCCTCAAAGACTTTGTCTTCAAGTAACTACGGTGGAACCCTGCTTACAAAGAAGATTTTGTGCACAACCTTGGAGCCTTCAAACCAGTGGAAAATCTGTTTGGAAAAGACTCTACTTTCGCGAAACCCCAACTTCCAGGTGCATCGACTGAGTGGAAGTTCTTGGACAAAGCCGAACCGGACTGCCTTTGTTCCAAACCACATGGAATTCGTGCCGTGTGCTGTTATCTGAGCCCGAAGCCAGAGAGGCCTCTCTGCGACGAAGTTCAGATAAGTTTAACAGTTTGGAATTTGTGATTCATGACATTTGAGAAATCAGTTAGAAATGTTAATCTGTGATTCATAACTCTAGAATGTGTAATATCATTTTGTTTTTTTAAATATAAATGTGTGTTGCATTAAACTGTTTTGTTGATAATTTTATTAATAAAATCTGTCAACGCCGAGAAATATCTTCTCATTCCTGTTTAACTGTTTAGTCTGAAATTGACACAAGTTAATAGACATTAGATTATTGGTGGCCCTGCCTATCCTTAATCATTGAATAATAATCAGTTAAGGGAAATTGTGGTAACAAGTAATGATAGGATCTTTCTCGGCACCTAAACGTAAATGAGACTTGGTTATTTAATGTCTGACTAACAATACTAATGAGAGACTCACCTTCGTCTTACTAACCGGTATTGTAGTCAATGTGTTTATAACCTTTTTTGTTGAACGATTTGTGTGTTATCATATGCGATCCCATGGTCTTTGATTTGTTGATCTAGAGTTGAATTTTAATTATTTTTCCCTTTTGTATAATTAGTGTAGTGCTACATTTAGTTTTTGTTTTTGAATAAATTTGACAATTTATGTCTTTGGAATTGGTGTCTGCGTCCAATTATTACAGAAATTGAGAAATTGAATATGGCTTGTCATAAGTAATTGTGACCACATCGTTGTTTTTACCCTTAATATGTACATTTCTTAAAAGGGGGACGTAACTATCCCCCACCCTCTGGTGTGAAATTATGTCCGTGTAGATATAAAGGGTGTAAAATCCTGCGCGGATATCCGCGGTGTATGGAGCTATTCTATCCTTAAATTCATCCTCCTTGTTGGTGTAAAACCCTAAAATCTGGCTTAGGTTACCGCTGGTTTTAATTCTTATCGTAGATGCGGACTCCATGTAAACTTTATTTTTAATCGAACTGTAATGTATTCTGACAGGTTGTTTCCCTCCAGAGATCTGTTTGTTCATCTCTTCTAATAATTTTTCAATATTTTCATAATAACCGTCTTGTAATGTGAAATGTGAAATGTGAAACCACTGTTTTTTAATTCCGACGTCCAAAATTGTAAACCTGTTTCTTTGAGGCTTTAAACGGACCATAGACATTTTTAAAGACCTTAAAAGAATTACTGTTATGCACCTCTACAGGTTTTATTTTAATATTTCTATGATAACTGTCGTTGTAAGCATTCACAAACTCTTGAACTCTATCGAGATACGTTTGAGTATTGTTAGCTGTGAAGTATCTCCACATTTTTGTCTTTATAGTTCTGTTAAATCTCTCCACAATCGAGGCCTTAAGCTCGTTTCCTGTGGTGAAATGATGTATTTTGTGTCTTTTCAAAAGATTCTGGAATTCTCTATTGAGAAACTCTTTACCTTTATCAGACTGTAGTTTTTTAGGACAGCGCCCCTGCAAGAGTATATCTTTCAAGGCCTGCGTAACAACAACGCCGGTTTTATTCCTCAACACTTGCACCCACGCATATTTTGATAATATATCTATACACGTCAACATGAATGTGTACCCTTTATTATGTTTTGATAAATTTGACATATCCACTAGATCCACCTGCCATTGTGAATCTATTTATGAAACATACACACGATTTCTTTTAAAGTTAATTCTAGCCGGTTTATGTAGGGTGTAAGCATCTTGCGCAGACAACCACTCGGCCACACTTATCTTATCTGCCTTAATAGCCTTAACAGCCCTCTCCGGAATCCCTTCCGACCCCCCAAACTCCCTACTTTGGCGGGGTTGTAGTACAAATCCTTCATCCTAGGAGCTTGTCGAGACATTCTGTAAAAGCACACTAAAGTATTTAGAAAATGGCTCTTTTATTCATTTTCAGAGTACAACCCTATTTTTAAGCAATTGAGAAAAGTATAACACATACAGCAATTTTCCCCCTTACTTAAACAATACGACATCAACTGATTGGTTACTTGCTCTATATCCACTACTAAACGGGCTTTTATTTTATAAGTACACACATCGATTACATACATGTATAAAACAATAATATGTGCTATTTTAAAAATAAACAACCATTCATTAAACATGACTTGTAAAAGATTATATAAATGTTGATGAAATGGTCTAACATCGTTCCTTGCAACAGCTATCATAGCCGCCCAGTTTTCATACCTCTCAGTCTTTTTCACATCATCCATTAAATGCTCCAGGTTTGAAAGTTGAGCATCGTCGACAGTCAAAGCTGTAGAGAAAAAGTGCTCGTCGGCCACTTTCTTTTCCAATACTTTGTACAATAGGGCCCTCAGATTTGTCGCGGTTTGTTGGCGACAAATCCGGTTACAGAATCAATCCAGAACATTCCCCATCTTCAGGTGCTTTCAGTTGCTTTCAGCCTCTGAGTCGGTTTCGAACAGATCAAATTCCTTCTCCTTGTACTCTGCTTTACTTTCTTTACGGAAGAAATATTCCTTCAGCTTGACGGAGGTTTTTCTGCTGCTCTCATCCAACTCGTCGAACAGCTGGTTGAGTTTCTCTCTGATGTACGGCTCCTTTTTCAGCTCCAACAAAATTTCATCTATAATTTTCTGGACCTGCACGGGACAGACATGCAGATGATGATAAGATAATGCTTTGACTAGTGCTTGTTTTAACCAAGGTTTGTTCAGTTTTTTGTAAATATCCTTGAAATAGAGATAGAAATAACATGTTTCTGTTTCAAACAGACAGCTGTGTCTCATCACTTCACACCCCAGGCAGACTTCTTTCAGGGCTCGATCGATGAGAGCATTCAGTATATACACCAGGGCGTTCTTAATAATTCTACTTACTTCAGCGTGGACCTCTGGTCTAAAACCGTCGCCTTCGTCACGCCCCCCGGCAGGTTTGATGATCGTTGGTTTGCTCAGCGCTGGTTGAGGTGTTTCTAGAGCCATAGTACAGCTCTCCTGAGACGCCGCCACAAAAGCAGCGATGTTCGGGGTCTCTTGAGCCAGGGAGTCGGTGGTGTTAGTCGTTTCTTCCATTGAACAGCGGGCTGTTTCGTCTTGAGGTAGTGGCGGGTAGCCGCGGTAAGAGCGCTCAGGCTGGTATAAAATGTCCGGATTGTAGGACCAAGGGAGATCCTCGTTCGTAAGAGGGATATAGAGTCTCGTAACACACCTGCTCTTTTAATGTAAACCAAGAGCAAGGGGGGTGGCTACTTTTTTACAATATTTTTACTACATCATGTATTACATCACAGTTAGATGGTTGGGGGCATGGGGGCAATGTCGACAAAGTCATTGTCGATGTCTTTGGCAGCATGCAACCAACTCCCGCCACATTTTTTCCCGTCCCCGCTGTTGAAATAAAGTCTCTTTTTAACAGAGTCAAACTCTACATATTTCCTCAAGACCTCAAAACCCTCATTAAATTATTTTATGACCGTTTTCATTTTCGACCAATCCTGGGTGTAGAAATCAATTTCAGCAACATATAAATTTTCATCCTCAGGATCCATAAAAATAGGTTCAGCATCGTAAAAAAAAAGCTAATTTGTTTGGCTTAGCGTGTTTTCCTAAACACTATTCTGTTGTACCCTGTCATACTTAGAGTCATTACAGTTCTACTATGATTCACGGATAGAGCGCTTTCCCAGTCGTGACTTTCAAACATCAGAGGCAGCGGTGCAGTTTCACGATCTCTATTCCACTGTTTCAACGCCTCTAACGCTTTATCCACATCCCCTTGCCTTGTCCAGTCCTTTACATGCATCCAATCCTTGTAAGCGTACTCAATTCTGGCTTAGACATCTCCTCACCAGCTCTTAACTCAAAAAGCTCCAGACCGACATATCCCTTGTCCATTTTAAAACGGTATCCACGCTTTGTCTCATCATCCTCCAGAACCCAGATTCGGTCGAGTCTCACATCCTAACGTGAAGGAACCCTAGCCCGGGCTTTCCTCTCGGGTGTTTTCTCGTGGATACAGTCGGACATGCTGAAGACCCAGAATCACTTCACACGTGTAAATAGATAAATATCTATTTTACTAAAGAATCAGTCTGGCTTAAATACAAATCTTTTGGAGGACTTGAAAAAACAGTTGAAGACCCCCCCCCCACCCACTTGTACATTCCTCTGGTGTCCTGTTAGCTCCGCCCCCACATATTTAAATTCTTCAAACCAGACTCTAACGTGATAGACTTTTCCTTCAGTGCCCTGTCAACTCCACCCCCAAATATACTAATTCTTCACCAATCCGAGGTTACTAAAGACGTAGACATATCCTCGCCACCCCCACTTGCTCAAAAAGCTCCAGACCGACATAACCCTTGTCCATATGAAAGAGAAGTAGAAGTATCTATGTTACTAAAGAATCGGGAGGGCTTTAATAGAACTCTTTTGGAGCTTCACTCGCGTAGGGAAAAATAGCTCTTCTACTAAATAAATCGGGAGGACTTAAATACAACTCTTTTGGAGCTTCACTAGCTTAGGAAAAAATATCTATGTTTTCTAAAAAATTGAAGGTTATACATAGTGCTCTTTTGGAGCTTCACACGTATAGAAAAAATTGCTATTTTACTAAGGAATCAGTCTGGCTTAAAAACAAATCTTGTGCAGGGTTAGAAAAACAGTTGAAGAACCCCACCACCCTGCACATTCCCACGGAATCCATCAATATGGTAATTATTCTGTGACGTGGTACAAGCACCCCCTACCCCCTAGGAAGGACCCCCACCCCCTAGGAAGGCCCCCCCCCAAGTTCAACTCAAGTTCAGGTCAAAGGTCAAATCCCCCGCAGCCCCCCTTTCGAAAAAGTGCCTTATATTACTACTCATGTTCTCCGGTGTCCAGCTCTGTTTTGGTTTTCACTGCCTTTCTGCGCGCCGCTCTCGGCCAGGGTATTTTCAACTCCTGAGAGGTCTGGACAGGCTTGATGGTCTAGGGGTATGATTCTTGCTTTGGGTGTGAGAGGTCCCAGGTTCAACTCCCGGATGAGCCCGTCTGGCCTGCCCCTTCTCTGTTTTGCGGTCCCTGGACAGGTCGCTCTCTGTGGGAGCCTGGGTCCTCTGCGTAAATGCAGGGCTTTTGACCTCAGATGCTGTTGCCAGTGTTTTCTTCTCTTTGAAACAAATGCGTATTATACAAGGTTTTTGTTGTTGTTGTTCTTGTTGTTGAGGAGGAGGAGCACATGTAGTGTGTTGTGGAGGAGAGGGAAGAAGTTTGGTTTTCCGGCTTGTTATGGAGACCTTTGCTGAACGTGTACACCTGAGCTGCACCAAAGGAGTGGCATTCTTTTGAGTTGTTTGCGGTTTGCGGTCCTGCTAGAATATGCTCTCCGTTAGCGACTTAACATTGTCATATCTTACTGGAAACGTTGCCGTGGCAAGGGGGACTGAAATTTGTCATTATTGCAGAAATAACATAAATAACATACTCGCGCATAACTATTTCTGTGAACGTCTAGACACTTGAACTCACGGCCATCCCCTCACCTCTATTTTGGAAATGTCAAACCACAATCTCCCTATATTTATATTATATTTTGAGGAACAGCTCAGAGCTGACAACATAAACAATATACATGCTGCTCTTCAGACAAACCAGAAATAAGATAGAGTCCCACGTCATCTACTGCTAGGCAAACCGTGCAGATATCTCAACCGAAACTGTCGAGTGTGTTAGGGGTTATAATATTGGACACATTCCATGTCTGCCTAGCAACTCAATCTGTAATATGTCCTGCCCCGAAACGGACTTCTGACATGTATAAAACTGTGTGCTGTGGCAGAAATAAACTGAAGACAAACGATCTGGCATTGTGTCGGTGACTTTTTTCTTCCCGAGCTCGTCTCCTGCGGAGGATCCACCATCCTGCACTGATGGCGCTGGGTTATCCTAGTCCAGGGAACCTGAAGGGTTTACTTCTGGTGAAGTGGCTGTACCTTAACAATTTGGGGGCTCGTCCAGGATACATTTGGTGAGTATCCTCTTTTCACCTTTGTGCTGTACCCTAAGAACTGCTCGCTACTTGTATCCAAAACATGATGGACTAGAGGGCTGTTCCAGTTAGGCAGTAGACTCTAAATGCCCTAGTGCTGTAACTAAGAGCTGCTGACTAACTGATGTACATTGGACTAGAGGGCTGTTACAATTAGGTAATAGATGAGTAAGTAGACTCTGTGCTTTAGTGCTGTAACTGAGAGCAACTGAATACATGAACTAGAGGGCTCTTCGGAGCATGGAGTACCAACATATGGTAGTGTAATATTGCGCTGTGCTGATGTGTGGCATCTGAAGCAGGAAATCTATGTGTTTGTAAGTATGTCACTCTTCTTGTTTTTCTTTATGTGTCGAGACTGTTATGATTGGAAGTGAATAAGCAGTACCTGAGTATCGGTGGGAATGATTAATGGTAGTACGAGATAGGATTTTTGCACGTGTAATAAAGACAAAAGCCTGACTTATGGCTAAAGAAAATAAGATGGGGTACCAACACACCCCTATGTAACTGGTGATACTGTTTTGTTCAAATCTTTGAATCCTAGGAATTCCACATTCCCTACCACCCACAGTCTTCTGGGGTGGTGGAACGAGTGAACCAAACTGTTAAAAAGAAAATTGACTAAAGCAATATCTGGAACTCAAATTTAGGACTGGGATGTGATGTTGCCACTGGTGTTGGCTGGAATACGCCTGACTCCCAGTAAGACTACTGGGATATTGGCCTATGAGGCTGTGTTTGGGATTCCCTTTCCCACACCTTGGGTTAGGATGCAGGGGAGACCACCTACGCTCTCCTCAGATTTATCAGTGCTCCGGGCAGAATATGCACTTTTGCTGGCAGAAAAGCTGGCCCAGATCCACAATGAATGACTCTCTTCCTAAAAATGATGGGGTGCTGGAGTTGAATATGAATGTGAATAAGAAATGAGAAACTAAAGCTAGATAGCTAGCTAGAAAAAAGAAAACTGCAAAATACAATCTGGTCTAAGTCAAATGTCCCAAAGACAAATGGATAAAAATTTATAATAATAATGGTCTCTGTTGGAGTACCAGGATTGGTGGAATCAAGGAAACATAAGATAAAACTGACAAAGTTTCCATAAGTCTTTGTCAGAATAATACAAATTTTGAGATGACCTTGATCACAATGGATCAACAAAGACTGAGGTAGTAAAATAATCAAGTGGGATTATTTGACATTTAATCTAAATAATAAGAAACTTCATGAATAAATAAATACCATCATAAATAAGTTGTAAGGGCTGTTTGAGACACTGCAGGGTCAATACCACATGCCACAGATTGGATATCTGAATTATCTTATATTTATATTTATAATTAAAAAGATTTATACCGAATTATGAGGCTCTGACCACAAGGATGTTTGACTCTATACAGAGTGCCTCAGGCATCAGAAATAAGAATGAAAGAATATGATTGTATTATAAGAAAAATGTAATACAAAATGTACAATGAATAAACAAAATGTCAATAATAGTAATAAATATATAGTCATGGTGTCCTCACAAGAAGAACCAGAATTTGTTTGTTAAACATCATGTTATGGACAAGCTCTGTAATGTCAAATTAAAGGTAACGAAAGGCTAGAAGGGAGCCTGGTGCAGCCCCGACAGCTTGTGAAAGCAGGAGAATGTAAACAAAATGTGAAAAAAAAAGTTTAGTTATTGTTATAGCATATAATACCTAATATACAAGTTAAAGTAGAATATGGGTTTAGGATGCGGGTAAAAGGGTAAGAAGTACCACAAAAGTATAAGATTACACATTTAGTGAGCTCAAGTAATATAAAATATTTTTAAAGGAGACAAGTAAGAATGGAAAGGAAGTGAAACAATCATAGATTAGATTAGGTTTTAGAAAACTAGAAACAAAAGTAAAAACATAGTGTAACAACAAAATCAAACATCATGAATCGGAAGAGACTGCAACAATTTGGAGAAGGTTTCCTAGGAATATGGGAATCATTCTTGAGATCAATGGCCTATTGGATAATATTTTGTTAGGTAAATATATTACTTCAATAAACGAATAATGGAGTGACATCTGTATGAATATAAATAACACATATTGATAATAAACCCTGAATACATTTCTTGTAAAACATTAATAGGAGCCTAATAATTATTAACTATATTGTCTAAGGAGTTGCTGTAATGACTACTGATATTAATTAGATCTTTTGAACATATCTGATATGCATATTACGCATCGTATCCGAATGAAACTGATATTTGACCCTTATGACTCGGACAGGACAAAAAACAATCTGAGATGCACCGTTAAAGCTCCAGGAAATTGCAACTGGCCACTGGACCTTCCATAAGAGAGCTCAAATATCTTCTAAGGCAAGGTTGCCGCACGTGCACCCCTTCCCTGGCTTGCCCGTCTAGCGCATGTTGTTGACCACACAGGCGAGGGGAGGGAGATGTGTGGGGGACATTATTTTTAAATTGGTTTGCCAAAGGTTTCATAGTAACAGCTCCTCAGCAATATTGTATGACTTGCCACATTTGTCAAGCTCATAATCCTGGGAAGGGAGCTGAAATCACAAAATCATTACTTTGTTCATATGCAAATAGATTGTGTTAAAATGACTACATGTTCGGTTATGAATATATATTTGTACAAATGTAAATGTTTTCTACAAAGGGTTGAAGTCTATCCCTGTATGAAGGCTGATGCAGTACAAGTAGTAAAAATCCTGTTATGGGGTGCTAAAATGTGCAAACAGGTCTCGAATGTCCAGATGGCCTTCCTATAGTCCTAATGACAATGAGACTGTCAGCAAATCTTAAAAAAGAAAAGAAAAAGAACAGAAAATAAGTTATTTCTCTGCATGAGCTGATTATGGGACGACCCATGAGGCTTCCTGCCTCTCCTCCAGTTTCTGTAAGTGAGATGGACATCCACTTGATGGATGATGCAATGTTGTATTTTTGTATGGGTCTAACACATGCATTCGAAGCTGTCCATTCACAGGTAAAAGCTGATCAGACTGAACCAGCCCAGCAGGACTGTCACCCATTTCAGCCAGGTGACTAACTGTACATCAAAGCCCAGGCGGACAGGGCCCTACCAGGTGCTCCTGACCACCCACACAGCTGTGCAGTGCCAAAAGGAAACAACACTGGGGGAGACCAGAGGGATGCTCTCCCTTTCTCCTGGATCCTCTTCCTTGCTGTTTGCAGGACCATCGTCTGTGCCATAACAGCCTGGGAAAAGGACATCTTCAGTGCTCAGCCAATGGGATCATCGCTGACTGAGGAAATCAGTCCAGACACAGCACAGGGTTGGAGCAGTGGCCCACAAGGAGCAGCTGGATGCACGAGTCCTCAAATATCGGGTGATGTGCTGGTAACCTCTCCCCTTCCACATATTGACACTGACACTTACACTGATCAAATACAACTGAGGATTCGACAGCAACGACAAAGCCACCTGACCAGAACAAACCCCTACAATCCCAATCGAGAAACAGCACTGAATCCTGATGATGGCTGGGGTCGGCCTCACCCTTCTGATCATTGCCCTGACAGCTCTACTGGAGCGATCCAGCTCGATTGAATGCCAACAACTCAACCACTGTCCCACGGCGGGCAAATAACAGCCGCTCCACCTCCCTGACGAGAGAGAACACCGATCTCCAACTGTCCTATCAGTTTACTAAAAGACTTGAATATATCGTGATCCCCGTCCCTCTCACAGTTGAAGATGTCTGATAAAACTGCTGACTCTGTTGATAACGTAACAGCTGAAATGGTTGCCATATGCACTAAGTTGTTTTAAAAGATTTCTCTCTGATAGCAAGTGGAGGGTGTGTGCGCTCATTGGTAAAGAATGTTGTACCTATATACCTGACAACTCTGAAGAGATTCATGATCTTACAGATCACATTCGTAGAGAAGTAACTAAGTAACTAAAATTCACCAGACCCCGGAGTGGTCTCTGTGGAGCTGGATAAGTGGCTCCCTAGGAAACCTTGGTGCTCTTATAGGCCCGAGGACTGCTTTTATTCTTGGAATATTCATTTTTCTCTGTTTGTTTTGTGTTGATCAAGTGTTGCTGTACCCTGCATAATTATAATTTTGCTCTTATTGTGCCTTGGTCCCTGTATATGTGCGTGATGGCTCACTTGGTGTCTTCATCCATAGAAGCTCTGAACCCTAAGCGCTTCGATACTGCTGAAACAATGACGAAATAACACGTAATGAACACTGGAAATTGTCTCGGTCTTGCCGGCCACTTGATGAGCGCCGATGGACCACAATGAAGGAACAATCACCAGAGACATTAACACATTTTGGGATACCCTTAAGGACAATACTACTTCAAGAAGAAGTAGTTTCTTCAAATTACCGACTGGGACCATGGAATGAGAACCGTGCCTCTAAAAGATCAAATGTATGATAAGGAAATAAAGTCTCAGAGGTGGTGGAAACTGCTGTGTTTACAGCATCTGATCAAGAGGGCTTACTTTGTGATTAACATGTCCAAAATGTCTTTTTATATCTAACGCAAATTTACGGAATTAATGTAACATGATCATGTTCCATTAAAGAGGGCAACTGTTGGGGTAAAATTGCCCCCTATGTATTGTATATACCCACTGTATAATACTCTGCATGTTGGGAGAACAGAGTACAATGATTTTTATATAACATATTGATATACTAACTGTTGGGGATAATTAAGTCTGGTAGGCATACTGATTATTTAACCTACTGTAACCATGTAACTCATTGTATTGTATTCTTAGTGTAGGATTAGCCTTTAACAGAAGTTGCAGAGTTAACATTGTCATATCTCACTGGAAACGTTGCTGTGGTGGCTGAAATTTGTCATTATTTCAGAAATAACATAAATAACATACTCGCGCATAACTATTTCCGTGAAAGTCTAGACACTTGAACTCACGGCCATCCCCTCACCTCTATTTTGGAAATGTCAAACCACAATCTCCCTATATTTATATTATATTTTGAGGAACAGCTCAGAGCTGACAACATAAACAATATACATGCTGCTCTTCAGACAAACCAGAAATAAGATAGAGTCCCACGTCATCTACTGCTAGGCAAACCGTGCAGATATGTCAACCGAAACTGTCGAGTGTGTTAGGGGTTATAATATTGGACACATTCCATGTCTGCCTAGCAACTAAATCTGTAATATTTCCTGCCCTGAAACGGACTTCTGACATGTATAAAACTGTGTCCTGTGGCAGAAATAAACCGAGCTCGTCTCCTGCGGAGGATCCACCATCCTGCACTGACGGTGCTGGGTTATCCTAGTCCAGGGAACCTGAAGGGCTTACTTCTGGTGAAGTGGTTGTACCTTAACAGTTTCCCAGTCTGCCTCAAGCAGGTACACCCTTGCCAAGGAGGACTTGTAACGTCGCTCCTTCGGTTGGCTTGTTGGCGTAGGGGTATGATTGTAGCTTGTTGATCTCTCCCTCAGAGGGAGGTAGAATACCTTTGTGCGGTGCCAGAGTTGCTGATAGCATGTTCTCCGGTGTCCCGCTCTGTTTTGGTTTTCGGTGCCTCGCTGCGCGCCACTCTCGGCCAGGGTATTCTCAACTCTTTTGAGTTGTTTGCGGTCCTGCCGGACCATTCTCTCTGTGCTGTCTCACGGGGGAGCGGTTACCATTCTGGATAGACGCGTCAGCACCACAGTCCATGGTTTTTGTCAAAGAGCATAGGTTTCCCGGTCTGCCTCAAGCAGGTACGCCCTTGCCAAGGAGAAGTTGTGAAGCTGCTCCTTCAGTTGGCTTGTTGGCGTAGGGGTATGATTGTCACTTGTTGTTCTCTCCCTCAGAGGGAGGTAGAACAGCTATGTGCAGTGCCAGAGCTGCTGATAGCATGTTCTCCGGTGTCCCGCTCCGTTTTGGTTTTAGGTGGCTTTCTGCGCGCCGCTCTCGGCCAGGGTATTCTCAACTCTAGAGAGATCCAGATGATTTTCAACTCCTGAGAGGTCTGCACAGGCTCCCCGTGGCTCGTTGGTCTAGGGGTATGATTCTTGCTTTGGGTGCGAGATGTCCTGGGTTCAACTCCTGGACGAGCCCGTCTTTCCTGCCCCTTCTCTGTTCTGCGGTCTCCGGACAGGTCGCTCTCTGTGGAAGCCTGGGTGTTCTGTGTAATTACAGGGCTTTTGACCTCAGATGCTGTTTGCCAGCGTTTTCGTCTCTTTGAAACAAATGCGTATTATTCAAGGTTTTTGTTGTGTTTCTTGAGGAGGAGGAGCACATGTAGTGTATTGTGGAGGAGAGGGAAGAAATGTGGTTTTCCGGCTTGTTATGGAGACCTTTGCTGAACGTGTACACCTGAGCTGCACCGAAGGAGAGGCATTCTTCTGAGTTGTTTGCGGTCCTGCTGGACCATGCTCTCCGTGTTGTCTCACTGGGGGAGCGGTTACCGTTCTGGATAGACACGTCAGCACCACAGTCCATGGTATTTGTCAAAGAGCGAAGGTTTCCCAGTCTGCCTCAAGCAGGTACGCCCTTGCCAAGGAGGGCTTGTAACGTCACTACTTTTCTTGGCTCGTTGGTCTAGGGGTATGATTCTCGCTTAGGGTGTAAGAGGTCCCGGGTTCATCTCCTTGACGAGCCCCAGGGTGCAAAGCTGTGTGGTGTTGTGGCTGGCAACTGGAGTCTTCTGGGGGTTGTTTCCCTCTCTTCCTCAGAGGGAGTTAGAACAGCTAAGTGCAGTGCCAGAGCTGCTGATAGCATGTTCTCTGGTGTCCCGCTCTGTTTTGGTTTTCGGTGCCTCGCTGCGTGCCGCTCTCGGCCAAGGTATTCTCAACTCTTTTGAGTTGTTTGCGATCCTGCCGGACCATGCTCTTTCTGCTGTCTCACACGGGGAGAGGTTACTGCTCTGGAAAGACACGTCAGCGCCAGAGTCCATGGTATTAGTCAAAGAGCGTAGGTTTCCCGGTCTGCCTCAAGCAGGTACGCCCTTGCCAAGGAGAAGTTGTGAAGCTGCTCCTTCAGTTGGCTTGTTGGCGTAGGGGTATGATTGTCACTTGTTGTTCTCTCCCTCAGAGGGAGGTAGAACAGCTATGTGCGATGCCAGAGCTGCTGATAGCATGTTCTCCGGTGTCCCGCTCTGTTTTGGTTTTCGGTGCCATCGCTGCGAGTCCAATCTTGCTGCTTCTTGAATTCCTCAGCAACACAGATGAAACGTTCAAACAATCTTTTCATTTTCATTCGATTCACTTTGCATTTTACAAAAGAGGCAAAACGTGGAAGTAACTGAACCAGCTTCATCCGGACATTGGGTCATGTGTGGGTTTAAAGTTACGAAATGAAAATCAATGAAACGGACTTCCAAGTGCTTTGAGAGTGTAGAAATGACAGTTTGAGCCCCAGGGCGCGAAGCTACGTGGTGTAGTGGCTGGCAACAGGAGTCTTCTTCGGGTTGTTTCCTTCTCTCCCTCAGAGGGAGGTAGAACAGCTATGTGCGGTGCCAGAGCTGCTGATTGCATGTTCTCCGGTGTCCCGCTCCGTTTTGGTTTTCGGTGCATCGCTGCGCGCCGCTCTCGGCCAGGGTATTTTCAACTCCTGAGAGGTCTGGACAAGCTCCCCATGGCTCATTGGTCTAGGGGTATGATTCTTGCTTTGGGTGCGAGAGGTCCCGGGTTCAACTCCCGGATGAGCCCGTCTGGCCTGCCCCTTCTCTGTTTTGCGGTCCCTGGACAGTTCGCTCTCTGTGGGAGCCTGGGTCCTCTGCGTAAATGCAGTGCTTTTGACCTCAGATGCTGTTGCCAGTGTTTTCTTCTCTTTTAAACAAATGCATGTCATACAAGGTTTTTGTTGTTGTTGTTGTTGTTGTTGTTGTTGTTGAGGAGGAGGGGCACATGTAGTGTGTTGTGGAGGAGAGGGAAGAAATTTGGTTTTCCGGCTTGTTATGGAGACCTTTGCTGAACGTGTACACCTGAGCTGCACCAAAGGAGAAGCATTCTTTTGAGTTGTTTGTGGTTTGCGGTCCTGCTAGAATATGCTCTCCATTAGCGAGTTAACATTGTCATATCTCACTGGAAACGTTGCCGTGGTAAGGGGGACTGAAATTTGTCATTATTGCAGAAATAACATAAATAACATACTCGCGCATAACTATTTCTGTGAAAGTCTAGACACTTGAACTCACGGCCATCCCCTCACCTCTATTTTGGAAATGTCAATCCACAATCTCCCTATATTTATATTATATTTTGAGGAACAGCTCAGAGCTGACAACATTAACAATATACATGCTGCTCTTCAGACAAACCAGAAATATGATAGAGTCCCACGTCATCTACTGCTAGGCAAACCGTGCAGATATGTCAACTGAAACTGTCGAGTGTGTTAGAGGTTATAATATTGGACATATTCCATGTCTGCCTAGCAACTCAATCTGTAATATGTCCTGCCACGAAACGGACTTCTGACATAAAACTGTGTACTGTGGCAGAAATAAACTGAAGACAAACGATCTGGCATTGTGTCGGTGACTTTTTTCTTCCCGAGCTCGTCTCCTGCGGAGGATCCACCATCCTGCACTGATGGCGCTGGGTTATCCTAGTCCAGGGGTTATCCTAGTCCAGGGAAGCTGAAGGGTTTACTTCTGGTGAAGTGGCTGTACCTTAACAATTTGGGGGCTCGTCCATGATACATTTGGTGAGTATTCTCTTCTCACCTTTGTGCTGTACCCTAAGAACTGCTCGCTACTTGTATCCAAAACATGATGGACTAGAGGGCTGTTCCATTTAGGCAGTAGACTCTAAATGCCCTAGTGCTGTAACTAAGAGCTGCTGAATAACTGATGTATATTGGACTAGAGGGCTGTTACAATTAGGTAATAGATGAGTAAGTAGACTCTGTGCTTTTGTGCTGTAATTGAGAGCAACTGAATACATGGACTAGAGGGCTCTTCGGAGCATGGAGTACCAACATATGGTAGTGTAATATTGCGCTGTGCTGATGTGTGGCATCTGAAGTAGGAAATCTATGTGTTTGTAAGTATGTCACTCTTCTTGTTTATCTTTATGTGTCGAGACTGTTATGATTGGAAGTGAATAAGCAGTACCTGAGAATCGGTGGGAATGATTAATGGTAGTACGAGATAGGATTTTTGCACGTGTAATAAAGACAAAAGCCTGACTTATGGCTAAAGAAAATAAGATGGGGTACCAACACACCCCTATGTAACTGGTGATACTGTTTTGTTCAAATCTTTGAATCCTAGGAATTCCACATTCCCTACCACCCACAGTCTTCTGGGGTGGTGGAACGAGTGAACCAAACTGATAAAAAGAAAATTGACTAAAGCAATATCTGGAACTCAAATTAAGGACTGGGATGTGATGTTGTCACTGGTGTTGGCTGGAATAC